>NC_084829.1:87235495-87860495 GCF_033115175.1 Lepus europaeus
GAAAACACTGGTAAATAAATCAATTCTGGACTCTGTACACAAGAAATCACCTTTTGCCAAAATGGCCTCAGGTGTTATGTCGCAGTCTGTGCAGTAAAGGGCCAAAGACAGCAGTGGACTAACAGGATCAGAAGGCCAGGAGGAAAACGCACACCCTCAGTTTCAGACTGGCCTGGGCCACAGTTAGTTCACCCCACAATTCCCTTGGGGGGGCTTCCCCAACCTCCCCATCCAGTCAAATCCTCCCACGGCCCGCTCTCACACTTGGAACCCTCCGTCCGGGAAGCAGGTATCTGTTCCTAAAGGCCTGGTGTCTTCCTTCCCACTGAGGGCGGGGCCCAGGGCTGAACCTGCTCCCCACTAGCACCAAGGATGTCTAACATGATGCCGGCCACTCCGGAGACACTGGGCACACATGCACTTGAGGAGTGAAGGAGCCATCTGCCTCTATGAACGGTGTTTCTGGACAACGGGCCCACCCTGTACTAGCCTCAAGCCTCTCTACTGCATAGACTATGGGACGGGCAGAAAATGACGACCGGCAGACACCCGGGCACTGCATGGGAAGGAAAGTTGCTGAGCAGGCACGCTTTGCTCTCTACCTATGGAACAACAGGAACTGTTCCTCTGTCCCAAGTGTGAGGACCCCAGCTTTCTGTAGATTAGACTCAATGCACATCCCAACCCTGGGCGGAAGGACACGGGGAAGAGGGACCAAAAGACCACAGTGCAGGACTCCAGTGGGCCCTGGAAACTCAAGACAGCTCCCTTCTGAAACTCCCTGGGAGTCTGTGTGCATGCCCGGGACCCTAGGGACTGGTGAGGATAACAAGGGGTGCGGGATGCGGCTGCTTGGGGAAGGAGAGATGAAAGGTGACAGCACGGGAGGGAGCGCCGAGCCCACGCGGCTCTCAGCACAGCGGCAGCAGCCTGTCCTACAGCCTTCAGGAAAGGAACAAAAAAAAAAAGGTCAGGGAGGAGAAATGACACGTCTCAGAACTAAAGGACAATTCATGATCAGGCTGGGGAACAAAAGGAAAGAGAAGCCGGGGAATGTGCTGGGGCATCGGGGTTGAGGCGGTCGCTGGGGGAGACCCAGGCGCTTGGGCTGAGCCCAGTGCCAGGCATCAATGCGCGTGAAAAGGCTTTCAGATTGCGGAGGTTTATTATTTTGGAAAAAACAAAGGCGAAATTCCTGCCTGATTTTTGAAGTAGTGCCACTAGCAGGAGGAGGAGGAGGCTGGATTTACATATTCTTCAGAAATGAAAGGGCCCTTGAAAAGGACGCCAGGATGCTTCCAGCTTTGAGGCAGCTGAGCTGAATGCTGATAGGAAGACTGCCTTTCAGTTTCAGGTGGATTGTATTGGAAATTAACAAAAATGTGGAAACCTTGAATTGACAAAGGAAGCCAGCACCACTTGTCTATTACATGTCATTCCAGACCCAAACACAGGGTGAGTTACATCTTGGGCAATCTTAAGGAGTTGAGGAAAGGTTATGGTCACAACAGGTTTCAATTTGGACTGGAACAATTTGTAAATATTGACATGAAACTGAAAGACGAGACAGTCAAGGGTCATACATTGTCACTGACAATGCGGAGCTGTTTCCCTCAATCCCAGGGCTGTGCGCTGCTTTCCCCCAACACGGCTCCAGCTCTGCACAAAGCTGCTTATCGGGTTTACCAAAGAAATTCCAATTTTTGCAACCAGCCCTGACTTCTGAACTTCAAATACCTCTATTAGGGTCATATGTCATTGAAGCTTCTTCAGCATCCACACAGGGAAAGCAGAGCGGGAGGCACATGTACGCTGTCGTCCACATTGCAGATTTTGTCAAATACATTCCATCCTGCATGTTCCGGCTGTATTGTTCCCTATTCTGAGAGTAGGGGCCGTGTTATCTACATGCTACAGTCCTACGCCACGCCCATGGCTGACTCAGGGGTATAGTGTGTGAGTGTATACAGGATGGGGAAATAATCTTTAGACCCTCAAGAAAACACATTGCATTGAGATGCAGTTCATTCCGACATTAAGATCGGAACCTTCCAGCTTCATAGGATGGGCACAATGCCTACTTCCCAGAGTCACTTTGAGGAGCCAAGAGGTATGCCCAGGGAAAGTAGTGAGCCCTGCCACTGGCACACCAAGAGCATTCAACAAGTCAAGTTCATTATTTTAGTGGGTCTTTCCAAATGCCAAACTCCCATGGAGGTCTCCAGTCCTTAAAGAGCCATGCTACCCCATCTGGGCACTAACAACACTGAGCAGAGGGCTCAAAAACAATGAATTATATACATGCGGAGGACTACACTGTACCTCTGCTACTAATTATTTGGCCTTTTATGTTGAATTCTCTGTTGAAAAGAAGTTGCCAATCCCTGAGCCAGACTCAGTGCTAACGTCATATATATATATATATATAAATAACATATTTCAGTTGTTCTAACAGTGGCACCCATTTCTTTGTTGCACACTCACAGATCAACCAATATGTGCCAGGTCTTCAGAAAATAATTAAATACCGAAATTTGAAAGGTAAGACATTTCGGGTGGCCACCAGGCCAGCACTAGCGCTTAGATGTGCTCTCATTCAAGTTTTCTTTCTTAATTCAAGCCTTTAAAAAATTAGCAGACTCCACCTAGGAATCCCCAAATCCAGCTTCCCTTGGACAAACTAGACCATGTGGCCACACAAAGCCAGCATTCCCACCAACTCCTGCCCGGCAACAGTCGACAGCAGCGAGCTGCAACACAGCAGTGGTCGCCCGCGGCTCCAGCACACACCCCCTCCTCACCAGGACCACACCATTTGTAGGGCGTGGTGAACCCGTGGTCAAGAGTTATTAAAGATTTCAAGAAGACAACAGCGGAAGCTTAAACCATGTGTGAAGTCCTCGGGGTGGGGTGGGGGTAGCAGGGTAACTGCACAGGTGGTATGCCCAGGAAGCAGGTCCTGCTCCTCACCCCCTCCACAAACAGGAAGGTGTGGATGCACTCCAATACGTGCTCATCCATTCAACAATCAGGCCAGTATGCAAAAGATACCAGACGTCCTCCTCCCCACTGAAATCCAAGGGCCAGAAACAAGGGGAGCTGCCCACAGCAAAGCCAGAGTGCCACCAAGGTCTCTCCTCCTTCTGAAAGCTGGATCCACACTGGCCACCAAAGTGACAGTTAATCCAAGTAAAATTAAACTGCTCTCAACAATGCAGATTGGCCCGAACCCTTTTGTTGGCATCCTGGGAGCCTCGATTACAAATGCTAAGGAACAGCTCCCAAGCGCTAATGAATGACTCAGTCCCGGTGGCTGTGCAGACAGTGGGCCCAGAAGTGAAGGGCTGGCCGAGGAGAGAGATTTGAACATGAACCTGACCATCTGGCTCTCTGAGGCTCACTTTGATCACAAAATGAATTGCAACAAATTGAAGAGCACATGGCTAGAGTTAATTGTCTCATCTATAATCTGAAGCTACTTTTAAGCAGTTATTATTACCCTCTATCAGGTGGAAACGCTTCCTACCATCACTGCAAAGTGCATTTTCCTGATGAACTGTAATGGATCATTAAATTCCATATCTGAGGAACAATACTTTGCACTCATTCACTGCCTTTCATCCAGGGAATTTCAAGGCGGTGTGCAAAGGGTTCAGCCCCTCACCCAGCAGCCAGAGGGGAGCACCTGAAGGGAACTGCTGGGCGATACCCAGTCGAAGGGCATAATTCAACAGCCAGGGAATACATAGCTTCCTCCAGGCTCTGGCAACATTGAAGGGGAACTAGGGGGGTCTCCACTGCCTCCTCCCTTTCTGCCTCACCCCTTCTTCTCTAGGGCAGATCCTGGCATGCAACGTAACAAGGACTGAAAAGTAACTGCCAGGGGTGTTCAAAAATTTTGAGTTCAGACACACACACACACACACACACACGAGAGTGTTTCTCCTTGTGATCCCAACTGGCATGTCATTCTACCTGCAGAATAGACAGAATTCACCCAACACATGTATGATCACCAAACAGCAAATCCGAAGCCTTCCAAAATCCAGAATGAACACACTGCTCTGCACACATAAAGTTACATTCTAACAAAAGTACTTTACTCCATGGTTGCTTTTTTTTTTACCACTTCTGGGACCCATTTCTTCTCCATCCCCCACCCCCCAATCCCTGTGCCATCTGAAAGATGTTCAAGTCTCAACAACAGCAAATAGGACAGAGGTGGGTAGCCAATGCATGTTGTTTTTTTTTTTTAAACCAGAACCCTGGAAGGGAAAAACACATTGCAGCCACTCAAAGTTTTGTGGTGAAATTATAAACTCCTGAAGAACTGAATTTATAATGGAAATGCTGACAGACCTTTCACTGGAGCAGTCTGAACGCAACACTGTAATTTAGCAATCTCTCTTACAGACTAAAGACTAATTCTAACAAGATGTCATTTTGACTCACGGTTATTATTACCTGCAAGAATGAAAAAAAAAAAAAAACACGCCGTTTCCCTTGCGAGCTGCTGGAGACCGAGGGTGGGGTGGGCTCCCATTTGAAGCCAGACGCCCCCTCCCTCCACGAGAGTGGCAGCCCTCCACGCTCAGCACGTCAGCCAGAGCCTTCGCAACTCAACATGCCCTTCCTACATGTTACATTTTAATGATCTGAGAAAACCGTTATCAGAGTTAACATCTCTAATTTTACTCTAAACAGACAAAAGCAAAATATCTCATTAGGCATCATCTCCGCCAAGGTTCCCACCAGGCAGGAAAGGATTTTTATCTAAAGTAATTACCCTTTTTAGTTAAATACGCTCAACAGATGAACTTCACAGAGTGAGAGACTGTAGCACCAGACAGCGAAGGTGAACACCGGGGGACGCCGCGCCTCCCCACCCGCGCGCCCGCGGGGGCGTCTGCGGCTCTGTCTCGCGGTGGGGGCGCCCTCGTCCTCCTCGATCCCCGGCGGCCACGGGTCGCGGCGACAGCAGTGGCCAGGAGGGCCACAGACAAAACCAGCCGGGACACTGGCCGCCCGGGGAACTCCGCCCCCCTCCAAGTTGTCCAACTCGCTTGCAAGCAAGAGGGTGCGGGACAACCCGCGCGCCACAAGCCCCGAGGGAGACACTTGCGCCCAACCCGGCCCGAGTTCTTGCAAATCCCCATCCAGATCGAGGCGGTCGAGATGCTAGTTGGAGTCCCCGGCTCGCGGGCAGCTGGGGTAGCCCGTGAGCGCCGCCCGCCGCCCTGTCCAGAGCGCCCGGCCGCACAGGCAGCTAGAACCGAGACCCACGGCGCGCCTCGATCTGGGGGGCCGGGGTCTCCCCGACCGACATCCCCAGGTGGAGCTCCGGGGTTGTGTGCGTGCGCTGCACGTAGGCTTCGTGCAGTACCCTAGGAGAGAGAGGTGCGAGGCTTCCCTGCCCGAGCCTCGAGCCCCAGGTTTAAGCTCCGCGGGACGCATTCCGACAACCCAGGAGGCAGAGATTCCACTCAGGTGTGCGCCGCGAAGCCCCCAACCCGCCCCTTTCCTGGGAGCCTGAACTTGGGCTTGGATCTCCCGCCAGCCGCTGCGGTCTGGGCCACCGGCGGCGGCTGACAGCTGAGCGCAAAGGCGCGGCGGCCGCGGACGCCGCGGGCGGGGAGGCGGCGGCCCGGCTGGGCGCGGGGCTCGCGGGCCTGGGGGCCGGGCGGCCCAGGCTTGGCCCGGCCGGGGCAGGGCCGTGGGTCTGACAGCTGCGGCAGCTCCCGCGGCCGCGCGCTTCGCTCCACCCGCCCTCCCGCGCCTGACTTATTACCCTCTGCTCCTCCTCCCCCTGCTGTTCCAAAACACCCGTCGACGCGAGCAAAATACAATGCCGCCTCGCCCGCCGTAAACAGCCGGGCGGCAGAGCGCCCGTTCGCCGCGGCGCCCACCCGCTTCCCGTTCCTAGAAAATGCCATAAAAGCGGGAGGGCGCGGGGCGGGCGGCTGCGCGCGGGGCGCGGGGCAGGGCGGCCGCGGCTCCGCTTCCCCACGCCTCCCCGCCTGCCCCGCGCACCCGTTCCCCCTGCGCGCTCGCCCGCCGCCCCGCCGGGGCCGGGGACTCACCTCGCCGGAGAACTTGGCGTCCTTTCCGCCTCCTCGTCCCCACGTCTGCCCGGCCCGAGCCCCGTCCCAGCAGCCGGCGCGGCGGGCGGTTCGGGGGGTCACCGAAGGCTCGCAGAGGGGACGCGCATCACATGGCAGCTCGTTCCCAGCCCCCGAGTGCGCCGGGAAGGGGGAGGGGAGGGGCGAGAAGCGGCCGGGGAGCGGGCGAGAGCGGGGCGGCGGCGGGAGCGGGCGGCGAGGGCGCGGCGGCGGGAGCGGGAGCGCTGTGCGACCGCAGCCGGGCGTGCGCGGCCGCTGCTGTGCTGTGCGGCGGCGGCGGCGGCGGCTGCTGCGGCGGCGGCGGCTCGGCGGTGTTTGCTCCGTGCCGCGCGGCTTGCGCTCTCCCTGGAACGCCCACACTCTCAATCGCTACATTGTTGACATTCGGCGCTGACGTCACCCGCTCCCCATTCACAATAACTTTACGGGAGCCGGGCAGCGCACCTCCCCGGCCGCTGGGGCGCCGTACGCCCGGCGACTAGCGTAAGCCGCTCCGCGAATGGCGCTCCGGGGGCGGGGGCGGGCGCGCGCTCCGCCGGCTCGCGGGAGGGGGCGCGCCGAGCTCCCCGCTTTGTGCGGCCGCGCGGCCCGCAGAGCCCTCTGCTCCGGGCGGGGCTGCCCGCTCGGCTGGCAGGGCCTTGCAAGAGCAGGGCTAGGGGTTTGGGCTTGGGGAGGCCAGGGGGGGAGAGGGGCCAGAGCCCAGGGCACTGCCTCCAGGCCCGGGAGCGAGACCTGGGACTGCTGCGCTGTCGTCTGCGCGTTTTTCCTGGACAAGCCCGAAAAGGTGTTCCACGCACCCCTCTCCCTCCCACTTCCCCCAGGGCTGACCGGACCCCTGCTTCTGCCCAGGGGCAGGCCGACCGAGAGGAGCACCCGACCCAGGAGCGAGGCTGACGTTTGGATCTTTTTTCAGGAGCGCCTCGGCCTGCCCCATTCCAGGAACGTCTTAGCACCCCCGGCCGGGTTATGGAAAGAGCGCTCGCTCTGTGGGAAGCTCAAGTCCAGGGCCAGCTCCCCAGCTCCAGCCACCTTGCCAGCCTGTCCCTGGAGGCTGCAGGGTGTTGCCCCTATGGCCATCGCGCGGCTGCCCCGTCAGGAGACAGCTTGGTAGTTAGGGTTTTAAGAGAGTCGTTAGGGACCGAGGCTGGAGAGATACGCTTGCAGTAAAATTAGGTTGGGTGAGTGCAGTGCCGCTGCCTGCAGCTTTACCCGCTGCGAGGCCAGGAAACTCTGCCACGTTTCCCTAAACACCTATAACTTGGCCCCTTGGGTAAGGGCACTATTCCGTATTATTGCATGTGGTGCTGATTTTTAATGAATATTATAAAACTTTGGCTCGCTCTACTGAGGGAAGGATCGTAAATCCCCCCTATAAAACAGGCACTGGCATATGCTGAGGAAGCAGGGGAGCCTCGCCCTGGGAGTCTCGTGATATCACCCGGAGTGTGGCTGCAGCCACCTTCGATTTGAGGGCAGAATTTTTAAAGGCCCCATTTGGAACGGCTGTGTGGAAAGCTAAGCCACGGCCAAAAGCAAGCTGAAGGCGCTAAGCTGATTTTTCTAACAGCGCTGCAAGGCCTTGACATGTGGATCTGGGCCTGGCCTGGGACGTTTTCTTTGCTAACCCTTTTGGGTTTTAGGTGAGAAAAACCGTTGGAGCTCAGAGTAGCCCTCGGTCACTTGACTTTAGGTCCCAGTGTCCCTTTGCCCTGTTTCTGAGACCCCTGCTGATGACAAAATCCTGGTCCCTGATCTGCCCTGTTCAGGCCATTTCTACCTAGTCTGGTGGGTGGTTCCACTTCTGCATTCTTTATCCCTGTTAGGAGTGTCTTGGAGATACCTTTATGCATTTTGGCAATGCCATCAGTGCTTTTCTGGAAAGATCCAGGATGGAGAACATGCCTATGAAGGTTATATAAATTTACTTCTTTTCCAAGCAGGTCGTGGCTCCCCCGCTGTGTGCAGAACTGGGTTCATCAGCATGGAGTTGGGTAGCAGAAGGCTGCTGCTGCAAGCTGCTCTCATCACTGTCTCTGGTCCCAGGTGGATACAGTGATGGCTACCAGGTCCTTCCCATTAGCCTACTTGCCTAAAGAGTGAGGCTGCAGCTTTTCTAGTGTGAAATGGGACAAGTAGAGATGAACAAAGCCTAATGCCACGGTGCTGGCTTGCATTATCAAGTCATTCAAGGAGATGGAATTAGCACTAGCTAACCCCTAAGGTCGTGTCCAGGTCTGCAATCACATACTTGGTGGCTGTGAACAAGACACAATCTGTGCCTTTGAGGAGCTTGAAGTCTAGCAGGGAGTTCGTTATTCATTTTATGTTCAAGCACTAGAAGTGGGCTGGGTTGTGGTGTACCAGGTCAAGCCGTCACCTGCAAAGCCAGCAGCCGGCACCACTTCCAATCATGGCTGCTCTGCTTCTTATCCAGCTCCCTGCTCATGGCCTGGGAAAGCAGTGGAAGATGGCCCAAGTGCTTGGGCCCCTGCACCTGCATGGGAGATCTGGAGGAAGCTCTTGGTTTGTGGCCATTGCAGCCACTTAGGGAGTGAACCAATAGATGGAAGATTCTCTCTCTCTCTCTCTCTCTCTCTCTCTCCCCCCCCCCCCCCCTTCTCTGGCTGTAACTCTTTCAAACAAATAAATAAATCTTTATTTTAAAAGAAAAGAATTGTAGGACCTTCGGAACGGCAAGTCAAGTCCTGGATATTCCTTCAGCAGCACTGCAGCAGAGGCTGGGCTGGGGACACCCCAGCACCTTTGGCAGGAGTGCTTGCTGGCTCTTTCCCGCATTTAAATGTGCTTCTCTGGCCCTTGAGGTGTTCTCCATGGAAAACAGATGCAGGTCCTTCCCTCCGCACGTTCATGGCGGTAACTTGTCGAGAGGTCAGTTGATTTTCCATGCCTGCAACAGTCAACCTTTTTCTTTCCTGCCACTCGTTCTGCATAACCACGTGTGCGGGTTGTTTTGGAACCATGAGTTCACCCATGATATTTCTCTAAGCAAGAGAGGGTTTCCAGGGACAATACCTTTGTACTCAGGCGTGGTTGTGATGGGTCTAGTCGGCATGATGCTTAGGTCAAGGAAGCTAATAAGCCTTAATTCTAGAAGTCTCCCTGATTTTACAAAATAAAACAGGAAAAAATAAAATGTGCAAGGAAGACAGGAGAAAGACGAGGGCCACTCTTGAGTCTGATTCTCTTGCTCCCTAGCACCTTGTACAAGATCTGATACTGTTGAGAAAATGTAATGGGTGTTGCTGTTGTAGGCAGAGTTTCCAAGGTGCTGCCTTGAGTGAGGCACAGCGGGACAAAGGTAACATCCAGTGAAGTCTGGTGGAAGAGTGAATTCTGAGTGGTAGGAGCCTGGAGCAGCCAGTGTGCTGAAGGAAGTTCTGTTGAGAAGGATTGCGTTTCTACTCACTGGGACAAATTCCGCAGAATTGTGATTAGGGTTGATCATTTCAAAACCAGGTATTCTGGAGTGTATGTAAACCATGAAACCTCAGCTTTGTGCTGCACAGGTGACACTTTGGAGGACTGGTGACATTTGAATAGCTTTGAGTGGTGGTTGGTTCAACTACTGTTGAACTACCCCTTGTGGTCGGTGTTATTCCATCAGCTCTGATGTGAAAACGAATAGCCTGTGGCCCCATGGAATTCTCATTCTAGCAATGCCATCAGGGCAAGAGAGGGAGACAGAGAGTGAGCCACATCCATGTGTATAATGTGTCACATTGTATGGTAGATGACTGGGGGAAAGAGTGCTGTGAAGCCAAGTGACCTAGGTCCAGAAGCTCAGGAAGGACTGAGTGGTGGGGTCAGGGAAATCTTTGATGCGGGGACATTTGAGCCCAGACATGAGTTAAGTGAGGAAGCAGTTTCTGAGGATTTCTAAGGAGGAAAGCTTTCCAGACGTCAGGAGAGCAAATGCAAAGGCCCTGAGGTAGAGTGGACCAAATGGCGAAGAGGACTTTGAGACTGATGCTGAAGAGCAGTTAGGGGAGAGTGGCGGGAGGTGATGCCTGAGGGACAGCCTGCAGGCTTTAATTTTAGGTGAAATGGGAAGGTGTTGATAGAGATTTCAGTAGAGAAAGCAAATGATCTGAGCTCGACTGCTTGAGGATCCCTCTGCCTGCTTGGTGTAGAAGACAATGCAGACAGAGAGACAAGGCAGAAAGCAACTGAGGTAGACTAAGGGAGAGAAGACAGTAATCTGGACTAGAACAACAGCCCTAAATGGAATCTAGGTGTATGTTCAAAGAAAACTGGATGGGATTGACTGATCACTCACATGTGGAATCAGAGAAAAGGAGGAGTGAAAGAAAATTTGGATTTCAGCCCTTGGCAACTGGTTAACAGAGAGTCCATTTAGCGTGATGATGAAGGCTATAGCAGTAGCGGCAGGGGAGGAAAAAGCGAGCATCGGGCTGTTACAACCACCTGGGGAAGGAACCAACAGATGGAAGATCTCTCTGTCTCTCCCTCTCTGTAACTCTGACTTTCAAGTAACAGTGGAAAAGTTGAGCAGGTGATTAGATGCGGGCACTGAGAATTCAGAAGAGAGGTCCCAACTAGAGATAGAAATCTTTGTGCGGCCAGCGCCATGGCTCACTGGGCTGGTCTTCCACCTGCGGCACCGGCACCCTGGGTTCTAGTCCTGGTTGGGGCACCGGTTCTGTCCCGGTTGCTCCTCTTCCAGTCCATCTCTCTGCTGTGGCCCGGGAAGGCAGTGAAGGATGGCCCAAGTGCTTGGATCCCTGCACCTGCATGGGAGACTAGGAGGAAGCACCTGGCTCCTGGCTTCAGACCTGCGTGGCGCCGGCCGTGGCAGCCATTAGGAGAGTGAACCAACAGAAGGAAGACCTTTCTCTCTGTCTCTCACTGTCTATAACTCTCTCTGTCTCTCTCTATCACTGTCTAACTCTGCCTGTCAAAAAGAAAGGAAGGAAGGAAGGAAGGAAGGAAGGAAGGAAGGAAGGAAGGAAGGAAGAAATCTGTGTGTCATCAGCAAGAGAGCATCTGGAAACAGGTGGAGAAGAGGCCCAAGGATGAAGACTGGGCACGGCACCATTTAGAGGTCAGGAAGAGGAAGAAAGAGGACAATTTGAATGAGGAGGCAGAGAAGCAGCAGCCAGTGAGAGAAAGGGAGAGCGAGGCGGGGGAGAGGTGGGGGGAATGCAGTGTTCTGGAAACCAAGTGAGAGAGTGTTTTGAAAAGCAGGGAGTAATCAGCTGTGCCAATGCTGCGGATGGTTCAAATAGAACGAGAACACTGACTTATTAAAATTTTTACTTTTATTTCTTTCGGGTTGGTGGCCAAGAGAGAGAGAAAGTCTAGCTCCCGCCCACTGGCTCATTTCCCAAATGCTCACAACAGCCAAGCCAAGCCAAGCCAAGGCTAGGAGCTGGGAATTCATCCAGGTCTCCCGTGTGGGTGGAAGGAACTCAAGTTTTTGGGCCATTACCTGTTGTCTCTTAGGGTCCTCATTAGCTGGAACCCGGAGGCAGGAGCTGGAGGTGGAACTCAAACCCAGGTACTTTGATACGGGCAGTGAGTATTCTAACCTCTAGGCCAAATGCCTGTCCCCACATTGACACTTGTGGGTCAGTGATGTCTGACTGGGTGGGGGAGAGTAGAGCTGAACCCTGGCCAGGAGTGGATTTGAGAGTAGAAGAGAGTAGAAGTGATGAGTGTAGCCCACTCTTCAGAGGGGCTTTGTTGTGAAGCAGAGAGCAGAGAAATGGCTCACCGGTTATGGGAGAAAGTAGAGCTCCTTGGTGGGACTAAGCCCATCCAGAGAGGATGTGCACATGAAGGGAAGCAGGAGTGTTTCTGGAGTGCAGTTCTTGAGTTGGATAATGTGGCCATACGTGGGGCAAGGCCAGTGCATCCCTGCTACACAGGGGCAGGCAGCACAGGAGGGACTGTGCAGCGAGGTGGGGATGTGGTTGTGGGAAGTATGGGGAGCAAGTGCCCGAGAGATTCTCTTTCTGTAGTGGAGCAAGAAGCAAGATGGCCTGTTGATGGAGAAGTGAAGAGGGAGGAAGCTGGGAGAGAGAGGAGAAGGCTTAGCTGTGAACGAGTGTCAGGAAATACAGCAAGGTGTCTGGACAGCACAGGGCCTGGCAGGGTCGCTGCTGGAGTCCTGGTGGACATGCTATGCCAATTCGTTACTTCTCATTGTACCAAATCTCACACGGGTTTGAAAAATGATCGGTGTCTTCCAAACTAGAGAGCCCTGGAGTTTTCCATGGTAACAAGAATCATGCAAAATTTTCACATCTAGTTATTGTTAAATTTGGCTGGCAACCCTTTTTCCTAGGAACTATACATTTCTGTTGTTTCTTCCATCTCTGTCTCCCCAAAGGTCACCTTGGTTCCTAAGAAAGGTTTTGGAAATAGTTCCCAAGAGGAAGCAATAACTAGCGTAACTGTCTGTACTAATATAGTCTTGGACTGCTTCTACAATAAAGAATTAATGTCACTATTACCTATAAACTTAGGTGATTTACAGCTAATCTTTCAATACGCATGAAGGAGCATCTGTTATGCTAATGAGACATGAAAAAGTAGAAAACAAATAGGCATGAATAATTGACAAATGCAATGACTTTACTCTTAACTGATTTTATTAATTGTTGTAACATATCACTCATCAATATCTTAAATTATATTTATTGGAAATTATATGAATGAAGTAAGAATGCCCAGAAAGGTTTTTGTATGATAGCCAAAAGAAAATTAAAAAATCCTCCTTTAAGTGGAAGATTGGCTAAAGAGTGGTTTACATATAAAATTGAATACCATGGATACATCAGAAATGATTTAGAAGAAATATGTATATTGGCATGTTAATATTTTATTAATATGTTTGAAAACAACTCACAGAACACTATTATATGATCTTAGTTGTGGAACAAAATGCCTTTATACGTGTAAAAAAAAAAGTCTGGAAAGATTGCTATATACTGCTAAAGTTGTCTCTTAGAAGAGATTTTTCACTCTCTGCCCGTCCGCCACGAGCCGCCATCATGGACAGGAGTAGAGTGCAGCCCATCAAACTGGCCAGGGTCACCAAGGTGCTGGGCAGGACCGGCTCTCAGGGACAATGCACGCAGGTGCGTGCTCCATCATCTGCAACGTGAAAGGCCCCGTGCGGGAGGGCGACGTGCTCACCTTGCTGGAGTCCGAGCAGGAGGCTTGGAGGCTGCGCTGATGCCACCGCCGGGTTCCCGGATGTCCCGATGACCTGGCGCAGGGGATGATCTGCCGTTGTTAAATAAACTGTCTGTATTGTGTTTAAGCTTAAAAAAAAAAAAAAAAAAGAAGAGATTTTTCTTCTGCTTAACTTATTTTTTTAGCTTTCCCTAATATAAATGTATTACTTCTTTAATAAAGCAAAGCAATAAAAGTTATAAAATTCAAGATGTGGGTAATGAAATTCTAATAAGAACTTAAGTATTACAGGTGTTAAGGGGGGGCGGGGGGAATGAGAGTTGGAACAACTGGGGAAGGTTTCACGGAGAAGGTAGAATCTGAGTTGAAGCGCCAGGTCGGGAGGATTCAGATGGAGAGGAGGAAGGGCAGCTCCACACTGAGCACAGAAGGATCCTCTGAGGTTCAGCTCTGGTTTGACAGCAGCATCCACAGGTCAGAGTTCTAAGAAATGATGAGATGTGATAACGCCAAGAATGGCAGGTCAGTGGTGGATGTTTAGCCTACCAGGTAAGACACACCAAGTCCCACATCCAAGTGCTGAGGTTTGCATGCCAGCTCTGGGTCCTGACTCCAGCTTCCGGCTAATGCAGACCTGGGAGGCGGCAGGTGACTGTTCAAGTGTTGGCTTTTTGCCACCCATGTGGAGGACCATTAATGTCTGTCTATCTCTCCCACTCTCTCTCTTTCCCTCTCAAAGAAATATTTTTTTAAAGAAAGGTCACAAGTGGGAGGTAGGGTCTGCATTGCGGCACAGTGGGTTAAGCCACCATCTGCAACACCAGCATCCCATTTGAATACCAGTTTGAGTCCCAGCTTCTCTTTTTCCAATCCAGCTCCCTGTTAATGCACCTGGGAAAGCAGCACATGATGGCCCAAGTGCTTGGGCCCTTGCCATTAACATGGGAGACTCAGATGGAGATTCAGGCTCCTGGCTTTGTACTGGCCCAGCCCTGGCCATTGCAGTCATTTGGGGGAATGAACCAGTGGATGTAAAGACTTCCCTCTCTCTTCTGTAACTCTGCCTTTCAAACAAATACATAAATCTTTAAAAGAAATATGTGGGTTGTAGCTGGCCGATTAGCTCAGTTGGTTAGAGCGTGGTGCTAATAACATGTGGGAGGCACAGGAGAATATAACTGCTCGCATAGCTAGCAAGGAGTACAGAACTCCTGCAGTGATGAAAGGCCATTGTGTGGTAGCTTTGCTTTCCTTCCCCTACCATTGGGCAAGACCTGGTATCTTTTAGAAAGCAGTCCCTGGCCTGTCTTGTCTTCCTGTTATAAAACATCCTTGAGTACACACGGCCTATGTACAAGCACCGTTTTGGCCTTCACAGACACAAGGATGCACAAGTCAGGGGCTCATGCACTGGTGGAGAAAATGATAAATAAACAAAGCATCACAACACGCTGGGCTAGGTGCCTAAATAGGCTAAAGGGCATGTGGCCACTGACTCAGGTGATTTTCGGATGGCTTCCTGGAGGAGGTGACCACAGAACTGAGTTGTGAAGGACGAGGAGAGGTTGTCAGAAAAGATGTTGGAAAGTCATTCCAGGCAGGATAATTGGAATAGTGAAAGGGCAAGCATTGAGATGCTTAGAAGTGACAGTCAATAGCAGAGTAGGGGGCTGGAAGGGTGGACATGAACCAGAAGAATCAAGATTTAATGTTACACACTGGACAAATTCCCCTTGAACTTTTCGAAAGACGTGTTCATAATGGCAGAGGAGCTGAAATGCTAGCCTCCCCGGGGTCAGAAGACAGCTCAAAATGGATTTCTCTGCACATAAAACACCTTTGCACTCTCCTGTTGTATGCTAAAATTCGTCTTGTTCTCCAGAACGTGTATGGGTTGATTTTGCAAAGCAATCTGCGGCCATCGGACTAAAAATTCATCTACCATGCTGCAGGAAAGTGCTCTGAGTTCATAAAGCCTTTTCTTTTCAGAGATTTATTTGAAAGGTAGAATGACAGAGAAGGGAGGGAGGGAGGGAGAGAGAGAGAAAGAGAGAGAGAGAGAGAGAGAAGAGTACTTCAATCCTCAGATAGCCACAACAGCCAAGGCTGAGCCAGGCCCAAGCCAGGAGCTAAGAATTCCATCCAGGTCTCCTATGTGGGTGGCAGTGGTGCAAGCTCTTACCCATCTTCTGTTGCCTTCCCAGCACATTAGCAGGGAGCTGGATCAGAAGCCGTGCAGCTGGCTTACCCTGCTGCACCACCACACTGGCCCCATTGAATCTTCAAAATTCCCCCAAAGACACCTACTTGGATGGGTGGAAAGTCAGTAGTGACTGATTTCTAGTTGTCAAAGGGGGCGAGTCCAGTCAGATCTGATTTTGGAAAAGGCACAGTATCAACTGAAGGGAGGAACCAATCTGGAGGCAAGAGCTGAAATCCTGGAGCCACACCCAGGCAGTGAGTGGGGCTAGAGACCAAGGAGGGAGGGATAGGTTGAGAATTGTCTGTGGGTTAGAGATCATTTGCAGGTGGGAGGTGAACAGGAGGGAGGCACAGCAAAGGGAAGCGGGATAGGGGACTTCCAGCTCGAGTGACCAGGAGGGTGCTCACCAGTCCTGGTAAAGATAGAGTCAAATGGAAAAAGGGGCAAGGCTGGAAATTTGAGCAATAGCTGGGCTGCAGATAGGCTTGGGCAGAAGATGAGGAGTGATGAAGAAAACAGGAATGGAGCCTTTCTCCTTTTCTCTACACATGACTCTTCCTCATCACGTCTTCTCACAAGACTTTCCGAATTAAGAGATTCTGGGGCAAAAAGCAAAAACCAAATTGCCCCCTTACCCAGCAGATTCAGATGGAAACTGGTAACAAAATCAGGGGTGGCTCCCAGCGGAGACATTGGAGAAGAAGCAAGAATGGTTCTGTCAGAAACTGCACCTGAGATGGCACACGTTTATGATGTCTCCAGGTCGCTGTCTTCTTAACCATGTCAACTGAAGATGTCACATTGTCTGGGCAGCTGGGCATGTTTAAATGGGGGTGTGACTAGTGGGCTGGCTCAGTATAAAGATGTGAAAAGTTTTGGGGGGAAAAGAGACAGGAATGGAGCAATCAGGAAGGTAGAGGCTCCAGAGACTGGGAATTTGAGGAAGGCAAGGAAGAGGGCATTTCAACGAGGGGCCTGGGAACAGCATCCCATGGCAAAGGAAGGTGCAGTGGGAAGGGGCTGCTGGTTGTGGGAGCAGGGAGGCAAGGGACTGGGGGAGAAGAGAATGAATGAAAGGTGTGGAGAGAGGCTGGGAGGTAGAAAAGTGAGTGTAGCATGAGCTGGAGCTGAAGGCAAGGGATGGGTAAGTAGAAGAGCCCAGGATGTAGAGGAGAATCCAGAACGCTGGGTGGACAGGGATGGGTGGGAGGAAGGTAGAATGTGAGCATTAACCATAATTGTAGGACTCAGGAGAAACAACTGGGCCTCATCTCTGTAAGGTGAAACTTGGAAACCAATCGGGTGGCTATGAAGTCCAAGAGGCTTTAGGATGGCAGTGAGGGACAAGAGGTGGGGGTTTTGCATAAGCACTGGAGTTCTGTTTGTTTTTCACAGGAGAGTCAGGGAAGGAAGCGATGAATTCAGGCTCAGGTAAGCAGCAGCATCATCGTCATCACAAGATCAGCCTCCCCCCCCTTTAATAACTGCAACAATGTTTCCTTTTTCCTCTTCAGAATGTATGTGGCCAGCTTTTTCTAAACTAATAAATTAACTAAATGTCTCTCTTCATTCTGCCCACTTCAAAAAGATGTTTATCTTTTAAAGATTTGTTTATCTGAAAGGCAGGGTGACAGAGAGAGACAGAGAGAGGAGACACACATACAGAGAGACATCTTCCATGCACTGGTTCACTCTTCAAATGGCTGCAAGAGCTGGGGCTGGGCCGGGCGGAAGCCAGGAGTCTGGAACACCCTCTGGGTTTCCCACCTCGGTGGCAGAGGTCCAGGCACTTGGGCCATCATCTGCTACTTTCCCAGGTGCATTAATATGAAGCGTCAAAGGAAGCAGAGTAGCCAGGACTCAAACCTGTGCTGTGGTATGGGGTGCCAGCATCATGAGTGACAAGCTAAGCCACTTTACCACAACACTGACCCCTCAAAAAGATGTTTTTGATCAGTAAACCAATTTTCAGCATTTATTGCCTAAAAAAACTTGAGAAAGTTTGGCTGTTGACAAAAGTCATGTGACATTATCACAATACTATATAAAGAAAGCCTGGATGATTTTCCTCTAATAGTAAAAAAAAAAAAAAAAGCAACTCCTTGAAATTGAGTTCTCCTCCAGCCAGTGTAGGATTTTTTGAGAGGGGCAGAAAGTTGAGTCCACTAACCTAGTAGCAATTTCCCCAAAGAATATGCAAGACTGTACTTACAGTTTCTGATCTATTTTTAAAAAACTGTTTATGTGATATAATTACACAAGGGCAGCCAACCTGAACAGGGGTAACAGCTAAGCGCTGGTCAGCATGTGTCCCTCCAGCTCTGCGCCTGTGTGAATGACAGCAACCTGGGTCTCAGGTGTCTCCCCATGCTCCCAAGTTCTCCTACAGTGCCACACGATGCGTTCAGTTGTTGGGTGCATGTGCAAATTCACACCTCGTGTCCAGACTTGCACGGGGCCCTTGGTGATTTCGCAGGTAGATGAGAACATTGAGGTGCTCTGTGTTTGTTCCAGGTTCACTTCAGCACCATCCGGATTTACAGCTTTGCCCACGTCTTGTTGATGGGCAGGATCCTGTTGGGAGTTTGCTCTGTCCTTAATTTCTGGGATTGGAGGGTGGCCGTGGGGAGGGGATTGGTGTACCCTGTGTCTTAGGACGGCTGCTGGGCACTGTCCAGAGGAACCCACGAGTACCTCTCCAAATCCAGTGATAGGCAGATGCAGAATCCAAATTGTTTATCAATCTACTAGACTCAGTAGTTATTTGCAGGATTTCCCACTTTATTCTGGAGAGAGCTAAATCAACACTAAAACGTCTTTCCTTTCAGACTTGTTTTTTTCAGGTTCAGTGATGGATAAAATGTTTATCTCCATTTCTGGTCTCATCTCTGTCAGCTGTTGCCTCACCTGTAGGTTCAAGTCAGCTCTAGATAATTGCTTTGAAAATAAATGATCTTAAATTGTCAAATTTTTGGAAAAGTTGCAACAGAACTCACATATCTACTTCAGCCAGATAGCCCAATTGTTAACATTTTAACACATTCGTTCTCTCTCTCTCTCTCTCTCTCTCCACACACACACACACACATGTGTGCTTTAAAAAGTTCATAGAGAAGTAGAATAAATTTTAAGTATTTTGGTGCAGAAATATTTTGCAATCCATGCATATTTTTTTTCCATAGCACACATCCTTCATAGATTTTCTGGACACTGTCCATGTGTAGTGGTGTGTGTGTGTGTGTGTGTGTATACACCCACTCCCATGACTCTTTTTCTGAATACTTTTAAAGTAAGTTGTCAACACGATGCTCTTCCATCACCCCTACAGGCATCAGTGCACATATCTGAGAGGCAGTGCCACTACCTAACCACAATACAATATCCAAATCAGAAAGTGAGCACAGATAGAACGCTACTCATGCATCCAGAGACCCTGTTCACATTTCACCAGCTGCCTCAACAATGCCTTTTCCTTTCTGGAGCACGACCCAGTGCCGGCACCTGGGTCACAGTCACCTGTCATCTTTAGTCTCCTTCAATGCAGAACAGGCCCTGCTGATGTCTTCTCAGCCCGAGCACCCACCACTGCTTCCTGGGGGGAAAGAAACACAGCAGCACCTCTATCGACTATTTCCAGATTCAAAGTGTTGCATTTATTGAGTCCTTCACTTAAAATCTGTGTTACCTATGTTTATAAGTTACATCTCAATAAAACAAACAAACAAACAAACAAACACACACAGCATCAGATGGGCATTGTGGCAGAGCAGGTAAAGCTGATGCCTGCAATGCCAACATCCCAGAAGGATGTCAGTTCAAGTCCAGGCTGCTCCACTTCCAATCCAGCTCCCTACTAATGTGCCCAGGAAAGCAGCGGAAGATGGACCAGGTCCTTGGGCCCCTGGTACCTATGTGGGAGACCTAGAAGAAGCTCCTAGCTCCTGGCAATGATTTGGCCCAGCCTTGTCCATTGCAGCCATTTGGGGAGTGCACCAGTGGTTGGAAGATTTTCTCTCTCTCTCCCTCGGTCTCTTCCTATCTTTCTACAACTCTGACTTTCAAATAAATAAATAAATCTTAAAAAAAAATCAGGTGAAAACAAGTGTTGGAATTTAGTCAATGCCTAACAAAGCATCCGAGTGATTGAAGAACGGGACCTCCCGAGGACTTTCTACATGCTGTTCATTCTACCTCTTTTCTTCCCCACAAACTCCTACTCATCCTCTCTCAGCCATGGGATGCTTCCCTTACATCTGCCCAGCTCAGATCCTCTTTAGAGGTACCTTGGCCCAGAATCCTTTATGGGATTTGTTACAATTGCACCCACCCTCCTTGTGTAAAAGCTCACTTTTTAAATTTTGATAAAATGCAATTAACACAGAGACCAATGTTTGGTGTAGCAGTTAAGATACCAGTTAGGACACCTGTGTCTCATGTCAGAGCCCCGGGGTCCAAGTCCCAGCTCCGCTTCCCATCCCCGTTTCTGCTAATTAACATCCTGGCAGGCAGCAGGGGGTGGCTCAGGTAGTTGGGTTTCTGCCCCCGACATGGGAGATCAAAACTAGGTTTGGGGCTCCTGGCTTCAGCCTGGCCCAGCCTCAGCTGTTGCAGATATTTTTACGATGTATTCTTCTATTTCTTCCAAAGTGACCATTGAGATTTTTCTGGAGATTGCATTAATGCTGTAGATTTTCTTGGATGGCAGCAATGGTAAGTCCCCAGATACATGAACATGAGCTATCTTTTCCTTTATCTTGTCTCTTCTTTAATTTCTTTTAGTAATGCTTTGTAGTTTCTCAAGTTTTCTGCCCCCATGGTTAAGTTTACTTCCAAGTATTTTGTTCCTTTGAGATTATTGTAGTTATTTCTTTTAATTTCCTTTTTTCGGATTGCTCATTTATTTCTCACTTTTTGAGTGGGATGATTTGGTCAACTTTTTTACATCTTCCTTAGGGCTACAAGATTCAGGAAGGTAGGAACCAACCCTGGTTTTGCTCATAGATGTACCCTCTGTTCTTTGTACAGCACTTGTCACTGAGTACATTCTCAATAAATGCAAGCAAAGTTTTTCTGACAGTGTCAGGCTGGTTTGGTAGATTCACCGTTTATTCTTTGAATGAATGATGCTAAGGATTTACCTTGACTCTTTCCAATCTTCCTCCCTTAAAAAAAAAGCATCTAATATTTACTGGGTACTTACTATTAGCAAAGTATTTGTGTATGTGTTACCTTGTTTTATTTTTTTTTACAACAACATAGTGAGATGGGCATAGAGTCAGAATATACCTTGTTATCAGTTTGGATTCTGCAATCAGACTTCTTAAACTTGAATCTGGTTCTATCACTGGTAAGCTATATGAACTTAGATGCCCTCCTTTATCTCTCTGTGCCTTGGGACCCTGTAATATGGGATTCCAAAAATACATTCCTCCCTGGTTGTCCTCAGGATTAATTAAGATATTGTATGTCAGGTTCTTAGCATTTAGTAAGTGCTTGCTAGATAATATCAATGATCTCATTTTTGCAAATGTGGGAACCACGGATAAAATAGGATAAGACATCCATGACCACGACCAGGCAGTATAGAATACTGAAGTACTGATGCCCTGCACTAAAAGTTTGGCATTCTGTCCTCTGAGACGAGGCAGTAAGAAAACGCTAAAGGGTCTGCATAAGATGGAACTGTCCAAGATGCCAGGTCTGAGCACGCAGGTCCAGCCTGAGCTTCCAAGCCCCTTTTATTCCTCAGAAACAATTGGAACTCCTAGGGGAGTCAGGGTCCTGGCAGGAATCCACACAGAATGGATATCTGTACTTGGTCCATCAAGCTCTGCATGTAGATCTTCAGCACAGATCTGCCAGCTGGCTAGCAGGGTTCAAGTTGAGCCTCCTGGGGTGGGGAGGATGTTCAGGGGAGGGAGGGGGCTTCTGACTCTCTCTCTCTGCTCACAACTTCATGGTCAGTATGGGCACACCCTCAGTAATCTTTATCCTGTCCTCAGCAACTCTTGGGAATGGAAGGGGTCATGCCCTTCAGGAAAGACCAGGTCCTGAGCCCCAAGTTCAAGGAAAATAATAACCATTTCAGTGGTTATGTTAGCAGCAGGCAGGTTTACATAACATGAATAGCTAGCCTGTATTGGACACTCACTATTCTTAGCACATTGCCTGTGATGGCCTATCTTTGGGCGACTGTCCTGCCCCAATTTGCCTATTGTTTAATGAGATTGTTTTCCCAGTTGTAGCAATGAAAGTTCTATGTTGCAGAAAGCTCTTCAATCTTGGGTTTAGTTTATTCCCTGCTGCTATAAGAAAATAGTTGGGGTTGGGCAATTTATTGGGAACAGAAATAGATTTCTCACAGTTCTGGAGACTGAGTGGTCCAAGGGGTTGCATCTAGTGAGGTCCTTCTTGCTGCACCATGCCATGACAGAGGGTGCAAGGGCAAGAGAGCATATGTGTGAGCAAACAAGAGGTCCAGACCTGCTCTTATAACAACGCACTCTCACGATCATGAACCCTGTCATGCAGCGACATACTACCATCCTACCGGAATGCTGTGAATCCATTGGTGAGGGCAGAGCCCTCATGACCAGATTACCTCTTCAAGGTCTCATCTCTCATCACTTTTGCATCGGGGATTAAGTTTCCAGCATGGGCACTTTGGGAGAAATGTGCCAATGACCAGGGGCAAAGCAGAGAGATCGGTCACTGTAAGCCACCTGGCCAGCGGGGAACTTGGTGCAGAGGAGTGAAGTGGTTTCCTAAAGACATACCCCAACTGAGTATCAGAAGCAGGATCTGAACTCACACATTCTGCTCCAGGGCCTGTGCGCATAACCAATATGCAATGCTACCCAAGCCGGTTAAAGCAGCCTCTGCCAGCAAATGCTTGGGCTTGGTCCAGATACCAAATGCATGGCAAACAGCACTGGCGGCTGTGGGGGAAATAGTAAATTGTGCAATACAAAATTTCCCAAAATTAAAAACGGAAACTGTACTTCGTTGCTGACAACATGCCAAGGATTGCTTTCTAGACTCGACTGGCTATCAGATTTGGTGCCTCGCCTTATTCTAGTTTAGGTTGTGCCTTTTATTTCAGCGAACCTGAGACTGGGAAACATGGATCAGATTGAGCTTGGTTGTAGGCAGTTCCGAGGCGGGGTGGGGAGCAGGGAGACATGGTGGGATTCGGGTTCTCCCAGAAGCGTTTTCATCCTTCGTGTCCTCTGTCATCCCTATGGAACATTGCTGCTTATGGCCACCTGACTGAATCTTATTCTACTTCTATGCTCCCTCTTCATGCGACAGTTGTACCCACCAGTGTTACTGTCTCCTTTCCTCCTGCTGTTTCCGCTTCCGGGAGCACTACTTTGCTAGTACTCCAGGGTATCCAACCCACACAAGTATAAATACAAGATACTCAGTTCAGATCCCACTGCTCCAAGTTCAGGGCAGCCTGGTACAGTGAGTGCCAGCTGTGGATCAGACTTGTATTCCAGTCTTTGCTCTACAATGTCCTACACACATCATTTCACTTCTCTGAACCTCAGTTTGCTCATTGATAAAATTAACTATTGTAATTCCACAAAAGACTAGTCACAGAGGACTCAAGGAGATGATAAGAGTGACGGAAACCAGCAGAGCCTTTTGAATGTTGCAGATGCTTAACTAAACATACTTTTCTCAGCTCCGGGATCCATCTGTCAACTTGGTCCAGACCAGAGGCGAGCAGCCTCTGAGAGTTCACAGTCATTGACTCAGGCCAAGGATGAGCAGGGGGCACAAGGCAGGAGAAGGGCAAGGGCACAGCGACAGGTGCAAACACCAACAACTTGGTGATTGGCTGGTGATCAAAGAATGATGGAATATTGCTGCCTTGGATTTTTAAAATGTTATCGTTCAATTACAAGAAGAAGAGACCTGTTCAAGGCACTGCAAGAAAGAGGTGGGGGCAGTTATTGTAAAAGAAAAAAAAAAGATGTATGGACTTGGTTTGAAACTGGGCTCTGACAGCTGTCAGTAGTCTTAAGGTTGTTCTCTCAAGGGTTGTGTGGTCTTTCTTTTCCCTGAGTGTCTCTGTCCTGTTCTGACTACTGACCCGCTTTCTCAGGAAATCCTGATGGGACTCTCTGTTAACCACCAGCTGGGGTACTTGGGTAAGTCTCCTGAGCAACATGTCTCTGGAGTCCCCACTTGCCAACTGGCAACACTGTAACTCTGCCCCATATCAGTGTATGGGGGAGGAGGCCCTGTTAGCCGCTGCCACCTGCTGTTCTGGCTACCACTGCAGCCTATGGTATCCCTGATAGACACCCATGTCACTTCCCCGACCTCTGACATTTCCTGAGGACATTGCTCTGTCTCTTGGGGAAATGGCCTCTTGTGCTGGTTCCCTGCAGCCCGGGAGATTTGGGGAATAGGGGCTTCCTGTGGCAGAGTCCTGATTGGATCGCCTTCCTCCCTACAGGTGGAGATTGTGAGGGAAAGTCTATGGCTTCCACATGGAGCCACAGACTCCATCCCAAAGCAGCCTTCACCAACAAAACCCAGGCCCTGCGGCTTCCTCCAGCCCACCCCGCTGGATTTCCTCATTGCTCCTGGGCCTTTGTCTTCTCCAGGGTCCTGAAGTTTCTCCTGCGGCACAGCCCCATCACTCTCCTCTGCTCTGGCTGTTGTGCTTGTGCACAGTCGAGCCCCAGAAACCCGGGCAATGTCGCTGGCTCCTTATTGCAAATCCCCCGCATGTCTGAGGTCGTCCCGAGGGTCTCAGGTTTCCTCCCGCCTCACAGACAAGCCGATTGGAGCCTCAGCGCAGGGCCCAATCAAGGCACCCACTCAGGCCCATCATTGCTGTTTCCTGGAAGCCGCAGAAATCAATGTGGCCCTTTTGGAGGCTTCCACTCTTCTTCCTGACAGTTCTACATGCATCTCGGTCTTTCTTAGTTCAAAGCTGACAGGAGAAATCTGACTGCCCCAGGGAATTGCTCTGCCCGCGTTGATGGCCAGGCAAGGACTGGCTGCCTTGGATGGGTCAGGGGCCACCCCTGGTCCAATCAACTGTTGTCAATTTGGGGGAGGGGAGGAGGGGGAAGCAAGTGAGAGGGGAGAGGGGTCCCCAGGAACAAATCATGGTCCCTATGGCCTTCCCCTTTGGCACCCACTGCGCGTAGGGTAATGCACTGATATTTCAAATACCTTCAAACTTGAAAACTGAACTGTCTTGAACTAATTGGCTTGGGGACCCCCCCTCCCCCCATTAAAATGTCCAATGCTGCTGTGGTTTTGTTTTGCTTTGTTTTCATTTCAGGGATGAAAAGAACGGTAGGGTACTAGAGCGGCCGGGAGACGTTGAGTGTTGTCATCTAGTCTCTGTTTTTGTTGCCCAGATGATTCGCGTGTAGGTTTAGCACCATCAGATTTCACACAGATAAGTCATGATTCACAGCTTCACATTACTGCTGTGTCCTTCTCTGTTGCCGTTCATAATAGGACTTCAGCGGCTCTTAAAACACCAACTAAATCTCATTAACATTATCTCCGACACGTTAATAGGAAAAACAGGTCTGCAGCACAGTGACATTTTGTGATTAAAAATACATTTATTTAAATGGTTGAGTTGCCTTCATTTGAATATTGCCCACTGCTTCCATAATAATAGCAGAAGTTTTTCACAGAGGCTTTTTAGTGGCTAACCCCTGCTATATCTCTACCAACAGAATAAAACCTTGAATAACATGCCTTGATTTGATACATGCTAATTGCTTATCAGAAATTACTCAGTTGTAGCCCACCATGGCTGAAATTACTTCCAAGGAGAAAACTGGGCACTTTAGAAAGGTACATTAATGCCACTAGGCCACTAGTGTCACATTTAGTATTCTAAACGGTGACTATAATGGCCCGAGAGAATCAGTGCTCACCAAAGGCATCTTACGTTCCCCCAAAAGACAAAGGCACAGAGAGAATTATACCTCAGATGTAGCCTCAAATGCAAAACATAGGACTTCTATCTATTATTAGTTTATTTAACATTATGAGTAACTTAAAGCAATTGCTGTTCTTCAACTAAATAGACACATTCTACAGCCCAGATAATGTAAAATTACTAACTTAAACGTTTGTGGAATGGTTCTCTCTCTCTGTGTATGTGACACAATGCTCCTTTTTCTAAAAACTTTTCTAAATGTCATTTTTATTTATTTGAAAAGCAGAGAGAGAGAGAGAGGGAGAGAGAGAGAGAGAGAGAGGCTGGCATTGTGGCGTAGGGGGGGTAAAGCCGCCACCTGCAGTGCTGGCATCCCATATGGGCACCGGTTCAAGTCCCAGCTATTTCACTTCCAATCTAGCTCTATGTTATGCCTTGGGAAAGCAGTAGAAGATGGCCCAAGTCCTTGGGCCCCTGCACCCATGTGGGAGACCTAAAAGAAGCTCCTGGCTCCTGGTTTGGGATCGGCACAGCTCTGGGCATTGCTGCCAATTGGGGAGTGAACCAGCAGATGGAAGACCTCTCTCTGCCTCTCCTTCTCTTTCTGTGTAACTACGACTTTCAAATAAAATAAATAAATCTTTAAAGAGAGAGAGAGAGAACATGCAGACATTTGCTGGTTTACTTCCCAAGTGCCTGCAATAACCAGGCATGGGCCAGGCCAAAGCCAGACACTAAGAACTCAATCTGGGTTTCTCATGTGGGTGGCAGAGACTCAACTGCTTGAGCCATCACCTGCTGCCTTCCAAGGTGCACATTAGCAGGAAGGCAGAAGGGAGAACAGAGCTAGTATTCAAATCCAGGCCCTCCAGTACGGGATGTGGGCACCCCAAACAGCAGCTTAACCTCTGCACCAAATGCCTGCCCCAGTGCTCTTGCTTTTTTTAAAAAAATTACTTATTTATTTGAAAGGCAGGGTTTTATATAGAGATGAGGAGACAGAGTCAGAAAGAGAGAGAGAGAGAGAAGAAGAGAGAGAGAGAGAAAGAGAGAGAGAGAATCTTCTATCCACTGCTTCATTCCCCAGATAGCTGCATGGCCAAGGTTGGGCCAGACCAAAGACAAGATCTGGGAAATGAATTCGGGTCTCACACATGTCAGGCAGGGGCACATGCATTTTGGCCATTCTCTGCTGCTTTCCCAGACACATTAGCAGGGAGCTGGATCAGAAGTGGAGCAGCCAGGGCTCACACTGGCACTTTGATATCAGATACCAGCATCACAGGTGGCACTTCAACCTGCTGCACCACAGTGCTGGCCCCCATGCTCCTGCTTTGATCTCAAATAAATGAGGTTACATTTTATACCCAACTCTTTTGTGTACTAGTGCCATATCTTTCCTTGAACAGGGCTCAAAATGTTTTACAGTTAAGTACGTCTACTTAGATTTGAAATAACCCACGGAGCATCACTGGGTGAGTGGCAGTTTGACGACTGAGAGGGTGAAGGCAGTGAAGTAGCCATGTGTGCTTCCCAAAGCTTCAGGGTGGCAGGGATGGGGTGGGCAGGGAGGGGCCAGGTCTGCTGCCTACACAGATGCTGCCCTGCCAGGAGGCGGATATATGGACACCACAGCAGGCCCTCCCCTGGCTGAGTAGGTAGAGCTGGGTAGATGCAGTTGGTCTAGAAGAACTCCAAGGGCACAGGGCAGGTTTAGGTGGAAAGCAGTATTCATTCCTTGATAAGGACGGGGGGGTTGGGATGCTGTACATTCCCCTCCTAAGCCCCATCCTTGCACCATCCTTTTGGGTGTGTAACTGCAATGTTCAGGGACTCTGAAACTCTCCCAGCTCCTCCTTCTCATCCTTGAGCTGGCTGTGTGAAGGGGAACACAGCCACAGGAGCTCCGGGCTGGTCCTTCTTCTTCAACATGTCTGGGGAGGAGCAACAACATTTCTCTTTTGGGGTCCATACATCAAACCTCTGGAGGCTCTTGGCTTGGCCCTGTTAGATCATGGGTACATGTTGGTGGTGGTGGGGCACCATTAGGGAAAGGGGGTAGAAACCATGACTGGCATATACCATCTTGAAGAAAAAAGAAGTGCTGGGTGGGGCTGGCGCCGTGGCGCCGTGGCGCAGTAGGTTAATCCTCTGTCTGTGGCACCAGCATCCAATATGGGCACCAGTTCTGGTCCTGGCTGCTCCTCTTCCAATCCAGCTCTCTGCTATGGCCTGGGAAAGCAGTGGAGGATGGCCCGAGTCCTTGGGCCCCTCATGCACCCACATGCAAGACTAGGGGGAAGCACCTGGCTCCTGGCTTCGGATTGGTGCAGCTCCAGCCATTGCGGCCATTTGGGGAGTGAACCAGCAGAAGGAAGACCTTTCTCTCTGTCTCTCCCTCTCACTGTCTGCAACTCTACCTCTCAAATAAATAAGTAAAATCTTTTTTAAAGAAAAAAAGAGGGGCTACATAGACAGAAGAAGCCAATGAGAACTACAGTCTCCTTCGGGCATTTATCCTAAGCTGGGATGGGTCTATTTCTGGCATGAATGGTGTTTTTGCGAAGACCCTTGAAGAGCACCAGCTCTTTATAGAAGTGGATAGTCCAGACTTAGCTCCATCATTACTCAGCTCATACCCAACCCAAACCCCCACCCCCTCTGGCTCTTCTTTCCCAGTAGCCACCATATCACGCTGCTTCTGTGGGCAGTGGTCCTAAAACGTGCTGGTGTTTTCTTGGCAGACAAATGCCAGACGTTCATACTGAGTGCATGCACCGGTTGGGAAACATTGATAGTTTCTGAGCACAGGGATGAAATGACAGGACTTTTCCCCAGGGAGATCAGTCTGGAAGAGTGCAGGATGGACTGAGTGAGCAGAGGCAGGGGGTGAGGGAATGAAGGAGGGTAGGGGTGAAGGAAGATGGGGCAGAAAGAAAAGAGAGGGAGCTAGAACTGATGACGCTTCTGGAGGCAAAGTCTCACGGTTCTTCCAAACGGACTGATGTTGAGGAGCAACAGAGAGAGAAGAAGTCATTTTTTTTTTTTTACTGGAATTCTCAAGTTTTAGAATTGAGCAAGAAAAGGAAAGAGAGAATGCATTTGATGTGCAGGAGGCAGCTGGAAATATGGATCTGGAACTCTATGGGATGGTTAGAGGGGGAGGTCAGAGCTGGAGAGAAAGAACCAGAGTAGATTTATAACAGACCTAGGAGAGACAATGAGCTTATACATGGAAGACTGCAGAGAAGTGAGGAAAGAGCTCACTCTGTCTAGGAGCCCGAGAGTCACCCTTGAGTCCTCCCCTGCCCCGCTATTCCATCTTTCAGTCACACCTGAAGTCCTACCTTCAAAATCTTTTTGCATTTGTCCACTACCGCCCATTTGTACTTCCAGCACCTTAGTCCAGCAGAAGGCCTCTCCTGCCTGGGCCACAGCAAATGCAGTGGCTCCTAAATGGTGGCTTCCACTTCTTCCAACCTCTAATCCACCCTTGCCTGGCAGTGAAAAGAATTTCTTGAAATGTGAATGTTATTGTGTCACCCCTCTGTTCAAAATCCCTTAGTAGCATCACACTGAGGGTAGACTACAGTTCCAGGATCCTACCCATGGTCTGCAGGACCTGCTGGGACCTGGTCCTCACCTTCCTCTCATCTTTACGTCATCTTCCCCTTCACTTCACACTCAGCTTTCAGTCTGTCTAGCAGTTATGCCCTAAAGAACCTCACAGCCTTGCTCTGCCCCTCTCCTTATCTTCCACCTTGCCAGGGCCGGCTTCTACTCCCCATGCCCCAACTTCCCCCGCTAACAGAATGTTTTGAATGCCTGATGATTTGGCCTGCAACGATTGACCCCTCCATAGCCAACACCTACCTCGCACCTTAGTACTGCAGCAAGGAGTAGAGCAGGAACAAGACAGGCATTCAGAAACCTCCCCAGGGGAGGTGTGTGGTGCAGCAGTTAAGAAGTCCGCAGCCCATATCACAGTGCCTGGGGTTGAGCTGCTCAGCTTCCAAATTGAGTTTCCAGTTTCCAGCTTCAGCCTGGTCCAGCATAGGCTCTTGCAGGCATTTGGGCAGTGAACCAGCAGATTGGAGCTCTCTTGCAGGCTCTTTGTCTCTCTTCCTCTGCCTCTCCTTCCTTGCCTTTCAAATACAGATAAAGTAAATAAAGCTTAAAGAAAGAAAAACTTAGAACTTAAAAGCTCACAGGGCAAGCTGTAGGGAACCCTGCAGTCACAATGCCCACAAAAATTATTGTACTTTCCCTTTTAAAATGTGCTCCAGGGGCCAGCGTGGTGGCATAGCAGGTCAAGCTGTCGCCGGCAATACCAGCATCCCATAGGACCCACATCTGATCCAGCTCCCTGCTGGTGACCTGGGAAGGGCAGCAGAGGATGGCTCCAGTGCTTGGACCACTGCACCTATGTGGGAGACCCAGAAGAAGTTCCTGGCTCCTGGCTGCTGTGGCCATCAAGGGAGTGAACCAGCAGTTGGAAGCGCTCTCTCACTCTCTCTTTTTCCCCCTCTCCCTCTGTAACTCTTCCAAATAAATCCATAAATCTTTAAAAGTTAAATGAAATGTGTTCTGTTTTAAAGAATGTGACACTTAAATTTGTTTTTTAAAAGTACAAAGAATTCTTCATTTGGAAAAGGGTTCATCTTGAAGTTTCTTAAAATATTTTTTTTCTAACAGACTGAAATCTTGTCATTTTATTTTCCACCAGTCAGTTCCCACGCGTTTTGAATCGTGCATGGATTGCAGAAGGAAAAGCATGCTTGTGTCACTGTCGAATCACAGGTGGTAAGGTCGAGACACAAACATTCACTGGGAATGGCAAAGGCCATCACGGTGAGCATCGAAGGTAGAGACCAGAACATTGTCAGCACTGGAACTTGGCTCACATCAAAACCGAATTCATTCTCTAGCTATTTCCTCTAGAAAACAGAGATGAAACTCCTGCCATTCTTTTCCAGGAGCTGAAATGGACTTGATTGAATAAAAATCTCGACGATTTTTCCTGAGTAGCCCTGGGTAGGAAACTTCCAGACCAACTCTGCTGGCTGCGCTGAGCCGCCTGCTCCGAGGCCACTTGAGCCCGTACACGTGTGCTTCATCCAGTGACCAGCCCGGCGGACAGGCGGCACTGGGACAGTTAAATGCGAGCACAACTTCGAAAAGTGAATAACAAGTTCTTTTTTTAAATAAAAAAGGAAATGAAATTAAAAACAAGGCTTCAATGCAACCTGTAGGACTTGAAAGGGCAAACGCGTCCCCCCTCGTGAATTCGGTTCCGGTTCACCAAGTCCCAGCTATCAGAGCGGCAGGACACGTGAAGGGAGCGCACGGCGCAAGCCCGGGACTTCCTGGCCTCTATGGGTTTCATGTGGGCTCGGGTTATTTTAAAGAGTTTTAATGTTAACAGATTTCTGCTTATATTCACAACGCTTTTTGTAGATATAGATCTATTTGATGCAAACCAAGCAGCATATGATGGCTGCAGAAGTCATTCACAGGAAACACCCCACCCACCAAAGACTTAGCTATTTAGGTAAGTATGCACAAGCGAACTTGAGATTGAGATCCAAGCCCTGTCTAAATCCAGCTTCATCACAGTTTGATTTGGGTGGGAAAATGAAAGCTGGTACTTGCACAAAAACATTTTCACATGAACACAGTTTGACCAGTGCTGCTGTTCTTTTCACCTTGTGTGTCCTCCTGGGTGTACCAGGACGGGGTGATAAAGCCAGTCATGTAACTGCTGGAAAGGACATCGCAAGCCATGTAAATCCAGGGTTTATCCTAACCACGAAGGGCCAAGGTGCTGATAGCCAGCACAGCACCCACCAAGAAGCCTTTGAGCTACTTGTTCTATTCTTTACTCAAAAACTACAAGGGAAAAATGCCAAATCACATGTTTTCAGCATGTAGAAATCATTGACTGCTCCTAAACATGTTTTTAGTGCTACCATGGGGTAAAAAAAAAAAAAAAAGGTTTTTGGCCAAAATATTCAATTTTGCCTTTAAGCAAATGTACCTAATTCCAAATGGGAACACAACTTTTCGTCAAAGTTTTTATACACAAGGCAGGAACAGCAATAAAAAACATCACTGTTAGTTGTACTGAAAACTGGACCAACATACTTCAAATGTATTATTTGCTGAATCTTCATAACACCACCACAAAATAGGTGTGAACTCCCTTTGATAGATGGATGAATTAGCACTCAGATTAAATAGACCCAATGTCACAACAGCTAATAAGTGACCAGTTCAGTATTCAAATCCAGGCTTCTGGAGGCAGGTGTTTAGCTTAGCAGCTAAGATGCCCATGTCTCACATCAGAATTCCTGGGTTTGAGTCCTGGCTCTGGCTCCTGACCATTTACCTGTTAATGTGCATCCTGGGAGGCAGCAGTAATGGATCAAGTAAATGGGTTCTTGCCACCCTGTGGGTGATCTGGATTGAGTTCCCATTTCCCAGCTTCATCCTTCCACAGCCATTGCGGGTATTTGGGGAGTGAGTCCACAGACTAGAGAGAGCTGATGCACTCCCCCCACCCCCCTGCCAATCCGCTTTGTCTCTCAAAATAAAAAAAAAAAATAAAATCAAACAACTGCTTCTATGATTTCGTACTACTTCTCTTGGAAATGCTATGAGAGAAATTGCAATGTTTCATGTCCCAGATCTGTATGTCTTCTTTGAAAAGGAGACTAATAACAGTCAGTGGTCATCTCTAACATTTACTCTAAAATTGTCCCTATGTCCTTATTGATATGTTACACTTCACTCCAACTTAGTTCTCTCTTCTTACCCCATGTGGCTTCATTCATTTCAGAAACTGGATCTGTCCTGTCCCTTTTTTCTTCTCTTGTTTGATTTTCTAACAGACTATCTACAAAAGATACAGTGTTTTATTTCCATGATTATAAATCTAACAGATTTTTAGGTAAACTTTTTTATTAAAAAATAACATCTTTATGCACAGAGCACAAATCATAAACTTACAGTTCAGTGAGTTTTCTCAAGGTGAATACACTCATATAACTAGCAGCAGATCAAGAAACAGAATATTATGAGTAAACTCAATGGTGTTTTAAATGCTGGATGGACTATTCCTGTTTCAAAGTTTATGTGCACACTCTTTTGAAAAGGTAAGAATGTATTTGAAATGTGTCTCATTATTCCATACTTCAGGTTTTATGTATTCTGATTTTTCATACCTGTATTTTCTTTTATTTCAGAGGCAGAGAGAGAGAGAGAGAGAGAGAGAGAGAGAATGAGAATCCCATCTACTCTCCAAATACCCACAATGGTGGGGCTGCAGCTGGAAGCTGAGAGCTCAATCCATGTCTCCCACATGGGTAGCAGAAATCCAGCAACTTGAACCATCACCCTTGCCTGGGTTTTGCCTTAGCAAGAAGCTGGGATTGGGATCAGAGACGAGATTGAAACCCAGACACTCAGATTTGGAACATGAGCATTCTAACCTGTCTTCTTAGCTGCTAGGCCAAATGCCTGCTCCCATTCACCTTATTGTTTCTTAAACCTTTGATGCATTTAAAGAGAACCTATGTTGAACATTGTAAGCATCAAGCTATGAATACCTCCTCCACCCAAACCTCACACCAAAACTCTGCCTCATACAATCCTGGGACTGCTTTCTGTTGGCTGTTAAATTACAATGTGTCTTTTTATGATAAGCAAATAGTAGAGACATTTATGTTTTTAAAATTTAAGAAGCACCTCCTCTATAAGGACTTGTCCTGTAGTTTACCAATGGGTCTAAGTTCATATTCATAGGAGCAAAAATGGCCCAAAGCCTGCTGGTTCTGTTCTCTGATTTGTCAATATATAGGATGTTGACTCCTGCATAGGGATATCAAATGTAGTTTAAAAACTGTTCTACTTTTGTCTACATGCATTATGGTTCGCTTTCCTGTTGCCAGTGGAAGATCTGCTGCTGTCGAATATGACAAAGTGAGCTTCGCTTCTGTGAGACAAAGGAAGGCAGGCCTCCAGAGCCAACAGTCAAACATGCATGTTCCAAGAGCCAGGCTCCACACGTGAAGGGAGTCTGCTATGTTTCAGAGATGAGTCACTCAGGATGGTGCAGATGGCTCAGAGCGACGATTCAGAGATGGGAGAAAAATAACTGATGGCGCTGAAATTGAACTCACCAACGTGAATGGGGGTGAGTAGATGAGTGTCAGTTAGACATTTTAGTACCAAAATTGCCTCAAGTTCTCATTGTCCCATTGAAGTTGGATGACCTCAAGGAAGTTTGTCTTGTGCCAAGTGGTTTCTTTTATTATATAAGTCTTCAAGACTTGCACATCTAATGTGCCAAAACAGAAATGCGGCTGCATTAGATTCCCCTGGGAGCCTTGGGTAAGCGTTTGCACACTGATGGAGAATCTGAGGTTGCATCAGGCATCTTAGTAATTTTCTTGCTCTCCAGCATCTGAGAACTGCTTCAATACTGGGTCAACACCCCATACAAAATTATTGTGGGAAAGTAAAACTACAGTAGCATTGAATATTAGAGTCCATATGAAATTCAGGCAGAATTTTTCACGGGAAGACCCTGAAGCCAGTGAATGAGTGATTTGGACCATGCCACCCAGAAACTCAGTCATGAGGTCAGAATGAGGACGAGGTGCTGTGCTGCCCAGCTCACCTTGAATTGCCCAAACAACACCCTCATCCTCCATCTTGAACTTAAAATGCAATTCTGTAGTGCATGGTTATCTTTTTATATACTATAGTCATTTTGTGCACCAAATAAAACTGGAAAATGTGAACACAAAGAAAGTGACTATTTTAGTGTGCTTCTTCGAAGTATTTTTGTGACTTGTACTTAGATTTTTTTACATAGTTATATTAATTTCTATGTAATTTTGTATCCTTCTTAGAAAAAAACTTTCAACTTTTACTATGATAAGCTTGGTTTTACAGTGAGAATACCTACTGAAGGTAGTTTTGTATTAAAATCAAGTTATAAATGTTGTAAACGCTGCAGTGGTTGCTAATAGAAACTGATACTTTGCTCCCATAAGAACCATTGGTTTACGATGAGAAATACAGAATCTCTGGTTCAAGGAATGAAAACTTAAGTTTGAGATGGGAAATATATCACCCTTCCTGGAAAAAATGATGACTACCCTCTGATATGAAAAGCATGGTCATGTGGTTGCACTCTCTTGAAAGGGTGAGAAAGTTCTGGGTGCTGCTTCCCTGTGTTGATGGTGATGCACAAGGGAGAGAGCAAAGGTGAAGCCAAATACTGGTAAGCCACTCTCAGAGCAGAGGAGCTATTAGGAAAGGCAAGACTACTCAGGCTGTTTGATGAAACTAAGCTGGTAGTTTGGTTTTCTTGTTAGAGAGGGGAGCAACAGAAATGGGTTTTTATACCAACCTACCCTAGAGAATTTAAATAGAGAACTTTTCCATAGCAGGTGTTGGCTCTTAACTTTAAATCAAACCAATGGTTTGGACTGGGTAGAAAAAGTACCATTGTTGTTAATTCCACCAATTCTGATCCTTGATTTCTCCTCAGAACTAAGCAGGTTTTTTTTTTTTTTTAATCGTATGACCCTAATTTATTGGATGGCACTTTTCACTGTCCGATATTTTTTTCTGTAATCATTTGTTTCCTTATTTCCTCCTTTCTAGAACAGAGATCTAGTGGGTCAATTTTCAGTTCACCTCTTATTTTTGTGAATAAAGTTTTATTGAAACTCAGCCACGCCCATTCACTTACATAATTCTAGAGCTGCTTTTGTGTAATAATGGCCAACATTAAGTGGTTGTGACTGAGAATACAAACTTGGACACATATCAAAAAGTCCAAGGAAACATGATGAAAATGACATCTATGGAGTGGTATTTCCAAGAAAGTTAGAATTATTACTGGAACAGAAGCATACAAGGATGCTCACACAGGTGCTCACTTATTAAGTCTATGCTTGTTAAAGATGCTGTGCCCTCTCTCCCCCAGGAATTAATGACTGTGGGGGTTGCTGCCAGCAGCCGCTATAGGATTAGCTCTGTCCGGGGAGTCACGCCTCCTTCAGAGTGGCTCCCATTCCAAGAGAGATCCAGGTGGGATTCTAGAGGCCCAGCCCTCTCAAGCCGCTTGGCAACTCTGAAAGGCCATCCCATCTTCAGAACTCTCCAGATCAGGAGAGGTGCTCCTTGGAGGCTATACCAAGATGTGACTACTGCCTCTGCCCACACCTGCCCCTCGCCCTTCCTGCAGGGTGGTCTCAGGAGCACTCCCTAAGGAGCTTCCTGCACACCCACCTCTGTCAGAGTTTGCTTCCCCAGTTACCCCACCTGTGACAGTGTCGAGTGGGCATCTACCATGTATCAGATGGATTCTAGGTGGTCACAGAGGGATGGAGACCAAATAAGGCTCCTGCCTTTACTGTTTATTGGGAAGAAATTCACATTCTACAGTAAGGGTCAGCAAGTTTTGTTGTTGTTTTTGTTTTGTTATTTGTAAAACACCAGATATTTAATATTTTAGGCTTTATGGGCCATATGGTTCTTAGTCATAACTACTTAACTTTGCTACTGTTGGGTAAAAGAAGCCCAGCTATATATGTGAGTGAATGAGCATGGCCATGTTCCAGTAAAACTTTATTTACAAAATAAGAGGTGGATTGAAACTAGCCCACTGGTCACACTTTGCTGACTTCTGTTCTAGAGGTGGAGGAATTAAGGAAACAAATAATTATACAAGAAAACATCCAGTAGTGAGATGTTTTATTAAAGAAATAAATTAGGCTGATATGATAAATAAAACACTATTGTTTTAAAAATTTTTTAGTAATATCCAAACAATGTTAAAAAAGTTCATGGGAATGCATACTATGGAACACTATGCATGAATATCAAAAATTTTGTGCCAAAAATAAATTTATCCTTTAATTGTATTTTCCACAAATTTTTTGAATTTCTCTCATATTCATATGATTAAAATAATCAAAAGCCCTGAGAAACTATTAATTTAGAAGTATATATTCTTATTCATTTTGACCCCAATAGGATAATTTTACTTTTATATATTTGTGTTTCTTCTTAATGTTTCTTAATGCAAATATAAGCAATTACAAATATGTATCCTTATCCCCTCCACACCTTTTAAGCAAATGTATCCTATTCCTTATTTAATGTGTCCTGGACATCTTTTCACATCAGTAGATAGAAATACCCCTCTACCACCATTTGCTGTTCTACAGCTGAGTACTCTTCCTAATGTGTATTAAGGTTTATTTACTCCGTTCCCTACTGTATTCTCCAGAGAGACAGAACAAATAGGCTGAACATACGTGTGTGAGATGTAGGTCATGGACCTGGCTCACTTAATGATGGAGGCTGACAAGTCCCATGATCTGCTGGGTGGGCACGCAGGCTGGAGGCTCAGGAGAGCTGCTGGTGTGGTTACAGTCTGCAGGCCAGCAGGCCCGAGACCAGGAAGAGCCAATGTATTTAGAGTTCAAATCTGAAGGCAAGAAAAAGCCAATGTCCCAGTTTTTGAAGATGGAATTCCTAAACGAAAAATTCTTTATGTGGGGGAGGTCAGAATATTTGTACTATTTGGGACTTCAGCGGATTGGATGAAGTCCATCCACATTAGGGAGGGCTGTCTGCCATATTCAGGCTACTGATTTAAATGTTAACCTCGTCCAGAAATACCAGAATGTGTGACCAAATACCTGAGCACCTTATGGACCAGTCAAGTTGGCATGTAAAATTAACCTTGACACCCACTAACAGGCACTTGAGTAGATTTCAAATTTTGCTACTATAGATAGTACTGTAATGAATAACCTCACACATCCATCATTCATACATGTGACAGCTTAGCCTTCTATAGGATACATTTCCACAAGTGGGATTTACTGGGTCAAAGCAAATAATTGGTACAGATTATCCTATTGCTATCCATGAGGTTTATTCTAATTTACAGTCTCATCAGCATATGGTTATTTCCCCATGGTCTTGCAAATAACTAATTACATTATTAAACTTTGGGAACATTTTGCTGATTTGATAGGTGAGAAATGATATTATCATTTAGCCTTAATTCAAATTGTTCACAGTAAGAGTCAGGTTGCGATGTTTTCACGTGCCTTAGGACCATTTGTACTTTCTATTCATGCCCTTTACTCCATTTCTATTGAGTCTTTGGACTTTTTTTTTTTTTTCCCCATTTCTAAAGCTCTTTAATGTTACAGAGCTTTCTCTTTTGTGATACAGGCTTGCAAACCTTTTCTTAGTTTGTCATTTATATTCTGTGCTTCTGTTATTTTTGTATCAATCTTTCTTTAAAAGAATTATTTATTTACTTGAAAGCCATAGTTTTAGAGTGAGAGGAAGAGACAGAGAGGGAGAGAGGGAGAGAGGGAGAGAGGGAGAGAGGGAGAGAGGGAGAGAGGGAGAGGGAGAGAGGGAGAGAGGGAGAGGGGGGGGGGGAGAGAGAGAGAGAGAGATCTTCCATCTGCTGGTTCATTCCCCATATGATCATGCTAGACCAGACAGGAACCAAGAAACAAGAGTTTTATCTGGGTCTCCCATGTAGGTGTCAGGGGCCCTAGCACTTTGGCCATCTTCTACTGCTTTTCCCAAGCTCATTAGCAGGGAGCTGGATCAGGAGTAGAGCAGCCAGGACTAGAACCAACAGCCAAATGGGATGCTGACAGGGAAGTTGGTGGCTTTACCCACTGTGCCACAGGGCAGGCCCCTGTATCAATCTTTTCTTTTACAGCACCCACCCGAATTCTGAATCATGACTAGAAAGGACTTTGTAGGGCACGGTAGATGGGGTGTTCAGGGTATGAGGTACATTCTAACTCTCAGCTTTTGCACCGGGTAAACATTGGAGAGAGAGGTGCTAGCCCCTGGGGAAAACTAGACTGTATGTGGTTGAACCCAAATGACAATGAAAAGTAAAAACAGATTTTGCCCAGTATAAACTCTGTGAGCGATGGAAAACACAGCATCGGAGAAGCACATACAATGAAAGTCATTACGTTGATTTTGGACTTTAGAAATATAATCTCTTTGAGGGCAAAAGTTATGGTTTGTCACAATTCCTCCATCTATGAATGCATAGATTTAATGTAAATTTTGATAAAAATAATTTGATTAATTTCAAATTGACTTTAAAAATCTTGCTGGTTCATCTTTATAAATTGAAAAGCAGATTTGCTTATACTAGTAGCCTTTTATGGTACTTGAATAGTGGTCTGACTACTTTTACAAATGAATAATGGATTAAAAGTACACTTTGCAGCTTACATTAGTTACTTTTGTAATGCAAAATAGAAGCATGATAATGTACTCTTCAGCATGCTTTAATATGATTTATACATACACTACACAGCATAAGTAATTCATTATGCCCTTCACAGTACATTTCCTGGGTTCAGAGCTCGTGTTTACCAGTATTTCATCTCATAATCTGGTTGTCTAATGGAGGGAGTCTGGGACCGCAAGGGACAACTCTGCGCTCTGCTTGCCCCTGACTCATTCAGTGACCTTAGGCAAACACTCTCTAGGATCTGGAGCTGGTGTTTCTAAAAGTGCAGAGATAATACCTTATAGATCCACCCTAGAAGAAGAGGCTATAGACTATTTTAGCTCTGTAAATAGCTACGAAGTCTGGAAATAAATAGGTAGGCTTCACAGTGTAAGAATGATTTTTCCAAGGAATGTGCCCATTTTGAAAATAACACTCGATGATGGTCATTTACATAGGCAACACTTGATGGCAGTGCCTTTGGGAAGAAACCCTCTACTATTTGGTAAACAGCACTTTGTCACATACTATTTACAAAGTGTGGATTTACTGGAAAGCATAGGTGATGGCCTTCGAAGACAGCTGCCTTTAAATTGCTTTCCGTTTTTGGATAAGCAAGTACAGATTTCATTGAAACCTGTGAGTTTGAAGTGGGAGAGTGTACTAGGGCAAGAGTACAAATGGAGAGTCCCACATACCATAGGTTTAAATATTTAAATGGTATAGATCAAGCTAACAGACTGTTAAATAAAATATGTTCTATCCTCTTACCTTGACAAATATATCTTCATAATGACCTAGAATTCCAGGTTTGAATTCAGGCTACTCTGAAGGCCACATATGTCGTCGGTGTAATGGTGATAGGTCACCACCTCTCATCCACAACTGGACACCCACACCCTTGAGATATGCTTCAAACTCTGAACTTATTTGTGATTTTCAAATTATGTTTGTTTCTTTTGGGTAATGTCGATGACTGTCTCTATGGAAATGAGAATCCATTAGAGTAACCGAAACATTCTTTGAAATAGTGAGCTTTGTGTCTGTGATAAATGCTTTAACACAATTTGAATCCTTTGACAATCTATGTTTTGACCTGGTCTATTTAAACTTTGCTGGCAATATAATTTCCACATCAAACTTCCATGGCAAATTGTAGGATGAGTAAAATATACAGGTTTTGTGCATAAAATTATTTTTTTGCCTGACACATAGCCATTATTTTAGACTTAAAGGAATCTTATTGGTCAAATAGATCTAATAATGGGAAGAACGTAATAGAAAAATGATGTCCTTAGAGAATGCACCTTAAGCGGTTTATTTTATTGCTGATATTTTTATTTTTGCTTGGGTATAGGATTCTTGTTTGTCAAGACTCCACTTTCTTTGTTAAAATGTAAAATGCATATTGGGCAAATGCTCCAGGGCAATTTGCATAAAAAGTGATGACAAAGAGCAATTAGTACTTCATTATTATGCAGTGAAATGCTACTTTGCTCAAAAGTGACTGTAGTTCCCCCCCCCCATATATCTGGTATAGCATTGTTCTAAAAATAGTACTTAAGAAACCTCTGTTTACAAATCAGCATCTTTGACTTTCCACTAACAACTCATGGGGAGAAAATCCAAGTATGAAATAAAGTTATTATCCCAGATCTTGAGAATGAAAAACAAGCACGAGAATTCTGCTAGATAAGAGAGAGCAGAAGATTTTTATGTCTCATCAAATTAGATCCATATCTTATTTTACCCCTTGGGATCAGCTTGGAGAGTAGACTTGGATCACACACTGATATCGACATTCCCTCCTCCCAACACACACACACACACACACCCAGAAATAGGTCATGCCACACACAGCTACACTGCAGAGAACAAACAGTCCCCTGGTATCTCCAGTTAGGAAGGCTTGATTTTTGAGTACAGATTTCATTACCACAAAATTCCTTTAGGGCAAAGAAGAATTGCATCAAAGAAGCTGTGTAGAGAGGCAGATTTCGTAAAGGTTTGCCCTATCACCTTACCAGGCTCTGCCAGCCTTGAATTTTCCAGGAAATGCTCATTTCTGGATTTTGGCTTTTGGTTCTCTTGTTGAGCCAACATATTATCTAAAACTTTGCAAGCCTAAATGTGCCAGCACTCTGTGTGTGTGTGTGTGTGAGAGAGAGAGAGAGAGAGAGAGAGAGAGAGAGAGAGAGAGGGAGAGAGGGAGACAGAGAGAGACAGAGAGGGAAAGTAACTGGACAGTGGCAGGGTGAGAAGGAACACACGGAAATGACCATACCTTTGGAAATAGCATCATGAGGCTGGAAATTCACATGGATTACATCCCAAAGCAGGCCTGGGGGTGGGGGTGGGGATGAGAGTGGGTTGGATGTGAGACCTTTGTAAACACTGACTTGCTCTCCATTCTCCCCAACTTAACCCTCTGTTGACCAGGCCAGATCACTGTGTTTATTACAACCACTTGTGTGGCTGGTACCCATTCCAAGATGGCTGATCCTGGTTCCAAAATGGCTGACCCCATCTACTTTGCTATCATCCTTGGGGGTCTCTCAATCCCAGGAGGCTGTGTTCATTCAAGGGATTTGTATTCTCTGCAATTGAGGCTCAGAGTCTCAGGGCTGTGCAGCGCATCTCTGAAGGGGTGGGGATTAACTCTCAGGTACATGGCTTTGTAAGTAGCTTGCACTGCAAAATGTCCTTCACCTCATCTAGATTTTATTCACCTAGCTCAGATTTTATTTGCTTTGTCTTTTGTTCCTGTTCTCAGCCCACCAGGGAAAAGACTTTAAGGTCACATAGCCCATACCATTTCAAGGATGCATTGTCTATCCAGGAGGTAATGTGTGATCATTTTATACACCACAATAGATTTATTATTCATACAATTTTCTATTAATTTTTAATGCATCCAAGTTCCTATTTATTTAACATACAATTCAATTGGCCAGACATACTCATAAAGCTATGCAAACTGGCTTTAAAGTACTTGTCTATAGCAGCCCAATCTGGTCACCAGCTAATGAAACAGTAATGCTCTTCCCTATGGGCAGATTCTTGCTTTGGGCTCCTGTACTCCAGGAACCCCCATGACTTGGATGGCTTTCCTTGAAGGAATCCCTGGCCTACAGTGTTATTTGGGTAGGGTGTTAAGGCAGATACCATCTCTCCCCTTCAGGGAACAGTTCTATTCTCTACCCATCCCACAAGGTTGAACAGATATCCAAAGGAGCTGTGTGACTCACATTTGGGAGATTGTCCATCTTGCTGCGTAGATGGAGCCAGGTTCAAGAGAGAAGCCTAGTGATTAGTTTCCACTGACACTGATTAATAACTTTTTTTTTTTTTTTGAGATTGTATAACATTGGGCCTCTAGAATGGCTCCAACCTGCTGATTTGGGGCAACTCACTCATGAGACATGAAGAGGAGAATTTCACATGTACAAATTGGTCAATCAGCAAAAACCCATCATTCTAAAGTTTCATCAGTAAATGGCCACACCTCACATGGGTCCATTTTATGATCAAATTCAATTTACTGACATGGCCTTGCAATATGTATTTGCCTGGGACTCACACTCTCCATGTGTAGCCCTACCCTGGGATCACTGTAGGTTCTTGAGCAGTGGTTAATGTAGACTAAGTAATTGGAGGGGGAGCCATCAGAACTGAAGGGTGGATGGAAAGCTATGAAATTAGAAGAGCCAGGCAAGAAAGTGAAATTATTCTAAAAGGAGAATCGTGGAAACTCAGTTCTCATCCTGGCTCTGCCATTAACCAGCTCTGTGTCCTTGATCAAGTCTTTGTTGATCCCCTATCTATGAGAGGATGGAGCACAATAGGATTGTCTTAGACAGTGGCTCCCAAATCTGAGTTTGTATCAAAAAACACAGAAAAGCTGTTGGGAAAGCAAACAATGTTACTTCCCAGGCATTCCTTTCCTCAAGTTCCAGATCCATGAGGTTCTAGGGCTTGGCTTGGAGGTCTGAATTTTTAAAAAGCTCCCAGCAGATGTTGGTGGGCAGCAAGGAGTGGTCCTTGCTGGGGAGTCTCCAGGATCTAACAGTTTGGATCTCAAACACGAGACAGAGGCGATAAAGTCCTCTATCAGATGCTAGTGAGTCTGTTGAGGAAAGAAGTGAAGAAATATTTTTTCAAAGATTTCTTTATCTGAAAGAGTTACAGAGAGAGAGAAAGGGAGAGACAGAGAGAGGGGGAGGGATAGAGACAAGGAACTATTTTCCCAGGCATTGGCAGGGAGCTGGATCAGAAGAGGAGCAGCAGGGACTTGAACTGGTGCCCATATAGGATGCTGGTGCTGAAGCAGCGGCTTAACCCACTACACCATAATACTATCTCAAAGAAATGTTTTAATAGTGCTGGTACAAACAATGGCTCCTGGGGGCCAGCACTGTGGCACAGTGGGTTAAAGCCCCAACCTGCAGCACCGGCATCCCATATGGGTGCTGGTTCGAGTCCCAGCTGCTCCTCTTCCGATTCAGCTCTCTCTGCTAAAGCCTGGGAAAGCAGTGGAAGATGGCCCAAGTTCTTGGGCCCCTGAACCTGTGTGAGAGACCCTGAGGAAGCTGCTAGCTCCTGGCTGCGGATCGGCTCAGCTCTGGCCATTGTGGTCATTTGGGGAGTGAACCAGCAGAATGGAAGACCTCTCTCTGTCTGGCTCTACCTCTCTGTAATTCTGTCTTTCAAACAAATAATATGAATCTTTAAAAAACAATGGCTCCCAGGGCTGGCGCTGTGGCACAGTGGGTTAATCCTCTGCCTGCGGCACTGGTATCCCATATGGGCACTGGTTCTAGTCCTGGCTGCTCCCCAATCTAGCTCTCTGCTGTGGCCTGGGAAGGCAGTAGAAGATGGCTCAAGTGCTTGGGCCTCTGCACTCACATGGGAGACCAGGAAGAAGCACCCAGCTCCTGGCTTCGGACCAGTGCAGCTCCGGCCATTGTGGCCATTAGGGGAGTGAACCAATGGAAGGAAGATGTTTCTCTCTGTCTCTCTCTCACTGTCTGTAACTCTACCTCTCAAATAAATAAATAAAATCTTAAAAAAAATAGCTCCTGTGTAACCACAGGCTAAATATCATGGTAAGCACGGTGCACACATGGTCTTGTACACTCCTCACATTGACTCTTGGTTACATTCTCCAGGTAAGACTGAACCAGAGAAAGGCTGAGCAGCTATGTGAAGTCCAATGCTAATATTACTGGCAAGTTGCGAAGAGGAGCTGGAGAAGTGGGAGGAGCGGCAGGTGAGGGCAGGAGATCACAACTGGGAGACTTTCTGGCTTGTTTGCTTGCTATGCTGCTTTTTCATTGGTTGCAGTGGTGAGGACACTGTGGGTGATGAGGGTCTAATTAGCTGAGCCGGTGAATTGCCCAAGTAGAAATGCCTTGGAAATACCCTCTAGAGATCAGAAGAGAGGTTGGGCCAGAGGTTATGGATTTGGGAACCCTCAGGGAGCTAAGAGGTCCAGTTACATGAGTGTAAGAACTGCCCAGTCTCTAAGGATACACTGTGCAGAATTTCTTAAGACATCTGCTTGGGAGGGAGAGCTCTGTGGACAAGCCTCCAGCACCAACCCGGCCACTAAACCCCCAGCCACTTTTGAAGAGCTCTTGTACTATATAGTTGGGTCAGCAGCTCAGCTCCGTATTTTCATCTACCAGAACGTTCGGATCAATACTCCCAGTCCTCATGATTTACTGAACCTGAATTTCTCTAACTGCTCCATTAACTCTTTGGAAAGGTTTCTCCCTTTTAGCACTAGATCATGATTTTCCATAAAATTTGCCCTTGAGCAAGCAATTCTCTCATCATTTTCACTAAGGAAATTGTCTGACTTTTCCCCCCTTGAAATTCTCCATCTTTCCTCACTTCCTTAAAAGCTCGGTTTCATGAACCTGCATTTTGCCTGCTAATTAGTGCCTCTGAATAAACAGTTGCTGTTGAGTTTAGACTCTGTGGCGTTTTTCTCATGCCAGTTTGTGAGTTCCTAATCCTTGATGTCAGTTGATGTTTTCCTAAGTTGGGTGTTCAATTTAGGATCTTGTTTATCCCTCTGTTTGTGCGGTAGAGACATGTCGGTGTTGAAGAGCAGTGGCCCCCATCCCCTCCTGCTCAGTCCTGCACTCCTGGTCGTGATCTTGCTTCCCAGAGGGGCCTGGTAGCCAGACAGCCCGTTCTGAAAGGTGCATTCATTCACAATACGCTCCTTTGTTCCAGGGACTGTTTTTGTTCCTCTGATCTTCAGCCTCAGCATCATGAAAAAGCATTTGTCAAGCCCCTAATTGCCCAGAGTGCTGCACTAAGCACTCCATAAAGAGAGTTTCACAGGCACAGTGGGAAAAATTGCTATGGCTGTAGCCCTCGCCCACAGACTCTTGCACTTTTGACAGAAACGTGATGTCTGTGCAGATCTCCCCAGCCATGCTGAGGCACCTGAGTTGTGGCAGTGGCCACGGGGAAGCAGCAGGATATGTAGCAGTGGCCATGGCATAGACAGACACCCCAACCCCTTCCAAGGAAGATGAAGGGGACATGTGATGGTTAATTTTAGGTGTCACGACATGCCCAGGGAGCTGATAAAACATCCTTTTGGTGAGTTCTGCAAGGATGTTTAAGGAAGAGACTAGCATTTGAACTTGAAAATTGAATAAATAAGATGGTCCTGGCCGGTGCCATGGCTCACTTGGCTAATCCTCCTCCTGAGGCGCCGACACCCCAGGTTCTAGTCCCGGTTGGGGCGCCCTGGTTGCTCCTCTTCCATTCCAGCTCCCTGCTGTGGCCCAGGAAGGTGTGGAGGATGGCCCAAGTGCTTGGGCCCTGCACCTGCATGGGAGACCAGGAAGAAGAGCCTGGCTCCTGGCTTCGGATTGGAGCAGCGCACCAGCTGTAGCAGCCATCTGTGGGGTGAACCAATGGAAGGAAGACCTTTCTCTGTCTCTTTCTCTCACTGTTGAACTCTGCCTGTCCAAAAAAAAAAAAAAAGATGGTCCTCTCCATTGTAGTGAGGCATCATCTAGCGTGATGAGTCTGGACAGAACAAAAAGATAGAGCAATGGAGAATTTGCTGTTTTGTTAAGAGGAGACATCCAAAAATACATTTGAGATTCCAAAATGGCAGAATAGGGAACAACATATGTGCTAAGCTAGGGATAAATAGAAAAAAAAAAGTGTAGGAAGTATTTTCTCAGGGGAGAATTAGAGATAAACCTGCAAAGGAAATTCTACAGAAGGAAGAGGAATGCCATGGACCTGTGTGGAAGGTGCAGACGTGCAGCATGAACGCAGACACAACACATGACTCCAGCAGCTGAGAGCCGGAGAACGCGCCAGCTTTGGAGATGGAGATGAGACCAGATCAGACTGCGGCAGCCCATGGTGATATAGCTGGTGGGAGAACATGGCCTGAGTTGGCCTGGAGCCCTAATGGGGAGAGGGTACCGGTAGACCCAGTAGAAAAATGGAGCAAGTTTCTCACACCCCATCCCCCCAACAACAGCACCCAGCAACCAGCTGAGAGAAGGCAGGTACCATTTGGGCATAAGTGGCAGCTGCAGAAGCCCTTGTGCGTGCGCAGACTGACTAGCCAAGATGCCACCTTCTCAGCAGTACTGGTGGCAGCAGCTCCAATGAAAATGACAGGGATAAGGCAACATTCAGCCAGTGGCTCATGTGTATGAGTGTGATCCAGAGATTCTGGCAAAGGGAAAAATTCTCATTCCCCCACTGACTTTGAATCTCACTGAGAGGGTTGACAGGGGGCTGGGCACCCATGTTAAGACTGTGAGGCACCCCCAGCCTCCCAACATACCACAGGCTCCAGAGCTCAAGCCACCTAGATGGTATACCCACAGGCAGCTGGCTCTGGGAATGTCTGCCTCTCTGTGGAACAGACAGACTGGTAGGGCAGAGCAGACCCTCTGCACCCAGTGACTGTAGGAGCCTTGTGTGCTGAGACTGTGGGAACTCTGTGGCTGTACAAGATGGCACAGGGTATAACTGGGTCCCTGGGCAATCACTGTGTCACACTCAACGCTCCCTTATTGCCTGTGGTGGGTCATTGCAGTGGAATCTGTGTTTGGAGCAAGAACCACACAGATCATTTGTGTGGTTCATATGGTGGTGTGGATGAATATTATACCCACTGGGGGGCTAACACCTGGGCATTGATCACTTGGAAGAGAGGAGAAGAGGGTGTGATCACACCAACAGTGTTGGTCATACCACCCCCCTTCTGTTAACAAGAGGAGATCTACCATGTCCAACGTGGGTGTCACCCTGAATACTCGTCTTATATTGGAACACTAACCAGAACTCACTGGACAGACCCAGCACACACTTTTGGGTATTCACTGAAAGTGCAGACATTCCACTAAGCCACAGAGGCATAAATAAAAGCCATCAGAGGAAAAAATCAACAAGTATCTCCACAAATGCCTAAAAATAAGTGCAGAAATTTCAGAAACAAGAATAAGGAAGATAATATGACCCCTGCAAATGAACACAGCAATATTTCAATATTAGAATGTGAAGATGAGGACATTGATGAAATGCCTGAAATGGAATTCAAAAGATTAATCATAAGATAACTCAGAAGCAAATATATGATTAAAGAAATTAAAGAAATCCATACACGACATGAATGAAAATTTTTCCCATGAAAATTGAGATTTTTAAGCAGAACTCAAAATGAAATATTAGAAATGAAGAATTCAATAGATCAAATAAAAGATGCAATGGAAAGCCTTACCAACAGACTCAGTGAGGTAGAAAAAAGAATATTCAAGCTAAAAGACAAATCTTGGGAAATTTTTCAGTCAGAACAAAAAAGAAGAAATTAGAAAACTTAAAAAGCTTAGAGATTTATGGGATACTATTAAATCAGGAACTCTTAGGAAAGAGAAAATGGACTAGAAGACCTACTTAATGAAATAACTGCAGAAAACTTCCCCAGTTTGGAGAAAGAAAGGGACATCCAAGTACAGGAAGCACATAGAACTCCTAATAAACATGACCAGAAAAGATCTTCACCATGACACATTGTAGTCAAACTTTTCACATTACAACATAAAGAAAAGATTCTAAAATGTACACTAAAGAAACACTAAAGAAACACCAGATTATTTTCAGAGGATCTCCAATTAGACTCACAGCTAACTTCTTATCAGAAACTACAAGATAGGAGAGAATAGAGAGTTATGGTCCAAATCTTAAGAGAAAAAACACTGTCAACCTAGAATACTGTACCCTGTAAAGCTCTCATTTATGAATGAAGGTGAAATAAAGACTTTTCATAACAAATAAAAATTGAAAGAATTTGTCACCAGTTGTACAGCCTTACAAAAGATGCTTAAGGATGTGCTACACCCAGAAACACAGAAAGATAGTCATCATTATGAAAGAATGTAAAGGCAGAAAATCTCCCAGTAAAAGTACAGAAGAAATCCAAAGAAAACAATAGGGATATTTATGTAAAAATGGCAGGGCTGTTATTACTTATCAATAGTAACCTTAGGGGCCAGTGCTGTGGCTCACTTGGTTAATCCTCTGCCTGTGGTACCAGCATCCCATATGGGCACCAGGTTCTAGTCCTGGTTGCTCCTCTTCCAGTCCAACTCTCTGCTGTGGCCCGGGAGGGCAATGGAGGATGGCCCAGGTGCTTGGGCCCTGCACCTGCATGGAAGACCAGGAAGAAGTACCTGGCTCCTGGCTTTGGATTGGCACAACACTGGCTGCAGAGGCCATTTGGGCAGTGAACCAACAGAAGGAAGACCTTTCTCTCTGTCTCTCTCTCACTGTCTTTAACTCTACCTGTCAAATAAATAAAAAAAAAAATAGTAACCTTGAATGTAAATGGCCTCAACTCTCCTGTTAAATGTTATACACTGGCTGAATGCATTAAAAAACAAGACACATCTATTATCTGCCTATAATAAACACACCTCACCAACCAAGATACACAGAGACTGAAAGCAAAATAATGGAGAAAGATATCCCATGCTAATGGAAAGTAAGAAAGGGGGAAGGTACAGCCATCCTAATATCAGACAAAATAGACTTTAGCTAAAAAAAAACTGTTAAAAGAGATGAAGAAGGGTACTACGTAATGATTAAGGGATCAATACAATAGGAAGATGTGACTATAATAAATGTATATGTACCCAATCACAGGGTGCCTGGCTATTTAAAAGAAATGTTAATAGATGTAAAAGGAGATATCAATTTCAACATAATAGTTAACAGGAGACTTCAACACCCCACTTTCATCAATGGACAGATCAACTAGACAGAAAATCAACAAAGAAGCAACAGAATTAATTGACACTGTGAACCAAATGGACCTAATTGATATCTCCAGAACTTTTCACCCCACAGTGGCAGAACACACATTCTTCTCATCAGGGAATGGAACTTTCTCTAGGAGAGACCATATGCTAGGCCAGTCTCAGCAGGTTAAAAAAAATCAAAATCATACTACACATCTTCTCTGACCACAATAGAATGAGAGTAGAGTCAACAGCTCAAAACTCCCTAGGATATATGCAAACACATGGAGACTGAAAACCACACTCCTAAATAAACAGTGGGTCATAGAAGAAATAAGAAAATTTCTGGAAACGAATGAAGACAACACTCTATCATATCAAACCTTATGGGATACAGCCAAAACAGTGTTAAGAGGGAAGTTTATAGCAATTTATGTCTACATGAAGAAATTGGAAAGATACCCAAAAAAAAAAAAATGAGCTATCAGTGTATCTCAAGGATCTAGAAAAACAACAAAACAAACCCAAAATTTGTAGGAGGAAAGAAATAATTTAAATTAGAGAAGAAATAAATAAAATTGAAACAAAAAATACAAAAGATCAGTGAAATGAAGAACTGATTTTTTAAAAAAACAAAATTGATACACCACTGGATCAACTAACAAAAAAAAAAAGGGAGAAGACCCAAATCAATAAAGTCATAGATGAAAAAGGAAATGTAACAACAGATACCACAGAAATACCCATTCACAATAGCTCCAAAAATTAAATACCATGAAAAAATTTAACCATGAATGTCAAAGATCTCTACCATAAGAATTATGGTCAAGTAGGGTCAGCAACATTGCAGGCAGAACTGTAAATTTCTTGTTAGAGATGCCACCTGCCTTTACCTGGCCAGCTCTCCTCCCAGGCCAGCCAAGTAATGAAAGTCAATAGAGTGCCTTCCCCTAAGAGGTTCACACCTCCCTTAGGATATACCCCATGTGAAGAGATAGATAGGTCTGGGCCTCTGAATTTACAAGGCCCAAAGCCCACCAGATTATTATCAAGCCCTTTCTATCAGGTTCTGTTCGCCTCTCAATCAGAAAAATTACTTGTAGCTTAGACAGCACCTTTCTTAGCTCCTCTAATAATGACTCTGTCCTTTGTTCTAGGCCCTGTCTAGTGCACTTGGGCCTCATTCCTTTGTAATCATAACCTCTACTCTACCACCAATGGCTCTACTCCCAACCTGTGTGTACTGATGGTCCTCTTCCCCACTTAATGCTGTATAATTGTTCAAACCTGGTAAATGCCACTCTTAGGATCATTGGTTACTATCCTCACTCTGTCTTTTATTACCTTGTCTAAATATGATCAGAGTCGGCAAACTTGGAAGGCTTCCATAGCCTTGGCAACTCATGACGACAGCCTAGGATGGTTACTGGCGCCATAAACTAGAGTGTCAATTTGTTGGGTCAACAACAGGAGCCACTGTGCACTTGCTCCTCATGTGGGATCTCTGTCCTTAATGTGCTGTACATTGTGATTTAATGCTATAACTAGAACTCAAACAGTATGTTTCACTTTGTGTTTCTATGTGGGTGCAAACCGTTGAAATCTTTATACTAAATTGATCTTCTGTATATAAAGAGAATTGAAAATGAATCTTGATGCAAATGGAAGGGGAGAGGGAGCGGGAGAGGGGAGGGTTGCGGGTGGGAGGGAAGTTATGGGAGGGGGAAGCCATTGTAATCCATAAGCTGTACACTGGAAATTTATATTCATTAAATAAAAGTTAAAAAAAAAGAATTATGAAACATCAAAGAAAGAAATAGAAGACATAAAAAATGGAAAAATCTTACATGTTCATGGATTGGAAGAAGCAATATCATCAAAATGTCCATACTATTGAAATCAATTTACAGATTCAACATGACCCCAATAAAAATACCAATGATATCCTTCTCAGATCTAGAAAAAATTATGCTAAAATTCATATGGAAACACAAGAGACCATGAATAGCTAAAACAATATTATACAACAAAAACAAAGCAGGAGGCATCAAAATATCAGATTTCAAGACATACTACAGGGCAGTTATAATCAAAAAAAAGTCTGGTACTGGCACAAAAACAGACAGGTAGACCAATGGAGCAGAATAGAAATCCCAGAAATCAATCCATGCATCTACACTCAACTTATCTTTAACAAAGGAGCTAAAATCAATCCCTGGAGCAATGACAGTTTCTTCAATAAGCAGTGCTGAGAAAACCAGATCTCCACATGCAGAAGTATGAACCCCTACCTTACACCTTACACAAAAATCCACTCAAAATGGATCAAAGACTTAACTCTACAACCAAATGCCATCAAATTACTATAGAACATTGGGGGAACTCTGTAAGACATTGGCATAGGCAAAGACTTCTTGGAAAACACCCCAGAAGCACAGCAATCAAATCCAAAATAGGATTACACCAAGCTGAGAAGCCTCTGCACTGAAAAAGAAACACTCAGTGAAGTGAAGGGGCAACTGACAGAATGGGAGAAAATATTTGCAAGCTATGCAACTGATAAATCCAGAATCTTTAAAGAGCTCAAGAAATTCAATAACAGCAAAATAATCCAGTTAAGAAATGGGCAAAGGGACTTAAAAAAGGCATTTTTTCAAGAGAGGAAATTCAAATGGCCAACAGACACTTGAAAAAAATGCTCAGGATTACTAGTCATCAGGGAAATGCAGATCAAAATCACAATAAGGTTTCACCTCACCCCAGTTAGAATGGCTGTCATACAGAAATCAATGAACAACAAATGCTGGCAAGGATGTGGGGAAAAAGGTACCCTAATCCACTGTTGGTGAGAATATAAACTGTACAGCCACTGTGGAAGATAGTATGGAAATACTTCAGAAATCTGAATACAGACCTTCCATATGACCCAGCCATCCCAATTTACCCAAACCAAAATAAATCAGCATATTGAGAGTTATCTGTGTCCCCATGTTTATTGCAGCTAAATCCACAATAGCTAAGACATGGAATCAAACCAAATGTCCATCAACTGATGACTAGATAAAGAAATTATGGTGTATATACACTATGGAGTATTACTCAGCTATTAAAAAAATAAATCCTGTCTTTTATAACAAAATGGATGCAACTGTAAAGCATTATATTTAATGAAATAAGCCAGTCCCAAAAAGACAGATATCATGTGATTTCCCTGATCTGGGGTAACTAATAGTGTAACCTAAAATGTAATGTATACATACTTCTGATTTAGGTACCTGCTAATGGCCTGGGAAAAGCAGCAGAAAATGGCTCAAGTGTTTGGGCCCCTGCCATCCACATGGGAGATCAGGAAGAAGCTCCTGACTCCTGGCTTTAGCCTGGCTTACCCCTGGCTGTTGCAGCCTTCTGGGAAATGCAACAGCAGATTAAAGATCTCTCTTTCTGTTTCTCCCTTTCTCTCTCTGTACCTCTTTTAAATGAATAAATAAATCTTTTTTAAAAAGATATATTGACTTGATATCAATTTTTATTTGAGTATTGGTAATTTTACATTATAATTAAGTTACAGGATATCAAGGGAAAAGTAAACATTGCCAAAGAACTTCACCTCCTTTTCTGGGGTGGGAATTAGTGCATTTTTGGTTGAATGCAAGATAGTTATATGGTGTTAGGTGGAATTATAACTTCATTACTCTCTTTGGAAATTAAGTATGATTTAAGGAGGAGTATATACTCATAGGTGTGAAACTGACTAGGGCTAATTCAATGTGCCAATGTGATTGGGCTAAGGGATGCCCAGATAGCTGATAAAACCTGATTTCTGGGTGTGTCTGTGAAGGTGTTTCCAGAAGAGATTAGCACTGGCATTTGTGAACGAGGGTGGTGACCTCCCCAGTGGGGGTGGGCATCATCCAGTCCAGTGGCGATCTGAGCAGCACAGAAGGGCAGAGGATTGGTGCATTCAGTCTCTCTTGCTGAGCTGGAACACCCACCCCCTTTTACTGCCCTTGGCCACTGCGCCTGGTTCTCAGGCCTGAATCACGCAACAGGCTTTCCTGCTTCTCCCGCTTGCAGATGGCAGATCAGGGGGTTTTTCAGCCTCAATAATCGCGTGAGCCAATTCTCTGGAGACCCTCAACTAATAAAGGAAGCAAGCTATTTTATTCTCAGGAAACCTGAAGGGCATGCTCCTGAGAGGAAGTCACCACACCAGCAAGGGGCGCACTGTGTAATGGTTTGCCAGCGAGGGAACAAATGCAGGCGTTCCTGGCAGTCACAGCATTTGGCTAAATGCCAGCAAAAAAAAAAAAAAAAAATTCTTGCCTGCTAGGACCCAATAATCCAGGTTGAGATGGTACAAATTCATAAACTACAGCAAAATACATACATACAAAGCATACACAGAGAAGTAGACACACGGAATAGCGGGTGGGGAGTGTGTGTGTGTGTGTGAACGTGTGTGTAGAGGAAAGCATCTAATTGATTGGGTATGGTGGGATTAAATGGGACAGTTCTACAAACTACTTCATGTAGTGCCTGGAACATAGTTAGCATTGTAGAAAAGCTTGTTAAATAAACAAACACAAATATAGTATCTACTTCAAAGTAGGAAAGCTAAGGCAGTACAAGGCAAGTAGATTTCTCCTTCTCCTAACAAATTGATCAGGACAACCCTGAGTGGACAGTTCAAGATTAAAGAGGGCCCAGGTGCTCAGAATGTGCCTGGAGCTTTGGCCAGGCCAGCCTGGTGCTGACATACACTTGATCTCCAGGTAAGTGCCCTTGAGCTGTGTGGCACAAGGCAAAACAGACCATGCTTTAGGACAACTTATAGAGGGTAGAGGCAGTGGGAAGATGCCTGATTTGTTTGCTTTGCTCTGGGTCCTGGGAACTCTGAAAGTAGTGCCCACTGGGTCCTGGAACGCTTAGAGAGCAATAACCTACAATGGCTTCTTAATGACCAGGGATTTCATGAAGATCACAGAATTTATTGAGAAAACTTGACCTTGCTGTCTGTCCTGAGACTGCACTAAGGCAAGGATTTTGATGTCAGGCCACAGTCTCTCTTCCTGCAGGAACTGTGTGTGCCTGTGCTATTCACATTCCAGGCTTATCTGCGAGTGTGGACATTCATTTCTTGGCACCTCCTCATCACTGCCAGAGGCCTTGATCTTTGCTTGCTAATGGTAGGCACTGGAGGTGCATGATTTGACTGTCTGAATTTCCAGGCTGGTTCGCTAAGTGTGCGCTTCCCCTGGTGTCTGTTTTCTTCCCCATGCTATTGCCACAGGAGGGCAGTTTTAAATCCTTTCAGGAGCTGGGGGAGCCAGACTTCGGGGTTAGGCAGCCCTGGGATACTTCTTATATTGTGATAGAAAACAGTCCCTACCAACAGTTTCTGGGATTACCATGTACTGCTCAGGGTCCAATGGTAGACACTTCCAGGACCTGAAACTGTCCTCTGAGGTTAAGAGTGGTCCTCAGGGTTCCAGGGATTCCTGATGAACTCCAGTCATCAGGGAAACCTTGCAAAGGCCATGCCTCATCTAGGACCAATGGTTCCCAATCAGTCACCTAGCAGACATTCTGCAATATCTACCAAGTTCATAGACGGCTTTGTCTTTGTCCTCATACAAACGTAAGGTATACGTGTGTGTGTGTGTGTGTGTGTGTGTGTGTGGTGTTACCATAGGAAGATTCTCTGATTTCCTAATTTCTTCCTCTGTGCCTTGGTGGATACCAGAACAGCCCCCACCCCTCCCGCCCGCCCCGCTTTTTTTTTTTTTTTTTTTTTTGCTCTCATCAATTCATGTAAGTATCTTTCCTGGCTTATAAAACCACCTCCTTCAAGCTTTCCTTGATCAATATTTCTTATTCTTTTTGGAATTTAAAACTTTTCTATCTTCGTTGGCATTTTAAATTATGTATGTGTTGGATAGAACTCATAGGGTGTTTATCACACAAGTAATCAGTCAGTGCCCGAGACTTCATTAGTGATGGATGGATACACTCAAGAAATGCTGCTAAGGATGCCAACGAGCCAAGCAATTTTCTGAAGTAAACCCATACCATTTGAGGAATTACAAGGAAAGGGAAAGACTAACTCTACCCATTCTTTTTAGTTATAGGTGTGTAGCAAGTGGTATGTTAATAGGGTACGTGCCTAGACATAGGTATTGGTAGGGATATCACTATGGTTTTGTAGAAAAATACCATGGCATCTGCTAAATACTTTCCTTGGAGTCTCCTCTCACTCTCTAACATGCAATATGTGTCTCTTTTAAGCTTTCAATTACCTGAAAGGATGCTTCACGCCCAGAACATGAGGGCATTTGCTAACAATGATTCCCTGAGCATAAATGTGAGATATGAAATGTGGTGGAAAGTCTGTGATTTACATCCACAAAGGGTTGGAGTTAGTGGCTGGGAGAAAGGGTGCTCATGACTGTTCAGAGGGCATGGCCCAGGCTCACTCACATCTGGACAGCACACCCAGCCCAGTGCACTGCTTAAAGAGGGCAGCCTACTATTGAAGGAGACAATGAATACATATTTTCATTAGCTTGAATATCATCTTTCTGGTGTCTATGAATGTGATATAGAACATGATCTCAACTGTAACAGAAGAGAATGTTTAAGCCCCACAATGGATTTTGTGTTGTTGTTAAAAAAAAAAAAATCAATGTCATAGTTTACCTCTGTAAGAGGTAATAGTTTTAAATTTGTGGGTTTTTTTTTGTTGGTAAAAATAGCATAGCAATATGGTACTATTATGTATATAGTATTTATATGTCAGGCAATGCTTTTAACTGAATTAATTTTTAAAAATGGAATAATGATAATAGTACTTGCTTTTTAAAACTATATCAGGCACTGCCTGTAATTCAACTCCTTGTCATAGTAATCCCGTAAGCAGATATTCTCATTTTATAGATGACAAAGTGGAGGCATGGAGAGGTGGTGACTTTTCCAGAGTTAAGCGGTAGAGGTGAGATTTGGAGCTAGAGAATGTAGCTCAAGAATCCATGCTACTAGTGAGTAATTTATATGACCTTACATGCTAGTGAGAATCTACCTATACCAATGAGTACAGATAGGGACTGCTTTCACACTCAAGCATCAAGTGAATGGAATTTAGTTTCTCAATTAGATACAATACCAATATGACAGTGATAAGTTAGAAAGGAACAGAATCATCCAAAGTACTTGTTAAAGTCACTTAATAAAATTTTAAGAACATCAAAAAAAGAAACAATGACAACTCATTAATGTAAGATGATGTACAAACAATGGAAACAATTCCTGATAAAATACCTAGCAAATAGACGAGAACTGAGCATCCAGGAAAAGTATAAATGCAGATCCTTTTAGTAGACAGTGACCTGGACATACTGTCCATTAAAGGTGAACTGAAGTCACTATTATCTTTAGATCAACCAGGAAATTAATCCATCTTCTTGGATGGTGAATTTCTGAGCTGAGGTCATAAACAAGAAGGGACAAAGAGACCCTAAAGACACTACTTTAAAATTTCCCTAGGTGAGAGAGGGTGCCTTTCCTTAGAACATACTAGAAAAACGACAAGCTGGGGGAATCCAAGGTGATGGAATAGGGAAAAAACATGCTGATTTAGACCACAAGAAGATAACAGAAGAGAAGTGGAGTAACTGTACTTCCAGGGGAGAGTTGGAGGGAAATTTGCAGTGGAAATTCTAGAGAAAGAAGAGAGGTGCTGTGGAACAGCATGGGCAGTACAAGCACACAGCAGCAAGTGGGGACACCACTGATGACTCTTACAGCCAGGGGCTGGAGGAGATGCCAATTTCTTAGAGACAGGGAGAGGAGTCTGAGGCAGCCCGTGTCACTTCTGATATTGCCTGAGTGGGAAACTCAGGCACACACTAACCATACTGACTTTGAATCCAGCCTAGAGTGCTAGCAGGGAGCAGGCTGCCCATCTAATCCTGTGAAGGGAGAGCACGTTGCCTGCTTCCAGTCAGCTGACAAAGGCACTCAATGACTAGCAGGGAGGAAGCCCCATCTTAATAAGGTGAGTACAGGCTGCTATGGTTTGTGAGTGCATGTGTGACTAGGGGATTTTATTGGATGGATAAACAGCAGTCTCCACTGATTTTGAGTCTGGCCTAGAGAGCTAGCAGGGGGTGGGGCACCCACTTAGGCCTGTGAGGTACTCCCTTCCCCTCACTCTATCATGGGTGCCCATACTCAAATGCCAAGGCAGAGCACTGACAGGCAGCTGGATCTGGGAACAACTCAGCTCTCTCCATGGATGGAGCAGGCTCATGGGGCTGAGAGCAGATACCCTGTTCCCTGTGACTGTGGGAATTCTGTGACTGCACAATAGGGTGTGGGGTGTGGCTGTGTCTCTGAGCAATCACTGTGTCTGGCTTCAGAGGATCAGAGTTCCATGAGTGCCTGGGGTGGGTCATTGCAAAGGGTTCTGTGCTCACACTGAGGACTGCATAGATTCTTTGTGCAGTTCATGTGCCTGTGTGGGTGCAGTGTGTTGCCACTGTGGGTTTGTCCCATGCATTGATCACCTTGGCAGAGAGGAGATGAGGCTCTGATCACACCAGCTGATGTGATCATACCTTCACCCATGCTGAAAATAGAGATCTACCACACCCAACCTGAGTTTTACCTTGGACTCTTGCACTACTCCTCAGCACTGACTGGAGCTCTCTGGCCCCACCCAGCACCCACCTCTGAATATCCACTGAAGAAATAGCCACTCCACTAAGCCACAGAGGAATAGTTTAAAGACAAAAGCCATCAGTGGGGAGAACCAACAAGTGTTTCACTAATGCCTAAAAAAATAAATGGAAAAATACAAGAAATATGAACAAGGAAGACAATATGACTACCCAAAAGGAACACAACACTTCAATATTAGACTGTGAAGATGAAGTGATTGATGAAATACCTGAAAGCAATTAGAAAGAATGATCAAATGATCACTCAAAAGCAATAAGTAAATGTGTGAGCTAAAAAAATCCATATATGATATGGCTGAAAAAATTTGCCAGGAATAGAGACATTGATGAGAAATCAAACTGAAATATTAGAAATGTAGAATTCAGGGGCTGGTGCTGTGAGGTAGTAGGTTAAGCCTCCGCCTGCAGCAGAAGCATCCCAAATGGGTGCTGGTTCATGACCCAGCTGCTCCTCTTCTGATTTAGCTCCCTGTTGATGGCCTGGGGAAGCAGCGGAAGACATCCCTAGTGCTTGGACCCCTGTACCCACATGGGAGACCCAGAAGAAGCTCCTGACTTCAGATTGGCCCATTTGGGAAGTGAACCAGTGGATCGAAGACCTCTCTGTCTCTCCCTCTCTCTCTGTGACTCTGCCTCTAAAATAAACAAACAAATCTTTTTAAAAAAAGAAATGAAGAAATGAAGAATTCACTATGTCAAGTAAAATTGCAGTGGAAAGACTTAACAACAGACTTGGTGAGACAGAAGAAAGAATATCCAAGTTCAAAGACAAATCTTTGGAAATATCTAAGTCATACATAAAAAAAGAAGAAAAAATTAGAAAACCTGAAGAGTGTTTGTGATTCATAGGATACCATCAAAAAACCTGACATATGTGTCTTAGGTGTTCCTGAAGGTGTGGAAAAAGAGGGAATGGAGATACAAAGATACACACAGACTGAAAGTAAAAAATGAAAGAATGAAAAAAGATATTCCATGCTAACAGAAAGCAAAAAAGAGCAGGAGTAGGCATTCTAATATCAGAAAACTTAGACTTTAACATAAAAACTGTTAAAAGAAACAAAGAAGAGCATTATGTAATGATTAAGGGATCAATTCAACAGGAAGATGTGACTGTAGTAAATGTATATGCACCCAATGCCAAGGTGCCTGGATATTTAAAGCAAATGTTAATGGATCTAAAGGGAGACATAGACTCAAATACAATAATAATGGGGGATTCAACACCCCACTCTCATCAATAGACAAATTTACTAGACAAAAATATCAACATATAAATAACAGATAACAGCTAATCTACACAATGGATCAAATGGACCTAACTGATATTTATAGAACATTTCATCCCACAGCTGTAGAATATACATTCTTTTCATCAGTGTATTAATTTTTTCTAGAATAGATCATATGCCAGGCCATAAAGCAAGTTTCAACATTCAAAAAAATTGAAATCATACCTTGTATCTTTTCTGACCACAATGGAATGAAGGTGGGAATTAACAACTTAAGAAACTCTAGAAAATATGTGAACACACAGAGACTAAGCAACATGCTCCTGAATGAACAGGGGGTCATAGAAGAAATCCAAAGGGAAATCAAAAAATTCCTGGAAACAAATGAAGATAACAACACAACATATCAAAACTTATGGAATATAGCAAAAGCAGTGTTAAGAGGGAAGATTATGGCAACTGGTGCCTACATCAAGAAGTCGGAAAAGCATCAAGTAAATGATCTAACAATACATCTCAAAGTCAGAGAAAAACAAGAAAAGGAGAAAAGGCATAACTAAAATCTGAGAAGAAATAAACAAAATTGAAACCAAAAATTTAAAAAAGATCAGTGAAATGAAGCACTGGTTTTTTGAAAAAATAAAATTGATACACCATTGGCCCAGCTACAAAAAAAGGGGTAGATGACCCAAACTAATGAAATCAGAGATGAAAGGAGATATTACAACAGATACCACATAAATAAAAAGAACCATTGGGAATTACTACAAACAGCTATAGTCTAACAAATTAGAAAATCTGGAAGACATAGATAGATTTCTGTACACATACAATCTACCAAATTTGAATCATGAAGATGTAGAAAACCTAAATAGACCAAGACGATAATTTTCCCAACAAAGAAAAGCCTGGGACCAGATGGCTTCACTGCCGAATTCTACCTGACTTCTAAAGAACTAATTCTAATTCTTCTGAAGCTATTCAAAACAATTGAAAGGGAGGGAATTCTCCTCTACTCTTTCTATGAGGCCAGCATCAGCTTAATTCCAAAACCAGAAAAAGAAACAACAGAGAAAGAGAAACTATAGACCAATTTTCCTGCTGAATATAAATACAAAAATCCTTAGCAAAACACTAGCTAATAAAATCCAACAGCTCATCAGAAAGGTCATTCACCTGGACCAAGTAGGATTTATGCTTGGTACATAGGGATAGTTTAACCCATGCAAATCAATAAATGTGATATGTCACATTAACAAATTGAAGAATAAAAACTATGATTATCTACATAATAGAGAAAACATTTGATAAAATAAAACATCTATTCATGATAAAAATCATAAGTAAATTGGGTATAGAAGGAATATTCCTCAATGCAATCAAGGCAATATATGACAAACTCACAGCCAGCATCACATTGAATGAGAAAAAGTTGGAAACATTTCCACTAACATCCAGAACCAGACAAGGATTCCCATTTTCATAATTGCTATTCAATATAATTATGGAAATTAGCCAGAAACACTAGATAAGAAAAAAAAAATCACAGAGGTATAAATTGGAAAGGAGGTAGTTAAATTTTGCCTGTGTGTAGATGCCATGATCCTATATATACAAAAACCAAAAGACCCAACTAAGAAACTATTGAAACTCTTATATAAGAGTTTGGTAAAGTTATAGGATATAAAATCAACACCCCAAAACAAAAAGCCTTTTATACACAGACAATGCCATGGCTGAGAAAGAACTTCTAAGAACAATCCTATTCAAAACAGCTACCAAAAAAATTAAATACCTTGGAATAAATTTAACTGTGAAAGCTTTGTACAGTGGAAGTTAGATAACATTAAAGAAATAGAAGAAAAAAATGGAAAATGGAAAAATCTTCCATGTTTGTGGATTGAAAGAACTAATATCATCAAAATGTCCATACTACCAAAAGCAATTTACAGATTCAACATGATCCCAATCAAAATACCAACAACTTTCTTCTGAGATCTAGAAAAAAATGATGCTAAAATTCATATGGAAATGCAAGAGATCCTGAGTAGCTAAAGCAACCTTAAACAAGAAAAACTAAGCCAGAGGCAGCACAATATTAGATTTCAAGACATACTACATGGTAGTTATAATCAGAACAGCCTGGTACTGACACAAAAATAGACATGCAAACCAATGGAACAGAATATAAATCCTAGAAACCAATCAGCTATAACCAACTAATTTTGATAGAGGAGCCAAATCAATCCCTGGAGAAATGGTGCTGCAAAAACAAATGTTGCTGGGAAAATTGGACCTATGTATGCAGAAGTATAAACAAGACCCCTACCTTATACGAAAACCAACTCATAATGGATCAAGGATCTAAATCTATGATCTGATAACTATCAATTACTAGAGGAAAACACTATGGAAACTGCAAGAGTTCTTAGAAAAGTCTCCAGTAGCACAGCCAATAAAGGAAAAATAGACAAATGGAATTACATCAAACTAAGAAACTTCTACACTGCAAATGAAGCACTCAACAAAGTGAAGAAGCAACTGACAAAATGCAGAAAATATTTGCAAACTATGTAACTGATAAAAGATGAATATCCAGAATCTATAAAATGCTCAAGAAACTCAACAACAACAAAAACAAAAACAACCCAGTTCAGAGATGGGCAAAGGGCATGAACAGGCGTTTTTTAAAGTATGAAATTCAAATGACCAACAGACATATGAAAAAATGTTCAGGACCACTAGCCACCTGAGAAATGCAAATAAAAACCACAACAGGGTTTCACCTCACCCCAGTTAGAATGGCTATCATCCAAAAATCAAAAAACAATAAATGCTGGCAAGGATGTGGGAAAAATGGTAACCTAATACACTAATACAACCATTATGGGAGACAGTATGGAGAGTACTCAGAAATCTGAAGATAGATCTACCATATGACCCAGCCATCCCATTCCTGGGAATTTACCTAAAGGAAATGAAATAAGCATATGAAAGAGTTATCTGTACTCCCATATTTACTGCAGCTCAATCTACAATAGCTAAGATATAGAATCAACCCAGATGTCCATCAACTGATGACTGTGGTATATATGCACTATGGAATACTATTCATCCATAAAAGAGAATGAAATCCTGTCATTTGTAACAAAATGGATGCAACTGGAAACCATTATGCTTAGTGAAACAAGGCAGTCCCCCAAAATCAAATATATGTTTTTTCTGATATGTGGCTATTAATACAGAACACAAAAAAATGTATGGGAATGAAATGGACATCATATGAAATGATTGTTGTTTTTAGCTCAGTTTATACTCCTATGGAACTGTTGTCTTCCTACGTTTTACCTGTTGATTATTATGGTTATCAGTGAATTAAGTCTGTGACTATAGAGTGGATTGAAAGTATGTCTTTGCAAAAATTAAAGAAAAAAAAGGAAGGAAGGAGTGGGATTGAGGGAAGAAAGGAAGTATGGTTATTTTCTTAGAATTGTGTTTATGAAATCTGTTCTGTTTATATTAATAAAAAACAAAAAGGAAATAAGAGACATAAAAGTACAAACTTATTTAAATAGAAATCAAAGCAATATTTCTTATATCTCAGTAAGTTGTATAAAAATGTACAAGGAATGAACCCCTATACAAAGTTAAAGACAACCCAGAAGGATTTTAATCCTACAAAATTGTGTGTAGAAAAAGTTTATCATGTATTATTATTTAATGATGGTATTTCAAATATTCTATATGTTCTTGATATTTTAATTCTTCAAGTTGTTTCTGATAATAGCTGTTTAATTTTCAGTCCATTTTGAAATAATAATACAGTCAATTCTTGGGTGTATGTATTAAGGCAGATGACAAGCTTGAAAAACAGGAATAATTCTCTCAGCTAGGTTAAGGTTGAGCTCTCATTCTTGGAATAAAATAACTGTGACAAAGAGTGTGAGTCCATGGTTTAAGAAACCAGTGATGCGGTGTTGCTGGGATGGAATATAGGGGAGGGATTGTCTAGAGCTGTCCTGACAATTTGGATTGTCCTGAAACTCAGTTACCAGCTGGTCTGGGGTATGTTCCTGCCCCTCAACTATGTGCCAATGGGATAAAGAATAGTGGTGTGAGAGCATCTTTTCTTTATAGAGTTCCTTGTTACTTGTTTCACACACACACACACACACACACGCACAGTGGCAGCTCTGACCTTGTGTGGTAGAAGCTGCAATGTGACCCAGATCCTTGGACCCCCTGTTAGGGCTGACTGCCTATAGCTGAGTGAACCCTCCTGGCAATTACCCTCAGTTGAAGACAGCCATGTTCCCCCTCCCACTTCCCTTTTCAGGGACCAACCTGCATCCTTTGACTACTGTGAGGGGATCAAGGCCTTGCCTCTCAGCATGGCTTGGGCAACAGCAGAGGTTCATTCCAGCTGCAGAGCACCTTGTAGAATGAGGTGAGACTTCGTTATGACCGAGGTCATTTACCCCTCTGCCCAATCTTGCTTCCTCCATCCTTACACAGATGTGCCCCCCAAGAGTACTCCCCAGTAAACCTCCTTACCCCAGTCTGTTTCTTGGGGACCTGACCTCTAATTAATAGCAATACATTCTGAATGCTAGGAGATACTGTAGGATAGAGCTCCACTTTGGAATAAGATTCATATGAACTTTAGTATGGAAAGGGTAGCATTTTTCTCATTTGCTTTGAATTTTTCCCTAATCCTTTCCTCCCCACATGCTCTACCATTAACTGATCCTTAATTCACACATAGGTTTTTTTTTTTTTTAAAAAAAAACAACTTTGCATTTATTTTCTGATGGAAGATACAGCTTGTGCATAAAACAAAAAGATTCAAATATTATAGGAATATTGTACAGGCTTGAGCACCCATCAAATGATTAGCCATCATTACCCACAGAGTTAAAGTAGCTCCCTGCATCTTCACAAAGCCCTGAGCAGTTCAGAGTTCTTTGTGTATGACATTTACACCTTTAATAATATATCTGAAGATAAATGGGCTTTGACAATAATACTACTACTTGGAATTTGTTTCCAAAGCAGTTTCCACCCAATATGTTGATTTATTTCCCGGTATCCTTGAGAAGGTCTGGTGATGTTAGTCCCATTTTTCTAGATGGAGAGTAACTTGCTGAAGACAGTAGGCGGTAAGAAATTTCTTCTGACAAGCTCTCATTTCTATTACCAACTGATGGGTTCAACCCCTTCCCTCGAAATCTCTTTTGGTGTTTTGTGAAATAGCACATTTCACCATCCCTGTCACTGAGAGAGGGATCTAAGCTCAGGATCAAAGCATCATCTTCAAAGAGGAGTGAGGTTCCTGTTAAATAACTCCTGGCAACTGCTTGAACACCAGGCATTGGGATTTCAGACAGCAGGAGCGGAACTAAAAATAGAGAAGTGGATAGGGACAGGACCAGAGACATCATTGTCACTCAATGTCACTTTTTGACAGCATTTGAACAATTGATTCCTGGTTCTCCACATCAAGAATTTAGTAGTCACACTTTGCTGCGACATCCTGGGTGAGGGGCAGGGGCAGGACCCTTGCAGGAGGCCTGCCTGGAAGAAGTTTAAGGAACGGAGGGTGAGAATTGTTATTAGCTCATGTGGCCTCTTTCCTACTCAGGGTTCCTTTGATGGCAAGACACAACACAAAACAAAAACCTAGAAAGTCACTCAAGCCAGCTCCAATTTTCTGCAATGTTAAAAAGGGATCTCACAGACAAGAAATACAACCAGACCCAGCTTAGCAGAATTGGCTCTGAGAACCAACAAGCTACCAGGAGCTACAGAGATCTCTCCATCTTTGAAAATCATCTCCATTGCCCTGTCTCCTAACCCAGATTCCTCTGCATGGTATTCTTGCTTATTTCATCCAACACAGCTGCCAGCCTACCCTTAACATCATGAGTGCCAACTCCAGTCATTACCATCAGCTGACAACAGTTCCTGTGTCTTTTAGGGATTATTGTCGTATAGGAGAGCTGCTTTGAGAGGTTCAAATATCCATCCCAGGTGTAATAGACCTCAATGGAGGCAGAGGGCAGGATGGTCATGGGGTAGAGAGAGGTGTTCCTTCCAGGTAACCTAGACAGAATAGATTCTCCAGATGGGGCCAGGGATAGGGCAGGCAATGAGATCTGTTTATTTCATCCTTGTTCATCTATGTTTTCAGCTTGTTCTGCCTACTGCTCCATGATCCAGTCAGGATGTGGCTGAGGTCAGGAACTCACAGCAGGGAATCCCTGTGTTGAGTGTGCCATCTCCTCTACATGGGATTATAATCTGCTTGATGCCATAAAGCACAAGCCCGAGAGAAGGAAATGAGTCAAGCCAGGCAGTGTACAATGAACTTCTGATGACCAGCACAGATGTAAAGGATTTAAAAGTTTGGAAGAAGGAGAGCTCCTTGTGCATCAGGGGGCTCCAGGAGGTGTTTCCCAAGTGAGAGACTGGAAGTGCGTCTTGAGGGATGGGCAGGATTTGGAGGGAAAAAGAGAGGAGAGGAGAGTGGGAAAAATTGACACATATCCAGGGCACAATGACTAGGCCAACTTATTTGAGGATATAATGTACGTTGGAAACTATAGGAAGGCAAGTTAGAAACAGACATGAAATTGTGTAGAATGTTGAATGCCCAGCTAAATAGTTTTTATTTGGAACATTCTATGAATGTTTTTTGCTCAGGGCGTGGCAAAACCAGGGCATTGCTCCAAGATGACCCCTTGCAGGGCAGCAAGCCAGAGATCATCAGGAGTCCCTTATAGCATCTCCAGTGAGAGAGGGCAGCAGGCTGAAGGATGAAGAGATGGCGTCAAAAGACTTGAGAAAGGCGATGGAATCTGTTATTTAAAGTCTCAGCCGCCTGTTGACTGCATACTTACACACAGAGACACAAGTTCATGGAAGCAACTGCCTGACGCTGTTGCCTTCAACCATCTGCAGCCCAAATGTTTCTGGCTGCTGCAGGCTTTGAGGACAAATCTGGCCGTGTTAAGATCAGTACCGAGATGCTAAGATCTCTGAACTCCAGTGAACAGTCAGGGAACTTAGATGAAAACTTGAGTTGACTTGGACAGAGAAGGAGTTTATTAGAGGCATTTCTTGTTGCTGATAAATGGATGGAAAGGGTGGGAAAAATCAGCTGAGACAACAGCCAAGTTCATGTCATCCATCCTGCCCAATGAACCCCTGACTCCAGTGTCAGAGCCATGAATGAGCTTCTTCCAAAGCCAGTCTCAGTGCACATCTGATTGGCTGAGCCTAGGTCATCTTCCCAAATCCTGGACTGAAGTGAGTTAAAAGAGAGAAGTCAGCCCTCTTGTAACTTTCTTTTCTTCTTTTTTTTCATTTTTAAAAAAGATTTATTTATTTATTTGAAAGTCAGAGTTACACAAAGAGAGAGAATGAGAGGGAGGGAGGGAGGGAGAGAACAAGACGGGGAGGAGGAGGGGGAGAGGGGGAGGAGGAGGGAGGGGGGGAGGGAAGAGGGAGGGGGAGAGGAAGAGAGGTCTTCCATCTGCTGGTTCACTCCCTAATTGGCTACAACAGCCAGAGCTGTGCCGATCCGAAGCCAGGAGCCAGGAGCTTCCTCCAGGTCTCCCACATGGCTGCAGAGGTCCAAGGACTTGGGCCATCTTCTACTGCTTTCCTAGGCCACAGCAGAGAGTTGGATCAGAAGTAGAGTAGCCGGGACTTGAACCGGCACCCATATGGGATGCTGGTACATCAGGCAGCTGCTTTACCCAATATGCCACAGTGCCAGCCCCATCTTCTATTTGAAAGGTAGAGTTACACTTACACACACACACAGAGATATTGATCTTCCATCTGCTGGTTCACTCCCGTGGCCACAATAGCCAGGGCTGGGCCAGACCAAAGCCAGGAGCCAGAAGTTTCATCTAGGCCTCCCCAAGTACTTGAGCCATCTTCTACTGTTTCCCAGGCACATTACTAGGGAGCTGCATTGGAAGTGGAGCAGCTGGGACTTGAACCAAGACCCGTATGGCATGCCAGCACTGCAGGTGGTGGCTTAACCCACTACACCATTATGCTGCCCTCCAACCCCATAACTTTCATAGAGGGAAATGAGGCTGTGTCTCCCACTAGGATCCACATATTAGGTGATACCCTCAATGAAGAAGGAGGGTTAGATGCTAGACAGCAAGGAGAATTTCCATTATGTTCCTTTTTCATATTTCTGGGAGTCCCAATATGGATGCTTACATGTACCTAGAGTTAGTGTATGTTATCCCATCCTCTCATGGCTGGGGAAGCAGCAGTCTACAGCTATGGATTGGTGGTGACCCTGTAGGCTCACTTTCAGATTTAACATATGACCTAGTTCTACCTTCAAAATTTACGTTCACTGCAGTTCATGTCTGCCCTTCTATCCTTCCATGTGCCTAATCCAGAGGTCCTCAAATTTCAGTGCTCAGGAGACCCACCTGCAAGAGTTGGTAGTCTACATTCCACTGGGCCTCATGCTCAGCGTTTGTGACTCAGTGGGTCTGGTGTAGGGCCTGAGGATCTGCCTTTCTAATAAGGTGCTGGGTGCCGCTGCTGGGCCAGGAACCTCACTTTGAGAACCGCTTTCCTGGTCCAAGTCAGCATTATCAGTAGCAGGACAGTCCCTGTGGCTTCCTAACTAATCTACTTGTACTTTTACACCCATGCTCCTCACAGCAGCCCAAGTGAATCAAATCATGTCAACTTTTTCGTGGCTTCCAACCACCCGTCACCGTTGTCCACAGGGCCCCGTGAGATTGAGCTTCTGCTAGCTCTGCAAACCCATCCTATAAGCTGGTTACCCCCTCTGTCTACTCCACCATCTGTTCTCCACACTGAGCATGTGCCCCCTGGCCCTTGCACTTGACTTTCTCTGCAATGCTTGTCTTCTCGGGGGAGACTGGCTGGTTCTTTCTCATCCTGCATGATGAAGATCAAATGCTACCCTCCTCCCAGGCCATCCTTGAATATCCTGAAAGAAACTGGACTACAGTTTCTCTTTTACTTCCTCACTCTTGCATTTTCTTTTCATTTTACTATCACAATACTAAGTATCTTGTTTTTTATCCTATTATTAAAAATTAATTTTTTTTTACTTGGGGGACAACAAGCAAGCAAAATGCCTGCAATAGCCAGGCCTGGGCCAGGCTGAAGCCAGGAACTCAATCCAAGTTTCCCATGTGGGTGGCAGGGACCCAGCTATGTGAGCCATCATCGCTGCTTCCTCCCAGAGTCTGCATTAACAAGAAGCTGGAAAGAGGATCGGAACCAGCTATCAAAGCTAGGCATTCCAGTACGGCACACCGCCACCCGAAGCAGTGTCCCTGCTAGGCCAGATGTCTACGCCTGTTATTCTATTGCTCTTGTTTCCTCCACAAAGGTTACAAGCTCCTTGACAGCCCTGTCTTCACTGCCCCACGCTAGCACTTTCTACAATGCCAGGCATAGTAGGAAGCACTCAATACAGCTTCATTGAAGTTGTGCAATGACTGTGTGAATGCATGTGTGCTTGAGGTGGGCAAGTTCAAGCATTTTTCCTTTAAGGCCCTGAAAGTTCCACGTGGATCAGTGGATGCCAGGAGATGATCTGAGGAGGAATATCACCTGTGTCTGGCTGTCAGCGCCAACTAGTCTGAAAGCAGGCAGCACTTCCCTTCTATTGGAGGGAATTTTCAAAAAGCCCTTGGAAAACGCATATTATGAAAATGCAGATTAATTGTGGGTTTCACATATTTTTCCTACCAAAATAAATGTATCTTTCAATTAAACTTTCCAGGGACTTTTTGAAGTGCTCTCTGACACGTAGTACGTGAGCCACCGAAAACCAAGGTGGAGCTTATTAAATCTCACCTCTGGAATCAGCTCAACCATCTTGTCATCGGCTCTTTGTCTCTCCGCTTCTGTGGGGCTGACCAACGTCTGCCTGTCGCACCTAATCAGGCCGATCTCTTCAGCTGTGACCTAGCTTGAGCTGAGACCTCTCTCCTCATCATTTAAAGGGCGGCCCCCTTTTCCCAGTCTCTGAAGTCCCGGCAGCTGTGTGATGGTGGGTGTGTAAGGAGGGTAAGCAAGTTAATTACTTTAACTTCATTTGTGGTTAAGAAGAACCAGAGCCTCTTTGATAACAAAACACCTTGAAACTAACGAAGGCTTACAGAGAACAGCAGCAGATCATGTTGAGCCTGTGTATACATATGTACTTGGTTTTGGATTTGTGTCTCAAGATTTAACTTGAGGTTTTTAAAACACTAGTGGAACACTGGGGCTATGGAAACATAAAAAGTGAGACTCAGGAAATCCTGAAAAACAGTTGGAAATGGGCTTTTATATTGATCAGCTGAGAGTCTGACGTTTGCTCTTTGTCAAAGCATATATGATGCAATAGGAAACACTGCATACCCCGACGAAATGTTTATTTACGGACCTCAGGGTTGCATTCAGTGCTGCTCTCGGTCAAGATCAAAACGGGGAATGTTTTTTCCATTCAGAAGAGCAGCCACTCTGCCCGAGTCATGACAGCCCACTTCTTTCCATATGTTGAGTATTGTTTATTGGCTGAGGCTGACATTTACAGACTTTGAGGCTGAGGAGTTCTATTTATGGCAGCAATTGAGGAAGGTAATGTTAGGTCATATTAAGGTGGAAACACTTGGCTTGTTAAAAAACAGAAACTAAACACTGTAGCAAATATTTTGCAAGGGGGAAGAAAAAGCCAAAATTGTGAAAGCTGTTCAGTTTCCTCAACACCTCTCTCTCCATCCAATAATCACAAATCTCCCTGATTCTTCTTCGCCTGGCTCTTGGAGTTAACACCTCCTCTCTGCTTCGAGAGTTCACACGCTGACCTGGCGCTTGGCACCGGCCCAAGTTTCTTTGCCGCCCAGCTATTGATCAGACTTAGCACGACATTTTGATAGCCCTCCCTTCTGAACAGGTCGTGTTGCGGAGTGAGGGGGCACAAGGCAAACCTCCACTCCACAGTTTAGCATCAGTTAACTGCACATCACAGGTGGTTTTGAAAATTGCCGTGAACCTTTCACAACGATTCTCATGTTCGCAATTTCAAGTGCATGATTCAGTAACAAAAGTGCATTTACAATGTCGTGGAACCATCACTACCATCTATCTCCATGGCTTTTGCATCCTGCCAAACAGAAACTTGGTACTCCTTAAACAGTAACTCCCCACTCGCTCTCCGCCCCAGCCTGACAACCTCTGTCATACTTCTTATCTCTACAAATTTGCCCATTCTAGGACCCTCGTGTCAGTGGAATCACACCATATTTGTCCTTGGTTTTGACTGAGTATAATGTTTTCAAGGTTCATTCATGCTACGGCATGCATGAGAAGTTCATTCCTTGTGAAGGATCAATAATATTCCATGGTAGCAGCCACAGTGTGCTTACCCAGGCATTGGCAGGTGGACATTTGGTTTGTTTCCACCTTTTAGCTATTGGGAATAGTGCTGCTAAAACATGCTATTATGCAAACACCAAGTTCCTTCTTTCAGATAACTCGGTATTTAACTTCTGGAGAAAGCTGTCCCGTGTTTTGGCATACCTGCACTTGTTTTCTTTCCTGGTTCCACATGAGCTGTGCAAACCCATCGTGGGCTTCCCTCCAGCTGAACACAAAGTGCTCCTCCCCTTCCTCCCTACCAGCCAATCCCACTCTTCTTCCCAAGGTATCACCTCAAGGTCTTCCTCCTAATGAGGGTCACTCCCAGCACCTGCAATCTGGAAGGAACATGGGAATTATGAGGCATAGCCCAAGGCTTGATTTTCCCCTCAAGAAAGCACAGAAGCCCTCATTCCCTATCACTGGCAGCTTTTTCCACATATGTGGCCACAGCTGCTGAAGGATCTCTCCCTTTTTCCACGTCAAATTTCAAGCTCTCAAGCACCGACACTCAGCTTTTCCGTCTCTCTCTTTTGCTCATCTCTTAAGCCCTTCTTTATATAGATCAACTTACTGCTCAGATGTTGCTTCATGTCCCCATTACCTGACGACACAATGGAGGGCACCTGCCTGCTGGTCTAAGTCACTCTTGGAAAGGCATGAGGCAAAAACTGAGAATGCGTCTACATTCATAAGTTCTCCCATCTTCTGTCCTTGCCTTAGAAAAGATCTTCACTTTTTGCATTATAAGAGTATTTTCCCCAGATAAGGAGTATATTTTGGGTCTCTCTCTCTCTCTCTCTCTCTCTCTTTTTTTTTTTTTTGCTTAGAAAACCTCAATAGCACAAATTCAGTGCCTGTGCTTTCCAAATTCCCAGTGAGTTGGTTTCAATCTGCCTTTCCAGTCTTATTCTCCACTACTGTCCATTGTACATTCTATGCCCCAACTCCCGAAAGTGCCAAGGTTCCTAAGCCAGCCCTGCCTTTTCTAGCCTCTATTTGCTCCTTCTTCCACTCACTCTCCCTCCCCTCCTCTTGCATCACTCCAATTTCTACCCAACTCAAGTTCAAAGTCAAAGACTGCTCTTCCCTAAAAACAGCTGTTGTGAAGATGAAATAAAACAACTTGTGCAAAAAGATTAGCACAGTGTCTAGCATTGAGCAAGCACCAAATAGTACACAAATGCCCTGTACTAGTGTTATTCTTGCAAGCATTGTATTAATAATTTATCAGATTCTTAGCTGTGTTTATTTTTGCATATCCTACACAGCCTGTAGCAGTTGGAATACCAACCAGCTTAAACAAAAAGTGTCATTTATTGGGTCACAAAACAGAAAGCCCAAGGATTGAGGTGGCCGCTCCCTGGGTCTACACTCAGCCCTGCTCCTGCTGTGTTTTCATTCTCAGGCTCTTGAAGAGGCTCTAGGTCCCCACATTCAGGCATAGGAAGACAGTGGGGGGGGGGGGTCTCTCCAGGCACCAAACCCTCTTGCTTCTGGCTGGAGCCTGTTTCCTGAACCAGTCGTTCTTGTCTAAGAATTAAATGCTTTGACTGGCAACACCTGGGTCATGAGTTGCCCAGTATGCTCCATCAAAACCACACCCTCTGAGAGAGCTTACCATGGAGAGAAGCAGGGATGCCCCCCCCAAAAAAAACTGAGGGCAAACCAAGATAGGGCAAATGGATGTTGGGGAGCCAAGAAATATCAAATATCTACACTAGTGCTTACATAAAGAAGGAGCCCAGTAAATCTTTGGAGAATTGAATTGAGCTGGTATTTCCCTCAGTGATCACACAATGTGTGAGATTAATTGCTTCTCAAGTGATCATTGGAAAGAGGGAGGAAGCTGGCATTTCTTGAGTTCGTACCGTGTACTAGGTACAGAGCTAGATTTATGTAGCTTGTCATTTGATTTCATCCAACAAAACCTATGACACAATTGGAATGCCTATTTTACAGATGCAGAAACCAAAGGTAAAGAAAGCGGTGAAGGCATCATTCTGAGGTTGTGCAGACTAGCAGCCCATGTCCGCCTTACCCAGAGGTCTGTGCTCTTTTCCAGTAGATTCTGGCCTTTGAATTCTGTATGGCTAATCATTTCTCTCTTTAAAGATCACTGGGGATGGAAATTCCACCATCACTCCCTGTAGCCTGTTCCATGTTGTATAACTCTTGGAGTTGAGAAATTCTTCTTAGTCTTTCCATTGTTTTAAATGATTGAGTCTTGGCTACTCCAGTTCTGCTCCAGATTCCTGCCATTGTATCCTGGAAAGCTGCAGATGATGGCTCAAACGCTTGGGCCCCTGTCACCCACATAGAAAACCTGGATGGAGTTCTGGGCTCCTGGCTTGGTCTGATCCAGCCATGGCTGTTGTGAGCATTTGGGAAGTGAACCAGCAGATGGAAGACCCCCCACCCCTCTCTCTTTCTCTGCTCTGTCTTTCAAGCATGTGAAAATAAATAAGCATTGACCTAAAGTGCCCCCACCGTTTAAAAAAAAGAAAGAAAAAGCAAGCCTTCATGGACCTGATGAGAGAAGTTACATAGCCACTTAGGCTTTTCTCCTTTTATGTTAAAGGCATTCATTTCTCGAACTTTCCCTCACTTAGCCTATTTTCAGAGCCTTTGGCAGAAGACACATTTTTCACTCGAGCTCTGGATTTCACTTTCCCGCCAGAACATGACTCGAGGCAGCTCTCAGACCCAACATTTCTGCGGCCTCCAGAGACGTCTGGAAGGAAGTGGACTCAGCTGTTGACAGTCTGCTTCCCCTCAGCAGACCTCCGGGCTGCTGCCAACCCTCTCCACCGCGGTGACCTCCTGGCTCAGCCCCTGCGTGCAAACACACACGCACAGCCACACGCTCCCTGGGCCCTTGCTGGAGCTCTGGTTTTGTTTCTCAGCGGCGGCCACAGGAGTCACCTCCTCTGACCTCCTGGCTTTGTCCCCTCGGCCATAGCAAGTGCAAATCATTCTTGCTTCGAAATCCCTGGCAAGCCAATCACTTTATTTCTGTGCCTCCACTGTTGACGAGAGAGGAATGTGATTTGCTGTTTTTGATTTCAAGAAATGAAACAGAAACAAGGCCTGATTTCCTGAGAACTTTGGCCCTCTATGATCTGGTCTGGGGAATGGCACAGTTTAGGGTTTAACTGGACTGAGATCTGCAGCACCTGATGGAGGCGCGTCCCCTCTTCTTTGAGCACATCCAGGAAAGCGTAAAAAGAAAGGGGGAAGGGAACGCCAAAGCTCTGGGTCCCAGATTCGTGTGTGCTTTTCTCTGGAAACTGGAATTTCTTAGTGAATGTGCATTCACTTTGAAATCAGGAAAAACACCAATAAATGCTGAAATCATTTCTAAAGAATCAAATGTATAAAATGACAGCCAAATATTTTTCAAGCAAATGCAAACAAACAGAAAGGAATGGCAGTAATAATTAGATGAAGAATTTACATAATGCAATACTTGGCATTTCATGTTGAAAGAAGGTACAATGCAGAACAAAGATTTGACAGTGGTGAAAGTCATGTGATGAAAGCACAATATTAAATATACGAAACAGGGGGCCGGCGCTGTGGTATAATGAGCTAAGCCTCCGTCTGTGGCGCTGGTAACCCTTTTGGGTGCTGGTTCGAGTCCTGGATACTTCTTTTCTGATCCAGCTCTCTGCTATAGCCTGGGAAAGCAGTAGAAGATGGCCCAAGTGCTTGAATACCTGCAAACACATGGGAGACCCGGAAGAAGCTCCTGGCTCCTGGCTTTGGATCAGATTGGCCATTGCGGCCATTTGGGGAGTGAACCAGCAGATGGATGATCTCTCTCTGTCTCTCCCTCTCACCTCTCACTGTCTGTAACTCTACTTCTCAAATAAATAAAATCTTTAAAAAAAGACAATTAAAAGGAGGAAATGACAGAGAAAAATTGTTGTATGACACCTTAGCACCATATTTGACAATCAATAGAGAAAAGGATACCAAAGTGTAAATACTATAATTATACTATAATTATTAAAGTTCATTAATAGGCAAATGTTGAATTTTTTCCCTAGCACAACAAATAGCAATCCTTTCTTGAGATATTTTTTGAAACACTAAGCAATAAAAAAAATTAAGGCCACAGAGAAAACATTTTTCCAAACTGCAACAAAACTAGAAAAAAATTGGAAAAGTTGATTGAAATTATAAAAAGAATCTGAATTATCAACCACTTGGAAGTGAAAAAAAATTGTTTGCATGTTTGCATCAAAAAGAAAACCAAAACCCTAATCACAAACTATTTAGAAAATAATGCAAATCATGTTATTTATAATCATTTATTAATTGTAGCCAGAACATCACACAGAGGTGTGCTAAGGAACCCACGTCTCATTATCAAACCAGAGACAATGAAAATGAGTAAGCACGTGACTAAAAAGGGAGAAATAGAAGAATAAAAAGTAATAGAACTAATAAAAGGCAAATACAGTAATTATGACAGGAAATGAAATGTAATTTACAAATCCAAGTGTGTTTAATTTTTTAGGCTTAAAAATGGAAATACTTTTCATCTATCAATCTGGAAACTCAGAAATTACAGACATATAATATTAGACATGAGAAGGGGGAATATGAACATATTATGGAGGTGATTTAAATGGAATAACATTCCATGTCAATAATTTGAAAATATTGATGAGGTGGGTGATTTTCTAGACAAAACTGCTAAAACTGGTTAAATTAAGTGTGTTTATGAACAGACTGATAATTTTGAGAAGGAATTGACAAAGTCATCAAAAATCTCTTATCAAAAAATTTCCAGGGCCGTATGATTTAACTGAGGAATTCTTCAAAGTTTCAGAAAACGAGGAGTTTCCATGTTTTGTAAACTATCCAGGAAAAAAACTGAAGTGTGAAATCTTCCAAATTTTGTTTATCCAATCACCAGTTGATGAACATTTTAAAAGCTAGAGAGCCCAGCTGTTCCACTCCTAGGAATTCACCAAGAGAATTGAAAATACATATCCACACGAAAACTTGTATGCCAATGTAGCATATCATGCTACAATCATAGCCGCATTGTTTATAATAGCCCCCACATGAACAAAATCCAAATGCCCATCACCTGGTGAAAGAGAAACAAAAGGCATACCTCCATTCTAACGAATACTATTCAGCAATAAAATATAAATTACATATGAGTATGTGCTATTACAACATCTAAAACATGAGAGGACCTCAAGAATGTGCTAAATGAAAAAAAAGTAGATGCCAAATGCTATATATTATTCCTTCTCTATGAAATGTCCAAAAGGGAAATCTTATACAGAGAGAAAGCAGATTACCAGCTGCCTAAGGATTGGAGCAACAGGGGACTGAATGATCAGTGGGCTCAAGGGAATTTTGTGGGATCATGGAAATCATTCTAAAATGACAATGTCCTAAAATTGTTTTAATATTGGTGATGATTTTATAACTCTATAAATTTACTAAAAATCTTTGAATTGTGGTTAGATGGTATACAACTTACACTTCAATGGAGCTATTAAACAGCTCATTATCAAAGGAATACAAATTAATAGCAATAAGATGCCATTTACCAGCTAAACATCTAACCAATTGGTAAGATTAAAAAAAATAGTGCATCAGAGATTCAGATTGAGGGTTACTGTAATACATTGCAATGATTTTAGAAAGCAAGTTGAAAACAGATATGAAAGATTTTCAAAATGTTAACAGGCTTTGACTCATTAGTTCCATTTGAAAAATCTATCCTTTCAAAAATAGATAGGTAGGCAAAAATTGCTGTGAAGAGTTGTGCATTACAGAATTCTTTGTGATAAGTACAAAGCAGAGCAACTTAAATGCTCAACATTATAGAGCTGAATACAAAAACCATGGTACATCATACAGTAGGATTTGAACAGTTGATAAAAATATTTTCAAAGACTAATGACATGAGACAACAATAGAAAAAAAAGTCGAATGGGAAAGGAAAGTAGGCTCTAAACTGTGCATTCATACTCATCTTAAATAGAAAAAAAAAAGGTATCTTTTATGAGTGGAAGAGCCTAGAGCAAACGTTTGCTCCCATTAACCGGGCGATGTAATTGTGGATAATGTAAATTTCTTCCTAATACTTTTTGCTTACCATTTGTCTAAATTCTTGACACTGAACCGATGAACATGTAATGCTTTACCATCTGCAAATTGGAAGTTTTAGTGGAAAACTGGAGTGTTAATTAAAGCGGCCCAAATCGAATGGACGTGAACCACCTCTCCGTCTCAGCCAAATGCAGTTTCCAGACAGGAAGTAGAATGTCTGAATGACAATCACGAGGAGCTGAGCTTCCGTTTGGCAGTTAGGCCCGGCAGGCGATGGTAACGTGTAGCTTGATGTGCCTTCATGCCATTTCAGCAGACACGAGACAATGAAGTGAACTTGAGGCAGGGTGTGTGTGCGTGTGAGTGTGTCTGTGTGTGTATCTGTACAATGGTGGATCTTCAGGGCCGAAAAGCACTTTCCCACCTTTGAGTGATAAAGCCCTCCTGACGATTAAGCCTCACAAATCCCTCATGCAGCCAGCGGCGCTGGCCTGCTATCAATATCCTAAGTTCCTATGTTACACCCCTATGGTACCTGGATACACTGGGTGGCACCCAGGGTCCTGCTGACCCAGAAACCCTGGGCTTTAAAATCCACATTCTCCTTGTGGATTCCTTGTGACCTTGAAAAGTCACTTTTCTGTGTAGGGTAAGGTACGTGGATGGGGGAGGGGAGAGAGGAAGACACGGGGGGGGGGTGAAATAGAGCCCCCAGAAGGAAGGGAAATTAGGGACAGTGGCGAGATGAGGCAAGTCCAACTTCAAGTGGACTTGGGAGCTAATGAGCAGGATGTGCCAATGCTGTCCCTCTGTGAAGTCACATTATTAGCTGCTCCACAAACATTTTCCACCCTCACTTCTTAAATAATTAAACAAATGAAGAAAGAACCCAGATCCTAGTAAAGCTCCTAAGGCCTTGCTCTGTATCACTAATAAGTTTCCACCAGCCCCCGCCGCCCGGTCTTGACAAAGTGTGGGAGCCGCCGGCTGGTAACGAGGCTTTGCCGCCCTGATGAGCCTGCGCTCATTAGGGAAGCAACTCGGGTTGAAGACCCGCCCCAGCCAATCTGATTGTAGATTTTATTGAAATAATTTTATAAACAAGCCTTCAGACAAGGCCTCGTCCTGATGAATCCTCTGAGCTCATTACCACCCTCAGGAAGAAATCTGAAGAGATAAAAATAAAAGTCTAGGATTAAAACAACACTTTCACCTTTAGGCAAAACAGCCTCCCTGGGTTTCAGATTTCTCTATCTGTAAAGCGAGGGTAATGATATTTCTCTCTCCAGCTCATCAGAAGAGCGAACCCGAAGTTTTGGAGCATGTCCTTGGCAGTTGGGGAAGGAGGTAACTCATAAACCTGATTATTTTTAATAACATGAAGGACATAACGGTGATAAATAGATGTCTGATCTCTTACGACAGCTAAAAACAATGTAAAGACAGGCATACCCATGGTGCAATAAATCAGCCAAATATCTTGGAAATTCACCTGGCTTGAATTAAAAAACTGTTCTACCTCCAATATTTTCTTTGATATGAAGGTTTTTTTTTTTTTTTTTTTTTTTTTTTTAGTCCAGTGACACTCACCACAAAATAATTAAGTGTATTTCTTGCAGCTGCTACTACAGAATCAGCATGACCTTGGGAAGAGGTCTTAATAGGAAAACGTATTATAGCCATCAGCTAGTCCTAGGTGGTGGGGACAATTTCCAAGAGGCCTGGCCCCCTCCTCCGTCGCTCACTTGTCTCAAGTCAAAAGGCAGAGGCTTTGGGCAGGGAGAGCTGCTCCTGGATTTTAAGATAACTCCACGGAGCCAAGCTCAAGAGTCTACACAGAAGCGTCGCATTTAAGAAGTGTGAAATATGGATGGGGCTCAGGGATGATCGACACATATTTTCTGAAGTAAGTGACAGCATCTTCTGCGTCTACCCAGTTTCTTATTTTTTGCATCAAACATAAATAGTAAGCGAAGAAATGTAATTCAATAGCACAGCTTCAGGTTCCTGAGATGAGATGAAAGGGCTCCTTAGCACCAAGGCACAAAGACTTGAAACAAAAGGCAGAGACTAAAGAAGAGGGAAGGGCAAACTTCAGTGGGGAAATCTCAGGCACCTGAGTGGCGCTGCCCAGTCGCCCTGAGCACCCGAGCCCTGGGCCGGGCTGCTCCATGCAATGACAGAATTTCATATCAATAATTGAAAGGCCACTCGCTGTCAAGGCCAAGTTCAAATGGATGGAAGGGGAGCTTGGGTCACTTGTTTTCAGTCTGGGCGACTTAATGAGAAGGTGCCCGGTGCCTGGGGAGGTGACAAAACTCCTGCCAAGGATCTAAGGACAAGAGCATCCGTCTTGGAGGCTCGCTCCCCTCCCCCAGCCTCCGCCAGGCCCACCTTTCTGGCTCCAGCTCTTTCATGTGCTCTTTTTGTTCTCCTTCTCTGATTCCCAGCTGCCGTGTGCACATGTGAAGGGGCTCACACTTGCCTTCTAGAAAGTGGAGCGCCGCGCCTTGCCCCCCACTCGGACACAAGCAGGCGGGGCGTGTTTAAGATAACAGCATCGCAGAGTGCAAACGGCCCCAAAGTGGAGCCAGAGCAGCCTATGAGATCATTTGGAAAAGCTTGTGAATTCACTGCCATTTGCCTACTTGGCTTCGGATGAAAAGCAAATCTTAAAGCTGCTCAAAATGTGTCTGATTCATCTGTAACTGAGAATGAGACCAATCAGGGATAAGAAGTGAGTAAAATCCTTGTGATCACGGAGCCAAGAGAGCCTATTTTAAAGCACTTAATGTATTTTTTTCTTAAAGATATATACACCAACTGTAATTAAGCTCCCTCTTTCCTTATGATCTTGGCAAGATGTTAAAAAAGAGATAGAGGGAGGGAGTCGACTTGCCAAGTGGATTTTTCTAAGCATTCTCAGCCCTAATTAAAAGTCCTTTGTGCAAGGCCAACCAGCAATCAGATTCCTAATTAGAGTTGAGCAAACTGCCTTGGTGAACCGTGGGTTTCTCTGAACTTAGGAATCCGGGGAGAAAGTCTGTCTGTCTCAAAGGGGCTGTTTGGAAGCCCGCGAACAGCCGGGTCCTGAAAGACGTGCACCAGGAGGGCAGTGTCACAACCCCATTACTGGGGGGTCGATTCCTTTTGGGCATGGACATGGCTCAGCAGTGTCCTCTCCGTCGTGTTCTGTGTGTCCGCGACGGTATGCCGAGGAAATGGTGGCTTTTTGAAAGCCTGTCTGGAAGACCTGGGATTATGAGACTTGAGATCTAAGTATACGAAATGCTGGCATCTCCTGGTTCATGACCAGATAAAGACGGCCATTCTGCCACTCCCTTTGGAGCCCTGCAAATCATAGTTAACAAAGAGGCACACAGCTGTTTACTAGATGCTAGAAACAGCTCCCAGAGCTCTCTGAATAGGCAACTCCCATGAGGACACCGTGGGCGCAGTATTATTGCCCACCCCACCATTGCAGAGAGGAAACAGGTTTAGAGAACTCCAGCGGTAGGCTCTACATCACCAGGGGAAGGGTTGGAGCTATCGTGTGCCCGCAACTGGCCAGCTGCGAGTATTGCTCATAACCAGCACCCCAGATCCCCAAATGGAGGAGCTGGACCACGTGGCTTCAAGCCCCGGGTCAGTGCAGCTGCGCAGCACCACCCCTGCGAGCCTTGTGTTTCTTCCCGGTCACTTAGGCGGGGGTTCCCAAGTCCACGTTTCAAATGGAGACCTTCTGCTATGTAGGCCTTCCATCAACAGATTACAGTGGGCTGTGCGAATGAAGAAGGTTGCTGTTCTTCGCTGGCAGCGCTGGGGAGAAAGCAACAACAACGGCATTCTTGTCCTACCCACTTGGAGACAAAGCACCCCAAAGCCACAGCAGTGGAGGGAGAGGCCACAAAAAAAAAGGCACGCCCATCCCTTGGCTTAGCTCATCTCATACATAAGTCCCCATTTCTTGATTTTTCCAGAAATGAAGCCATTGTGAGACAGGGAGGAAGCACTCACAGTGACTTCAATTTTCTTCATGCTTTCATTGAGGTCGGGTTCAGGTGCATAGAGAGGTAAAGGCTTTTTACAGGTTATCTTGAACTTATTGTTTAAGTCTTAACAGGAGATGCATTTTGCTCATAGGCTTTTGTTGTCTACTCAAAATACTAAATGTAAATATGGCTGTGTCAAACTCTTTCGGTGTTATAATATGCAAGCCATCCCTCCGTATCTGAGTGAGACTGGCTTCAGGATGCCCTTCCTTATGCATATCTGCAGGTGCTCAAGTCCCTGACATAAAACAGTGCAGTGTTTGCACACAACCTACATACTCCCCGCCACACTGCTCTAGATGACTTAGGATACCTAACACGATGTCGATGCCATGCGGATAGTTGCTATACTGTATTGTTTAGGGAATAATGACAAGAAAAAGAAGTCTGTACATGCTCAGTTACAGATGCAAATTCTTTTCCCAAGCATTTGAACTGCAGTTGGTTGAGTCCATGCATCCAGAAGCCATAGGTAACACAGGCCTGGCTGTGCATCAGAGTCGCCCACATTGCATAAGACATACTTGCGTGGATCCCAGGGAGCCAGTACTTTACAAGAAGTCATGTGGGGAGACTCCAGACGGTGAGGGGCAGGCAGCATTGGAACAACAGAAGGGACGAGTAAGTTGCAGACACCAACAGACCAGGGGAAATAAAGGGAAAGGAGGGAATTAGGGGAAGAGTGAGAGGACATGGAGAAGGGTGTTTCCTGTGCTTCTTATGAGAAAGGAACACAAACAAACAAAAAGAGCCATATGGGAGCGTGGGGAGCTGCGAGGCTCGGCATTTAGGCTGTGTGAATCTTTTCACCCATGGCTGGGAAGCAGCTCTGTGCTGGTGATGCCTGCCTGGGCTGGAGTCTCAAGGGCAGCCTCTCTGGGAGGTGCTCCAGTGTTGCCACTGCACCTGTCAGACTTTCAGCAGGGGACGTGAGATGGGGGAACCTGCTGATCTGCCGGTGTGTTTATATCTTCTGTCTTGCGTTGACAGTCCCACACCCTCCACTTGTCCATAAATCAAGGAACTAGTCTATTCGAACAGACTTTATTCAAATGTACATCCTTATTTAGTATCTTCTACATAGTTGCCCTTCAGTAGTGTTTGCAGCTGAGTGAGGGTTTAGGGTATCAGCCAGTTGCCCTGTGGAGTGCCTTTTAGGTAGTACTTAACAAACCTTCACAGAGTGAATATGCCCCACACAATAGCAAGTCACATGTTCCCATTTTCAGGTTTGGAGAAATCCAAACAGACAGGCCAGGAAGTCCTAGATCTGGATAATAGATCCTATAAGACACCCTAGAAGAAAAAATTAAAAAGAAATGAAATGTTGGAGAGTGATTAACACATTTTCTTCTGGAATATTAAGAGCAAGACAATGCCAGCACTCCAGGGAGCGTACATCTGCGTTCACTGTCTCAAGCTTAAGTTTCTTTCCTCTCCAAAAGTCACGGAGATTTCTCAGGCTCTCAGTCCTCTCTGCAAGCAAGTCTGAGGAACTGGCCCAGATGCCTCAACCAGGTAAACAGTTTCCATTCGTGTGAGTGTTGCTGTGGGTAATTTATTTGACCCTCCTGGTAATGTGTCAAGATACATATATTCAGATGAGCTAAGTTACAGAAAAATGTAGTCACCTGATTCAATGAAGAGGTAGTATACATAGGCAGAGTCTGATGAGATGGTGAGAGTCGTTTGTGCTGGTGTTTAATCTCCTCTTCCTGTTGAAGCATTCTTCAAAGCTACGATCAGACACCAAGCCAATCAGGAAGACACCACGTTAGTCCTCTCTTGCACCCCAGCCTGTCTCGAGTGCCAATGATATGTCAGAAACTTTGCTGGCTTTTGCATTCCTTTACCCGATGACAACTTAAGTTGGCTTTTCCTTGTTAGTACATGAGATGATTTAGTCCTGTGTATGTTTATGGCTTGGCTCTGTAATTGCCTGATCTCTTGGGAGTAGCACTGCCCCATTGCTCTTCTTTGGGAAGGATAACTGGGGTGTGGAACAGGTCAGTTTTGTTCCCTGCATATCAGTGCCAGGACAGGGGTGATATTTTCCAACCAAATCCTGAAATCTAGTGCAGTAGGAACAAAAGGGGAGTGACCCACGTTCAACAGCTGTTTGCAGTGGGCCTAGATGTTAATTTTGCAAAGCACGGTCTAAGTGAAATTCTTCCAAATATGTCTTTTGGGTGTGCAGACTTGAAACTGCCATCAGAGCCAAAAGCCTAGACGGACAGAATTAAAACATGAAGTCCTCAGACTCCTTTGGGCTTCGCTCATCTGCTTTTACTCATGCTAGTTAAAGGCTGGCACCAAATGTGAATGGCTTTACCAGCAAAAATCATATTGGGATTTGCTGTGTCCCTGCTCTGATCAGTGCTAAGTGCTTGGCCTGGGTTATCTTCTTACTCTCCAACAATAATCTGATGGGAAAGACTCTAGTACTAGCCTCATTTTACTGATAAGGAAGCCAAGTTTTATAAATATTAAGAAGCTTGCCTAAAGTTGATCAGAAAATAAATGTCCTCACCTGTTTTGTGATATACCTCTTTGTTCCCTCTTCCTCCTCCTTTTCCTCCTCTTCCTCATTTCAGAGGTAGAGAAGCAGAGACAGAGAGAGTTCCTATCTATTAGTCTACTTTCCAAATACCTGAAATGTCTGGGGCTGGGTCAGGCTGAAGCTGGGAGCTGGGTACTTAATCTGGGTCTCTCACTGGGATGCAGGAACCCAACTGCTAGAGCCATGACTGCTGCCTCCCAGAGTGTGCTTTAGCAGCAACCTGGAATCAGGAGTTGGAGCCACATGTTGAACTCAGGCACTCTAATGTGGGATGTGAGTGTTCTGAACTGCTAAGCTAAATGCTCACTCCTCCCTTTTTTATTGTGTGTTTAAAATGTACATAAATTTTTTATGCATAATGAGATATTACTATAGTTAAGCACATTAATATATGAGAGGTCTTCAAAAGTTCATGAAAATGAGTATTATGAAAAAACATACATAGATTTGAAACGTTTTTGCACCAAAATGCACTTTTTTTTTTTTGACAGGCAGAGTGGATAGTGAGAGAGAGACAGAGAGAAAGGTCTTCCTTTTTGCTGTTGGTTCACCCTCCAATGGCCGCTGCGGCAGGCGGATTGCGCCGATCCGAAGCCAGGAGCCAGGCGCTTCTCCTGGTCTCCCATGCGAGTGCAGGGCCCAAGGACTTGGGCCATCCTCCACTGCCTTCCTGGGCCATAGCAGAGAGCTGACCTGGAAGAGGGGCAACCAGGATAGAATCTGGCGCCCCAACCGGGACTAGAACCTGGTGTGCCGGCACCACAAGGCAGAGGATTAGCCTGTTAAGCCACAGCGCTGGCAAATGCACTTTTAAGTCTGTTCTTCCGCGGATTGTTGAAGTACCCTTGTCTATGTCACTTCATGGTTACCTTTTTTGAATGAAATAAGAACATCTACAAACTGCTTTTGTAGCAAACTTCCCATATTCCCATATGCAGAACAATATTAACTCAGTCCTCAGGCTGTATGTTAGATCTCTACAGTTATTCATCCTACACAACTATGGCTTTGTATCCTTTGAGCTCATTTCTTGCACTTCTCCCGTCTCCTTATGCTCCTAGGTGTTAGTCAGCTTTAATTGAAAACCCGAGAGGAGCTACTTAGGGAGGAAGATTTAGCTCAGCTTACGATTTTGGAGGGTCACAGTCCACGATCAGGCAGGGCTTTCAGTCTGGTGTCTGATGAGAGTGATGGGAGGGAGGATCACCTGGTGAACAGGAAGGATAGAGAGAGAGGGACAGAGAGACAGAGACCCAGTTCAACTTTATAACCAACTCTCTTGGGAGAACTACCTTCCAAAGGCAAGCTGCCAATGGCCTAAAGACCTCTCTGACACCCTAATTGGCTCAAGCCTCGACCCTTACTCCAGCAACCATTAACAGAAACCCACTAACGATTGAAGGACTGATTTCAACATCTGCAAGAATTGGAGAGCCAAATCATATTCAAATCGCAGCACTCTGGCAGCCACTGTTCTGTCCTGTTGTTATGTATTCCACTGTTTTAGAGGTTCTGCATAGGAGATCATGCAGTGTTTTTCTTCCTGTGTCTGGCTTATATCATTAAGCATAATGTCCTCCAGGTTCATCTGCATTGTCCCAGATGACAGGATCTCCTTTTTAGAGACTGAATAATATTCCCTTGTATTTGCCTACTACAATTTCCTAATTTTTAAAGTGGTAAAATCTATAAAAGTATATATTTATTTTTGTTTAAGAAACACAGAAAGAGAGAGACAGAGAGGGGTAGGCAGACAGAACGAGCTCCTATCCACGGATTTGCTCCCCACATACTTGCAATGACTGGGACTGGACTAGGCAACAGCCAGCAGCCAGGAATGCAATCCAGCCCTCTGAGGATGACAGGGATTCTACTGCTGGCACCATCACCTGCTGCCTCCCAGAATATGCATTAGCAGGGAGCTGGAATCAGGGACACAGATGGGACTCAGACCTAGGCACTAAGATGTGGGACTTGGGTGTCATATCCTTAGGGTCAAACACCTGCCTGGCCCACTGCAATTTCTTTATCTATTCATCTGTCGATGGACACTTAGGTTGTCTTCCTAAACTGGCTCTGTGAATAATGCTGATATGAACATGGGCACACAGATATCTTGATGAAGTGCTGATTTCATTTCATTTGGGTGTCTACCCAGAAGAAAGATTCCTTTGGATATGTACCCAGAAGAGCTGATTTTAATTTGGGGGGGAACCTCCACACTGCTTTCCATGTTGTCTCTACCAGTTTACATTCCCACCAGCAACATACAGGGTTCTCTTCTCCACACCTTTGCCCATGCTTGTTATCATCTTTTATCTCGAGATGGCTTTATCTGGAGTCTTTGGGGGTTCCTTTGTGATATAGTTTCTGACGAAGCAATTTGTGTCATACTTTCTAGTTTATAAACTTTCTTCCACTGGAGTTGTTTGACTATGTCCTCATCCTGTGGGAACTGACAGCAGTATTCTTGTTTTGCAGATGAGGAAAGAGAGGCTCGGAGTTTTGTGGTTTACTTTGTTGGCCTTAGGCAGAGTGGAGTCTGATGGTGAGTTAACTAAGCGTTCTCTGTGGCTAGTGGCTGAGCCTTCTGTCCAGGGCAAGTTGCTTTAGCAGGGGGAGAACAAAGAGCACTGAGCCAAGAGTCTATGGCCCCATCACCTTCCACATAGCTTGGGGACTTCTGCTTCCATTGTCTGGTTCCTAGAGCAAGCCATTTCGAGAATGAACTGGGTTTTGTGAGAGTTGCACATTGCCCTACAAATGTAAGTGACGAATAATCCTATTAAACAGCCACTCTTCAGCCTGGTGGGGAAGGCTTTCCATTTAGGGTGACTTGAAATGTGTCTTTCTTTTCCCTGTGTTTAGCAAGGTGAGCATCACTGCAATGAGTTTTAAGGGATTTTTCTTCCATGTCTACAATGTCTATTTTCATATTAGTACCCACTCATGGAAGAATGAAATGAGGTAAGCGACTGAAAGCAACAGAAAGAAAATAAACTCAAAAAGATCTGGCCAGATACGTGTCAGGTTGTCCTTACAAGAAAATGTTATTTATTCATAATGCTTCAATTTACTAGCCTTGAAAAAGAAAATATTTCCCGGTTAAAGAACAAAGAATCTTGTGGTTATAATACGTCAGTTGGGAAAATATCTTTAAGCCACACTTTAAAAAAAGACTTATGCAAAAATAAGCTCATAGGTTTGTTGGCTTTACTCATTGTTGATAGAAACAACACTTTGTCACTTCTGGTGGTCGTTTCATCGTGTTCTTCCTTAAGACATCAGAATATCAATATCAGGTGGCATCCATAGGGCTCCCTTTGGAGCCTGGCTGGTGCCATGGGTGGGCTCTGCTCCAGTGGCATCCTCCCCTGGACACCACTGTATCCTCTATCCTTCTGTTTTTTCCTCAATTCTTTAGCAAAAGGCTTACAGCTCAAGGAGGGAAGTGTCCTTGCCTGCGTGTACTGCTTTTTCTGCAGTAATAAGGCCACATCAGGCTGAGCTCAAGGTACGAGAAGGTAATACAGGCTTTGCATTTGGGATCTTGAGGACCAGCCAGTTCTGATGTCGCTGACTCAGTGAGATTTGTCCCGGAAGGATTCATGAGTGAATCTTTAGCCCTACCCTTAAGAAAGTGTTAAAGAAGATCTAGGGGATGGAACAAAACTGAACACACAGCCCAAGACACCATGTGCTGTACGCAGCAGGCATGTACTGGTCAAGGCATTAGATTACTCAAGGAGGTGACTCATTCCGCAACTATGTAGTGTTTGCGGTTGAAGAGAAACCTTTGCCAGAGAATGACTAAAATCTATTGGCAGCGTCTTTAAAGGAATCATGACTGGGCCTAAACCAATGAATACGCAAGTGTGCTTTTTTTTTCCTTCGTCTTTTTACTAATTCAAGACTGAGAGTAAGAAAACACCGCGGCTGTTGACGTCTACTATTACAGCATGGTCTCCGGGGCATTCCCAACAGCCTCTCTCGATGAGGCCGGGCCCAGACACATAGCTCCGTGTTTGGGCGTGGTCCTGTGTGTGTGTGCACGTGCATGTGTGTATTTGTAGTCAGTAGGACAAACAAATCTGACTTACACAAATTGCTCAAGACATTTGCTCTTGATAATTGAAGAAAAGCCTGGAGGAAATTTTTGGAATGTGGTTATTGTATTAATTTCTTAAAGCTGTCCTAACAAAGTACCACAGACCGAGTGGCTTAGACAACAGAAATGTATTGTTTTGTAGTTCTGGAGGCTGGAAATCTGAGATGAACGTATCAGCACGGTTGGTTTCTTCTGGGATCTGGGAAGGAGATTCCATTGCGTTTCTGTCCCAAGGCTTCTGGTGGTTATTGGTAACCTTTGGCATTCCTTGACTTGCCAAGGCATCACCCTGATCTTTGCTTTCACCACTACATGGTCCTCTCCCTGAGTATTTATGTCTCCAAATTTCATATTTTATAAGGACACCAGTCATAGTGGGAGAGGGGTCCACCCTACTCCAGTGGGACCTCATCTCAAGGAATTACATCTGCAATGCCCGATTGTCCAAATGAGGTTGCATTTGGAGGTACTGAGGGGTAGGATTTCAATACGTAAATTTGAGAGATGGAGACAGAATTCAACCCATAATAGTTGCCTATATATCAGCCAGAGATAAATTATTATAAAAGTAAGCTCTGTTTGAAATTCTGTGGTAGTGAATGTTAGTTTTTTTATTAAGTCCAGGAGAAGAGTTCAGAGTTTACAAACTATCTGAGTACATTTCACATTGTAAGTAATAACTATTTAAAAACAAGAGAGATTGCATAGCACATGAGAGTAATTCAAATTTTTTTCCTAGTCATCTGTATACAATGTCATAAATTACATTTACATCCATAAATGCAAATGCCACGTGAGCATCCCCTCCGCCCATTAACAATAGTGCAAAAGACAGCATTTTAACAAATTTGTTGAAATAGGAGGAAAGCTTGGTATCTGAAATGTGAAGACTCCTGTTTTTGAGGTTGTCCAAGTTGCTTTTTTATTTTATAACAGTTCCTGTAAAATGAATGTGCACATGTGTGAGCACCCCCGTGTACACCCATGCCCTCGTGCAGGCAGTGTGAAGGCTAACTCCAGTGCTATTTTCCAACATGTGGAAGTCTGTTGTGTGCATGAAGGTGAACCAAGGCAGCCACGAGACACTTTGGCCCCTACATCAAAGAGCAAGGTGAGCAGAAAGCTGAGCCCAACAATAAATGAGTTCTAAGTCCAAGAAGGTGTCAGATTTGTGGATTGAATCTCTTTATCACTGATTCCAATCACAAAAGGAAGATCATGTTGGACTTGAAACGTGTTTGGCTAGCCAATGTAACATCCCATCTCTTTACCAGATACTCATTGCCGAACATCCGTGAGCTCTGCCCCATCTGTGTGTGAGGTCACTGCTTATCTTCCAGCTGGACTGGGAGCTCAGTAAAGAAGAGTGGCATTTTTGAGGCATCCAGTGGGTGAAATCACTGGAGAAGGTGAGTTTAATCACGGAAGCTGAGGCTGTGACATTCTTGGTGAGAGCTGCTTTTGCCCTTGCGGTCTACAGTAGGTAAAGACCACTGTTGTGCTAAGGTGCCTTACACGGAGATGGATTTTGAACCAATTCATTCGTCAGGATCATGGTCACCCTCTTAGTGTCAGACATAATCATTTGTCACTCGAAGGTCTTTTTTGTTCATTATGGAGCTAAGTGTAGCAAATTCATGCAAGCACAACTACATGTGTTGTTTTCGAGAGGACCAGAGACTTGGAGTCATAAAACTTTATAGCAGAAAGTGACCTTGGAAATTATCTAGTTCAAGCTTTCATTTTCCAGATAGGCAAATCAAGTTCCATAGAGACTCAGTGACTTGTCAGAGGTTAGTAACCAGGAAGTGGCAGAACTATGGCTTAAGCCCATTTCCTGACCCCAATTCTCCACTGAAATAGCCACATACGTAATCCCAGAGCTGAGCTGTAAGTGAAGGACTATCCTACAACAGGGACTCCCAGCAGACTCTTGTCCAATGAATTGGCTACTTCTTGCTCTTGCTCTGTGTACATTCATCTCTGGTGTAAATATTCAAAGAAGATGCTAATGACTTCTTTTTAGTTCTTGGGCAATTCTCAGTTTTCAGAGAACTAAAAGGGTTGCCTAAAGGACATGAAAGAAGCAAATGTGGGGTCCCTGTATAAGAAGGAAAAAAGGTACAGCCTCAGATCTACTGCCCTTTCATTTTCCCTAGGTGGTAGTCCTCAAACAAAGGACATTATCCAATATTAATGAGCTATCTATAGTTCATAGTATCAATAAACCAAATGCACCAGAATACATTTAGATGTAATTCACAAATGGGAGAAATACAGAACTAGCCTTAGATTTCCACCACTCACCCAAATCTAGTTTCACATTCTGAGATTCCTCAAAGCTTCTGTCCCAAACATTTTTTTGTCATCTAAAGAAAAACTGTATTTCCTACTGCAGCTGCCAGAAGTCAGTGGTATTCCGTTGGCAAGCAGCGTGAGGCTGGGGTCTAAAAAAATGAATTTGAGCCTATTTGGCTGATTTTAATACCTTGACCTCTGTGTGTGTGAACAGCAAGGCCGGCAGGCAGAGGCAGGCCATACACAGCTGAATTAAAAGGAAGCCCTGGCATTGCTCAGGGAAGCCTTCCCACACCTGCTTCTCATTTCCTCTAGTTATTTCTGGTAATGAAAATTGGAACCATTGCTATATATTTTGGGGTCTAGAAAGCCTATACTTTTTTTTATACAATATGCTTGTGATTAAGTGTATGTCTGTCTACAAAGAGACAAGACCCAAGTGTTTCTGGAAGAATAAGGGGGAAAAAAAACCTTGAAGAGGATTCTCTTAAAGATCATTTTTTGCCTGCTGATTCCAGCTGGAAGGCTCTGTCACGTTGCAACCTGTCCACTGACATTTTCATCTCCTCTTCTCTCTACCTTTCTGCGCGCTGCCTTTGTCCTTCATTAGGGACCAGGAAAGCAAAGTGGAATAACAGCATAAGCTGGTCTTCAAGAGGCTAAGAGATTGCTCAGGAAAGTTTAAACCACTTGGATGGGAAAATAGCCCTTCCCAAATGCATTTCTTGCTTGGGTTTTCTTTTGTGATAATCTTTTTCCAGGCAGACCCGATGTCTGTATCCAAAGAACGGGCTATGTGGCTCAAAAATGCCAATTGGAGCTTTCCCTCGGGAGCTCTTAGCATAATTTGTGATGAGTTCAGGGTTGGAATTTGGCCCAGCCCCTAATCAATCCTTAGGTGTTCCTGTTATTTCCATATTGCTGGGGGCAGCCTGCCCATCTTCTTCTCACCGCCTTCGATTGACATTCTGAAGTACAGCTGTATTGATTGTGACTTTGCTCTTCCCTCTCTGGTAGCTGCTTGGAATCTCACTGATGAGTAGTAATAACACGATATATATTCATGTGCACATATGCACGAACTACCATGTTCGCTATTTGCATTTGCCTACACGTCTGCTGTGCAAGGGTATGCCATGCGAGAGAGTCAGCCTCTGCCTCCCTGCCATATGATGTCTATATATTTATGAGTAGGAGAGAGAGGAGCACTTGGATATATGAATCTTCTTGCAATTTCCTAATGGAATCTGGCAGAAGAGCTTTGCAATAGGACAACTTCCAGTAAAGAATGTGTTCAAGGAAGTGCTTTCCCCCATGCCTGTCACCCCTTTGTCCCTCTAGAGCATTGAAAAGATTAATCATAGAATGAACCAGGGTTTCTTTTTGGTCAACAGAGAATAAAGCTCTGTTGTAAGAAGACGCTATTAAACTTGTGTTCCATTGGTAACAGGCCATCTGCGTGAAGGAAGAGGACAGGCAGACACGAGCCTGAAGGGAGGCAATGTCTTGTTATTAATGGCCATGTCTCTTGCAGCCGTGGGACTGGTGTTTGAGAAGTGTGTACCAGGCCTACTCTGGGAGGACGGAACAAGGAGGTTGCCAGTGGGATTAGAGGTGAATGGGTTTAGAAAGTAGGAGGTTCTTCCCTCTGGGAGCTGACGCTGTTGACATCCTGAGTCCAGAAGAGCTCACAGTTCAGACGTGGCTTCTCACTTTCCGTTCATGTTGTGATCCTGTTGCCCCTGTCCTTGTGTGAATGGCCAACAGCGTAAATGTAAATCGTGGCTCTTAAAGGAAACCTTTGCAAAGGCTCCCTCCTGCCCCATATCCGCACTCCCTAGAGTTTGCCTGACCTCCGTCACGGCCCCTGTGTAGCCAGGGCGGCTGGGATGAGTGGATGCTGGAAGGAAGTTCTATGGTGGTCAGAGGGGTGTTATCCACACACCTTGGAACCGTCTCATTCTCGGGCTCGCAGATCGTTATGCTGAAACCTTATCTACATGACATCTGTGTCTTCGTGTGAATGAAAACCACGTTGCTTTTTTGAGGAAGTTTTTGCTCCGTTCACCTGGGACAAGAAGGCTATAATCTCACACCTGGCTCATCCCCAGACACTCCATGGAATTGAATTCCATGATCTGGCTACACAGCTTTGGGCTGAAAAGAATTTCTAAGGAGAAACCTGATCTTTCACACACTTAAAAAAGACAAGCTTTTTGTCATTTTTTCCCTTCAAATCCAAACCATTGATAATAGATATAAAGATAAGTGAGGAGGGCCGACGTTGTGGTGCAGTGGGTTAGGCTGCACTTGGGACACCTGTATCCCATTTCAGAGTGCCAGTTCCAGTCCCAGCTGCTCTGCTTCCAATCCAGCTCCCTGCTAATGTGCCTGGAAGGGCAGCAATGGTAGCTCAAATACTTGGACCCTGCCATCCATGTGGGAGACCAGGGTGGGGTTCTGGGCTCCTACTTTCCAGCCCTAGCCACTGGGGCCATTTTGGGGAGTAAACTAGTGAACGGAAAATTTGTTTTTCCCTCTCTCTCTGTTGCTCTGCCTCTTAAATTTATCATTTTTATTGCCAAAAAAATGATAAATGAGGGCTATATTTGTTTAGGATTCACCTGAGGGGCAGGACCAAAACACACACTCTTTTGCTATGGACACTGAAAAATTTTAATGTTACACATGACCTCCAACCATTTCTGCATGTGGAGTTCCTCCCTTAGGCAACGTGTATGCAATGTGATGGTTAAACATCTGTTGTGGCAACACGCCAGACATCTTAGGGAAGGATTCTACAGGCTCCAACCGTGACTACCAAGCCTAACAGATGGCAGGATGAGTGTGGGAATAGATTGGGGGTCCCACGTTGGTTCATGGAAGACAAGCTTAGAGGAAAAAAAGATGTGGCTATAGACCTTGTACCACTCAGCAGTTTCTCTGTAGACCAAGGTTTGAAAGGCTCCTGCAGTATGCTACCATCCACAAAACTGGGCCTTCCTGGGTGGCTTCTTGCCTGGGGCTAGGGGACCACAGCTGGCAGCTTTGCAAGTATCTAAAGATACAAATGAAAGAGAAAATTATGGCAGCTGACAATCATTAATCACGTTGTTTAGATCCTCTAGGTCTTTGTGAATAGTTTTGTCTAATCGTTCTATCAATTGCTGTGGGGGGTGTTCAGATTTTCAACTCTGTAGAATTGTCTAGATTGTCAATTTTACTTTGTGTATTTTTGAAATGCTGTTATTACGTGCAGAAAATCTGCATTTAGGAGTGTTATTTGTGTGTGTGAATTATAAGAAGTCCCTTTCATTCTCCAGAAAAACTCTTTGTAACAAGGTCTATTTTATCATATTATTACAGCCAATTCGACATTCTTGTGCTTACTGTTTGCATGGCGTAACTTTTTCAACCCAAGTTATCTCACCTGACCTGAGTATTTTTAAAGTTTACCTCTTATAGGCAACACATAGTTAAGTTCTGTTCTGTATCTGTTCCGACAACCTCCACCTTTTAATTTAAAGGATTCATTGACTTAGACTCAATGCAGTTATTGATATGGTTGAATCTAACTCCATCTTGCCTGTTCACTTTCTATTTGGTCCAACTAATATTTAATGCAGGATCTTCAGAAAAGTTACCTGAAGCTCAGCAATAAGGGAGGATGGCTTGGTGCCCCTGGGGGTCATCTCAGGGTCTTATCTTACAAGCCCACCCAAGGCTCAGCGGCAGACTAGGGGAAGATGGCTGCATTCGACTTACTATTTACTACTAAGGAAGCTATGGTACACGAGGCTATTTAACTTGCTCAGCATCACAGAGCAGTAAACGCTGGAGCTGGAATTCAGGGGCCAAGGCCACGTTGCCATAATGCCTCCCCCTGGTAATGGCCTCACTATGACGTTTATGGACAACCACCAGAGGCAGTTGGGAGGGCTATTGCTGCCCCGTGCTAGCTGTGGTCCCTGCAGATGGCATTTTCCGTTAAAGGAAAAAGCAGCTGCATAGCACCTGAAGGCAGACGTGAACTAAGCCCAGGGGCCCCTGGTCAGTGAGGCTTAGGCTGAATGCACTGGGAACCCGGACGGGTGTTTGCTCACTCTGCTGAGCAGGAACCCCTCACGTGCACCACCGCTTAATGCATGGTTAGGCACCGTGTATGGAGAAACGCTGTTTTCAGGAAATCATTGCTGAGCATTCTGGTGACATGAGTTTGTGCTATTTTAATAGGGGAGCGGGGGGGGGGGGAGGCAGGGGACGGGGTGGGGGGTGTGACCAGCCAGGGAACAGCACTGTTGTAGCAAATGTTAGTGATGTTCAGCACTTCCTCTCCCAGCCGCCTGACCCCTGCCACCCAGACACACTCCTTCTTTTAGAGTTTTCTTGCTCATTTGCCACAGCTGTTTGTTGTTTTCTTAAATGTGCAGCTTTTTATAGCTCTTCAGTTACTTATAAAAAGTATCAGTTGTTCGGGCCATATGAAAACTGGCTCAGCTCTGGTCTAGTGAACAGCAAGAGCGCTGAAGGCCCATTCCTGCCGCTTCCATTCGCTCACTGCTCCCCCTCCCTCGACTCGCACAGCTTTCCCCTTTGGACTCCGGTGACTCCAGAATTCTGGAATTCACTACAAAGGTCAACGCCGTTGGCTTCTGCTGTCTAAGAATAATTCATGGCTGACTTACCTCCCTATGCGTTGTTGACTTCCCACGGTTGTGGGAGGAAACAGGGGGACCTCATAGCTGGTCCTAAGGCTTCAGGTGAGACCTGAATTTGTACATTTGCATCTGAGGTCTTTGCAGGAAAAATAGGCTCATCATTGCCTTGCACAGGGAGAGAGCCCAGGACTTGGAGCGCCTCTGCGGAATAGTCTGTGTCCTTTGTGAAAGCAATTAGGGTCGGCTACAAAAAGGATTCTGATAGAATCAGAAGGAGATGCCAGAAACCACAACATGTTTCAAGAACAAAGAATTGATGTATCTGAAGGACTCTGGGAGTCTCCCCTGCACGGGAGGCTCTTATAATGGCACCTGTGAGTTGAGCTGGCATTGTATAATTGCTTTTCACGCTAAACACAAAACTCCCAGAGATATGTTATAATCATGGTGTGTGAGAATATGACCGAGCTGCATGTAGATTTCAGCGTGGAGTTTCCCATCTGTAAGCCCCAGACCTTGGCAGCACTCGGAATGACTGTAAGGGTTCGAGCATTTTAAGTCAATTTAATGCACAACTGACATATATGTGTCTTATTGTTCACAATGATGTAAATACTGAAATGATGGTTAAAATATTAATTTAAATGTAATGTCAGATTATTGGTGTTAATTTTTTTATTTTGAAGTTCGTACTGAGTTAATTGTGTTTTGCCTTCCTGTAGCTACAGAGTAGGAGTTGCTTGCTACCCAGCAAGTGATTGACCTCACAGCCAGATGTCTTCTAAAGAACCTTCATAGGAGCCACTAGCTGATTCCTGGATGGAAGAGGGTCAAATTGTGGATGTGTTTCCGGGAAACCAAATCCTCAGCCTTGTTTTCTTGGTGCTGGAAGAGATGAAGATGAAGCCCACCTTTTAGAAAGGGGGATAGAGCCTGGCATTGTGGCAAAATGAGTTAAGCTCTCTGCAATGCTAGCATCCCATGGGGGCACCAGTTCAAGTCCTGTCTGCTCCACTTCCAATCCAGCTTCCTGCTAACATGCCTGGGAAAGCAGTGGAGGATGGCCCAAATGCTTGGGCCCCAGACTGTCCAACTTTTATGCCAACACTTTAAACCATCAGCCTATATGGTCCCTTTATGTTGAATGTCTGACTCAAAGCTAGGATTTTTTTCTATCATGACTTAGCATTTTAGGAGCTTGTCTTTAAGTTGGATTTAGGACTTAGATATCTATCTTTGCTCATTTGAAAATTTTTCTATTCTATAAATAAATATATGTATAATCAAATATATATATATATTATGAAAATTCACATGTAACAGTTTTCCTAACTCTATTTTTTTTAAAGATTTATTTTATTTATTTGAAAGTCAGAGTTACACAGAGAGAGAAGGAGAAGCAGAGAGAGAGAAAGAGGACTTCCATCTGCTGGCTCACTCCCCAATTGTACACAATGGCCAGAGCTGAGCTGATCCGAAGCCAGGAGCTTCCTCTGGGTCTTCCCATGAAGGTGCAGGGGCCCAAGGCCTTGGGCCATCTTCTACTGCCTTCCCAGGCCACAGCAGAGAGCTGGATCAGAAGTGGAGCTGTTGGGACTTGAACCAGTGGCCATATAGGATGCTGGCACAGCAGGCGGTGGCTTTACCCTCTACTCCACAGTGCCGGCCCCCCTAACTTTATTTAGTAAAACTTCTCACTTATTTCTTGAAGATGGTGTCTCAGAGGCTGTGTGGAATAAATGAATAAATGTGGGAGATTAATTTTTTGTTGGTCTTTGCTTGCAAGTCTTGAAAGTAGGGCCACCTTTATTTTATTTTTTTTTATTTGACAGGCAGAGTTAGACAGTGAGAGAGAGAGACAGAGAGAAAGGTCTTCCTTCTGCTGGTTGACCCCCCCAAATGGCCGCTATGGCCGGCGCTGCGCTGATCCGAAACCAGGAGCCAGGTGCTTCTTCCTGGTCTCCCATGCGGGTGCAGGGGCCCAAGCACCTGGGCCATCCTCCACTGCCTTCCAGGGCCACAGCTGGACTGGAAGAGGAGCAACCGGGACTAGAACCCGGCACCCATATGGGATGCCGGCGCCGCAGGTGGAGGATTAACCGTGTGAGCCTTGGCACCGGCCCCACCTTTATTTTAAAAAACATTATAAACAATTGTGAACTGAAGAAGATATATGCGTGGCAAATAGGCAAATAACAAGATATTCAACATCAATAGTCATAAGGGAGCACAAATTAAAACAGAGAGGTGCCACTACACACACACATACACACACACAAATGGCTAAAATTAAGATAAAGGAGAATACTAAGTGGTAGTGAAAATGCAAAGCAACTGGAACTCTCAATTCTGCTGGTGGAAATGCAAAATGACCCAGCTGCTTTCTGAAAAACAGCCTGACAACTTCTTATGCACTTACCATATGACTCACCAATCCTCCTTCCAGGAGCATGAAATGTTGTATGCACACAAGACCTGTTCATGGATGTTCATGGACATTGTATTCACAGTAGTCCCAAACTAGACTCAACCCAAAAGTCCGTCAGCTGGTAAACAGGTCAGTGTGATGCATGCATGCAAGGGAATATTACTTGGTAATAAAAAGGAACCAACAGACACAACATGAATGAGGTTCAGAAGCAACATGCTAAGTGAAAGAAGCTGGCTGGACCAAAAAAAAAAAAAAAAAAAGATTACTTACCATGTGATTCCATTGATAAGAAAATCTGGGAAAGGAAAAACCTTAGTGACAGAAAGGGAGCTGTGGTTGTCAGGGAGGTGGTATTGGAGCGGGATGGGGATTGACCCTGAAAGAACATGAGGGCATCTCTGGAAATTCTGGAGGTGTTCCGCATCTTCACTGTAGTGTGACTCACACGACCATCCATTTGTCACAATCACTGAAGTGCATGTTGTAAATTGTACCCTGATAGTGGGTGTTTAGCATAGTGCTTAAGAGAGCCACGTCCCACATCAGAGTACCTGGTTTGATTCCTGGCTCTGGCTCCTGACTCCAGATTCCTACCAGTGCAGACCCTGAGAGGCAGTAGAGGTGGTTCAGATGATTGGGTTTCTACCTCCCACATAGGAGACCTGGAATGAATTCCCAGTTCCCAGCTTAGGCACCAGCCTAGCCCTGACATTTTTGGATACTTGGAGAGTGGACTAGTGGATGGAAGCACTCTCTCTCCATCTATCTGTCTTGCTCTATCTCTTTTTCTTTATGCCTATCAAATAAAAAAATCCACAATATATTAATTTGAAAAAGTAATGTGGCAGAACCTTTGTGACTGAGCTACATGAAGGTCTTCAAAAATTCATGGAGAATGTGCAGTAGGAAAAACTATGTGTGGATTTCAAAATTTTGGCATCAGATAAACATCTTTTAGTTTTATTTTCTCACCAGTTTTTTGAAGTACCCTCATATATGAGACAATTAAATTTTTATAACTCTAGGGCTAGCTTCCATTGAGTGCAGGCCAATTCATTTTGCCCAATATTTAAAAGGCTTTGGTCTGTCATCATAAGACTGAAATTATGTCTGTAACTGGACAACATTGGTGTTTTGAGTTGATGGTCTAGAAAATATTTGTTGAAGAAAGGAAAATTGAAATGAATGTGTTTGTAATAACAATAGCATCATAATTTTTATCTGGTGACTGTACAGTTCTCTGAAGATCAGCCCATCTTTATAGTTGTTGATCTACTGTCACATGGATCAACTGTCTTGTGAAGTCTTTTATTTAGAGTCTTGGAATTTTTATGGTTCCAGGTGACATCCTTGTTGCCACATGAGCCCCTTCATGCCAGAATTCCTCTGCATAGATCAGAGGCTGACTCTGAAGACCTACTGCACAGTTTAAGACTGAATTTAATTACATACAATTGGCTGATGGTTTGAGGGCAAATCAATGAATGATGCAGTTCATTCTATAACTTTGCCGTTCAGAACCAATGAAGCATTTTTGCAATCATATCCCCCAGAGGTATGCATGGGTATCTACTCACCCTCCTCTTCAGTCAGATATAGTTGCTAGGGCTTTATTTAGAATGAAACTTTGTGTGAGATGCTGTGGGACATGCATGGTCACTCCTCTCCTATGTAATTAAAATGCTACACTTGGAAAGTTGCTGAAGTTTCTAGAAAATTATACACACATGCTGTGTTTTCCTTTTGGCTCTTCCAGACACGGAAGCCAAAAACATATATTCCAAAGTCAGACAATTTTAGAATGACTGAGGGATGCTAGAAAGGGCATGACCCCTAAGAAAGTTCTGCCACCCACACTTCTTTCATGCCTAGAAAGGCACCACTACAGGAATTTTATGCTGAACATTCTCCTTTCTCTCCAGCCCTTCTGCCAAAAGACAGATGTGTGAGAAAGTGACAGCATAAATTACAAATTCTGTAATGTAAATTAAGAGCTTTGAGATATCTATCTCTGGTCGTGGGCATAATGCAACCCCCCTTTTTTTTTTAATGAAAAAGGTTTATCTTATTTATTTGAAAGGCAGAGTTACAGAGACACAGGGAGAGGCAGAGAGAAGTCTTTCATCTGCTGGTTCACTCCCTAAATCATTGCATCGACCAGGGCTGGACCAGGCTGAAGCCAGGAGCCAGGAGCTTCCTCCAGGTCTCCAATATGGGTGTAGGGACCTAAGGACTTGAGCCATCTTCTGCTGCTTTCCCAGGCAGGCAACTGGATCAGAAGTGGAGCAGTTGGGTCTGGAACTGAAGCCCATGTAGGATGTCAACATTGCAGGTGGTGGCTTGACCACTATGCCATGCCAGCCCCAACCTTTTGTATTTTACTACATAATTTTTGCTTAATGTTGTCCCAGAAAGACTTGTGTACCATCCTAAAATAGTAAAGGATAGATCCATGAAGAATGGAGTTGCTACTCCGAAGTGTGGTCCCCAGTTTGGCATCACCATCATCTTGGAGCTTGTTAGAAATGCAAAAGCTTAGCACATACCGCCACAGACCAATGGCATCCACGTTGTAGCAAGTTCCACAGGCATCTGGACCAGCTCAGAATGTCCTTTCCGACCCTGAAGCTTTTCTGCTTCTGCTGGCCTACTGGTTGTGCTGGAATCTTCTGGGATGTGCTGAAGGTCAAGCGTCTGATCCCTTCTACCAGGGAGGGTGTTTGAACTATTTAACAGGTTTCATTCAAGATGTTTCCTGGTGTTTACTTACCTTTTGCATTTCAATAAGCATCTCTGTAAGTAAGAGGAAGGAGTTGCAATTATCTGAGAAGCCTGTGTACGTAGCCAAAAGGAGCTCTGATTATGAGAGCCTGCACTGAGACACATTTTTGTTTAATAAATGATAAATGAAAATAATCAATGGCCTTCCTCTTGGCTTGGAAGTGACTTTTACATGGTCCTGGTACAAATACTTCTTGTAAGACTTTCAAAGCACCTGTTGTTTGGGTCCTGCCAGTTCCTATAAGGGTGACTGTATTTACTCACTGAGGTGTGTGCGGATTGCTTCAATGGCTAAGTCTCTTTCAGGCTCTGATAGCTAAGCACAGACTCCCCTCCGCACAGAGAATGCAGTTGAGATGCACTGACTTGTGTCCTGAAACAGTGCCTGCTCTCCTTCCAGCCTTTCGGCTGAGAGCTGCTTGTCCCTGGAGGTGGCCTGCACCCTCTGTTGTAAGGAGCCACACAGGGACCAGGGGAGACAGAGATGACATGAATACAGGAGCTAGGGGACAGCCTGGAGAAGCCATCCTCTCTGAGTCTTAGATCTTTGAGCTGTAAATGGAAGAGCTACGCATTAGATGAGGTTTGTGAGAGTTCAACTGTGGCACCGAGCCACTTGTGAAAGCCATTTCATAGCCATTCCCCTGCATCGTCACCAGACGTCCTCATGGGAGTGCCTGTTTTACAAGAGAAGAGACCCAGAGAGGAAAAGTGACTTCCTCAATTTCACCCAACTCCCAAGGCCGAGCCTGGGCTCAGGACTCAAATCCGGGCACCCTGACCTCGCCCCTGAGTCCTTCCCCAGGACCTCAGCCGTGACCCTCTTAGGCTATTTGCTTTGTTTAATAATATTTCTCAAGGTTGTGCAGAGGTTAAGCATACCAAATTTATCTGCTTCTGTAGCTAAGCTAAAAGAAATGAGCTTAAAAACGTCCCATGCAGTATATGGTAGCAGAAAATAATGCAGTAAATGTGGGTTCTATTTGGATTATACATGCTGAAGAGCCAAGGGTTTTGTGGCGTGGTTAAGACCCCCCCCGCTTACATGGCCGGTGCCGCGGCTCACTAGGCTAATCCTCTGCCTGCTGCGCTGGCACCCTGGGTTATAGTCCCGGTTGGGGTGCCAGATTGTGTCCCAGTTGCTCCTCTTCCAGTCCAGCTCTCTGCTGTGGCCCGGGAAGGCAGTGGAGGATGGCCCAAGTGCTTGGGCCCTGCACCCACATGGGAGACCAGGAGAAGCACCTGGCTCCTGGCTTCGGATCAGTGTAGCACGCTGGCCATTTGGGGGGTGTACCAACGGAAGGAAGACCTTTCGCTCGCTCTCTCTCTCTCTCTCTCTCTCTCACTGTCTATAACTCTCTCACTGTCTCACTGTCCATAACTCTGCCTGGTTAAAAAAAAAAGACTATAACTATCTCACTGTCTCACTGTCCATAACTCTGCCTGGTTAAAAAAAGACCCCACTTACAATGCCAGCATCCCCTATCAAGCACCTGGGTTTGAATCCCGATTCCAGCTGCTTGCAAATATGCACTCTGGATGGTGTCAGCTGACGGCTCAAGAAGTTGGGTCACTGCCATCCATGTGGGAGACCTGGATTGAGTTCCTGTCTCCTGGCTTTGGTCTGTCCAGCCCCAGCTGTTGCAGGTATTTGGGGGAGTAAATCAGTGAGTGGGAGAATCTCTGTCTCTCTGGTTTAATAAATAATTAAAAAACTAAAAATTTTTAAAGTTGTGTCTTGTATTTAAATACCCCCTCATGTGGTATTCAGAGGGAAGTACTCTTAACGCCATTTCAAAGGGAGAAAAACAGAGGCAGAACAATGAAATGAGCTAAGATTTCTCAGTCACAAGTGGACAGCGATTCTGCATGCCTGACATTTCTGCTTCCTTCTCCCCGCCCCATCTAGCTGCTTATTCTGTGCACAAGCTTAATGCTTCATGTTCTCCCATGTCCAGCAATAGCATCTCCAGCTGGTGGCCCCAGAGACTGGTCGTAGGCATGAGGATGGGGACTTCATTGAGAAGCAACTAGAGATGTACAGAATGGAATGATACTGGCGTCGGGACGGTGGCATAGTGGGTTCTGCTTCCTGCTGCACTGGCATCCCATATAGGTGCTGGTTCAAGTCCTGGCCGCTCCACTTCTGATCCAACTCCCTGCTAATGTGCCTGGGGAAGTAGTAGAAGATGACCCAAGTACTTGGGCCCCTGCCACCTGCGTGGGAGACCTGAACGAAGCTCCTAGCTTCTGGCTTTTGCCTGACAACAGCCATGGCTGTTGCTACCATTTGGGGAGTGAACCAGCAGATGGAAGATATCTCTGTCCCCCCATCTCTTTGTAACTTTGCCTTAAAATAAATAAATCAATCTTTAAAAAATGATAATGGAATGAACCTCTGGATACCGTTAGGTCTTGGTCACACGAGGAAGGATCTTCGCATTCCAGCTGAAGGCGTTATTGGGTTTAAATATTTTACCAGCTTCAGCTAAACCTCCTCAAATTTTTGGCCTTGCTAAAAAATAGGTCCTTGCTTATCTAGAGTTTAATTACAAATATAGTTTTGTTCTGCATGGATAAAATGCAAAAATGTCAAGGACAGTTAGCTAGAGACAGAACAAGTGAGAAAAACAGCTGCTTCCTCTCTCCTCACCCTTTGATGGCCCCCAAGGAGCGAAGGGGCTAAGGTAATTCAGTGTTGTGGTTAAGAACATGGGCATCAAACTGCGATTGCATCTTAGCTCTGCCCCTTGCTAAGCCTGAGACCCTGATAGTTATTTCTCAGATCAGTTTCCTCATCTGTAAGATGTGTAACAGAAACTACATCCTGCAGGAGTGGTGAGGGTTAAGTGAACTAGTACCTGCAAAGTGCTTATAATAGCACCCAGTAAGAGTAGGAACTCAACCAAGGTCAACTATTATTGTTGTTATAGTGACAGGGGAACAGTTCAGCATTTTGCTTTTGTTTTCTTTAAATCTGCTACTGTATAATTGAATCCTAACACACCTAGTAAGGAATATAGATCATCAAATGAAAAACTCTGTGGTCGTCTAAATCAAAAGGTGAATTAAAATGGCTAGGGAAATCGCCAGCCCACTTAAGATGATTAAGTATAGGAGATAATGCAAATAACAGGATTAGTAAGCTAATCTATGGTAAGGTCTACTGTCTGTGGAATGATAACAAATGATCCAAGGCCGTCTTGAAATGCAGAAAGAGAGAAATAGGTTTTAACACTATGGTGAAATACACTGTTTGATCAGTTTGATCCGAATCAGTTGAATACTTATGGAAAGGACAAGTCTCTTGTGGCAGATAACTGTCTACTCCGGGTTATACAACAGCCTGTAATGTGTGTAGTTAGTTAGTCCTGGAGTCAGCAATACTGATCCCCTGGATTTGGAGAATTCCAGAGCTTATAGTTGGTGCAACCTGACCAGAGAGGTTGTTTTACCTCTTTCTGGTGTATCCCTCATCAGATATCACAAGAACAGGACTCATATTTCAGTACCAACAAAGCTATCATTCTGAATACTTTCTCTGCTTATCAGAAAAGGCCAGAACGCTCCAGATGCACGTGGGGGAAAGGGGAGGTTCCTGGAGAGTATACTAAAGTAAACGTCACAGCTCAGTGGAGAAGCTCCGTGGACCTGGGCAGTGGTGGCAGAATCTGGAAATGGCTGGGAAGTGATCAAAATAAGCAAGTGATCAAAACAAGCAAGCTTCTCCCCAAATCCAAGTGATTAACACATGCAAATTTGACTTATATACAATTGCCTATACAATCAGAACTCATTCCTGGGCCACCCACTGGTTCTCCTCTAAAATATATTTTCCAGAGCTCACCCTATTAACCATGCCTGGCTCTGATTTTTGACACTTCAAAAAAAGTTACAAATTTCTCACCTCTGGAGAGTCATAGGTCTGAGGACAATTCCAAAGGGGGTGATCCAAAGGCTGAACAGTGGCCTTGTCTCTAAGTAAAACAAAGGCAGAGACACTTGGGCCCCTGGCCTGGCAGAAGAGCACCAGTGTGGGTCACTTCCAGAAAGCTTGGGGAGGAGCAGAGCGTGATGCTAAGTGCATGGATTCTGGGGGCCTCTCTTCTGTGTTCCAATCCTAGTTCCTCCATCTACCGGACACGTGATCTTGGGTAAGTTCCTTAAGTTCTTCATCTCTTAATGTCCTCCTCTGAAAACACACTTGAACTTCGGAAGGCTGTGACGAAGACGTAAGAAGTTAATACATTTAGAGCACCTGACTCAGGGTAGGCCTTATTGTAAGGTGGATTACTATTTGCAATCATCTATCTCTGGTCCCATCTGTGAGAACCCACTGCTGCATCTGCCCACCTGGGGACGTTCTGGAAGCAGGTACCACCCTCCTAAGGGTATGGTGGCTTCCCAAAGCAGCGGTGCCACCCTGGTGCCCCACGGCTGCCATTTGCATTCTTCTCCCACTCTCCTTGCCTTCTTTCCTCCCTTTCTCCTTCTCTTTTCTCTGTATCCCTCTCTTTGTCTCGTCTCTCATTGTTTTGTGAAAATTCATGATGAACTTGATGCATCTTTTTTGTTTTATGGGCTCCAAGGATAGGTATATATGCTTGTTTGTTTAGTTGTATCACTTAGGAGAATTACAAAGAATCAGGGAACGTATGTTCTATGTCTTCATGTTGGAGAGGTGGATAACATGGTGAATATTTGCATCTCAGAAGTATCAGTATTTGCAACTTGTAAAAGATGGGGTTTGAAGAAAAACTATTTTGAATGAATTTCCCGTTTGAAAATATCTCCTTCCAAATTTTGAGGAAGGAAACAACTTTTGAAACTGAGCAACGTTTAAAAGTTTTGTTCACGTTGCACCTAAAGCAAAAGTAATTTTTTAAAATGAAATGTTAGTGACAAAAGCCACCTTTCTACACATTCATTATAGAGCTTGTCGTAAGGACTGGAATAGGTATAATTTCTGAGAGTTGAAATTAAAATTGGTCTGTTCTCCTGTGGCCAGATGTTGGTGTAGGAGCAATCTAATGCACTACTTAACAGTATGAGGCACCCAGCAGGCTAATTTATAGGATGTGGAATGTTAAGGCTAATCAAGTGATCTAATTGTTTCAACAGTGCTAAAGGATTTATAATAATCTTCATGATCAGGGCTGTGCTAGCCTGAACTCCCCTTTGCCCACCTCCATCCCCTGCGTGCGTTTTCTCTCCAAGTAGCTCCAGTCTATTGTGTTCGCCAGGTATAAGCTGTGTAGAGAACAGTTGAAGGTGGGGGCCTGAGTTCAAGTCCCAGGGTAAGAATATATATGAAAATTAGCGGGGGTCTTTCTGTAATTACCCTTTGTGAGCTTTGGAAAGCCACTGCTGGGCCGGATGTGACTGACAGCCCTGACACTGGGTGGGGGCTGTTTTCAGATGGGAACAGGTGCGTTTTTGAGGCTGGGTGGAAAGGGGGCATGGCCCCAGCCTTGCCAGTGCTCCCTCTGCTGTCACACCGTCATCAGCCCCCACACTCACCCACTGACAGTCTCCTGGATGACATATTAGAAACCCATGGTAACCGATGTGTTGTGCAATGAACTTAGACACCAAGAACACAAGCGGCCCCCTAGATTTGATTCTCCCAAGCCCTGTGAGCAAGTGCGTGGAGGGCAGAGTGATAGATGGGGGATGCCAAGCCCTGTATGGCAATCATTCTCACCGAGCCGGCACCTGTGCCTCCATAACGCTGTGCTGTTCCCTTAGATAAGAAGTGAGGTGTGCACATGAGCCGTTTGATTTTTTTCCCTGGTGCATCCATGTTGTTGGTTTTTATAATTATCATGGAAAAATAGAGATCAGCTTTCTAGTAAGCAGCAAGGTTATTTATTTTGGCCTGGGTTAAAAAAAAAAAAGAAGAAGAAAGAACAGAAAGAACAGAAAGGGAATACAGGGTTTTATCTCAGCCTTTATGGAGCGGTTAATGTTTGTCAAGGCATTAACAAGTTAGTGTGCAGAGTCCCTAGGTGTGAGAGTTAGTGTTAGGGCTATTGTCTTGCTTTTGTAGACTTCAGCGGACAGCACTTAAGAGCTGTCTGCTGGGCAAGTAAGTCAGCTGGGGGTTGGATTTCATGGAGCCGGGGTCACTTTATCTATCACACTGTGATTAAGAAGGGAAAAGGGACAGGACAGGAAATCACCAGGAGAGAAGACTGAAAGCAGCAGCGAGATGTGACCGGCAAACCACATGGAATATGAGAGTCCCAGGTTTCCTTTGGATCAGAATCCACTGCATGAAGGAAGGGGGGAGGGGGAGGAGGCCCTGGGGATGCTGCCACTGGCTTGGAGTTGCTAGACTCCAGTCTTGGCTGGCACACCAGCATACAACGCGGGACTTTTGGTCTGGTGTGAGTTGCCTGGACCTCAGGGCGGCATTTAGTGGGGATGGGGTGGGGGAGAGGTGGAGGGGAAGGGGTGAGAGGACGGATTGAGAGGAAGGGTGTTTCCCTTTGTCTTCTGTCCCCTAATGCATTTTTCCTGACTGATCTTACCTCTCTGTGAGCCCCAATTTCCTCATCTGAAAAATGATGTAGCAGCTTCGGGGAACACTGCTGAGTATGGAAGAGACGTTCACTCCACATCCATTTCCCTTTCTCTCCTTTCAAACCTGCCATCAGAGGCAAACCTACAGGGATTTTAAAGGAGATTCATTTATTTAATTTTTTTGAAAGGCGGAGAGAAAGAGAGAGATCTTCCATCCTCTGGTTCACTCTTCAAAGGTTCACAATAGCTAGGATTAAGCCAAGCTGAAGCCAGGAGCTGGGAATTCCATCCAGGTCTCCCATGTGGGTGGCAGAGACACCAGTGCTTGAGCCATTACCTGCTGCCATCACCGGCTGCAGTAGCAGGTACTCCCTGGGTTTCTTTAACAAAGGACATACAAGCACGCAATTCCTCTGATAGGGCTTGGTGTTTCGGCTGGGTGTCTTGGCTGGCAGAGAAGAAAGGGGCGGAGGCAGCAACCCTTCAGCTCTTCACTTCCCGCTCACTCCCTGGCCATGTGTGTACTCTCCTCTGTGCACAGGGTCTTGAGGACACACTACTCAGTGCTCACATGGTATCCGGCAAACAAAGCCCAGAGAAGGGCAGGAGAGAACAATAACTCTGTCCTGTTTCACAACCCAAAATCACTCATTTTCCAGAAGAAAATCAAGCCTGCTTCTGGAGAATCATAAACATCAACACTGTAGGTACCATGAAAGATCTGAGCCAGCCTCTTTGCAGACCTGGGTTGAGACCCCTGCTTTGAGCTGGGTTTTGCTGTGGCCCTCCCAAGGGATGGGGACGGGTGACGTGTGATTAACTGCACATTTGGGCTGAAGGGGGTTCTGTGTCAAAGTCGCTGTTCCCACCCAGTGTCTGGGAGGGTGGATGGGAAATTCACAAGGTGCGGATGGAGAGAATTCATTCCACATCCCTTCCTCTGGTTACAGGGCTGCTTGATTCTAAGAGTCCCATCTTGGCAGTTTTCTCACACCATTTTCATTAAATGACAAGCTTGGACAACTGCCTTAAATAACATGACTTGAGGAACTAAGCTTAAAGAAAAAAAAACATCAAAACTCAGCCTTGGCTGGAAAATATTGAAGTGACGAGTGATTTGAAATAATGATAGCTTTAGCTTACCATGTCAGATTTGGTGAGAGCCTGTGTGTACTAATTTGTTGTTATTTGATATCGCAATGAAAGTGGGGACGAGCTATTCTGGGCACGGTTCAGAGTCCAAGGGACGTGTGGGAGCTCGGGATGGGATGGATGGGTGAACCGTGTCGTGTGAAAGGAATTGTGCTCTGATTGACTTAATCGCTTGCAAGGTTGGTTGAGAAAACTCATTTCCTTCAATCATTCACAATCAAAGTACTTATCTTTTGGACACCCACCATCCCATTCATGAGAGCACTGACTTCTCTTTCCCTCAGAAGCCTGCCCTCGCCTCTCCCTTCGTACTCAGTCCTAGAATGACTGCTCCTGCAGGAGACCGGGAGGGCAGGGTGCTTTTAGGCCCGTAGCAAGTTAGAATCACCCCCAGAGAAATGGGTTTTCATCCTCCTACCATCAATGACCTTTTCCTTCTGTGCCTGGCTTAACATTAGCTAGAGAACATACTTTAAAAAAACTACATAGCAAATGCTCGGAATCAAATATGATGAAATCCTCATTGAAAGACCAAGCCTTCAAAAAGTTCATGGAAAATGTATATGTAAGAAAAACATATATGTATTGATTTGAAAGGCAGAGTTACAAAAAGAGGGAGAGACAGAGAGACGGTGGGTTGGAGATCTTCCATCTGCTGGTTTACTCCCTAAATGCCCACAATGACTAGGGCTGGGCCAGGCAGAATCCAAGAGCCTAAAACTCCATGTGGGCCTCCCATGTGGGTGACAGAAATCCAAGCCAATGAGCCATCATCTGCTGCTTTCCCAGGCGCATTAGTAGGCAGCTGGCTCAGAAGTGGAACAGTTGGGACTCAAACTGGTGCTCCAATATGGGATGCTGCTGTTGCAGGTGGTGGCTTAACCAGCTGCACCATTACACCCGCCCCAAATTTTTACCTTTTAATTTCATTTTCCATGAAGTTTTTGAAGTACTCTTGTATGTTTAAAATATACAATCATGTCATTTAGCAATGGGGATACATTCTGAGAAATGTACCATTAGGCTCTTTGTTGTTGTACAGGTGTCATGGAGTGTATTGACACAAACCTGGATGATGTAGCTGGCTACACACCTACGTTACATTACTACATTGTGATCTTATGGGACTGCCTTCATCTATGTGGTTCATTGTTGATCAAAACATCATTATGTGGCTTGTGACCTTAATTTAAAACCCCCTCTCTGTCCACTTCAGCTAAAATCCAAGATATTGCCCACAAACTAAGATAGATTCTGACACGCCCTCTTGTGTTGAGGCTGCCTGCTTTGCCTTTCAAAGATTAGTCCAAATGCCTAGTGTTGAAGGGAGCTCCCATTCTTACTCCCTAATGGAAAATGGGCAACTAAGCACATTGTGAAACTCCTCCTACCCTGAGCCAAGGCCTACCATCAGCCTTTTGGCTTCATCAAGTCACTCTTCTACAGCATGGACTATGAAGAGTGATAGGCACTTAACACTAGTATAGCCATGGCCGTTGTAAATTAGAGAAATAAGTGGATCACTGTGTTCTGGGCCCCTTAGGAGCCCTGCCCTCGCCCGCTTCAGAGACCGCCTAGACCACCCTCATGATGCAGCCGCAGACAAGTTCACATCTGGCACAGCTGGGCCTTCGGGGAAACTGGCCCCTTTCCCTCCCAGCCGTTAACTAATTTTACTATCACCTCTGGCTTGCATTCGTCATGTGGGGAATGACTGATTACACATCTACCTTCCGCACTATTTATGCAACTCTTAACATTTCATGGTGACATCAATAGTCTTTTGCTACTTGGGGAAAGAGCGAGCCACTAATTAGATGTTAGTCCTAGGAATTTGTCTCAGTCGATGCACTTAGCTTCTTTCCTCTTACCCAGCTGGGGTTTGATCCTTAGGGACATGGGCATTTATTCAACAATTTAGACCAGTTAATTAAAACTTCAAGGCCTCTGTAAATACACCTCTGCCTCTGTAGGCACCAGAACACTTGGTATGCAGGCGTGGTAGGAGAAGCATATACAAGTATACTTACAAATGGTGTGGCCTCAGCTCTTTATATGTCTGGCACACACTGAGAAGCCTGACGAAGTACCCAGAGCAGCCATGACCTCGAATTGTTTGCTCTGCTATCCTCTGGTTGAATACTTACATCTCTTCCAGCGGGAGGAATTTCACCAGTTGAATTCTCCTTATGCAAAGCACAGGGGCTGCTGGATGTAGACAAACCTTAATTCATCAGGCTTGAGCTCCACAATGCTGCTGCTTGCTGTTTTGTTTGTATAAATCTGACATTTGAATGAATTTGTTGCGTGTAAGACAAACTAGGCAATAAGAACCTTTTCAATTGTGAAATGTTACATGACTGTGAAGTTAAGTAAATGATGATCAGAACGTGATCATGGAGCATTAGCAGGGAACTGTGTGGTTCAAGTTTCATATCCATTAAACCCAAACTGGACCTAACCATTCTGAAAGCAACTTGGTCTGCCCATGGTCTTGCCACCAAATCACAGGAAGAGGCTGTAGCAAGTCATGCAGGTTTTTCAACTCAAGTAATGTAGCGACCCTTTCAAGGGTGAAAGTCCCCCGGAGCTCCAGTATCAATCTGAAATAATGTCACTTATATATTTAAAAAAAATGAGACACAAGCTCATCAGGCTTAAAGCTGTTATATTATTTTAAAATAATTTATAAAGGAAATTTCATAAAACTAAACATAAACAAAATTTAAAATAGCAAAGATATTTTAATATTGACAGATGGGATTTTACTAAGAATAAACTGCCTCTGGCAGTGGGAATATGGTATTGCCTACTATGATTAATGCACGTTCTTTTGAGTTCAGTATTTCTTACCACGGTGGGTTTTGGTGAGTGATTCAATTCTCCACTCATTTTCTCTATTTGAACTCCTAAAAATGCATCCTTGCCTAGCAAATTGTGAGAACATTTGGACTTCGCTTGGTGTGAGCACACTGTTTATGTATCCAGGCTTCTTCTTTTCTCTTTTTGCTCTGAAGTTCAAGTAGTGTTATTGGTGGCAATATGACCATGAATACCTAGGCAAACACAAACCTTGAAATAATATGGCATTTCTTAGTGCCAATAGAAAGGACTGACAGCTCTAGAGACCCTTCTGTGTGTCGGAAACTATTCCAAGTGTTTTATGTGTTTTCATTCATGTAACTCTTACTATTCACCCTATGAAGTTGCCCTGTTTTGCAGATGAATGACCTGAGATGCTAGGAATTTTCAGGGTCCCACAGTAGGAAAGCGTCCCAGACAATCTGTTCCAGAACCAAGCTCATAATAACCATTGCTTTTCACAGGTGACCCTAATCTGTAATATACTTATTTTAATTTTTGATTAGATATAATGTAAAAATCACAAAATTAAAATTTCTACTAGAGAGCTCTTGGGACCTGCTAGAAATCTCTTAGGAGCCCACTTAAGAAATAATCATTCAATTCTCTACCCTGAGATCCTTTCCCGTTACCAGGAGTCATTGCAGCATAATGGTCTCCAAAGTAGGAAAATGTGTCCTGCTTCTCTCCACAGTTATCTCAGCTACCATCAGGTAATTTCTAAGGGCCTAGCCCTGTATTAGATAATTAGTACAAAAACTCCGCTAGCCATAGAGATGGCAAGAGATATACCATATAGACACCCTCAAATATGAACATTTATTTAGTCTTGATAAGGGCAATATAGGATAGATGGGCAGGAGTCATTGCCATTGGCTTTGATAGGGTGAGGTTGAAAATGAATGTTCTGGGGTGGGGTGGGGGGGTAAACTCTGAGAGACAGCAGGAGAGGGCTGGTTGGCTGAAGACTTGAAAGGAAAGGCTGACTGCAGCGACCCACCCAAATCCACCTGACCCTGGAGTAGAGTGCTTGGGTCAAGCCCAGGTCCTCCGCTTTCAACCTGGATTCTTGCTGATGTGTATCCTGGGAAGCAGCAGGTGATGGCTCAAGGAGTGGGGTCCCTGCCACCTATGTGGGAGACCCCGATTGAGTTCTGAGTTCCTGGCTGCAGCTTGGCCCAGCCTTAGCTGTTGTGGGCATTTGAGAAGTTAGCCAGCAGATGGAAGATCCCAATCTCTCTCTCTCTCTTTGTCTTTCAAATAAAAATGAAAATAAATGAATTTTCAAAAATTAAAAAATAAGAAATCTTGGAGTAACAGAGTAGGAAACCTAATTAAGCCAGCATAGAAAACCATTTGAGCTTTTTGCACTTGGCTTATATATGTAACCCAAGCACTGTATCCATACATGTATCTGTTCTAGTTCACCTCTCATTTCTCCATGTGAGAACCTTGTGAGATTCATCCTTGTCATTGCTATTTACTTGTCTAGACTGTCAATGAGATGAAGGGGAAGCTTGTCTAAACCTACCCCACCCATCATAATACCATAAAAAGACTCGCTAGGGCACTTGTGAATGATGAATCAGTCAAGCTTATTTATTGAGCCTCTATTTTACACGAAGTCCTCTGTTAGCTATGGGTGGATGAACGGGTGAGCAGCTCGGGGATTCTGCAGTGCAGAAATTTCACAGGGTGCGATCATGGCTGTCATGAGCAGAACAGGTGGTAAGCCCTGCCCCTGTGGCTTGGGAGCTAAGCTCTGGGATTGCACAGGAAGACCGATTCCAAGCTCAGCTCTGCTAGCCACTGTCTGGGTGTGCTTGGGTAACCTAATTTCATTTTCCTTATCTATAAATGGGGATGATGATGACAGGACCTTTGGCTAGGGCTATTGTGAAGACTAGACAAGACGATACATATACTTTGCTTAGCATGTCTGCTATGGAGAACCTAAGTCATCAAACTTGAACCTGTAGCTGCTGAGGTTCCACTAACAATGACCTTGCCTAAAGTAGGGTAAGGCTTTGGAATCTGGCCGTGCCAGAGGCACTGCCTCACAGTCTCCTGAAAGGTGAGGGGAGAAGCCCTGGAGAAGCAACACAACTCAGCCGAGCCCAGGGTCAGTGTGTGTGTGTACCACTGCCCTCTACTGGAGACAGTTCTCATAGGTTTCTAAGGAATATCCAAACTATTTCAGCACTCCCTACTCCACTGCCTTGTGGAGAGCTTTGCAGCCCATCTAAGACAATTTCCTCCTTTTCCAATACTTGGGGGGCAGAGGAAATTCTATCGTCTGCCAGTGTCAGCTCCTCACCTGGTTTTAACTAATATGGAGTCTGGACAGGTATTGATTTTTCTGCTTTCCTCTGACTGCACTATCAGTCATTTTACATTACTGGAGAGCCCATTAGCAATAAAAATAAAGCATGGAAGTTACAAAGCACATTAGAGAAACTTACTCGGTATCCTTGGGATGAGGGAAACAATTAAAAGCACGTCATCTTAGACACATTCCAATAGAGTTATTGGAAGAGAGAATAAACTCAGCCTGTGATTTCCAAGGGCCCAGAGGAAGCCAGTAGTCAAGTGGCAGAGAGCGCCTGCCGCTCCACAGCACTGCACTCCACGGGTGAGACGAAAAGCAGGTGGAACAGTAGAGTGAAGGCACGTTGCACACAGGTGGCCAGCTGTAGGCTCGCAAGGGAATCTGCTTCAAATCTGAGTGAACGGAGATGTTTCAGTGTGACAGGAGGAGGTGGCAATTGAACCTTGACTCGGAAATGCAGGGAGGCGATGGCACAAAGCCATGTTTTCGTCTTGCTCCACGTGTGCGGATGGTCGCTCAAATTCTCTGCATCCCATGCTGAGAAGCAGGAAGCGAAGCAGGAATGGACCATGGGATGTGGTGCTTACTGATGACAGCGCGTGTCTGACGACACGGGGTCCCTTGTCCCCCACTTCCTGAGTTGGTCTGAGCTATTGTATGTGAGCGATGGGTATCAGTCTTGGCACAAGTTGGCACTCAACAAATGTTCTCTTTCTCCTTTTCCCATTGATGGGTGGGTGTATGGTTTTGAAAATTCTTTGCTTCCAGTGAATATTAGTCTGCATTTAACTTAATTTCCTGTTATTTTCATAGCTTCCAGATGAAACATCCTTCACACTAAGGGCTATTTTAGCTTTCATTCTTGTTAGATGAGCACTGAGTATATATCTGGTTGTCTGATCCTCTTGGGTCCAGAAAGCAATAATTACATCCACAAAACCCCTGTATACATGGTGACGTTTTTATTTTGTTATCATCCTTACTCAGACAGCAAGTTCTTTGGGTTATACACTGATTCTAAAGTATATATTCAGTATGTTCTTTTCTCATTGTAACTTAGTATCTGTCACTAGTGCAACAGTAAATACTGAGAATAATAAAAAGTGTCACAATCTCTCTTCTCTCACAAATAAAGGATTTCTCATTTTCTGGGTTCTTCTAATATTTATTTAGACAAATACATTTTGGTGCAAAATCTGGCCTTTTGCATTTTCACTTGATGTTATTTTACATAATTTTAATGTTTTGTGGTAGCCATAATTACAATTTTTTAATGCTTGCAAATTATGTCATTAAGTTTATATCATTTAATTTACTTAGCCAATTATCTATCACAGGCATTAACGATTTTTTTTTCCGCTGTCTAGTTCTTTTCAACCATTATAAATATCACCACAGTCACATAAGTAGATTCTTTTCTCTGCTTGAATTATGAGGGTATTTGAACAAGTTCATGGAAAAATAGAAGTAAAAGATAAGATGGGGTGAGTGGTTTGGCTTCCTGGTTGAGGTACTGGTTCAGATGACCACACCCCATGCTGGAGTACCTGAAGCTCAATTCCTGGCTCCAGCTCCTGACTCCAGCTTCCCACGAGTGCAGAGGTGATGGTTCAAGCTGATTGGGTTCCTGCCACCCATGTAGGACACCAGTCCCCCATTGTGTGAGCTTTTGGGGAGTGAATCAGCAGATGGCAGCTTTGTCAGTCTTTATCTTTTTCTCTGCTTCTTAAATCAAAAAAAGAATTTTAAAAAAAGGTGTTTATTTTGGTGCAAAAATTGTTTAAACTTTTAAAACTTTAAAGATTTATTTAATAAAATTTTTGAAATTCATGCATAGCTTTTCATAATACATATTTTGCATGAATTTTTGGAGCCCCTTGTATGCTCGTATACATGGGTTTCAAAATATACTTATACATAAATGGATAAACTTATCTTTTAATCCTATTTTCATAAACTTTTTAAAAAAGATTTATTTTATTTATGTTAAAGATAGAAGTTACAGAGAGAGGTAGAGCCAGAGAGAGAGAGAGGTCTTCCATTCTGCTGGTTCTCTCCCCAAATGACCGCAATGGCCAGAGCTGAGCTGACCCGGAATCAGAGCCAGGAGCTTCTTCCGGGTCTCCCACATGGGTGCAGGGGCCCAAGGACTTGGGCCATCTTCTACTGCTTTCCCAGGCTGTAGCAGAGAGCTGGATTGGAAGTGGAGCAGCTGGGACTCGAATCAGTGCCCATATGGGATGCCGGCACCACAGGCTGGGGCTTTAACCTGCTGTACCCCAGCACCGGCCTCTTCAGAAACTTTTTAAAGCACCCTTATATTTCCTCTGATTACACTCCTGGGGCTTGGGTTCTAGTTCTTGACGTGCACGATGAAGTGTTTTCCCGAAAGATCGTGCTGCTCTGTGCTGCCAGGAGCAGTGAATGTGGCTTCCTTTGCCAATCCTCTCAGTAGCACTTGGTACTGCTGACAGTTCTTGCCTTCTCCAAGCAATCTGCTCACCTCTCTAACTGTTCTTCCTTGCTCATCTCTGTACTCCCCTCTGCCTCTAAATTTCCCTTCAACATCTGTGTCCATCGGGTCAGGCCCGTGCCTTCTGCCCTTCTCACGTTTTACATCCTCTCGGGGACCTCTCGTTCCCTCCACACTGGTCATGAGCTACCTCCTGCGCACCAGACACAGCTCTCCACGTGCCATGTAGACATCTACAGGTGCCAGTCTGTCTTATTCCCTCAAAACTCTTCTCTAAAACGTAGCCATAGTAATCTCCCTATATGGAAGTTGGGTCATGATGTCCTCTTCTAAAACCCATACTTCCTATATGGAAGTTGGGTCATGATGTCCTCTTCTAAAACCCCGTCCATGGGTTCCCATTGCTGCTAGGAAGTAACCGAGCTTCCCCAGTAAGGATCCCAGCGCCCTTCATGGTCTGAGGCCTGTTTGTCCTTGCCACACTGTCTCCCACTCCATGTCCTTATAATCGTCCACTCGGGCACCATATTAATTTACTATGCCCAGCCGCTGATTCTTCAAGGTGGTGGCAGCTCACCTTACACTCACCTAACCCCCTTTCAGGTTCTTAGGATAAAAGGCTTACAACAGGAGCGCTTGTGGGACAAGCTGTAGTCCCCAGTGCTGCCCAGAGGCCATGCGTGGCCTTCGTCTTCCCAGGAAGCAGTTTTGTGGGCAGGCATCCCATCTCAGTCCTGGGTTCCAGTCCCAGGTCTGTTTTTGGCTCCAGCTTCCTGCGAATGCAGACTCTGGGAGGCAGCAGGTGATGGCTCAAGTACCTGGGTCCCTGCTGCATACATGGGAGACCTGGATTGAAATAAATTGGCGTGATCCATCCCTGGCTGTTGTAGACACTTGGGGAGTAAATCAGTGGATGCAAGGTTTCTTTCCTCTCGGCATCTCTCAAATAAATACATTAAATTAAAAATAAAAGCAAAGGAAGCAGTTTTCCGGTTGGCTGCAGTGGGACAGCTCTGACATTTGCCCAAGGAGCTGAGCTTTTGCTCACCATGGTTCGTCAGGCTCTGACTAAAGTTTAAGGGACAGAAGCACACATGTCCCATATGAGTCACTGGGAGTCAGGATAAAACGGGTCACCCCGCCCCTGTAGTCAGAATATACTGTGCACCCTAAATGATGGCTTTGTCCCTAACGTAGCCCATGAGCCGGGTTCTCTAGGGGCCCTTCTGACACTGGGAACCTGGCAGCCTCCAGACTGCTGGAAGTAGGAAGTGTGGTGTGATGGACGCTGCGGGTCATGGGTCATCGTGCTACCTCCCCTGCTGTACGGTGGGTCTCCAGGTCTGAAGCAACGTTGCGTGTGACGTCAGCACGTCAGAAGCTCTGGGTGCTCTCCGATGGTGGGCGTGGCCAAGGTTCTGTGGGTAGGGAAGGCACACCCACACCTGGGACGCGCATCAGTATCATTCACGACAAATGAGTGCCAGGCTCTCGCACGGGGCTGGAAGGAGCTGGACACATGAACTAGCGCCAAGGGCCAGGTCTTCCCAGGGCCAGGGTCGTGTCCAGCCCTGCCGGCTGGCTTCTGCTGCCGATAGATCAGGACGTCAGGAGCTGTGGCAGTCACGTTCGCCTCGGTGTTGGACCTTTCCACCTGCTCCTCTGACTGCTCTCTCTTCGCTTTGTTAGATACCCGACCTTAGGCAGGCAGAAACGTGTTTGCTAATAAGATGTCCCTGAGGTTCTCTGTCCACGAGCCGGGTGCTCTTGTCTCCTGCTTTCTGTTCGAGGAATAATTTCCCCAAGTGTGATCCAAGCTCAGCAGGTCATGTGAGCTTCAAATAGGTGACAACCAAGAACTTGTACCAGAGTAAATGAGAATGAAACCTCTGGGCACCAGAGCTGGGAGTCTCTGACCTGGCAGAACAAGTGAACACGGGTGGCACGGCTGTGGCTCATGGAGGATGAGAAAGGAACTGACTTCTGTTAGCCACGCATCTGATGTTGGTACTTATCACTGAAGCCCCTTCTTAGCAGGCGATCAACTAGCACCCCCCATTTCTCTGCCATCATGGTTGTGCTAACCATCTGAAGCTCGTAAGCGCAGGAAAACATGTTTTTATGTTTTTTATTTTATCTGAAAGGCAGAGTTACAGAGAGGCAGAGGCAGAGAGAGAGAGAGAGTGAGCGAGCTTCCATCCCTTGCATCCACTGCTTCACTCCCTAAATGGCCATAACAGCCAGGGTTGGGTCGATCAAAAGCCAGGAGCTTCTTCTGGGTCTCCCATGTAAGTACAGAGGCCCAAGCACTTGGGTCATTTTCCATTGCTTTCCCAGGCACATTAGCAGGGAGCTGGATTGGAAGTGGAGCAGCCAGGACTTGAACCAGTGCCCACCTGGAATGCCATTGCTGCAGGTGGTGGCTTAACCTGGTATGTCACAGCGTAGGCCCCAGGAGAACAGCTTATTTCCCCCAAATTCCCAATGCCTTGGGCCTGAGCCCTGCTCAAAGTCCTGATTAAATGTGTATGTGTTGAATAAATGAATGAATGAGCATCTGGGTGAATGAATGAAGCCCTGTACACAAAGGGTGCCCTATAAGAATCATTTGGGTACCCGGCTTCTCCAACCCCATGTCACACAACTGCCCATGTGCTGGACTTGGTTAGACCCAGCAGGGCGAGGGCGGGCTCTCTGATGGAGGGGAAGTGTGGTTCTAGATGACTAATGGCTCTTCTCAGAGTCTGACTCACCTCGTACTTCATCTGATAGCGTCCTTGGCAGAGCTACCCTTTGGCAGGGGATTCCCCTGGGCGGTCACCTCTGGCCTGGCCTGCCCCGAACTGTGCCACTGCACCACGCGTGGGGTTGCCAGGCGCTGGAATGTAAGCACCGCCCTGGAGGAAGTGGGGGAAAGGAGAGGGCAGAGCGGCAGCCGGGAAGCCTCTGGCCGCACGCACTTGTCGGGGATCAGGCACCGTCTACCCCAGGATGGTGGGGTTTTTTATGCTGACAGGAAGATAACGCTGGGCCATGATGGAAAAGCTGACTACTAAGGTGGTGTTGAGAAGGAAATATGTTGTTTCGGTGAGACTTTGTCATTAGATCTCTTGGCTTAGCCCAAGCATCAGCCCCCTCCTCCCACCCACCCAAGTTCTCTTCTGTTCATATAGTGCGGGGGAGAGAGGTGTATCGGTGCAAGCTTCGGCTGCCTCTATGTGCTGTCTGCTTCTACAACCCCCCACCCACAGGGACAGCAGAGCGTGCCAAAGGGGCTCGTGATACGCCTGGGCTTGGATGCACAAGAGCGGCTCGGTCCTCAGTCCGATTGAGGACATTTAGCCGGGCTTTCTGCCTGGAGAATCTGTGTCCTACATAACGCAACAGCAGAGGAGGCCCAGTAGAACCGCTGAATGTGGCATAACTAACAGTCAGAGCCTCGGTGCCGCCTTCACACATGTGAGCAAAGTCCAAGGCTTGGGCGTCTCTGGTCAGCAGAAGCTAAGTTGATTGTGCAGTGGGAAGGCACCTGCAGAGAGTTCACCTGTACGCCAGGGCTGGCTCTGTGAGGAGGAATGAGCCTGCTGCGTCCTGGGGCCTTCTCGGGCCTCGGTACCCCCTGTTTAACATGTGGTTTGGACGTTCTTCTTCCTCTCCCCCCAACCCCTTCCTTCTCTTTCTTTTTACAAAAAAAAAAAAAAAAAAAAAAAGTACTTATTTATTTGAGATGGATGGAGTCAGAGGGAGAGAGCGATAGAAAGAGAGAGCTCCCCATACACTGGTTCCCTCCCCAAATGCCCGCATGGCCTGAGCTGAGCCAGGCTGAAGGTGGTAGCCAGGAACCTGCCTGCAAAAACTCCAGTCTCTTCTGGGCTCGGATCAGCTCCAGCTTGTCCCATGGTGATGTCAAAACACTACAGCTTCTGCACTGTGGTGAGCGTGGAAATAGGGCAGGTGCTGCTCTTCTGGGGCAGGGGCTCCAAATCCCACTTGTTGCACCTTGGGGAGCACAGGTGAGGACCCCCTAGTGGCAAACACAGAGCCTGGGGTGCAACTGGCTCTCCATGAACATTTCGCTCAGCCAGTGAAAGGACGACTGGATAAGTCCTCATCTTCGCCTGGCCTCTGGAGACTGGCTGGTGAAAATCTAGTTCTGAGCATCTTTCAGCTGCGTTCCATTGAGTTATGGAAAGGGGAGGGGGTGGCCGTAGAAATGAGGTCAGCAGCTGGCAAGGAAACAGCATTCGATTCTGCCTCCCGCGATTAAGTGTGCCTGGCGCTGCCAACTTGGGCGATGACAGCGGTGGCTTGCCTGCACGGCCCTGGCATGCTGTGACTGGGCAGCCCCCAGGAGGCCCTTGCACCGGGCAGCGCTTGCTGCCTTAGCCAGACCACCCTAGCCTGGGAGGACTTCTCCCCGACCTCGGCCCTGTGGGCTGTCCTGGCTGCTGTCCCCTGTCCTGGCTGACTGCACGCTGCCGACCTCCCCTCTCCGAGTTCAGTCTCTTAGCTGTGTTTCCTCGGCGTTCCAATCACCACCCTCTTGTGAGGCCCCCAGCAGAAACGAGACCTGTTCTCCAGGGCAGCCTGGGATTGGGAGAGCCTGGTTCTTTCTGACGGCTGTCACCAGGCACAGCACACAGCCAGGTAAGGAAGGAAGGATATGGCCTCGTTGGTGAGTGCGGCAGCGTGGGCCGGGAGCAGCGGCACTCTGTGGGCAGTGAAGAGAAGGGAAGGGGTGTAGGCTTTATCTTGAGATCATCTGTGAGTCTTGCTTTCTCCACTCAACGCAGTGGCCCATATGGGTTCCAAAGGTTCCGGAAGGTTCCAGGATCTGTGCAGTATGGGACCCACAGGTCCTCATGGAGCAAACAGAGTCAAAACAACCAGCGAAGGGGTCGATGGTTGGCCTAGTGGTTAGGACACCCATATATCAGATTGTCTGGGTTTGAGTCCTGGTTCCACTCCTGACTCCAGCTTCCTGCTAATGCAGATCCTGGGAGGCAGGAGGCAGTGGTGATGGCTCAAGTAGCAGAGTTCTTGCCACCCATGTGGGAGAACTGAACCGGGTTCCATGCTCCCGGCTCTGGCCTGGTCCAGGTTACTGTGGGCACTTGGGAAGTGAGTCAGTGGATGGCTATGCTCTCTGACGCTCCAAACAAAACAATAGAAAACAACAGAAGTCACCTACATTAACTTTTGAGGTCTAGAGCAAAAATTAAATGGTGCTTAATCTGCTATTTTTAAGGTTCTGACCTAGTTCTCTGTTTTCAAATTTTTATTTAGTTTCTTTTTATTTGAAAGGCAGAGAGAGAAAGAGAGAAGAGAGAGGTCTGTCATCCACTGGATGACTCCCCAAATGGCTGCAACAGCCAGGGCTGGGTTAGACCAGAACTCAGTATGGACCTCCTGCATGGTGGCAGGGACCCAAGTACTGGCGCCATCACTTGCTAAAACTGCATTGGAAACAGAGGAGCTGGGACTCGAATCAGGCACTCTGATAAGGGATGCGGTTGGTTGTCCAGAGAGTCTACCTAGAGGGACTGTTTCTCAGCCCCTCTCTTTGGCCAAGGATAAGGGAGAGTAGGTGCACCTGGCCAGCTCCCTGCGTGCCCCTGACTTGCAGAGCGCCCTGCCTCTCCCTTCTGCTCTGTGAGACGCATGTTCCCTGTTGCTTCCCTGCACCCCAGGCCTGCCCAGGGGTGGGATCATCAGCCCAGGGGCCATCCTTGTCCTCCCCTTGAGGCTGGGCTGCTGCCCAGATGATCATAAACCCTCTGACCCACTTTCGAAGGAAGAGGAACAGTTGTTAAATGGCAAATCCGCCCCTCGGAGGCTGGGATGACAGCCTTTCAGAGGGTGTGGTGACAGCAATTTGTCCCTGGCCTTCTCCCCAGAGGCTCTCTCTTCCCCTTCCTCTGCCCTAGTGTGTCTTGTCCTCAACGTCCCCTCCCTCCCCTTGCCCACCTGCCTCCTCTCTAACCCATCTGTCAAGCAAGAGAAGGATCAGCTTGGACACAGGGATTGTTTAGTTATAAACAATGTTGCTTTATTCCTAAAATGAAGTAAGAGACTTTTTAAGGAAACAAATCCTCAAACCAGCCACCTTGTCAATTTGTACTTTGGTGCTACCCTCACAGGATTTTGATGGGAGACAGGGTGGTCCATTTGGGTAGGAAGATCTTCCCTGGGCTGGTGTCTCAGCAGGGCTGCTCACTGTCCTCACTGGGGCTGTCCCTGATGGGAGCACTGTGACTGCAAGGCAGGTGACAGGAATGGATTGGAGCATCACTTCAGAGATGGCACCACCAGTCATCTGTGGAATGAGCAGGGGTTTTGGATAAGCTGGGCCACACCCCTAAGGTTCTGTTCCTCACTGAGGCCATTATTCCTCGCTCTCTGATTCCCATCCATAGTAGGATTCCTGGACTGTGGTGGCTGGGAGGCAGCACTTGTGTATTCCGGCCAGTGCCTGCACGTGGACCTGACCCCTGTGATTCCAGACTGCAGCATTTCAGAGGGGTTCTTTCCCTGCACCACAGGAACACAGTGCCTGCTCTATTAGCTTGGATGTTGGAGAAGGGAGTTGAGTCTCCAACCAGCTGGGATGGATAGGAAGTGAGAGTGAAGGAGAAATCTTGTCTCTCGGACACTGAGATTCAGGCTTTGGTTTTGTTTTCATTTGAAAGGCAAAGAGATAGATACAGAGAGTGTTCCCATCTGCTTATTCACTCCCCAATTGCCTGCACGGGTTGGAGGTGGGTGGGGCCGAAGCCAGGAGCTGGGAACTCCATCCAGGTCTCCCATGTGGATGGCAGGGACCCAACTACTCGATCCTTCATCTGCTGCCTCCCAGGGTGCACATTAGTAGGAGAATTAAGTGGAGAGTGGAGCTGAGACTCAAACCCAGGCACTCCAGTTTGGAATGTGGGCATCCCAAGCAGTGGCTTAACAGCTGCACAAAGTGGTACCTCGGGAGCTATTACTTCATTCCAAGCTAAGTTTGTTCTGACGGACACACGAGGTCCAAGCCTGGACCTCATCTTCTTCCCCTCAACCATAATCGCAGGGTGTTGCAGGGTGGGACAGGGGACAGTATTGGTTTGAAGGCAGAGGCCCCACAAGCTCCCGGCGTGGCACTGGCTCCACTGAGCAGCTGAGGATGTGTGGGCATGCATGATGCGGCTCACCCTTTAGCTTGTGCTTTGGAGATGCTCAAGGACTAGAAGTAAACTCTAGAGCAGCTGCACGGGCGGCAGAGATCTGTTGGTGCCCCTGGGAGGGAGGGTGTGGCGACCGGAGCTTCCCTGGGGCTTTACTGTGCACACCTGGGATGCTTGGCGCTTGTGTCTGAGCTGGTGGCATGGGACAATTTCACATGTGTTGGAAGAGGAGGGAGCAGGTAGGAAGAGGCAGGAGATGTTTGACGTGTAGCCTTCCTATGGTCAGCTGTCCTCACCTGGTGTGGTTTGCTGCTCCTGGGTCCCAGTCCTCCCTCCCTCCCTCCCTCCCTCCCTCCTCCCTCCCTCCCTCCCTCCCTCCCTCCTTCCCTCCCTCTTTCCTGTCCTGAGCATGCAAAACATTCCAGGCAAAGTGCTGTGTCCTGGAATTACAAGGAGTCTTCAAAAATTCATGGAAAATATGCATTCTGAAGACACTACGCCTGGATTTCCAAAAATGTCTGTACCCAAATTAACTTCTCTGTTCCTTCCATTTTCCTTTGACAGTCCCTTTGTGCAATGGGGAGTAAAGGCATCCCAGGCTTGGCTACCGGGTACTTCACCTCCTCACAGATGTGAGGCCGGGGATGTTGGCAGCTGAGGCATGCAACCACATTCCACCATGGCTAAGGGGGCTCCCCAGTACCCTTGTGGATGAGTGGGGGTCATAGCCATGGCCCACGTGAGCCAACCCTGCTTGGGGCCTTTTAGTCTGGTCTTTTTGGTGACTCCACATAGTATCTGTTTCTCCCAGCCAGGAAATCTCTGCTCACGTCGTTGACCTCTGTGTGAGTTTTCTTCACGACCTTGCCCCAGTCTTTGCCTCTGGCCTGCCCCTGTCCTCCAGTCCATCTCAGCAGGTGGCCTGTTTCTGATCATCATCCCCCACCCCCAATCCCAGCCTCTTGGCTTCTGCCACATCCCACATCCTCAGTCTTGCGGTCGCCTTGGACTCCAGGCCTCCTCACCGACTGATGGACTCGGCTCGTTCCCCGTGGGCAGCCACAGCCTGCAGCTCCCCTGGCACGTGCTGAGCCCTCACAGCCATCAAGCGTCCCTGTGGAACTGACACCTTGCCTGGGTTCCGAGCCTGCATTATTAACCAGGCCTCCCCGACCGCTGCTGGAGTGGGGAGCGGCAGCTTCTGGGGCAGGAAACGAGGCAGGATCTTATGTCTGCTCCTCCAACACGGCTAGGGTGTGAGGCAGCGTGGAACACGAGCCTCCTGGTCTACCTCCTCGCTCCCCAAGGCGTGCATGTTCATTTGGCTTTCTCTCCTCTCCTCTCCCACTGCCAGTGGGTGTTACTATGCAGAGCCTCTGACAGATGGCCTTGGCTTGAATTCTGCTTCCAGCACTTACTAGCTGTGTGATCTCACATGCATTATTAAACTCCTGAATGCCCTGTGGTTTTCTTGAGTGAAATACACCTGAAGTAGTGCCTAGTTCACAGGGTATACACAGAAAATGCTTAGCCCTGTGCCTGCATCTGCATAGCAGGAAACCAAGGACAATGCCTCTACTCCCCGTGTCCCATGTTTCCCTCTACCCCAGGCTCGCCCTCGACCGTAGTCCTTACGGAATAACCCACTCCATGACACTGAACCTGTGCATTGTCAAAGCACTTCCAAGACTTCTCTCCTGAATGTTCTGTTTTCACATGATATTGCCTGACATTGCTCCATTTTGCAAAGAAATGGGAAACCCGCCAGGTCCACTGGCTTTGGAACTCAGTCTATTGATAAAATCAGCCAATTTATAAATTTGTTAATATCGACCAATAATTATATATAAATAATTATAATAAAGAGTTATCCAAAACTCCAAATGTAGAAATGATTTTAAAACATTAAGGTGCTAACATGCTTACTGATTCTTTTTATTTTTAAAGATTTATTTATTTATTTGAAAGGAAAGTTACAGAGATGCAGAGGCAGAGAGAGAGAGAGAAGTCTTTCATTCACTAGCTCACTCCCCAGATGGCTGCAATGGCTGGAGCTGGGCCAATTCAAAGCCAGAAACCAGAAGCCAGGAGCCTCTTCCAGGTCTCCCAAGCACCTGAGCCATCTTCCACTGCTTTTCCAGGCCATAGCAGAGACCTAGATTGGAAGTGGAACAGCTGGGACTCGAACCAGAGCCCACATGGGATGCAGGCAGAGGCTTAGCCCTCTATGCCACTGTGCCGGCCCCATGCTTGTTGGTTCTAGTGGCATAAATGATGATCTCATTCACTTTGAAGTATCTTTTATTTGTTAGTAGTTATTATTTGTCCAGATTCTGGAAAGATAAGAAACTAAGTTAGTGATGATTTTAAACTTTAAGAAAAATATGTTCTGGGTGGTACATTGGATTAAGCTGCTACTTGGCACACATACATCCCATGTCGGAGTGCCTCTTCAAGTCCTGGCTACTCTGCTTCTGATCCAGCTTCCTGCTAACAGGGGGGCAGACAGCAGATGATGACCCAAGTGCTTGGATCCCTATTACCTATGTGGGAGACCGTTCTGGACTCCTGGCCCTGCTGTTGTGGCCATTTGGGAAGTGAATCAGTAGATGGAAGATCTCATTCTGTCTCTCCCTATATCTCTGTCACTTTGCCTTCCAAATAAATACATAAGTAAGTTAAATCTTTTTTTAAAAAAAATAATGCACAGGTTTAGCTGTTTATTTGGATCATCACTGCCTTATGAAGTCTCCTGTGTGGCATAAAACTTAAATACAGGCCGGCGCCGTGGCTTAACAGGCTAATCTTCCGCCTTGCGGCACCAGCATACGGGGTTCTAGTCTTGGTTGGGGCGCCGGATTCTATCCCGGTTGCCCCTCTTCCAGGCCAGCTCTCTGCTATGGCCCGGGAAGGCAGTGGAGGATGGCCCAAGTGCTTGGGCCCTGCACCCGCATGGGAGACCAGGAGAGGCACCTGGCTCCTGGCTTCAGATCAGCGAGATGCGCCGACTGCAGCGGCCATTGGAGGGTGAACCAATGGCAAAAAGGAAGACCTTTCTCTCTGTCTCTCTCTCTCACTATCCACTCTGCCTGTCAAACAAACAAACAAACAAACAAACCTTAAATACATTGTATACTCTTCCTTTGTTAATCTGCCTATCGCTCTAGGGGCCTTGGCCACGAACCTGGGATGGGTGAGGACAAGACACATTTCCTGCTCTGCAGGTTTATATCAGAATGTCTGTACATTGCGAGAGACTTACAACCTGACTTTTTGGTAAAAGGCATCTGAACAAACTTCAGAGGGATATCCAAAGTGGATACATTTTTAAAAAAGATTTATTCATTTATTTAAAAGGTGGAGTTACAGAGAGACAGAAGCAGAAGCAGAGATAGAGAGAGGATCTTCCATCTGCTAGTTCATTCCCCAGATAGCTGGCCTGAAGCCTGGAGCCAAGAGTTTCTTCCGGGTCTCCCACGTGGGATCAGGGGCCCAAGCACTTGGACCATCCTCCACTGCTTTCCCAAGCACATTAGCATAGAGCTGGATCAGAAGTGGAGCAGCCGGGACTTGAACCAGTGCCTATATGGGATGCTGGCACTGCAGATGGGAACTTAACCTGATACACCACAGTACAGGCTCCAAGTGGATACATTTTTATATTGAACTCCTTTAAACCAGATCTCTTTGGACACTATTAAAATCTGTAGTTTTTGAAATACATCCACAGATGGGATATGTTTACTTATAAACAATATTAGTTTCAGGTATTTTGGGTAAGGCTGACTCCTAAATGTGACCAGGAGCACTTTTTTTTATTTGAGAGGTAGAGTTACAGACAGTGTGAGGGAGAGACAGCGAGAAAGTTCTTCCTTCTGCTGGTTCACTCCCCAATTGGCTGCAATGGCCAGAGCTGCACTCCCCGATTGGCTGCAATGGCCAGAGCTGCACTGATCCAAAACCAGGAGTCAGGAGCTTCTTCTGGGTCTCCCCCATGGATGCAGGGGTCCAAGCACTTGGTGCCCCAGGTGGAGGATTAACCTACTGTACCACAGTGCTGGCCGCCAGCAGCACTTTAGATACACAGTGCAAAGAGAGTGTTGCTCACCGTGGTGGGGGACCAGGTGGGCAGTGTCTCAGAGCCATGGCGCTATGTTGCCAGAATTCACTGAGTCTTGGAAGTTTGATTAAAAGTAAGATCCCTGGGGAAAGAGAAAGGACGCAAGGAGCCCTAGGGTGCAACGATCTGTCAATGCCTTCTGTCGCAGAGTTCATGAGTCTTCCGTGAAGTTCAGGCAGGACTGGGCTGGAGAGGTGAAGTCGTAGTAATAAAGACAGTGGGGGTAGCAAAGCCACAGTAGTGTGGGCGGTAAGCACCGGCTCCCGTTCCCAGCATCCAGGCTGAGTCCGGGGCAGATGCCTCTCAGTGTTACCTGGGGCAGGTGGCAGCTTGCCTGGGTCGGAGGTCTGGGTACCTCCTTTCCGTTCATGCTGCGTGCTTCCTCTGATCGGGTTGGACTAACGTTGCCTTCCTTTATCATGAGCCGAATCAAGCTTCAGCTGGCGGGATCTGCCACCGCGGCCAGTGGGGACACATATGCCGACAGAGCCGTCCTGCCTTCCTTCTCCCGGCTGTGTCTCCTCTGCCCTGGCCCGGCCGTTCCTGTGAGCGCATGGCCACCCTCTGCTGAACCATGGCCTCCAGCCAGCAGGCCCCGACCCTCAAGGCTCCAGCCCTTGGGGAGCGCCTGGCTTTGCTCTTCATGCTTTTCTCCATTTCGTTGCCCCTGACCTCACCCTGCACCACTTTCTTCCTCTCTCACCACGCCCCAGCCACACGGTATTCTGTGCCTCTCACACTTTATGGTGGCTCAGAAAATGAGCCTGCCACCCCCAAGCCCTGCTCCCAGCTCCCCGGCAGGCTGAGAACTTTGATCTAAGGTCACCAGGAGGGCCTCAGAACCGCAGTCTCAGAGCCTCTGTGCCTCTGTCTCCTGCTTCCCTTCCTCCCCCGAGGCAGGTCAAACACCTAGAACCACGCTTGCCAAAGCCAGCCCCAGGCCCAGAAACGGTCTTCTAGTCTAGGAGCAGGCTACAAAGAAATCCTCCGGCCTGCACTGTCTGAGAGTAATCGGGAGGCTCTCCTCCCAGAGTCCTGCCTTCCCCCTTGGAGCAAGGGACGTGGCGGAGAGAGGCCGGGGAGAATGGCACCGGACAGGCCTGCTGGGCTTTCCCTTCAGTCTTCTTATCAGGTCCCGCCCCTTGTGTCCAATCACATTCCACATGGCTCTCCCTTCTTCATCAAAGCCAAGTGTAAGAGTGGGCAGTTTGGGGCCAGCATTGTGATGCAGCGGCTTCAGCCACGGCCTGCAATGCCAGCATCCCATAAGGATACCAGTTCGAATCCCACATGCTCCTCTTCCGATCCAGCTCCCTGCTAATGTACTTGGGAAAACAGCAGAAGATGCCCCGAGTGCTTGGGCCCCTGCCGCCCATGTGGGAGACCTGAATGGAGTTCCAGGCTCCTGGTTTCCAGGCTATTGTGGGCAACTGGGGAGTGAACCAGCAGATGGAAGATTAGTCTCTTTTCTCTGTAGCTTTGTCTTCAAATAAATAAAACGTACTAAAAGGAGGTGGGGGGAGCACACTTTTTGCCAGGTCTTTGGGTCTTCAATTCTGAGGGCTCCCATCTCATGTAAAAACTATGATTAAATAAATTTATTATGCTTTTTTCTTGTTAACCTTGGCTGTGACCCTTACAATGGGTGAGGAAGAGTAACACTCTTTTCTGTTCCTACTTCAGCCCAGTTCTTCCTCAGGGCCTTGGCACTTGCTACTCCCCTGGCCTGCGGTGTCCCTGCTAGGATGTTTGCTGGGCTCCCATCTCTCCCATCCTAGCTGTGATCTCTTCAGAGAGGCCTTTCCTAAATGCCCTTCTAAGAGTGGCTTCTGTGGCCAGGAACTCTGTCCATTGCCCTTCTTTGCATCGATCCCTCTCTGAATTATCTTGTTCACTAGTTCAGTTATCAATTTTTTCCACCTTACCTGGAATAGAAACTTCCTGAAGGTCAGATCAGATCTGTTCTTCACAACTGTAGCCTCAACTCTGAGAAAAGACCCAGAGTAGAGTCATAATACAATTTAAAACATAATAATTTTTTGGTGTACCAGGCCAAAGCCAGGAACTAGGAGCTACATTCTGGGTCTCCCATGCAGGGGCAGGGTCCCAAGTACTTGGGTCATTCTCTGCTGCTTTTCAAGGTCATTGGCAGGGAGCTGGATAGGAAGTGAAGCAGCGGGGGCTCAAACTGGTGCCCACATGGGATGCCAGCATTGCAGGAGGCGGCTTTACCCGCTACAACACAATGCTGGCCTCCAGAAGTGGCATAAATTGAGTACTCAATAAATATTCATTCAGTTTTTTTTTTAACTTTTATTTAATGAATATAAATTTCCAGTGTACAGCTTATGGATTACAATGGCTTCCCCCTCCCATAACTTCCCTCCCACCCGCAACCCTCCCCTCTCCCACTCCCTCTCCCCTTCCATTTGCATCAAGATTCATTTTCAATTCTCTTTATATACAGAAGATCAATTTAGTATAAAGATTTCAACAGTTTGCATCCACATAGAAACATAAAGTGAAACATACTGTTTGAGTACTAATTATAGCATTAAATCAAAATGTACAGCACATTGAGGACAGAGATCCCACATGAGGAGCAAGTGCACAGTGACTCCTGTTGTTGACCCAACAAATTGACACTCTAGTTTATGGTGCCAGTAACCACCCTAGGCTCTCGTCATGAGTTGCCAAGGCTATGGAAGCCTTCCAAGTTTACCGACTCTGATCATATTTAGACAAGGTCATAAAAGACAGAGTGAGGATAGTAACCAATGATCCTAAGAGTGGCATTTACCAGGTTTGAACAATTATACAGCATTAAGTGGGGAAGAGGACCATCAGTACACACAGATTGGGAGTAGAGCCATTGGTGGTAGAGTAGAGGTTATGATTACAAAGGAATGAGGCCCAAGTGCACTAGACAGGGCCTAGAACAAAGGACAGAGTCATTATTAGAGGAGCTAAGAAAGGTGCTGTCTAAGCTACAAGTAATTTTTCTGATTGAGAGGCAAATAGAACCTGATAGAAGGGGCTTGATAATAATCTGGTGGGCTTTAGGCCTTGTAAGTGAAGAGGCCCAGACCTATCTATCTCTTCACATGGGGTACATCCTAAGGGAGGTGTGAACCTCCTAGGGGAAGGCACTCTGTTGACTTTCATTATTTGGCTGGCCTGGGAGGAGAGCTGGCCAGGTAAAGGCAGGGGGCATCTCTAACAAGAAATTTACAGTTCTGCCTGCAATGTTGCTGACCCTACTTGACCATCCCCTCAGCTGCAGTGGTCACTTTGGAAGTTGGGCTGAGTGAAGGGCTTTTCAGCTTAGAGCCAATAAGATCTGTGGCTCTGACCTGGGCATCCTTCGACTCCAGGGCAGGTCCATTTCCAGTGATCCAACTCTTGGCAGAGCTGCCAGGGCTCTTCACAAGCCGACGTCTGCTGAAGCCCAGGCTTACCACATTGAAAGCCACTGCAGTGGACTGACCTGTTGGGTCTCCTTGAGGGCAGATCACTGTACAGATCAGCCATTAATAGGCCTGCCACCCATTGCTTCTGATGCCTAGCTTTCTTTTCCTCCTGGTTTGTGTTAAAGCAGACCAGAGGATGCAAGTCAAGGGAGTGCCCGTGTCCCATCTCTAATCTTCGGTGGCCTGAACTACAAGTCTATAGTCACAGGCATGTTCTGTAGTAGTTTTTCTAAGGTAGACAATGCCCATGAGGAAAATTATATTCTCACTTTAAAACTTTCTTTCCCTTTGGTCTGAAAGGGAGGTTTTTTCTACTTACTGTATACTTCGCTGATGGCGAAGTAAATCTAGCTATGAGATTATTATTTAAGTTCTTATTTTGGCTATGCTATTACAGAAAAATGTTAGCCATCTCTTTTATAAGGTCTAAAGATTAAATTGTGCGTCCTACAGATTCCTTCATAATAGAATTAGTTTCCTACCTTGAAGAGAATAGAGAAATGAAAGAACAAGTTGGGCTTAGAATAGAGAAATGAGGGAGCAAGTCCTAGATCGCTTGTTGACAATAGCAATATTACATGAATACTTAGCAAACTGTTTCAACCATTAGATAACAACTTAAGAAAACATTTACCAGAAGGTCCAATGCCTTCTATAAATTTTAAGAATCATATATTTGAAAACACCTCTTAAATATCTAACATGGTGTAGTTTGTTTAGCCAGTAAACTTAAGCACAACCATCTGAAATGTTTTTAGTTTCTTTCTACCAACAAGTTTAAAACATATGATACACAGATTCAGGTCACACAAATTAAAATGTATCTTTGATTGATTTTAGCAGCTTAAATTTATGGACAATCTTATCTATAACCCATTTAAAATAAAACTCAATAAAATTTCCCCATGTGGACATACAATATGTACACACATATAACATAGCATAATAGACCAATATAGCAATTTTAATAATAGCTTTTAAAATCTTTAACTCTTTTTGTAGATTGCCAATTGATTTGAATTGCTTTTTGTTTTTAGTAACCTCAGTTTTTAAAATGAGCCCTTGTTTTTGTTCCAAATTTTCCTGCCCAGGTGGCTCCTACTGTTCAGTAACAAGGAAAACGCTTCTGGCCCAGGGAGCCCATGAAGGGTGATGCTTCTCGGCCCCTGCTTTGTTAACGTAGCAGGAGAAGCATCCGTATCTCCCTCTAGAGTTTGAACACACAGCGATAGCGCAGGTACCGCACGACTGACGATTACATAACAGAGTCAGCCACAGCAAGCCCACGCGGTCTCACACTTCGCTTTATTTGCGGTACACATCATGCACAGGTTAGAAGCCCGTAGTTAGGTTACCATGCTGCTCCTCAGAATTCCTCTGTCTCAGGAAGGATCCCCCGGGGCTTTGCACACCACCCTCGCCAACCAGCCAGCCAAGCGAGCATCTGTCTGCACATACGTTGCTTCATGATCATGTCTCATCCTACTGCCCCCTACCATTGTGACCTTGATTCAGGCATGGGCTCACCCTGTGTTGCCCCAGGCTCTGTCTGCTGGGGTCAGAGTGCGGGAGCCATTTCCCTTGGAAGTTCCCCTTGGCTTTTGCTGGCCTCAGCACTGGCAGTCCCGCTGCTCCCACGCCGCCCTCCCTGCACTCCCATCTGCTTCCGCATGGCTGCAGGAGCTTATTCACTTAGCAGGGGACATCAAGGCTGCATCACTTTAGTCGACACGTATGAACAGATGCCTATGCCTGCTGTACTGCAGGCCTGAGAGCTAAGGAGATGCATGTGACAAAAATGGCCCTGACGCACAGTCCCATGAGAGGCATAGATATGAAAATCACCAACTCAGAGTCTGCTTGGGCCAAAGCGTGGAGAGGGGTGAGGAAGGAGAGCCACTGGCCGCTCTGAGAGTTGTCATGGTGGCCTGATTCAGTCTGGAGGAGTAAGGCAGGGCTTCACGGACCATTTAGCTAATCTCTAAAGATGATTCACAAAGAACTCGGGAATTGTGGCATGGGGGACACCCTGGCAAGGGGCGGAGTGAGTGCAAATGTCCTGGGGTGGGAGAGGCATGCCACCTTCAACGACTGGAGGGAGCAAGGAGGAAAGGACTGAGGGGTGAAGAGAGGGCAGGGGACACATTGGGAGGGGCCTCTCCCTCTGTGTTCTTGATTCTGGTCCTCATCTCACAAGCAATGGGAAGGTTTGGGGAGCCTCTGGGAAAAGGGGAGATGATCTAATGTATGTTTTGGAAGACCATGTTGGATAAAGTATGGAGATAAGATTAAATGCCCCCAAGTATTTGCCTTGTGCTGCTTGCTGGGAGAGGAGTGGGTTGGGGCTGGGGAGAGCTGATTGGGAAGGAAAGGTTGTAAACAGGACCTTGGCAACCACCTCCAGGTGCCCAGGAGGCATTTGAGTAGACACACAGATGCATATGCTTATTTGGAGTTCTAAGAGACACCTGGGGTAAATTAGCTACAAATGTGAGACAGTGATTGAAGCTATGGGTGGCTGAGATTGAGGGAAGTGCAGAGCAAGTCTTTGATAAATTTTGACACTTGAAGTCAGAGGTGGGGCAGGTGTTTGGATTAGGAGTTAAGACACTGGTTGAGATGCCCACATCCTACATTGGAATGCCTGGGTTCTACATCCAGCTCCTGCCAATGCAGGCAGACCCTTGGGGGCAGCAGGAATGGCTCAAGTGATTGAGTCCCTGCCACCTGTGTGGGAGACCTGGGTTGCATTCCCAGCTACTGGCTGGGTAGCGAACCAACAAGTGGATCTCTCTCCTTCTCTCCCTCTCCAATAAAGAAAGACAAAAGAGTCTGATTTGTCACTCAAGGATAAATTTGTCAGCAAGGAGACTGAGAAGAAATAATGAGTAGGAGGAAGCCAGAAGACTGTACTATACTAAAGATTGAATTAGGACCCTTCCAAATACTTGCGACTTAAATCTTCCTTGTAAGCAAAAGAGAGTAAGTTCTTAGCACTTACAACTAAAAAGCAGGATGAGTCAGACATGGCTGGAACCAAGAGCTCCAGCAGGCCCTCAGGAGCCTGCTTCTCACTCCATTTATCAGGTATGCTTTCTTTGGGATGGCCTTCTTTGCTGGCTGGGTCTTCCCAAGTGGTGGTCTGGTCAGGTCGCCATCAGAAAAGTCAGGTTTAAATCCTACCCCAGGGAAAAGAAATTGCCTCCCTTCTGTTGGATGCAGCAAAATAGCAGGTGTTGCTGTTGTTGGCAAGGCTTGGGTGTGAGGCTCATCTGTGAGCTGAGGGCTGACACTGGTCCTTGGACTGAAAGCTGGGAGTTGCCATCAGTCCTACCCACACCCCATGGGCTGAAAGTTGGAGGAGGCCTGCTTCCTTCAAAGAAGATCAGTGCTCTTACTGGAAAAATAGACAAGAAGCCAGGCAGGCAAACTCCCAGTTGTGTACACTGATGGCTCCACAAAATAGCACAAATATAACTATCTCATCAGCACTGTTCTTCTTGGTTGAGAGAAGCTTGTGTTCGGGATGTGCCAGCCTCCCAACTGATGCCCAAGGATAAGAATGCTAAGATGGAAAGCATATTCGAGAGTGTGAACTACTCTTAAGAGATCAAGAAAGATAAGAACCAGGGTTGGTGCTGTGGCATAGTAGGTTAGGCATCCAGCTGCAGCACTGACATTCCATATGGGCACCAGTTCGAGTCCCTGCTGTTCCACTCCAAGTCCAGCTCCCTGCTGATGGCCTGGGAAAGCAACCGGAGATGGCCCAAGTGCTAGGGTCCCTACACACGGGAGACCCAGAGGAGGCTCCTGGCTTCTGATTGGCTCAGCTCCAGCTGTTGTGGCCATTTGGGGAGTGAGTCAGCTGGAAGGAAGATCTTTCTCTCTGTCTCTGCCTCTCTCTGTAACTCTGCTTCTTAAGTCAATAAATAAATATTAGGAAAAAAAAAAGAACCAAAATTGCCCATGGAATTGGAGCCTCCTGGAAGGAACTGGTACCCTCACATCCATGCACATAGCTCCATCACACAGCAGGAGGTGACAGGGATCAAGACGCAGCCACTTCTGCCTGCCTGCGGGAACCCAGAGGAGGAACATCACTTAGAATGGAGACAATCAAGGAGAGGTAGTTGCATTTCAGTTGGGCCCTGAAGTCTGTATGATGTCTGAAAACTAAAGCCAGAGGAGTAAAGGCAGGGAGAGCACCCCGGCTAAGGGCAGCGACTTGGATGCTTCCCGTTCGGTCTGGGGGCTCAGTGCCACGTGGGAGTGCTGACTCAGGGGAAGGCATGTTCAAGTCCTTCAGCTCTAGCTTACATCCCTCAGGTAGATGCAGGACCACTGTCACTGTAAAGGGACTCCTGGGGTGTTCCACAGGAGAACTCCACAGCGACCTCCTCCTGTCAGCCTCGGGCTTTCCCAGGACTCTGAGTGTCACCATCAGTGGCTGTGGAGGCTGTGGCCACTGCGCCTTCTCTCTGACTGCAACAGGGGATGGCCGTTGTCAGATGAGCACCTCTGTGAGAGCAGCCTGGCTGTTTCTCATCTTCCACTCGGCTCATTCTCATCTCGACTTCCCTTCCCTGCTTGTCCCAGGAAGCAGACACTGGAAGGGATGGAAGGATTGAGAAATTCTGCATGGAAGGCAATGGTGGCGTGTAGGCGACCTTGCACTTTATTATATTCAGAGCTCTTCCAATCTTTGCTCCCAGGGCCAGCATGTGCAGTCTCAGCCTCCAACCCATGGCCCACATTCTTCTCCCACCCAACTGTTCTCACCTGAGAATGACTGTCATTCAGGGGTCTTGGTGTCCAGAATCCAGCACCTGTTCACTTAGCTCTGATCTTGACCCCAGGCTTTTAGGACCATTTTGCAACTTGGGCCCCTGTGGGCCAAGTCCATTTGCCCAGATAGAAAGACTGCCCAAGGTAGAACTCAGGTTGCTATTTCACTTAGAAACCTCTACTCAGGGATCCTTGACATGGTCTCAGTGATAAAGTTTTTAATGGGGGGTAGTGGGGAGGGGGGCACTGGGAGTATCTGAGCACTGCATGCCCTGAACAGCACCCTCATTAGGGAAGACTGACCTTGGTGTGGTTTCTGGTACGTCTGAGAAAGTAGAGGTAAGACGTGACCAACCATTAGGATACTCAGAAGTCCAAGGACACCAGCCCTGAAGTGGGGAGATTGAGGCAGACATAGAAATGTGGGGAGGGGCTTTAGAAATATTTGGGGAGGGCCGGCACCACGGCTCAATAGGCTAATCCTCCGCCTAGCGGTGCCGGCACACCGGGTTCTAGTCCCGGTCGGGGCACCGATCCTGTCCCGGTTGCCCCTCTTCCAGGCCAGCTCTCTGTTGTGGCCAGGGAGTGCAGTGGAGGATGGCCCAAGCCCTTGGGCCCTGCACCCCATGGGAGACCAGGATAAACACCTGGCTCCTGCCATCGGATCAGCGCGGTGCGCCGGCCGCAGCGCGCTACCGCGGCGGCCATTGGAGGGTGAACCAATGGCAAAAGGAAGACCTTTCTCTCTGTCTCTGTCTCTCACTGTCCACTCTGTCTGTCAAAAAAAAAAAAAAAAGAAATATTTGGGGAGAACCATGTGAAAGAGAAAGACAGAGAGGAAGGAAAGGAGGGGAGAAAGGAGGGAGGAGGGAGGGAAGAAGTCTCCATAGAGATTTTTATGGCACAGGACCAGAGTGAGGAACCTCAGGAGGGAGGAGCGCTGAAGGCACACAGAGACCCAGGGCTGGCAGTGGGATCTGGGCAGAGCACAGGGTGGGAATGACAATGTGAACTCAGGGCCGGGCAGGCCCCGGTGCCTTGTTAGTGACCAGGGCGGGGGAACTGTGCCTGTCTGCCTGGATTGGCAGTGGAAAGAGGCCTCTTGTCCAGGGCCGGGGCATGAAGCGAACCTCCCCAGGAGAGTGGGACTCAGTTTTGTGCTGGGCGACTTCTAACAAAGGCTCAAGCTGCCCATTGCAACGCATGGGGTGGACATCGTTGGCGATGGGCGGATTGATGCACCTGATCCATCCAGGCTGCCCCACTTCCTGTCACCTTCGCCCACTCCTCTAGACTCCCCATCTCTTCTCCCTGCTCCCAGGGGCTCCTCGGCCTGCCTCTCAGCCTCATCTGATTTTCCCTCTCTGTGGAGCTAGGGAGGGCTTTGCTTGGGACCCTGGAGCAGGGAGCGCAGGCTCCCTGATCCAGCCTCAGGGCCAGACACTTTACTTCAGAGTGACAGGGTCCCTCTGCTGGTGCCAACTCCACCTGGCTACACAGGGAGGCAGACGCTTTCTGCATTGTGCTAGGGCAAGAAGAGTGCCGGCTTGCCCCAGGACAGGGGACCATTTTCTGTTGCCCTGCCTTCCAGCGAGCACAGAAACCCAATCAGTGAAAGCCCACTGACAGCCCACAGCCCACGAGGTGAGGGTCTCAGGGGGCTGGATGGGGAGTCACACCCAAGGGCTGGCCAGGCCCCAGATTCCTGCCCCAGCTCCTGGCAGAGCATGGGGGAGGTCTCTCTGTGCCGGCTTCTGCATGGCTACCAGAAACAAGCAAGCTCATCCTTCGACAAACCATGGTAATTAGAAGGGGAGCATAATGATAGTGATGTTACCTTTCTCCATTCATTCCGCAAGCATTTTTCTGAGTGTTTATTTTTGGCACAGATCTATTTTAGGGGCGGGGGAGAGCATGTGGGGAAGAGGAGAGGGAATTGGTCCAAAGCGCCAGCTTGAGAAGGGGAGCTGGGGGGTGGGGGGGAGGGGTGGGCAGCATTAGTGTTTGGTCTGTGGAAGATGAAACGGCGACTCTGCTCTGTGGGCGGTTCTTTGATCTTCCAGCAACAGCGAGAGTAGCAATTAGCATCCTTAATGTGGAGGGCAGCCTCTGAGAAACCCTTGAGCCTGCTCATCTAGGTTAGCAGAGCCGTAAGTGTGGGTGCTTGTGAGTGGGACAGAGAGAGGGAGAGAGAAAGAGAGAGAGAGATCCTGAGATGGGTTTATTTGATGTCGATGTTTCTTCCACAATAGAGTTTTCAGATTTAAGGGTGCTATGACACCTTTAAAATAAAATTTAGTTTTATTGTTGAAATTTTAAATCATCTGAGCATTTACACCAAAAAGTCCCCAAATCCCAAAGTTTTAGGAGAATAGGAACTCCTAAAACTTATAATACTGGGTGAAATAATCCTGTCCAAGGCAGCTCTTGCCTGGTAGCCCAGTGGTTAAGGCTGACCTCATGGAAATGGCAGCTGGGCCATTTTGCAGAATTTACCAAAGTCCCTTTAACCCCCTGGAGCCTTAGTTTCCCATCTACAGAGTAGTTGTGACCTGTGACATGGGGATCAGCTACCTCCTGTGGTGGTTTCTTTTTTCCGTCCACAAGAATTAAATGACAAAACTCACAGAAAGTACTGATACCACGTGACGGCTGGCACACAGGAGATGGTTAATGGATTGTTATTATCAGAAAAAAAAAGTTGAAATAAAGAACGACTTGAAAGGGGAGGCTTTTGTCTTCTCAAAGGCTGCTGAGAAGGGTGAGGGAGTATCTGTTGGAAGTCACAACATTTTTAAAAGGGAATTTAATTTTAATTTCTGGCGGTGTAAGAAAAATTTTATTTATGTTGAGTTGCTGTTAGGAACCTGAGCCTCTTACTGAACAGAGCGTATAAATGAAGACAGACATCAGTGCTATAACATAGACAAAGTACAGGAGCCTGTGGTGGTGGCTGGAGAAAGGGAAGACAGTTCCTGGGTGAGGAAGAGGGCTGGAAGGGAAGAAGGGGAGGGAGGAGAGGAGGGAAGCGGACCCACAAGTGAGCCCTAATGCCTGCTCCCCACTCCCCAGCAAAATTTCCGCTCTTAGCCAAGATGGCCTCCCCCACCCTGCCCCTAACATCTGTACCTGGGGCCCACCCTTTCCTCCTCAGTGCCCCAGCCCAGGTGCCTTGCTCCCTATCAGAGCTGTCTCATTTCCATGGCCATAGCCTCTTACCCGACACTGAGCTGGCAGCCCCATCTGCTTTGGTCCAAGAATGTGCAGTCTCCCTGGTCCAGGCCTCTCATCCTCCCTGCTTTTTATTTCATCATCTATTTCAGTTCAGTCACTTGATTAAATTAGTTTTAAGTTGTTAAATGACAAAACATTTCAAACATGAAAGTACCCTCTGTCCAGATTTAACAGATATTACTATTGCATGTAAACATGTTTGCTCCATATCATTGAAAAAATATTTTAAGGCCGGCGCTGTGGCTCAACAGGCTAATCCTCCGCCTTGTGGCACCGGCACACCAGGTTCTACTCCCGGTCGGGGTGCTGGATTCTGTCCCAGTTGCCCCTCTTCCAGGCCAGCTCTCTGCCGTGGCCAGGGAGTGCAGAGGAGGATGGCCCAAGTGCTTGGGCCCTGCACCCCATGGGAGACCAGAAGAAGCACCTGGCTCCTGCCTTCGGATCAGCACGGTGCGCTGGCCGCAGCAGCCATTGGAGGGTGAACCAACGGCAAAAAGGAAGACCTTTCTCTCTGTCTCTCTCTCACTGTCCACTCTGCCTGTCAAAAATTAAAAAAAAAAAAAAAGAAAAATATTTTAAAATGATTCAAGTGGAATTGGAATTTTATTTCTCCCTCCCCAGGGCTAAATATTCTCTTGAAGTTGGTTCTTATTTCTCTTTCATGCATTCATATTTTATGGCATATGTATAGATTCACAAACACCACTGCATATAATCTTTAAAATGTTTACGTAAGTAGCATTTTGCTGTTTTTACTCAATGTTGTGTTTCCAAGATTTACCAACTTTGATTCTTATAGAAGTAGTTCATTCATATTTTTGAATAACTATCTAATTTTCCAGCTAGGAATGTATCATAATTGTTTGAATTCCCTAATTGATGGATATTTGGGTTGCTTCCAACTTTTTTCTATGTCAGTGTGACTAAAAATATTATTGTGCAAATCTTCTTGTGCCCAGCATGACAGAATTTCTGGTGTATATATAGCACACAAAGCTTCAACTTTCTGGCTACTACTAAATTTACTCTCCAAAGTGGTTGAGCTCCAACCTGGACTGTGTGGAACGCTCATTCCCCCCTAACCTTGCCAGTACTCAGAAATGAATGACATTTTGCCACTGTTTTACTTAGCACTTCTCTCATCTCTATGTGGTTTGTGACTATTCAGATGTTCCTCTTCTGTGAATTGTTTGCTCATTTTCTCCTCTGGGATTACTTCATCCTGAGTATTTGCAAGAGATCTACAAGCACCCTGGGCAGTGATAGCCGTTGGTGACGGAGAGAGCTTAGGAGTACTTGGGAGGAACAAAGATAGTGTCCTTCTCTGTGGCATACTTTTGTATATACCGGTGAGGTGTCAATCAAAATGGGACAAAATTAATCCAAGGATCTTGCTAACAAGTCTCTTGTTTCCTAATCAAAATAACATTAGGTCATATTCTTTACTAGCTGTGCTGTTTCCGTAGCTTCTGCTGCTAAAATTCCTTCTTGGATTCTTAAAGTCTGCATAACTAAGAGCCAACCCTCTGCCCTGCCCTGGAAGGTTGTCTCTCAGTGGACAGAGCAGACGCAGCCTAGTAACTATTTCCAAGCCAGAGAAGGGATCCTGACTCCCTTTTTTAAAAACTACAATGATTGACAGAGATGAAATCAACTGGGACTGCTCGTTCCTTGTTGGGGACACTGAGACATGGAGTTCTCCCTAATAAGAGAAACGAGTAGACACCCTTCTTCTGAATACAGAGTGAAATGTGAGAATTACATGTTCCTAGTCTTTCTCTGTTTGCATTTTGTGTGGATTATCTTCTGGAATGAAATGGCGTAGGCTTTGTGTACAGCACCTCTACAAATGGCATTGACTGTGTTTCCTCTCTTTCTTTTTTTTTTCCTCCTCTCTGTCTGAGGGTAGGAAGAGTTATAAAATGGCAAACGTCTGTGGGCCTTGGCAGGGAAGCCAGATTTTTCCAAGGGTTTTTTGGCATATTGATTTGTAAATAACTCCTCCTGTTCATTCGTTCTTTGTTTTGGTGGGTTTTTTTTTTTTTTTTTTTTTTTTTTTTTGGATAGGAGTAGATCATCTCACACTTTGTATCTATTCATATATTCACATAGGTCCATCCATGCAACTCTCCTCTAAACTTCCTTATATGAATTTTTTAAAGGTTTAATCATTTATTTGAAAGGCAGAGAGAGACAGAGATGGAGAAAGGCCTTGCATCTGCTGGTTCACTCCCCAGATGGCCACAGTAACCAGAGCCAGGAGCTTCTTTCAGGTCTCCCACGTGGGTGCAGGGGCCCAAGGACTTGGACCACCTTCTATTGCTTTCTCAGGCCTTAGCAGAGAGCTGGATTGGAAGTGGAGCAGCCGGGACTCGAACTGGCTCCCATATGGGATGCCGGCACTACAGGTGGTAGCTTTACCCACTACGCCACAGCGCCAGCCCCTCATATGAATATTTCAGTCTTACTTCTTCCAGGCCCCTGACCAAGTTCAGCCACGTGCCAAGGCCCATAAGTTCATGAATACCCTTATCTTGGGTATACAAGATGAATGAATGGTGATAAACACCACTCAAATGTATTCAACAGAGGGATTTTCCCCTCAGTAGTGTCTTCTGAGACACCCTGGGTTGGGCTACAGCGAGGAAGCACTCTAGTTTTAGTTTGTGCTAACATTTTTTTTTTTTTTTGACAGGCAGAGTGGATAGTGAAAGAGAGAGACAGAGAGAAAGGTTTTCCTTTTTGCCGTTGGTTCACCCTCCAATGGCCGCCAAGGCCGGCGCATCTCGCTGATCCGAAGGCAGGAGCCAGGTGCTTCTCCTGGTCTCCCATGGGGTGCAGGGCCCAAGCACTTGGGCCATCCTCCACTGCCTTCCCGGGCCCTAGCAGAGAGCTGGCCTGGAAGAGGGGCAACCGGGATAGAATCTGGCGCCCCAACTGGGACTATAACCCGGTGTGCTGGCGCCGCAAGGCGGAGGATTAGCCTGTTGAGCCACGGCGCCGGTTGTGCTAACATTTAAACCCAATCCCCTATGAACCAAGATCTTGTGTGCTATGAAACCTCTTGAACCTGACCCCAGATACTAGCATTTCCACGTTATGACAGATTGTTTGAGCCCATCCAGTTTCAGGCCTGTTGAGTCTGACATCGCCTAGTTTCTGAGTGCACAGATACCAGTTTCTACCAGGGTCAGTAGCTTGTCAGGAAGTGCTTTTCAAATGGTCTGTTGTTCTCGGCTGTAGGCTATAGGCTTTGCCCCAGAGCCCTCACTTGTCTGTTAGCGCTTGTCAGGGATGTCATACTATGCCTTTCTCTACTACAGATACCTCCAAGTACTCAGGGGTCTTTTCTGTGACCTAAGTGGCAAGGCCACTTGTGCATAAGGCTGGACTTACTGCAGAGCCTTTCTTGTTCTCAATGCTAGCGTGTGTTCCACATCACCTGATATCATACTTTCAGACTCTGTTATGACAGAGAGCAGAAACACTGACATAGCCCTGAACGAGCCTGTAAATACATGCAGTCGTCTGCCCCATGTGAATGCAAAGTGCTTCTGCTCCTCCATGCCACACCAATGACCTTGTGCCATGCACCTGAGGCTGCATTCATCTACTGTAGCCAATATACCATGTCTGGTATGGAAACTGTGGTCAAGGCTTCTGTGTGACTTTGTTATGATGGTCAACTGTCACGTGTCTTCATCTGCTTAGATTTTGTGGGGGCCAGACTACCACCCCTGAATCCTCTGAGTCTTTGACGATAGCCTCTGCCATCCCCACCAGTGCTGATATTGTTTTGATTTACTCTCTTGGTCGGGCAATATTTTCAGGGATGTCTACTTGGCTTTTCCTACTCCTGTAGCTCTTATTACACTGGCCAAAAACCAAATGTGAGGTGTCTGTCAGCTGTTAAGTAAGTCCATTCCAAATGCACATTTGGGAACCAAAGGCAATGGCTGCTTGATGGGTCCATACATGTTTGGAACCCACTGTGAGGACATGAGATCACAATGATGAAATGGTGTAGGCTTTGTACTGTGCCAGAACTCCAATTAGCACCTTACTACCACTTGCCCCTGCTCTAAGGGGAGAGCTATGATGGCACTTGGAGTATTTCACTTGCCCTAATCTGTGTAGCTAAATCAGTGGCCATAGGGCTTTTTGGAAAGAGCAGGTGTATTTTTCCTGTGTTGGTGCAGAGCCCTTCCTCAATGGACAGCCAGTCTTTCCTTTACCTGATGGGCTGTGAGTCACAGAACTGGTTCTGGTCTTGGCATCAAGCAAGGGATTCTGTTTCTCCACTGGGTTGGCTGACCCCAGCCTTCTCTTCATCTATGCTTGCTGTCTTTTGGATATGGCCTTGTTTGCTGCTCATCTAGATTGCCCCAAGTATACCATATTCTTTGAGCCATCTTCATGGATCTTTGAAGTTTGGGCTCCCCTGGCTGATAAGGTTGCTGCCTGTTATGGAATCTACAACCATCTTGCTTTTGATAGTTCCATGTTGTCAATTTGGACTCTGGTATGATGGGATCTCATTATTTCTATTGCTACCAGAGAGCTGAGGTATGAAGCGTCCTCCATCCTTGCCTACAGAGGACAGCCACCCTAAGTCATCCCCATGCCGTCTACCTGAATCCACCTCACCTGGTTCAGCACAGGGTGAGGTGACTTAGCTGACTGCTTTCTCCATCACCTCTGAAGTCCACTTAGATGCCCTGTGTAGCGGACGTTTTCAGATTGTTCCATTACTTTGGGTTTCTGGGTCTGCATGCCCTGGCTCCTGCTGGTGGCCCTGTGTGTTCTTCCGGGAATGCAGCTGCTATCAAGTTCTTTTCTGTGGCCATCTCCTCTTAGCTGGGTTGTCCTCATGTCTTCTTCTGCAGAGACCCTGAGATCCGCGTATATCCTGGACCAGTATTGTAAATTCCTGTATCGTGCAGGTATCACAGATTCGGATCACACAGATTAAAGCTCGGGCTTACGTGGCTGGTGATTCTCTGTTGACTCTCTTCACCTAGCATTTTGGGGATGGTCCTTGGATTTGTGGAGAGAGCTGGCCAGGGTCCCACCTCACAGTGCCCACATCTCATCTCTCAATAGTAGGAGGCCTCCATGGCTCTGTTCCAACAAAGACAATAAAATAGTAGCCTGTGGTGCCTTGGTGTGTTGGCTGTGTGTTCCCCTACCCTTCAAATCTTGCCACTTTAGATTTGGGTGCCTGCTTCTTTCCAAGCCCCTAGAAACATTCTTTACTTTGGTTTGAGCTCTACAGTGTACTAAATAAATCATTTTTGCTTAATTTCATCAAGCATTTCTAGATTTTTATTTAGCAGGAAGATGGAATGAACGCCTGGAAACTATATGCATTTAATTTCAGAAAGTATGTTAATTAGTCTCCTGCAGTCACAGAGAATATTGTGGATAACTTCAGACATCATAACCACAAAAGCATGGCAATATCTTTCTGAGTTTCTGTTGGGATTTCCATTCTTCTACACTCGATTTTTCTTTATGATGGCAGGACACACTGTTTCCAGTGGAAACAGTTGGTGTTTATATATTACTTATTCCTAAAGGTCGCAGGATCATCAATGTGACATGATCATCTCGTGCAATAGCAATATTATGTTGAGGCATTGCCTGTGGTTCAGAGAAACTTCAAAGTTATATAATACAGGAAACACATGTATGAATACAAGTGGTTGGGCAGTTTCCAGGTAATCACAATAAATGGAGAAAGGAGGGAAACAGGTACAGCTTAGATTTACTTGTATGTATGTATATATGTGTGTATATCCATTCTGTCTGCGTAGGACAAGTGAAGGCGTATGTTCACTCCTGATCTGCTGGCAGACATGTCTGCAGCTGCCATGTTTCCCAAGCTGCTTCCCGTACACATCCTAATTATAGGGCCCCGGAGGTAGGGCTGGACCACAGCTTGCCTGGAGGGGTCCAGACAGACAGTGTAAGTAGGTGATGCTTGGAGACAGGGAGAAACAACCGTCATGCAAAGACACGCTGAGAGCAGAGCTGTGGCCAAAAGGAGCGCATGCGAAGTTTGAGCTGAGGCAGGCTTCTGGGAGAATTGTATTTCATTTTCATGTTTAAATATCAGATGTGGGCCGGTGCCGTGGCTCAACAGGCTAATCCTCCGCCTTGCGGTGCCGGCACACGGGGTTCTAGTCCCGGTCGGGGCACCGATCCTGTCCTGGTTGCCCCTCTTCCAGGCCAGCTCTCTGCTATGGCCCAAGTGCTTGGGCCCTGCACCCCATGGGAGACCAGGAGAAGCACCTGGCTCCTGCCTTCGGATCAGCGTGGTGCGCCGGCTGCAGCGCGCCGGCCGCGCCGGCCATTGGAGGGTGAACCAACGGCAAAGGAAGACCTTTCTCTCTGTCTCTCTCTCACTGTCCACTCTGCCTGTCAAAAAAAAAAAAATATATCAGATGTGTTACTTTGGGGTTGAGAAGCTAAAACTAGGTACCACTCCACATAACCCACTCCTGTAAATTTCTTGTAATTAATTTTCAAACAGCTTGTATTTCCCTACCATCTTGTAAAAAGTACATTAAGGATAGTACTTGAAAATGCCCCCAAAGTAAAATAAAAGAGAAAGTTAAAATCATAGGCTCATATGAGTAATGTACTAATATCTGTCCTACATATGTTAAAGAATATTGCTCTCAAAAAGTATTCAAATGTGATATTTCAGATGCCTCTAGTGAACTAAAATACAATGAATATAGAGTTGATGGCTGTGTGTATTTTACTTAATTTTTTAGATGTGTGTAAATCATGATTGTGTCAGGGAATCTGCATATAAGGCAAAGCCATAAAAGTCATGGGCCAGTGTGGGTGTTTGGCACAGTGGCTAGGGTGCTGCTGTGACACCCACAGCCCATATCAGAGAGCTTGGATTGAAGTCCTGGCTCTGCTTCTGTTTTCCCCTTCCTGCTAGTGCACAGCCTGGAGGCAGCAGGTGATGGCTCAAGTACTTTGGTCCCTGCCATCCCCATGGGAGATCTGCTTTGAGTTCTGGGCTCCCGGCTTTGGCCTAGCCCACCCCTGACTGTTGCAGGCATTTGGGTGGGAGATCTCTCTGTTACTGATTAAATGAATAAAAATAAATTTTTAAAATAGTCATGTCCATATTGTTTACATTTTTTCTTCTGCTTCTTTATTGCATTCTCCCTTTGCCAAACCAGGTTGATTTCTTTCTTTTTTTTTTTTTTAAACATTTATTTATTTGTTTGAAAGTCAGCGTTACACACACACACACACACACACAGAAGTCTTCCATCTGCTGGTTCACTCCCTAATTGACTGCAACGACTAGAACTGTGCCAACCCGAAGCCAGGAGCCAGGAGCTTCTTCCGGGTCTCCCATGCAGGTGCAGGGGCCCAAGGGCTTGGGCCATCTTCTGCTGCTTTCCCAGGCCATAGCAGAGAGCTAGATCAGAAGTGGAGCAGCAGGTCTCCAACAGGCACTCATATGGGATGCCAACACTGCAGGCGGCTTTACCAGCAATGTCACAGCCCTGGCCCCAGAAACCAGGTTTATCTGAATGCTTTGGTTTATTTTCTATGATTTTTGTTTTTCCTTTTTAATATTCACCTGTGTCTTTCTCTTTTCTATATTTCTGGGTCCCTGATTTTCTCATATCTTCATTCTCTTCTCTCCTTTTTGGTCAATTTAGCTGCTTTTTCACTCCCCAGTAGGCAGTGGGTTCCCATGCAGCCCTGTTTAATGGCTCCCTTTTCTAAATGGTGACGCAAGGCCATGCTGCACACTAAAACTCAAGCAACTTTGGTGCAGTTTTCCACAGAGAGCATCACCTTCTGTATGTGAACCTGTCCTGGCAGCACGCAGGACACACTTCTGTCTGTAAGGGGACACAGCAGAGCTTGGGCTCATGGGGTCGTCATTTCCATCACTTGGGAACCAAGTTTTCAAGGGCAGGTCATGGGGTTACTGAGAGCAAAATTCACTCTCCACCTTTGGTTAGCCTTTCTACCTATATCTCTATCATCCTGAAACCCACACCATCTGCATTCCAGGAACTGTTCCTGGCAATGCTTTAGAATGTGTAGACTCTTTCTTCCCCCCCTTTCTTTTGTAATTCTATACCAAGTAGCTCAGCCGAACAGAGCAGTTATTGAGTGGGTGGGTGAGAGGAAGAGGGATGGTTGCAGGGTTCTGACTTGGGGCTGGGGGGAGAGTGCTGCCATTCACAGAAAAGAAGTACCGGGCATTAGAGGAGGGGTCAGTAATGTAGGCTTTAGTGATAGCATTATCAAGGCATAATTGACCTGTCACAAGCTTTGCTTCTTTACAATGTAGAATCTGATGGATTTTTAACATATTTATGTCCACAAAACCATTCTTACCATCAATATAAAGAACATTGCTTTCATCCTCAAAAATCTCCTGGGCTTCTTTGGAGGCATCCCTCTGTCCCTCCCCAACCCCAGGGAAACACTGATTTGCTTTCTGTCCCTATGAACCTGAGTGGATTTTCTAGAATTCAATATAAATGGAACAATATACTACTTGCTCCTTGTGGTTTGGCTTCTTTCATTCAGCATAATTACTGTGAACCCACCCATGCTGTGTGTATCAATAGGTCACTTCCTTTCATTGCTGCATAATATCCCATTGTATGGATACACAATAATTTTTAATCCAATCAACTGTTATTGGATATTGGTGTTGTTTCTAGTTTGGGGCTGTTACAAATAAAACTACTATGAACATTTGTGTACAAGTCTTTGTATGAACATAGGCTTTCCTTTCTCTCGGGACTGCTTTCATTTATAGTTTCCACAGGGGTTGGTGTTTGCCGTAGCAATTAAGAGGCTGCATGGAACGCCAAGGCTTAAGTTCCAGCACTACTCCTGATTCTGGCTTCTTGCTAATGCACACCCTGGGAGGTGTGCAGATGGCCCAGGTACTTGGGTCCTTGCTACCCACATGGAGGACCTGGATTTAATTCCAGGCTCTTGGCTTTGGCCTGAACCAACTGGCTATTGGAAGCATCTGGATAATGAATCAGTGGATGGGAAATCTCTGTCTTTCTAATAAATTATTTTGTTTAAATAATGAATTTATGGCTTGGGTAAATATTTGTGAGTGGATTTGTTAGGCTGTACGGTAGGTACAAATAACTTTTAAAGAATCTGTCAAGCCTCTTTCCAAAGTGGGTGCATCATTTTGCATTCCCATCAGTCACATATGAGAGTTTCAATTGCTCCACATCCTGGCTGACAGTTGGCACCATCAAGCTTCTTTCAATTTGAGCCATTCTGGAAGGATGTAGTGACATCCTATTGTGGGTTTTATTGGCATTTTCATGATTACTAATTATGTCGAGGATTTTTTATGTCCTTATTTACCATTTGCATACCTTCTTGGTGAGGAATCTATTTAAATCTTTTGCCTATTTTGAAAATTGAGTTAATATGGTACCTGTTTGGTGCAGGGGTTAAGCCACTGGTTGAAACACCCACATTCTAGCTCATATCTTCTATCAAAGCCCAACTCTGCTTGCTCCTAATTCCAGTTCTTTCATCCTGGAGGCAGAGGTGCTAGATCAAGTAGATGGGTTCCTGCCACCTACATGGGAGATCTGGATTGAGTTACCCACTCCTGGGCATTTGGAGAGTGAACCAGTGGATGAGAGCTCCTTGTCTATCTGTCTCTGTCTAATATTTATGCCTGCTCTCCAGATTTTTAAATTGTCACCTGAGCCACACAGGGCATTGGCTGAAAGCCTTGCAGTGATTTTATTACATTTGAATAAGTTTGTTTCCTTCTCACCTTAATCATTTTTTCCTTTGTTTCCTTAAGAAAAAAAGAACCAGAAGAGTCTAGAATAACATAAGAAACACTGAATTTAATAATTCACTCTGGAGGAAAAAGTGAGGGCCAGTATTCCAGGGGCTTTTGTGCATTGTTGATGTTTTACTTCCTACAGTGGGCAATGGGTATTAACTGTAACATTCTTCATATTATAAACTTTCCAGAGAATTTAAATAAACAAAGAAATGAATAAAGAAGTAAACAAATAAATAAACAAACAAAGGAAGCTGGATTATTTGTCTTACTGAATTGGCAGACCTCAATAATAAGGTCTTTGTTGGGTATATGTCCTGTGTTGAATATCTTCCTCCTTCTAGATGCTTCCAGTCTAGCCACGCTCAGACTGGAAGGCACTGGAGCTCTCCAGGTCCTGGCTGGGGGAAGGGTGGGAGCATTTCAGAGCCCTCGGGGTTCAACATCTGCTAGGCAGACAGGCCTTTCTCCTACTAAGTGGATTTCCTCTTAAGACTCTGGCATGTTGTTGTCTACTAAAGACTTGGGATCAGGATGGACATTTGGTGCAGTGGTTAAGTCATGGCTTGGGAAGTCCTCATCCCAAATCAGAGTGCCTGCTTCCCTGCTTCCAATCCAGCTTCCAGCTAACACATGCCCTTGTAGGCAGCAAATGATGGCTTAAGCACTTGGGTCCCTTCCATACAACTGGGAGATGATGATTGAGTTCTGGGCTCCTGGCTTCAGCCTGGCTGTTGAAGGTATTTGGGGAATCAACCAACAGATAGATCTCTCTCCATCTACCTCTCTGTCTCTCTGCCTTTCAAAGAGAAGGAAAATAAATATTTTAAATGTTAAAAAAAATAAGACCTAGAATCAATGCAATAAAATGCATGGCTGTTCTCTGAATAGGGAGAGCTGACACAGTATGGTCAAACTCCTTGTTCCCTCTTCACCTAGCCTGTCCCACACACTCACCATTTTTGCAGCCGTGTGTTGTTCCATTCTTAGTCCCAAACTTTCTTGGCTCAGAGGGTGCAGGGAAAAACACCTCTGCTTCCTCTTCTCTTCCACTTGAGTCAATTTCTCCTTCTTTAAATAGGGATTGTATGTGTTTCTACCACGGATGTAGTCTAAAGAAACAATTCTCATTTTAATGTAATGGGTGGTCAGATTCCCCAGGGTTCTTATGAAAGTTTTCTTCCCTACCTGCTAAGTACACTATGGCCAGGTATTTAATCTCTGTTTTCTCATCTGTAAGACAGGCAGTGTTAATAGTATCTACCTCATGTTCATTGCAAAGACTTGTTACTCTATTTGAAACTCATAGCTTAGTTAACACTCTCTGAGTGATAGATGCTACCATTATTAGTAGTTCAAGAAGGTTATATTTGTACTTTTTTTAGCATGTTGTCTTTTGGAAGTTTACCAGAAATTTACAGACAAAGGTTTGACTTAAGGGGGCATTGCTAAAACTGAAGAAAATGAAAGTATGACTGGAAATTGGAATGAGTTCTGGAGATTCAGCAAGTAGAGTCACCAAAGTTATGACTCACTTATTTCTTCTGTATTGAGAGTTTCTTGAGTTAAAAAATATGGCCAAGTTTAAAAAAAGAAAAGAGAAGAAAAAGATGTTCCAGTTCTGCCATTATGAGATCAGTTAACTACAGTCCATTTCTCTTGTCTCTTATAATGAATACTCCAGACGAAATGAAAAATACAACTACCTGAGGACTCTGAAAAATACACGAAAGCATGTGGATTGTGGAGCAGTTAAAACTTGAAGAAGCAACCACCAGGAGCCTTCATAGAACCAGTAGACAAAAAAATCAGTTAGGGTATGGAAGATCTAAACACAACTATCCACCAACTGGCCTTAATTGATATTTATAGAAGACTTCACAGAAGAAGGAAAATACATATTATTTTTAAAGGTAAATGCAGCATTTACCACAATAAACTCCATTCCATACCATCAGGTAAATCTTAACTAACACAAAAGAATTCAACAACTCAAGAAATTAATGAAAAAAAAAATCAATGCAAAGAATTATGTAGCTATAATGGCATTAAATTAGAGATCAATAAGAGATATCTAGAAAACCACAAATATCTAGAAAGTAAACAATGTCAAAATAACTTATGGTGGCCAGCGCCGTGGCTTAACAGGCTAATCCTCCACCATGTGGCACTGGCACACCAGGTTCTAGTCCCGGTTGGGGCGCCAGATTCTATCCCGGTTGCCCCTCTTCCAGGTCAGCTCTGTGCTATGGCCTGGGAAGGCAGTGGAGGATGGCCCAAGTGCTTGGGCCCTGCACCCGCATGGGAGACCAGGAGAAGCACCTGGCTCCTGGCTTCGGATCAGTGAGATGTGCCGGCCGCAGCGGCCATTGGAGGGTGAACCAATGGCAAAAAGGAAGACCTTTCTCTCTGTCTCTCTCTCTCTCTCACTATCCACTCTGCCTATCAAAAAAAAAAAAAAAAAACTTATGGATTAAAAGCAAGTCAGAATAGAAAGTAGAAACTATTTGAGTGAAAATGAAAATAGAATGCATTAAAATTTGTGGGATGCAACTAAAGCAGTGATTAGAAAGACATTTGTAGCACCAAGATGTTTCATTGGAAAAGAAGGGCCTTTGACTAGAAGCAAAAGAGCAAATTAACCCAAACCAATCATAAGGAAGGATGTAATAAAGATCAGAGCACAAATCAATGAAACTAAAAACATAAAAATAATACAGAAAATCATAGCTGATTCTTTAAAAAGATCAATGGAATGATCTAAGCAAGACAGTAAGAGCAAAGACATAAAGCACCAACGTCAAAGAATGAAACAGTAGCGTCACCCCAGATCTTGGAGACAGCAAAACAATAGTAAGAGAATATTATGAATTTTATGCCCATAAATTCAACAACTTAGATGATGTGTGTAAATTCCTTGAAAAACAAAGTGAGCAAGGTTAACAAGAAGAGATAACTTGAGCCTTATAACAAAAGTAAATCATAGTTAAAAACCTGACAGTGAAGAAATAGACTCCAGTGGTTTTATTGGCAAATTCTAACCAAACGTTTAAGAAAGAAATAAGACTAGTTCTACACAAACTCTTCCAGAAGCAGAGAAAGAAGGGAATATTTCCTAACTAATTTTCTGATGCTAACATTGTCCTGCTGGTCAAATCAGATGAAGACACTAGAAGAAAGCTAGAGACCAATATGTTTCATGAATATAGGTAGAAAAATATAAATAACATATTTATTTTAATGATTTATTTATTTGAAAGTCAGAGCTCCAGAGAGATGGGGGAGAAAGACAGAGAGATCTTCCATTGCTGATTCGCTCCCAGATGTCCACAATGGCTGGGACTGGACCAGGCCAAAGCCAGGAGCCAGGACCTTCTTCTGGGTCTCCCATGTGGGTGACAGGTGCCCAAGCACTTGAGTCATCTTCCACTGCTTTTCCCAGGCCATTAGCAGGAAGCTGGATTGGAAACAGAGTAGCCGAGACATGAACAGGCACCCATTTGGGATGCTGGCATTGTAGGCAGTGACTTTACCCACTATGCCACAATGCTGGCCTCTCAGTAAAATTATTAGCAAAAAATCCAGCAATATTTTTGAAAATGCCTCACACCAAGTGGGCTTTATCCTGAGAATGCAAGGCTGGTTCAACAGATGAAAATCAATCAAAAAAGATCAGGAGTTGCTAGGTGATGAGGTGAGAGGAGATGACCACAAAGTGTGTCTGTGGGGGGAGGAGGCTCTATTTGGGGATGATGGAACTGCTCAGTGTCTTGAGTTTTATGGCAGTTAGATGGCTATGCAATTTATAAAAACTCATAGAACTAAACCCCAAGAACAGTGGATATTACTATGTATAAATTATAATAAAAAATAAATGAGTCTATAGTGAAACCAACAAATTGATAATTGTTGAAGCTAGGTGATGAGTGCCTCAAGGTGCATACTATTCCCTGGTTTTGTGCATGTTAAGTATGAAAGTTTCCAAAGTGAACAGGTAAAAATAACAGTAATTAACAAGCAAATCCCTAGGTCTCATGTTTCCCTCTCACTGCCATACCATGTCTGTACTTTTCTTTCTTTTTTTTTTTTTTGACAGGCAGAGTTAGACAGTGAGAGAGACAGACAGAGAGAAAGGTCTTCCTTCCGTTGGTTCACCCCCCAAATGGCTGCTACGGCTGGCGAGCTGCGCCAATCTGAAGCCAGGAGCCAGGTGCTTCCTCCTGGTCTCCCATGTAGGTGCAGGGCCCAAGCACTTGGGCCATGCTTCACTGCCTTCCCGGGCCACAGAAGAGAGCTGGACTGGAGGAGGAGCAACCGGGACAGAATCCAGCGCCCGAACCGGGTCTAGAACCCGGGGTGCCGGCGCCGCAGGTGGAGGATTAGCCTAGTGAGCCGTGGCGCCGGCCATGTCTGTACTTTCTTTCCCACCAAAGCTTCTTGAAAGATTTGACTGTAGGCAGAATTTTTGCTGCCTCGTTCCCCATTCAGGCTTCTGCCCATGACTCCATGGACTCATGTCAAGGTTCTTGTCAAGGTCACCAATGACCTACTGATCTTCACATAGCCAGAGCAAGAGGTCATTTTCCTTCCTCATTCAACTCCATCTCGTCACAGCATTTTTTAGTTTCTTTTCTCAGTTTCTGTCACATCATTCATACTCTTGCTGTTCCTCACCTCTGTTCACACCTCCTGGGTTTTGCTTGCTGATTCCTCTTTGCAAAATCTCTAAACTTGTGACACGTGAAAGGGCTCAATCTGTAGCCCCCATTCTTGTTTCTTTACACTTTTTCCCCAGGGACTATGACTTTAAATACAATCTCCGTGCCTATAATGATCATACCTGCACCTGTGGCCCTAACCGCCCCCAGAAATTCCGAAGTCCTGTATCTAACATCTGCTTAGTATCTTCATCTGAAAGCCTACTAGGCATCTTGAAAGTAACATGTCCACAAAATTAAATGGTCCTCTCCTCACACCTGTGCCCTAGCCCACATAGCCCAGTAAATGGCACCCCGTTCGCCCAGTCACTTGAGCTAAAAACTTAGACATGATGCTTGCGTCCGCCCTGGCCATCTTCTCCTCCTGGCCTCTCGTTATCCATCTGCTTCAGAAGCACACTAGAATGTTCTCAGTCTCCTCCAATTCAAGCCGCCGTCTCCTTAGCCTTATCCGTTCCTTGCTCCTACCCCTCTTTCTCCTTCTCCACCTTTAATAAATGTCTACATCTCATTTTACGTCTACAGTTTCATCTATAGTTTTATGAATGGTGCCTATCATACATGAAACTTCAAATATCTACGAAACTATAATGGTCTACTCTTTAATTTCTTAGAGGCACTTTTTTTTATATATATTAACATTCAGGCCCTGTATCCAAGAAATTAAAGAGTATTATAAGCTTATAAAGAGTGCAGTATTGAACTTACAGAGTAGAGCATTGTGTTTAAAAAGCACAGCTGAAGAAAACTACAGAATTTTATAAAAGCAGAGATGGGGGAAACATGGAAATCCCCCTGTATGGTTCAAAGTCAAGCTCGTGTAGCCAAATTTGCAGATGAAGTTGAGTGCCAAGTCACTGGTAGGAAAGCACACAGGGAGATGTAATACTTGGAAACTAATGACACTTGAACTGGTTGGGACAGATTAAACCTTGAAAGCAACCTTTTTGTTTTGCTTTGTCAACTGTCTTTAGAGACCTAGAGGCAATCCTGGGGGGGGGGGGGGAACCACGAGTTCTTTTTAGAATTTGTTTGTTTTCATGAAGACTAATTATTAGGAAGCTATTGGAAACCTCATCTTAGAAGTTAGTAGATGAACAAACAGCAAAACTTAATTATCAATTAGGGACTTCTAGTTTCATATTGGCTGCTCACGTGTCTATTTTTGTTGTTGGTGGTGGTGGTGGTCTGAGTATAACCTGAAGAAAAGGTCCTTAAGTTCTGTCTGCTTCGGGCTGTGGTGTAGTGGGCTAAGCTTCTGCCTGCAGCGCCAGCATCCCATTTGTGCACTGGTTCTTGTCCAGGCTGCTCCTCTTCTGATCCAGCATCTCTGCTGATGGCCTGGGAAAGCAGCAGAGGCTACCCCAAGTGCTTGGGCCCCAGCACCCATTTGGGAGACCCAGAAGAAGCTCCTGTTTCCTGGCTTCGGATCTGCTCAGCTCTGGGCGTTGTGGCCATTTAGAAAGTGAACCAGCAGATGGAAGACCTTTCTCTCTGTCTCTCCCTCTCTGTAACTGCCTCTCAAACAAATATATAAATGTTTTAAAAAGAAACATTCTGTTTGCTTATTTCTGACTTAATGGATCTAGATGTTTTGGTTTTTCTAAGAATTATTTACCAAACTGTCAGTATCTTGGAATCTTTCTCTAAAATTTCTAGAATCTCATTAAATCAAGTGCTGTAATTGAGTATTCCAGGGAAAGAATGGTTATAAGGTTGGCAATCAAGAAAATTATAGTGAGCACTGGCAATGAAAATTGAAAAATGTATAGGCATTTCCCTGATATTGACTGAGAGAACAGTTCTCAGCAATTGACACATCAGTCAGAATCTGATGCATATCAATGCTTTGTAACTTCACATAATTGTCACATAAACCATGAGCAATTTCCTCCATTGTATTATGATCTTTTATATCATTTGTAAAAAAAAGGTTACATTGCATTTTGATTCTAGTCTTTTTCTTCATTTAAAAGTAATTCAAGATCTTTGTTATTCTTAATATATAGCCAGTTCTATATCTCATGTCAGTATCATTTTATCATTGTTATTTACTTTTTCTAACCTTTATCTGTCATCACTGAATTTAATTCTTTGCTGCTTAGTGGATGGAACTGGTTAAGACTTCGTTAAATGTGGGGCTCTGTGAATAGATTGGTTTCTTTTTTTGTAATCTGGATGGCAAGCAAACATGTGCTCATGACCTTCCAGATTTTCCCAATTTACTTGAAAACTAAGATTATCAGTAATAAAAACCTTCAGTATCTATTGTATGAATAATAAACTCTGAAATTTGGGGATATATACTTTGGAGGAAAGGGTAGTTTCAATGACGTCTTCAAGGCTGTGAATAAATTGAAAAATATATGACTTATACACTGTATCTATCTTACAAAGTCCTTCCTGGCTTTTTAAAAACTATGTAGGAGCCTTGCTTTGTTAAAACACACAATGCACGTATGTAGTTTAAAAAATCAAATAATACCGAAAGTTTATGACAAAGCACCACCACGTACACACACATACAAACCCATCCCACTCTTCAGCGGCAGCTACATGAAATACTTTCAGCTATTTCTTTTGGCATTTGCCTATATATTTTCTTCAAATATACATGTATATTGCTACTTTTGATACTTTAGAATTATCTTTCCACTTACTATGATGGTTTGTTTTTTAAAGGTTTATTTGTTTATTTCAAAGTCAGAGTTATAGAGACAGAGAGAGAGAGAGAGAGAAAGATCCTGTTGCTGTGGATTTGTTCTGAGAGGAGGAGCGTGGTGAGGGCAAGAGGTGCGGAGTCACGACATGGACCGTGGGAGTCTGGTGAAAGCAGGCCAGAGGCGAGCAGCTTGCAGACTCGTTTATTTTAGTTGGTACAGCAGCTTATATAGCCAAGGCAGCCAATCTGGTCAAGGGGCAGTTTATGCCCTAACTAATCACAGCCTGTTGCCCGCCAGGCTCCGTTGCCAGGTGGGTTCCTAAGCTATTCATGAGTAACTGATGCTCACTTGCCACTGGGCATCTTGACACGGCCTTCTCATTCCACCACAACATCCTACATCTGCTGGTTCACTCCCCAAATGGCTGTGGCAGCCAGGGCTAGTAAAGTCGCAGGACTCAAACCAGCTCCCATTTGGGATGTCAGCATCGCACATAGCAGCTTAACTCAATGCACCACAGTGCTGGCTCCATTTTAGCTTTAATATAACCCCTTTTCCTTCCTGTCTTGCCTACCTATTTGTATTAGAATCACTGGTTAAATCCATATTTAGTGTTTTCATTTTATGAGAATCTAACTGTTGCTCACTGCCAGGTCAGAAAGTCACTTTTATTTAGAGATAATAATTACCCTAATTTTCCACGTACTTCACTTTCTGTGAATTCATAGCTTAGTTCCCTTACAACTTCTATATGATTAAATCACTTGAGTAATCTTTGACTTCCATGCTTTACCTGGAAAATCCTGAATAGTTCCTTCCATTCTGTCTTCTCCAACTGAACCAACTAACTGGTCTCCAGCCTGACCACATACCTGTCACGCTCCACATGGCATGGGCAGCTAGAGGGCCATGTTAACCAGCTCCTACAGAGAAACAGAACCAATGGGGTTGAAGGAGCGATGGGGACTTATTTTAAGGACTTGACTCCTGGGATTATGGAGGCAGGCAAGTCCAAGATCTGCAGAGGAGTCTGGCGCGCTGCACCCAGGGAAGAGCTGATGGTGCGGTCTTGAGCACAAAGGCAGTCTGCAGCCAGAATTCTGTCTTGCTGTGGGGACATGTCTTTTTCTTTAAAATCCTTAAATTGATTGGAAGAGCCCACTCACATTGAGGGTTAATCTGCTTAACTAAGTCTATTGATTTAAAAACTAAGCTCATCTAAAAATAAATAACCTCACAATGACATCTAGACTGATATTTGACCAAACAGCTGGTCACATGGACTCATAAAATTAACCATCCTGAGAGGTAATCACAAGCATTAGGGATGTCACCCAACTTTTGAAGTCTCTTTTTTCTGTGGGAGGAGAATCACCTTCCTAGTACCCTGCTCCTGAATTCCCATATTTGTTTCCTTTATCCATCGAGACCATCATTGTTTGGGTTCCCTTTCCCAACACCAACTTGGACAACATGCTTAGGGTGAAAGCCAAGATGAATGCCGGACACGTCTTGGGTGCCTCTCTGCATTGGCTGCAGTTCAATGTCTGTAAAGAGTTACATATATACATAAAATATGTATTTACATATTTACAGTATGATATTTGTGTATTTATATAAATACATACATATATAAGAGGTTTTGGCCTTTATAGGAAGAGAATAAATATAATACTAGCTATACATCCATAGTCAGAACTAGAAGACTGATTGAGCGTCTTAATGAGTCACTTAGCTGACCTTTCATTACCTCTCTTTCCCCTGCCACCTATTCCCCATCCATAACCAAGAGGTCTTATGAAAATGTAAGCCAAATAATAATACTCACTTGGCAAAACCCAGTGAGAGTTTCTCATCACCATTACCATGACTCTAAGCTCCTTGCTTCCACTTACAAAATCCTGCATGACCCAAGCGCCGACTTTCTCACCAGCCTCGTCTTTGTGGACCCCCTACTCACTCCCCCTGAGCCCCATCAGCCTTTTTTTTTTTTTTTTGGTCCCTTGAATATGGAGAACTGGCTCCTGCCTTAGGACTCTGTATCATCTCTCCCCTACTTGGTGGGCTCCAGTCCCCCACTGTCCTGTGGCTGACTATTGCTGTTCAAATCTCAACATCAACATCAGCTCCTTGGAGAGGTTTTGCTGACTATGTTAGGTAGCCTTCCATCTTCTACCTTCTATCACATTGCCCTGTTTTATTCTATTCTCAGCAACTTTCCTCAATCATTTTTTTCGGTCAATTTTCAGCCCCCCTCTGCCTCAATGTAACTCCATGAAAGCAGGAAGCTGGTCTGGATTGCTCACCGTTGTATCCCTGATATGCTGTGAATAGGCAGGGAGTTAGGTAGATCTAAGGGAGCTGCAATTCTTGCTGGTCCTGCCGTGTCAGGTTATCTCTTTCTCTGCCAGTCTAAAATGCCCACCTTCTCAGGAGGCACCTGTGTTTCATCCGGGACCAGGAAGGAGGGTGATGACCGCAGGGTTGTGAAACTCCACATGGAAGTGCCATAAAAATCCCAGATGGCTTCGCGCATGCTGAGACCCCACCCTATTTGTTTACTCAATTAAGGCGCCAGCCCCTACCTCATAAAAGAGGCTGAGAATGGAAGAGAGGCCTCTTTTTGCCCCTGGTTATGGTTGGGGGTACTATTTAGGCATCCTCTCTCTCTGTCTCTCTCTCTCTCTCTCTCTCTCTCTTTTATTTTTACGATTCTATTTATTTATTTGAAAGTCAGAGTTACAGAGAGAGAGGAAGAGACAAGAGATCCTCCATCAGCTGGGTCACTCCCTAAAGCCAGGGGCCAGAAGCTTCATCTGGGTCTTCTACATGGGTGCAGGGACCCAAGCACTTAGACCATCTTCCACTGTTTTTCTCAGGCCACTAGCAGGGAGCTGGATTGGAAGTGGATCAGCTGGGACAGCAACTGACTCCCATATAGGATGCTGGCGTCGCAGGCAGCAGCTCTACCCACAATGCCACAGCATCATGCCCCCTTTTCTCTCTCTTTAAGCAGCCCTATGGCCCATTCATGATGGGTATTTCTCTGTGAGTGGTGTTACACACTCTTGAATGAATGTGTGTTCACTTTCTCATCTTTTAAATAAATCCTGTTCTCACTTGTATTGGTTTCTGTGCCTCCACTTAGAAGTCTTGTCTCCATGGAGGGCAAGATCCTAGACTGATAATTAAGATACCAGGCCCATATCATTCTTAGCTCTTAGGATACTGGAGCACATGTAAATTTTGAGTAGATCATTATTTTTTTCAATGAGTGGGGAAACCTAGAGCGATTCAGGACTGGGGCAGCCTGTCATAACAAGCATGTTCATTAACAGGAATTTACTTTGGCTGCCACTTGTGTGGCTTCAATTTGGAAGGAAGTTCTAAGAGGCGTGGTGCCTATGGTTTCGCTCAGAGCAAGCATATTTTGAATGCCTGCCATGTGCCATTAGAGGCGAAGTTGCTGTAATCAAACAGGACTGGGTGTCAGTGTCATTTTCCTACATCCTGCCTATTTCATCTTGGAAAAATTAAGGTTTCTGCTTTTCGGTTTCCCCATCTGTGAAATAGGATGATGATCATTATTATCTCATAAGAGTTTTGTGGAGATGGAACGATGTGTCTAAATGATTCAACATTGTATTTTGGCACTAAATGAATATTCAAAATATAGTTAGTGTTATCATTAAATATTATTCATTTATGTCATGGTGTTAGCTATTTTGTGGTAATTGAGGTATTAGTGGTGGGATGGTAATGAGTGAAGGATAAAGTATTGTTCTTAAAAGCACCTTTTCCAGGAAGATTTCCCCAGTCAACCACCTCCCTGATTGCTTCTTAGCTTTGTGCATTCCTCACATACATATTGAGTCTTGGTGCTTGGCTCTTAATTATTTTTCTGTTCTTTAAACCTCATCATTGGTGCTACCAGGCCATTTTCTTTTTTTAACTTTTATTTAATGAATATAAATTTCCAGTGTACAGCTTATGGATTACAATGGCTTCCCCCTCCCATAACTTCCCTCCCACCCGCAACCCTCCCCTCTCCCACTCCCTCTCCCCTTCCATTTGCATCAAGATTCATTTTCAATTCTCGTTATATACAGAAGATCAATTTAGTATAAAGATTTCAACAGTTTGCACCCACATAGAAACACAAAGTGAAACATACTGTTGGAGTACTAGTTATAGCATTAAATCACAAAGTACAGCACATTAAGGACAGAGATCCCACATGAGGAGCAAGTGCACAGTGGCTCCTGTTGTTGACCCAACAAATTGACACTCTAGTTTATGGTGCCAGTAACCATCCTAGGCTCTCGTCATGAGTTGCCAAGGCTATGGAAGCCTTCCAAGTTTGCTGACTCTGATCATATTTAGACAAGGTAATAAAAGACAGAGTGAGGATAGTAACCAATGATCCTAAGAGTGGCATTTACCAGGTTTGAACAATTATACAGCATTAAGTGGGGAAGAGGACCATCAGTACACACAGGTTGGGAGTAGAGCCATTGGTGGTAGAGTAGAGGTTATGATTACAAAGGAATGAGGCCCAAGTGCACTAGACAGGGCCTAGAACAAAGGACAGAGTCATTATTAGAGGAGCTAAGAAAGGTGCTGTCTAAGCTACAAGTAATTTTTCTGATTGAGAGGCAAATAGAACCTGATAGAAGGGGCTTGATAATAATCTGGTGGGCTTTAGGCCTTGTAAATTCAGAGGCCCAGACCTATCTATCTCTTCACATGGGGTATATCCTAAGGGAGGTGTGAACCTCCTAGGGGAAGGCACTCTGTTGACTTTCATTACTTGGCTGGCCTGGGAGGAGAGCTGGCCAGGTAAAGGCAGGTGGCATCACTAACAAGAAATTTACAGTTCTGCCTGCAATGTTGCTGACCCTACTTGACCATCCCCTCAGCTGCAGTGGTCACTTTGGAAGTTGGGCTGAGTGAAGGGCTTTTCAGCTTAGAGCCAATAAGATCTGTGGCTCTGACCTGGGCATCCTTCGACTCCAGGGCAGGTCCATTTCCAGTGATCCAACTCTTGGCAGAGCTGCCAGGGCTCTTCACCAGCTGACTTCTGCTGAAGCCCAGGCTTACCACATTGAAAGCCACTGCAGTGGACTGGCCTGTTGGGTCTGCTTGAGGGCAGATCACTGTACAGATCAGCCATTAATAGGCCTGCCACCCATTGCTTCTGATGCCGAGCTTTCTTTTCCTCCTGGTTTGTGTTAAAGCAGACCAGAGGATGCAAGTCAAGGGAGTGCCCAAGTCCCATCTCTAATCTTCGGTGGCCTGAACTACAAGTCTATAGTCACAGGCATGTTCTGTAGTAGTTTTTCTAAGGTAGACAATGCCCATGAGGAAAATTATATTCTCACTTTAAAACTTTCTTTCCCTTTGGTCTGAAAGGGAGGTTTTTTTCTACTTACTGTATACTTCGCCGATGGCGAAGTGAATCTAGCTATGAGATTATTATTTAAGTTCTTATTTTGGCTATGCTATTGCAGAAAAATGTTAGCCATCTCTTTTATAAGGTCTAAAGATTAAATTGTGCATCCTACAGATTCCTTCATAATAGAATTAGTTTCCTACCTTGAAGAGAATAGAGAAATGAAAGAACAAGTGGGGCTTAGAATAGAGAAATGAGGGAGCAAGTCCTAGATCGCTTGCTGGCAATAGCAATATCACATGAATACTTAGCAAACCGTTTCAACCATTAGATAACAACTTAAGAAAACATTTACCAGAAGGTCCAATGCCTTCTATAAATTTTAAGAATCATGTATTTGAAAACACCTCTTAAATATCTAACATGGTGTAGTTTGTTTAGCCAGTAAACTTAAGCACAACCATCTAAAATGTTTTTAGTTTCTTTCTACCAACAAGTCTAAAACATATGATACACAGATTCAGGTCCCACAAATTAAAATGTATCTTTGATTGATTTTAGCAGCTTAAATTTATGGACAATCTTATCTATAAGCCATTTAAAATAAAACTCTTAATAAAATTTCCCCATGTGGACATACAATATGTACACACATATAATATAGCATAATAGACCAATATAGCAATTTTAATAATAGCTTTTAAAATCTTTAACTCTTTTTGTAGATTGCCAATTGATTTGAATTGCTTTTTCTTTTTAGTAACCTCAGTTAACCATACTTTCTCTCAGTTGGTACTGTTAATACATTATTGGCTTCATCTGTTTACAGAGCCATCCCAAAGTACTGAATACAATAAAAGTGGCTGGAAAAAGTCCATAGGAACCTATAGGAGGACAGCTAAACACAGAACCAACAACGCTTTAGTTTTATGAGCAGCACATCATATATAACTGTGGATGACAAAAGACTTTAAGTCGCCATGTTTAAAATTATAAACTCATCAACCAACAAGAGGCACTTGCTTACTTCACAGTATTTTTGAAAGCACCTGTAGGATTTTACAAGTATTTAACCCTTTAGGCCTCTGGGGCTTTCTCATTAAGATAACTATCATGTCTAGTAACACAAGATCATTAGACTTTTTAATTCTCAAACATTTGTATTAATAGCATTTTCCATTATAGAAACTTAAAGTCTGGTACCACATCACATCTTGACAGTCCTTCTAATATAATCCAAATAGACTGATTAGTTTGTGTCTCTATAAGATGAGAGACATAGGCCCTTCGATTTTTTCAGTTGGGCCCAAACTGGAAAAACCAAAGTCCAGGATTTACTGGAAATTTTAGAGACCAGATTGTTTGAAACTTTGATTTTTTGAATGCCTGTCAAGAATGCCAAAAATTTATCAATGTTTACTTTACTTATCATTCCCTTCCTTCCTTTCTCCCTATTCCACTAGCAGCCATTGTATAGTATATAATGTGTATCACTTAAAGCTAAGTGTTCATGAAAAGTGTGTACTAATGTATTGTACATATGTACTTCAGATTTCCATTAATGCTGGTGTCGTATTATCTATCACTCTGCCCTTGCATTTATTTCTTTTTCTAAAAGATTATTTATTGGCCGGCACCGTGGTTTAACAGGCTAATCCTCTGCCTTGCGGCGCCGGCACACCAGGTTCTAGTCCCAGTTGGGGCGCCGGATTCTATCCCGGTTGCCCCTCTTCCAGGCCAGCTCTCTGCTATGGCCTGGGAAGGCAGTGGAGGATGGCCCAAGTGCTTGGGCCCTGCACCCCATGGGAGACCAGGAGAAGCACCTGGCTCCTGGCTTCGGATCAGCACGATGCGCTGGCCGCAGCGGCCATTGGAGGGTGAACCAACAGCAAAGGAAGACCTTTCTCTCTGTCTCTCTCACTGTCCACTCTGCCTGTCAAAAATAAATAAATAAAAAGATTATTTATTTAAGAGGCAAAGTTACAGACAGAGAGCAAGAGAGAGAGAGAGAGAGGTCTTCCATTACTGGTTCACCCCCCCAGTTGGCTGCAACAGCCGGAGCTGCACCGATCCAAAGCCAGGAGCCAGCAGCCTTTTCTGGGTCTCCAACGCGGGTACAGGGTCCCAAGGACTTGGGCCATCCTCCGCTGCTCTCCCGGGCCACAGCAGAGAGCTGGATTGCAAGTGGAGCAGCCGGGACTTGAATCGGCGCCCATAAGGGATGCCAGCACTGCAGGTGGCAGCTTTACCTAATACGCCACAGCGCTGCCCCCCCCCCCCCCTTGCATTTATTTCACCAAGCACCGCTCTTTGCTATGCCCATGTCTACTCTGTGCTTTTTAAGGATGCGAAGTCCTCCACGGTGGGCATTGATCACTGCTTAGTTTCATTTCCCATCGATTCCCAGATTATCTTCAAGTTCCCGCCACCAGAAACAGGCAAATCTTTTTTTAAAAGATTTATTTATTTATTTGAAAGGCAGAGTTACAGAAAGAGAGGGAGAGAGAGAGAAAGAAAGAGAGAGAGAGAGAGAGAGAGAGAGAGAGAGAGAGAGAGAGATCTTCCATTTGCTGGTTTGCACTTCAAAGGGCTGCTACAGCCAGAGCTGGCCAGGCCAAAGTTAAGAGCCTGGAACTCCATCCAGGTCTCCCATGTGGGTGGCAAGGGCCCAAGCGTTTGAGCTATCCTCCACTTCTTTCCCAAGCACATTAAGCAGAGCAGTCAGAACTTGAACAGGCACTCATATGGGATGCTGGTGACACAGGCAGTGGCTTAACTTGCTACACAACAATGCTGCCCCAACCACCTTGTTTTAAAATAAGCAAATCTTGTGAGAAAATCCCCATACATGTCACTCAAAGTTTGCATTGAGAATATCTTCTGACATATTCTAAGGTATGAAATTGTTGAGACAGAAGATGAAGTTCTATGTTCCTTGATAGTCATTCTCAAGTTTCTCTTTCTGGGTAAGTGGTGTGTAGTCTTAATTAGCTTGAGCGAAATGGGTCAATTCCTAGCTCTTCAAATAAAAGATGATAATGAGAAATAATGTCCAATATTGGAATAAGTAGTATAATAAAGTTGCAAATGGAACACTTCAAGAATCATTATACTCCCGAGTGACTATAGGCATGAACCATCGGATGGAAGACCTTTCTCTCTGCCTCTCCCTCTGTATGTAACTCTGCCTCTCAAATAAATAAATAAATATTTTTTAAAAACTTAAAATATTAGTGTCTGTTACTCTACATAGAAGTTTCACCAAACTGTTCTAGACATTTACGTATGGGCTGTAAATTACATAATGACATCGTATCAATGTAAAGTTTGTCTAGTGTGAGGCCATATTGAGCATATTGCTGAGAATGCCCTTGTTCTTTGAAAAGACGTGCTGAAGATTTATCGGGGACATTCAAATGGCATATAGGTTGATGACAGATAGATAATGGATGGATGATAGGTAGATAGATGATAGATAGATAAATATACAGCTCACATGCTAACGTAGTACATTTGCTTGGTGAAGGATAGAAAAGCGTTCATTTTCTTCTCCTTGCAACTTTTCTAAAATTAGAAGTCCGTCTCTACCTTTATAACTCAATCCTTCTTGCTTTTTCTGCAGCTTCTTGGCCTTGCTGCCTTGGTAGCTTTATGAATTCTTACAATTCCAGATTAGAATCAAATGTTCACATCAGCAACAAGATCAGGTGCTCTCTGCTCTGGTAGGGTGTATGCCAACCAGCTGCAGCCATTACTCCCTGGATTCCTTCTAGGTGTAAGCTTTTATCTTGTGAAGATTTATGTTTTGGACTATCCATGTGCTGCACGAGTTACGCCAGCAAATCCTCTTGCAGATGGGCTATGAAAAGAAAAAACAGGTGTGTGCATTTGGCCTAGAGGTTAAGGGTGAGCCACGTCAGAGTGCCTGGGTTTGATACCCAGCTCTAGCTTCTGATTCTAGCTTCCTGGCAATGCGGACTCTGGCAGGCAATGCTGATAGCTCAAGTAATTGGGTTCCTGGGTTCCTGCCACCCACGTGGGAGACCTGAATTGAATTCCCAACTCCCAGTTTCAACTCTAGCATTTGTAGACTAGCCCCAGCATTTGTAGGCATTTGGGGAGTGACTCAGTGGATAGAAGCTGTTTCTTACTCTCTCTCCAGCTGCAACTGCCTCTCATAAATGAACACATTTAATTAAAAAAAAAAAAAAGAAGAAGAAGTGACACATTTCCTCTACACAGTGGCTGCTCAACCAGTGCTGGAGTTATAAATGGACAAATGGGCAGTCATGGACATGTGAGAACCATAATCTGAGTGGGCACAAAGAGACTCTGATACAGCTGATTCTCATACCAGGATAAAATGGCCCAAGTGGGAGTCTGGAGCTCAGATGTAAAAACATTCTTTCTCTCCAAACCCAGCCGTATGTATCTGAGGCTCTGTCCTTCCATGGATTTACATGGAGATGAGGAGGCACAACCCTGGCCCCATAAAGGAGAAGTGAAGTACAACACCATGACTAATGGTCTAGAGTATCTCAGATCAGTTTGAGGGAGAGAGCGGGCAACAGGGCCTCTGGCAAGCACCTCCTGGACAGTTAGAGTGGGGGCCGGGGAGGGGAGGTGCATGGCTCCCTGGGTCAACAAGGGCCTTTGGGATGCACTTGCCAATAGCTGCCTGCAGACGGAGGGGCTGTGCACACAAGGTCCCGTACCAGTTTCTTTAACAGGAATGAACATAACCAAGCCCAGAAAAACAGGGTCATCTACTACTGTACCCCACGTGAGCAGGCCCAGCTGGATGTGCACACTCTGGTCCCACCTACGGGCAATAAAGCCCCTGTGGTAGGTGTGAAGGACAGGTTCTTCGAGCCCCAGACAATGAACTGAATGAGACTCGCAGAGACAACAAGAACAGGCAACAGAGATTTATTACAGGGAGCAAAGCACAAGCAGAGTAGAAGTGGGCCCCTGGGAAGAACTCAGCTCTGAGCCGCCTCCCAAAGCCACAAGGCAAAAATCCAGGCCACAAGACTGGAGGAGCGGGCCTCTGAGAGAGTTCAAGGGCCTAGTTTAATTTGCCCTGTTCATTTACAACCAAATGTTTGGGGGGAGGGGGAGGGCGATGCTAGCCAGAAGTCATGGGCAGAGGGAGGTTGTCGGGGAGATTCCAAGCAGGGTCCCTGGAGGAGGGATGCTGCCGCCCTGGTCCTGGGCTAAGAGATGTCACGGGGGCTCCAGCCAGGGTTTCACTGCTGCAGTGTGTTCTCAAGGTTAGCTTCAGCTGCTCTCTCCTGGGTTTGGTCTGCACTGATGTTTATCTCATGCACTCGAGTAGGCTGGCTTTGAGCTAGCTCCTTTCTAAGCTGGCAAAATAGTTTTTAGCTTTTTTAAAATAATTTTTTCCTGCATTTTCCTCTTTCTTTTTTTTTATATTTATTAAACTTTTATTTAATGAATATAAATTTCCAAAGTATAGCTTATGGGTTACAATGGCTTCCCCCCTCCCATAACTTCCCTCCCGCCCGCAACCCTCCCCTTTCCCGCTCCCTTTCCCCTTCCATTCATGTAAAGATTCATTTTCAATTCTCTTTGTATACAGAAGATCAGTTTAGTATATATTAGGTAAAGATTTCAACATTTTGCCCATATAGCAACATCAAGTGAAAAAACTACCATTGGATTACTAATTATAGCATTAAATAGCAATGTACAGCACATTAAAGACAGAGATCCTACATAATTTTTTTTTCAAATTAATTAATTTTCTATGCCATTTCCATTTTAACACCAGGTTGTTTTTTTTTTTTTCATTTCCAATTCTCTTTATATACAGAAGATCACTTCAGTATATAATTAGCAAAGACCTCATCAGTCTGCGCCCCCACAGAAACGCAAAGTATAAAAATACTGTTTCAGTACCAGTCATAGCATCACTTGGCTTTAGACGACACATTAGGGACAGATCCCACATGGGGTGTAAGTACACAGTGACTCCTGTTGCTGACTTAACAATTTGACACTCCTGTTCATGGCGTCAGTAATCTCCCTAGGCTCTAGTCATGAGTTGCCAGGGCTATGGAAGCCTTTAGAGTTCGCTGACTTTGATCTTATTCCGATAGGGTCATAGTCAAAGTGGAGGTTCTCTCCTCCCTTCGGAGAAGGGTACCTCCTTCTTTGATGGCCCCGTTCTTTCCACTGGGATCTCACTCACAGAGATCATTCATTTAGGTCTTTTTTTTTTTTTTTCCATGATATCTTGGCTTTCCATGCCTGCTATACTCTCATGGGCTCTTCAGCCAGATCTGAATGCCTTGAGGGCTGATTCTGAGGCCAGAGTGTTGTTTAGGATATCTGCCATTCTATGAGTCTGCTGTGTATCTTTCTTAATGTTTTTCCTGGGACCCTGGCTATCTTCTTCCTCACCTCTGTAGTTCTATCTTGAAACTTGTAACAGTCCAAAGCTTGTACTGGTCCAATCTCTTCATTTTGTCCCTGGTTTCACCAACCTGTAAAAGCAAATGAAGTCATATCTATAGTTGAGGCCTAACTTGCAGGGGCTCCAAGCCCCCACTTTTCCAGCAAGAATTTGAGTCCTTGGCAGAATAGCTCTCTCCAAATAATTCAGAACTTCCCCAGAGAGGCTCATACATACCTGTAAACTAGTCTTCACCATCCGCCCCTGGCAGGGGCGGCAGAAGTCCAGACGAGTCCTCTGTTCCTGACTCCTCGATGGCCTCTTCACTCTGGCAGCCTGCTCTGCCAGCATTTCCAGGCAGCTGGAGCCACAAGCCTGCAGTGACTGAGCGCAGGTTGAACACCCCAGCAGCCCCGCCCTGCGGCTCTGACCAACTCATTTACCTGCTGGCCTGGCTGTCAATGCCGTCATCACCACCCCCATCCCTAACACAGAGCCATCGGCCTTCACCACCCCAGACAGGCCTCCAGTGATTTTCCCAGGCTAGCACTATGGTTGGTGGTTAAGAGCATAGGTGCTCTTCCCTGGAGTTCTGTGCAGGGAGACCCACAGCTGCACTGCCAGCTCCAGCTATCACAGCATTTCAAGGGAATAGCACAGCTCTTTCAACTTCCACATTTGCAGTGCTTTCCCCAAAGTTCTCCCATGGCAACACATGCCAAGTGTGACATCCTGGTACCACACTGCGGCTATTGGTGAGAACGCCATTGTTTTCAGGAAAGGAGTGCTGAAGATGGGTGGAGGTTCGTTCAAATGGTGAATAGACAGATAAATAGGTAGGTAGATGATAGATAAATAGATGATAGGTAGGTAAATAGATGATAGATAGGTTAAAAGATCTGGCTAAAAAGCCCATGAGAGTATTTCAGGCATGGAAAGCCAAGACACTCTGGCAAAAAAAAAAAAAAAAAAAACCTAAATGAAAGGTCTCTGTGAGTGAGATCCCAGCAGAAAGAACGGGCCATCAAAGAAGGAGGTACCTTTCTATGAAGGGAGGAGAGAACTTCCACTTCAACTATGGCCTTGTCTAGATAAGATCAGAGATGGCGAACTCAAGAGGCTTCCACAGCCTTGGCAGCTCATGACAAGAACCTCAGGTGATTACTGACATCATAAATAAGAGTGTCAATTGTTAAATCAACAACAGGAGTCACTGTGCACTTAATCCCCATCTAAGATCTCTGTCCTTAATGTGTTGTACTATGTGAATTAACGGTATAACTAGTACTCAAACAGTACTTTATACTTTGTGTTTCTGTGTGGGTACAAACTGTTGAAATCTTTACCTAGTATATACTAAGTTGATCTTCTGTATATAAAGATAATTGAAAATGAATCTTGATGAAGAATAAGATGGGAGAGGGAGCAGGAGATGGGATGGTTGTGTTACCAGAGAATGGCAAGGGTCCTTGTCTTTGCACAAGAAAGAATTCAGGCGTGAGACAGAGAGTAAGTGGAAAGCAAATAGCAAGGTTTCTTAGGGCAGGGACATCCCTAAGAATGGATGGGTACCTCTCCAGACAAGACCTGAGAGAGAGTGCCCAGTCGCTCAGACTGTGGGAGAGCGAGGTTACATGGTTGGGTGGAGAGAGTACACCTGACCAGGTCAGGCAGGTGACTCACCAGAGAGGCAGAGGGCTGAGCGCGCCATCTGGTTGAGGCCAGGGGTTTTTAAGGGGATCGGTCTTGCCTCCCCACCTCTGCTTCTCCTGGAACAAAGGACTTGTTGAATATAAATACGAAAAATTCATATCTGAGTTTTTTCCCTGAAGTTATCAGATAGGAGGAAGTCTGGCTGGCGTCACCCGCCCGGTTAGAGGAAGGATGGGCAGGACCCCCTGGAAGATCAGTAGAATGTTTGAAGTGCAGATACTGGGCTGCCCCTGGAAGGTTATCGGGATGACTTTGAGATGCAGATGCTGGACCTAGATGTCTCCTTAGGCCTTTGTCACACACACACAAGCTCATATCTGACTTCCTACCTAACAGTTGTGGATGGGAGGGAGGTTATGGGGGGAAAAAGCTGCTATAATCCAAAAGTTGTACTTTGGAAATTTATATTTATTAAATAAAAGTTAAAAAAAAAAGATGATAGGTAGGGGGCCGGCGCTGTGGCGTAGTAGGTTAAGCCTCCATCTGCGGCACCAGCATCTCATATGGGTGCTGGTTCATGTCCCTGCAGCTCCTCTTCCAATCCAGCTCTCTGCTTATGGTCTGCGAAAGTAGAAGATGGCTGGCTCATGTGCTTGGACCCTGCACCCACGTGAGAGACCCGGAAGAACCTCCTAACTCCTGGCTTCAGATCTGTGTAGCTCCAACCATTGCAGCCATTTGGGGAGTGAACCAGTGGAAGGAAGATTCTCTCCCTCTTTGTCTCTCTCTCCTTCCCTCCCTCCCTCCCTCCCTCCCTCTCCCTCTCTTCCTTTCTGTAACTCTGCCTCTCAATTAAATAAAGAATTTTTTCTAAAAATTGAAAAAGATGATAGGTAGGTAAATAGGTGATAGATAAGCAGCAAATTTAAAGCTCTTCAGGGTTGCTAGCATCTTGCCTCGGACCCACGTTTTACAGCAGCCCTGCAGATCTGTTACCAAGTCCTGTTCACTCACCTCCCTGAACAGCTCCCACTCACCTCTCCTCACCAACAGCTTTGCTCAGAGATCACCTTCTTGCCATCCCTCTCCTTGCACTGTGAGCCCTATGAACTTGAACTGCAATAAACTTGAACCACAGACCAGAAGTCAAAATGCCCCGACCACAAAATCCTGTAAATGGGAGACTCAGCTCCTTGGGAAGTAGTGAGCCTGCCTTCACCATGTCTGAGACTCAGTGGAATTAATCTCCAAGGGATGTGTTGAAAGGAATGGAAGTGCAATGGACCCAGAACCTAATGAGCTGCTTTCCTCCCCAGTTTCCAGGATTTCTGCAACGAATCCTGTTAATAAGTAAAAGAAGAGCGAAACAGAAGGACGTTTCCTTTGCCTCCTGCTGTGGGGGCTACTTTGTTGTAGAGAAGTGAGTTATTTTAAATCCTTAGCATGCACTTGGGAATTTGCGCCTCTGAGAAGCTCTTGGCTCTTCCCATGAAGTGCTGAAAGGAACTGACTAGAAACAACCTCTGCAGCCCGGGGATGCTGGGTCCCAGCGAATGGAAAGAGATGCCTTTTGGCTCTCATTTTTTCCCTCTATCCCACACTACTGGCATTGAAGGGGGGAAAATTGTCTTTTTTTTTTTTTTTTTTTTTTTGAGGGTATACCAGACTAGTTAATAGAAGAAGATAATTCTGGATACAAGTTGGAGCAAAATAGGGGAGTAGAAAAGAGCTAACGAGAGGCATTTGAACGGATGTCATTGTCTCTCACACAGCATCGTTTTGTGTCATTGTTTTCACTTGAGACTTCTTGCAAAACAAGGGCTTAGAAAGTGCAGGATCGGCTGCTTAACTCTTGCAGAGCTGACAGACATCACACCTTTGCCAGCAGCATTGGGGCTGGAGCCTCAATCAATTTTTTTTTTCCAGTTTCTTTGCAGTAGGTGTGACAATTAGGGAGAACTGTGAGCTGACTATCCTACACCCACTTCCAGTCGTGTGAGCTGGAACTAAAAATATTCTGTGGTCAAACTACACGGAGTCCTGCCTCTCTGGAGCCGGGTCTGAAGGCGGCGACTGGGAGGTCACGGCACCCACAGAAATAGTGAGGCTCCCCGAAACTAGTGCATGAGATTTCCTTGATCTGAAAAGGCTGAGACCTTTCTCAGATTCTACCCTTTGGGTGAAACAAACAAACAAAAGGCCGTAGCTAAATATAGCCCTCTTTCACTTTCCTGGGCTGTGTTTAGGTACGGTTCTACTTCATGAAAGCATCAGGACACCTTGTGGCAGAAATTTTCATCAAGGTTGGGTTTTTTTTTTTTTTTTTTCCTTCCCACTTTCCCCTGTTTGATGCTTTGGTGATACAAACATTAGGGAATACAATCAGAAAAGCTGAAGGCCTCTTGGGTCGCTGGCTTGGGTTATGATTCACTTAGGAATTTCTTGAAGATGTGAATTGGGTAGTTTTCAGCTTCTGTGTCCAGTCAGTCATTGTTATGGCGCCTTTTGTTCTTGAAGCTCCGTAGGAGGATTCCCAATGGTACAAAAGCAAGGTGATGGCCCTCTAACATGTATGGATATTACAGAGGACTGAGTACAAACCAAAAGGGAGATCATCAGAGTCCTGTGTAGAGTATTGCATAGACAATATTCAAACCCAAGGCTGGCACAGATGAGTTCTCAATATATGTGAGCCATCCTTATTGTCACTTGCATCTAACACACACACAAATTCACACATGTACACTTTATGTCATAAAGGCAAACCTGAAGTAGTAGTCTTGTAGTAGCCTTTATCTTTTAGCATCTAAATATCCAACAATGCTTGTAACTGGACAGATCTGACCTGAAGCAAGCCCCTTCTACTTTATTTTATTATTTTATTTTGTTTCATTGCAGCACAAAGCTTACTATTTTAACCATATAAAAACATATATGGTGGACCTGGCACTGTGGCACAGTGGGTTAAAGCCCCAGTCTGCAGCGCCAGTATCCCATAAGGGTGCCTGTTCAAGTCCAGCTGCTCCACTTCCCATCCAGCTCTATGCTCTGGCCTGAAAAAGTGGTAGAAGATGGCCCAGGTCCTTGGGCCTCTGCACCAGAATGGGAGACCCCGAGGAAGCTCCTGGCTGCTGGCTTCAGATCGGCGTAGCTCTGGCTGTTGCACCCATCTGGGGAGTGAGCCAGCGGATGGAAGACCTTTCTCTCTGCCTCTGTCTCTCTGTAACTCTGCCTTTCAAATAAATAGATAAATCTTTTAAAAAAAATGTATGTGGCATAGCAAGTAAAGTCCATACAGGCACCAGTTCAGGTCCCAGCTGCTCCACTTCTGATCCAGCTCCATGCTAACGAACCTGGGAAAGCAGCAGAAGTTGACTGAAGTCCTTGGACCCCTGCACCCACGTGGAAGACCCAGAAGAACTCCAGGTTCCTGGCTTCAGTCTGGCCCAGCCCTGGCTGTTGCAGCCATTTAGGGAGTGAGCCAGCAGATGGAAGACTTTTCTTTCTGTTTTCCCTTCTCTCTCTCTGAAGTCTGCCTCTCAAATAAATAAACAAATCTTAAAAAAAAAAAAAAAAAAAAAAAAAAAAAGTATGGTTCGAGGGGCTGGCATTGTGGTGCAGTGGATTAGGCTGTAACTTGTGGTGATGGCATCCCACGTCAGTTTAAACCCCAGCTGCTCCATTTCTGATCCAGCTCCCTGCTAATGTGCCTGGGAAAGCAACAGAAGATGGCCCAAGTGCTTGGATTCTGGCTCCTGGTCTCATCCTGGCTCCTATCTGGCTGTTGGACATTTGGGGAGGAACCAATAGATGGAAGATTCTCTCTGACTCTGGTTATCAAATAAATCACACACACACACACAATTCAGTGGCATTATGTACATTCACATTGTGGTACAACTATCACCAATATCCTTCTTCAGAACCTTTTCATCTTTCCCAACTGGAACTCTGCACCCACTAAGGATTACTTTTCCTTTCCCTCTTCATCTGAGCCCCCAGCAATGACCATTCTGTTTTCTGTCTCTATGAACTTGACTCTTCTAGGTACTGCATATGAGTGGGATCGTATACAATTTGTCCACTTGGGTCTGGTTTATTTCACTAAGCATAACGTCTTCAAGGTTCAGCTACATTGCAGCATGTGTCAGAATTTCTTTCCTTTTTAAGGCTAAATAAGGAGGTTTCATTTTAAAATTGAGGTCTTATTTTGGGAAGACCATATGGCTGCAGCTCACACAGACAATTACTTCCAACCCTCTTTTCTCTCTCCCGGTCCTCATTGTATGAATATTCTAATAAGATTTAATGACAAGGCTTCCCGTAGTGTCCTTTCTCCAGGAATGGCTTTGCCCTTGAACTTGGGCTTTGGGGTCAGACTGAAGGATGTGCATTTGCATCTACATTCTTCCACTGAAGTTTATTATTATGGGCCTACTGTTACCATAGAGTATTGCTTATATTTCATACATCTTAGCTGCCCAAAGGATGCTTTTTTTTTTTATGGTTTGACCCTATCGCTTCTCCGTCTTTTGGGTAAGATCAAGTGCATACAGTTTGACCTTGTTCTTGACTTCTCTGGTCTTTGGGTATCTCCTAGATGGTTATGTTCTGGATGGGGGGTAAGAGTAAATGGAAGTATAATAAATATACAGTGGGTTAGGAAGCACGAAAGGAAAGGAGGGCATGAGAAGCACTAGTGCTGCTTCAGAGAGGGGGTGGTGCCCTGCTTTCACTGCCGGCGTCAGGTTTAGCTGCCACCTGCCTTGCACGCCTTCCTCTGGGTCACTTCTGCATTCCTTCACTCTCACTCTCCTCTCATGGCTGGCTCTCCCTGCTGCCACCCCACCCCAGGCTGAGTTCCTTTAATTCTGAGATTCAGTTTAATTCAACTCATCACCATGTTTCTAATGGAACAATGTCATAGCAGTACATTCAAGGCTCTGTGTTGGACACTTAATCTAAGTCTCTGCTCCAAGAAACTTCCTTTATCATATTTTATCCCCATAGCTCTTTCCCCCTCAACTCCACTGTTCTTTTTATTCCTTTGTTCTTGCTTTGTATTTCAATAGTTCTACCTTTTTACTTCACATTTTAATTTACTTTGAATTAAAAAAAATTAACTGATACATACAAAGTATACATATTCAGGGGTGTTATAATGTTTGACAAGTGTATACATTGTGTAATGTTCAAATCAGGCTAAACATATCTATCTTCTTGAAAATGTATAATTTCTGGGCTGGCACTGTGGCATAGTGAGTAAAGCCACAGCCTGCAGTGCCAGCATCCCATATGGGTGCCTGTTCAGGTCCCGGCTGCTCCACTTCCTATCCTGCTCTCTGCTATGGCCTGGGAAAGCAGTGGAAGATGGCCCAAGTGTTTGGGCCCCTGCATCCACGTGGGAGACACAGAAGAAGCTCCTGGCTCCTGGCTTTGGATTGGTGCAGCTCTAGCCATTGTACGCATCTGGGGAATGAACCAGTGGATAGAAGATCCTCACCCCGCCTCTGCCTCTCTAACTCTGCCTTTCAAATAAATAAATAAATGAATGAATCTTAAAAAAAAAAAAAGAAATAAAATGTATCATTTCAGGGCTGGCATTGTAGTGTAGCAAGTAGGGCTGCCGCCTGCAATGTCAGAATCCCATATGGGTCCTGGTTTGAGTCCCGGCTGCTCCACTGCTAGTCCAGCTCCCTGCTACTGGTCCTGGAAAAGCAGTAGAAGATGGCCCAAGTGCTTAGGCACCTGCTACCCTTGTGGGAGACCTGGAAAAAGCTCCTGGCTCTTGGCTTTGTCCTGGCCCAGCTGTTGTGGTCATCTGAGGAGTGACTCACTGGATGGAAGATCTCTCTCTCTGTAACTCTGCCTTTCAAATAAACAAATCTTAAAAATATATAAATAAATAAAATATATCATTTCTTTATAGTAAAATCATTCAAAATCTTTTCTTCTCACTTTTAAAGAAAAACATCCAGTAAGGTTATTATCTCTAGAAACCCATCCGTGCAACAGACTGTTACAACTTCTTTCTCCTTATAGCTTAATACTTGTTGAGTCATCCTTTTCCCAAACTTCTTTCTTCCCTCCCCTCCACTGCCTCCGATAACCACCATGTTACTTTTCACCTCTGTGAGATCAATTTTTTTAGATTCCACATAGAATTGAGATCACATGGTACTTGTCTTTCTGTCTCTGCCTTATTTAATTTAACATAATGATCTCCAATTCTATTCTTTATGTCATAAATGACAAGATTTCATCTCTTTATAACCACGTGGCATTCTGCTGTGTACATGTACTGCATTTTCTTTATCCATCCTTCAGTGGGGCAGGGGAGGGGGACACTTAGGTTGTTAGCATTTCTTGGCTATTGTGAATAGTGCTGTGATAAATATAAGCAGGCAAAAGTCTCTTTGCCAGGGTATTCCATTTCCCCTGGACTCGTGCTTTGTGGTAGGATTGCCAAATCATATGGCAGCTCTAGTTTTAGTTTTTTGAGGGAACTCTATGCTGTTTTCTATAATGGTTTTATTAATTTACATTCCCATCAATAGTGACCAAGGGTTCCCTTTTCTCCAAGTTCTCACTGGCACTTGTTATCTTTTGTATCTTTTATCTTAGCCAATCTAGCTGGAGCGAAGTGATGTCTTCTCGTTGTGGTTTTGGTTTGTATTTCCCTAAAAATTAGTGACGTTAAACATTTTTCCATGTATCTGTTGGTCATTTGTATTTCTGACTTTGAAAAATGTGTACTTACGCTTACTGTCCATTTTTAGTTGTTTTATTGTTTGTTTTTGCTATTGAGTCAAGCCCTTATATATTGTGATTATTAACTCCCAAACAGATAGATAGTTTGCAAATATTTTTTCTCACTTTACTCAGTTGATTATTTCCTTTGATATGCATAAGCATTTTAGTTTGATAAAATCCCGTTTGTCTATTTTTGCTTTGTGGGTCTTAATCCAAAAAACCCTTGCCTATTTCAATGTCCTGAAGCATTTTCCTTGTTTTCTTTTAGTAGCTTCATAGTTTCAGGTCTTACATTTAGGTCTTGATCAATTTTGAGTTGAATTTTGTAAATGGTGAAGGATAAGGTCATTCTCCTGCAAATGGATATCCAATTTTCCTGGCACCATTTACTGAAAAGATTGTCCTTTCTCCAACACATGTTCTTAGCACATCTGTCAAAGATGAGCTGACTGTGGATGCTTAGGTTTGCTTTTTGGCTCTATTCTGTTCTGTTGATGTGTGAGTTTGTTTTTATGCCAACACTATGCTGTTTTAATCTCTGTGGTTTGGAAGTAGGTGTTTGATGCAGTGGTTAAGACTCTGCTAAGAACGCTCCTGTCTCATACTGGAGTGCCTACATGTCAGTCCCAACTCCACTTCCGATTCCAGCTTCCTGCTAGTGCATATCCTGGGAGGCAGTGGGAGATGGCCCAGGTACTTGGATACTCATCACTTGTGTGGGCAGTCTGGATCACGCTCCAGACTCCTGGCTCAGCCTCAGCTATTGTAGGCATTTGAGGGAATGAACAAGTGGACTAAAGATTTCTGTCTGTCTACCTCCACCTCTGAGTCTCTGTCTTTCAAATAAATAAAAATTAGATTAAAAATTTTAAAAATAATTACTATAGTTTTACAGAATATTTTGAAGTCAGGTAGAGTAATATCTCCTGTTTTGTTCTTTTTGCTCCAGATTACTTTAGCTGTTCAGGGACTTTGGTGATTCCATATAAATTTTAGCAATGATTTATCTAGTTCTGTGGAAAATGTTATTGGCATTTTGATAGGGATTGCATTAAACCTGTAGGACACTTTGAGTAATACAGACATTTTCTTGTTTTTGTTTTTTTTGTTTTGTTTTGTTTTGTTTTGTTTTTTACAGGCAGAGTTAGTGAGAGAGAGAGAAAGACAGAGAGAAAGGTCTTCCTTTTCCGTTGGTTCACCTCTCAATGGCCGCTGCAGCCAGTGTGCTGCGGCCAGCGCTGCACTGATCCGAAGCCAGGAGCCAGGTGCTTCCTCCTGGTCTCCCATGCGGGTGCAGGGCCCAAGCACTTGGGCCATCCTCCACTGCACTCTCGGGCCACAGCACAGAGCTGGACTGGAAGAGGAGCAACCGGGACAGAATCCGGTGCCCCGATGGGGACTAAAACCGGGGTGCTGGCGCCGCAGGCGGAGGATTAGCCTATTGAGCCATGGCACCAACTGAGTAATACAGGCATTTTAATGATATTGATTTTTCCAGTCTCTAAGTATGTAACATCTTTCTGTTTCTTGGTGCCTTTTAAAATTTCTTTTAATAGTCTATAGTTTTCATTGTAGAGACCTTTCACGTCATTGATTAATCTTCCTAGGTCTTAGATTTTTTTTTTATTTTTATTTTTTTGTTTGTTTTGGTATTAGAAATGGGATTACTTTCTCAATTTCTTTTTCATATAATTCAGTAGTGGTATAGGACAATGCTTCTGAGTGTTGTATGTTGATTTTTTATCTTGCAACTTTGCTGAATTAATTTATTCTAATAATTCTTTTGGTGGGGTGTTTGGGCTCTTCTCTATGTAAGATTATGTCCTCAAGAAACAGTGGTAATTTGACTTTCCCTTTCCCAGTATGAATGTATTTTATTTCTTTCTCTTGCCTAATTGTTCTGGCTAAAACTTCCTGTAATATGTTGATTAAAAATGGTGAAAGTCAACACACTTGTCTTGTTCCAGATCTAAGTTAGAAAGTCTTCAGCTTTTCCCTATTTAGTCTGATCTTGTTTGTGGTTTGTTATATGTGACCTCTATTATGTTGTCATGTTCCTTGTGTACCTAATCTGTTCAGAGTATTTTTTATCATGAAAGGATGCTGACTCTTGGCAAAATATTTTTCTGTATCTGTTGAGATGATCATATGGTTTTAGTCCCTCATTCTGTTAATGTGCTGTATCACACTTTTGTCAATTTTATTTATCTTTTCAGAACCAACTTTCTGTCTTATCAGACTTTTGTATGAGAAGGTATCATATTTTAATTTCTTTTTCCATGACCTTTTTGAAACCCCTCATATTATTGTTTGAGTCCCTACTTCATTTATTTCTGCTCTGATTTTTACAATTTTTTTCTTTCTACTAAATTTACTTGTTATTTTTCTAATTCCTTGAGGTAATCAGCTGTTTATTTGAGATCTTTCTTCTTTTTTGACATAGGTGTTGATTGTTATAAACGTCCCTCTTGTTACTATTTTTATTGTGTCTAGAGGTTTTGGTATGTGTGTTTTCATTTTCATTTGTTTCAAGAAATTTTAAAATTTCTTTCCTAATTTCTTCCGTGATTCATTGGTTGTTTGTGAGTAAGTTGTTTAATTGCCTTGTATTTGTTAACTTTCAGAGGTTTCCTTGTTAATGGTTTCCAGTATTGTATTGTAGTCAGGAAAGCTACTCAATATGATGTGCTTTTCTTAAAAATGTGTTGAAATCCGCTTGTGACCTCTCATATAAGCTACTTTAGAGAACATTCACGTGCTGTTGAGAAGAATACTTATTCTGTACCAACGTGGAACACTTGTAGGTGTTTATTAGGTCCAATTGGTCTAGGGTGCAGTTTAACTCTGACGTTTCTTTGTTGATTTTTCTGACAGGATGCTCTGTCCATTGTGAAAAATGGAGTAGTAAAGTCCCCTGCTGTTATTATAGTGAGTCTATCTTTCCTTTTAGGTCTATTAATATTTGCTTTATATATTTGGGTGCTCTGATGTTGGGTGCAATATACTTACCAGTATTATTTGCTCTTGCTGAATGGATCCCTTCATCATTATATAATCATTATATAATGATCTTCCTTGTGTGTTTTTACTGCTTTTGATTTAAAGCCTATTTTATCTAAGTACAGCTACTCCTGTTTTGTTTGGATTCCGTTTGCATGAACCCTCTTATTCCATTCCTTCACTTTCAGTCTGAGTGTGCTTAGAGGTAAAGTGAGTTTCTTGTAAGCAGGATATAGCTGGCTCTTTTTTTTCTTTCCTTTGTGTTCAGTCACTTTATGTCTTTTAATTGGAGAATTTAATGAATTTAAGATAATTATTGACAGGCAAGTACTTACTATTGCCATATGGATACTTGTTTTCTAATTTTATTGCAGTTCCGTTCTTTACCACCTTCCTTTGTGGTTAAGTGATATTCTTTTGTAGTGTGTTTTGAGTCGTACTTATTATTTTTGGTATGTCTCTTAAAGATTTTCGCTTTGTGGTTACCATGAGGCTTACCAAAAACATCTTTAGAGTATAACAAGCTATTCTGAAGTGATAGCAACTTAACACTGATCATGAAGATTGGATACTGTAGGTTTATTCATCTGTTTGCCATCTGCCCCTCTTCAAACTTAATGTGAACAGGAACCCACCTAGGATCTTTTTAAAATAAAGATTCTATTTCTTTGGATCTGCCTACACCTGAAAGCCCGTATATTCACTAAGTTGGGAGGGGGGGATGGTTGTGATGCCCATGCTCCTGGCCCAGGGACCACATTTTCAGAATCAACTCTTAAAGTTAGGCTGCATGAAAACAGGAGTTTCATCTTCCTTGTCTGTCACTCAGGTCTCTCTCTCTCACACAGTACTACACAGGGGCAGCACTCCATAAATATTTGCGCAGTGAGTCAAAGGATTTTTCAGGGATCGAACTCTCTTTCCTTAGAGAGAGAAGACATTCACCCCTCCAACATAAATGACAAAGAGAGAAAAGCCACGCTAGCTAGCAATGAGGGAGCTGACAGGACAGGGAGAGGTCCACTTTTACCAAAGGCATCTCTGAGAAGTGCCACAGCCATGAGCAGGTCCCGGGAAGGATGGACAAGACGTGGATAGGAGAGAGGGAGAGAACCTGTGCGAGCAGGCAAGGGGGGACACACGGATACTGAGGGGATGTGCTGGCCTTGCCAGGGAGGGGTGAGTGGTTGGCAGCAGTGAGTGAGGAGGCAGGAAGTTTACAGCGCATTGACTGCTGGGTGCCTGAACCCTGCTCGTTCCTGCCATCCCCCTCTCCTCTCTGCCTCCTCCTTTCTTTTTCGTTTTTTCCAGTCTGGGTCTGGGCAGCGCTCCTGGCCTAGCTGATGCTGCTTTCGGAGGCTGGCTGCATGCTGCCTCTGCACAGTGCCCTGGATTAGGGATTCCCGGAGAAGGCTCCCACTCCGGGCCTGAATGGGGCTCAGCCTTCCCTGTGAATCGGGCTGTCTTGGCTTTGTCAGCAGTCTCACTGCGTTCTACCTGTTCACAGCCCAAAGTTCTCCAGCCATCGTCTCATAGTGCACCTTTCTGAACCTCGGGGAAGTCCACGGCCACGCCCTCAGCCTTCCTCTTCTGAACCCCGCGGTTCCAGGCTCCAGCCCGACCTGATGCATCCCACACAGCATAATTTATGTGAAGGGTGGTCTGTCTCGCCCCCTCCCTACCCCCACCAATGTCTACACAAGACTCTTCAAGGCCTAAAAACTAGCTTGTGGAAAATACAGATAAGATGGCAAATCAATGTATTAAAACAGGTATAGCAAGGTCTTTGAGAAGTTCATGGAAAATACAGACCATGAAAATACTACCATGGATCTCAGAAGTTTTGCATCCAAAAAACTTTATCTTGTAATTCCATTTTCTTTAACTTTTTGGAATATCCTTGTATTTCAGCACCGCTTTTGCACCATGTCTGTGGTTTGCTCTTTGCTTCTTTATTTTGAAGCTCATATTTCAGCCATGAAAAGGCCTGTGGGCTTCGTGGGGAGGGCTGGGGATGTTCTGCTGTCCTGCCTCCTTGTGCAGGTGGGACTTCTGGAACTCGAGATGAGCCCTGGTGAGTGGGTGGCAGCTGTCCTCGCGACACTGCCTCTCGGGTTCACCCCTGACTCAATGTTTGGCTCAGAAGATGCTGCCTCATCCCCTGATGGCTGTATCATCAGGGAAATAGGATTTTCAGATGTTGTAGACGAGTGCAGCGAGGAGCATATGTCCTGGCATACGGAGCACAATAGGAGCTAGTTAAGGCCAAAGTGGAGCCAGGGTGGGGCGCTCGCTTTATTTCTGTTTGTGAAGTCAGGCCCTGCAGGCCAGATTTCCCCAACTGGCAGACTACACTGTGCTCTAAATGAGGGGCCGTGTGCGTTATAGAGAAGCTGCCTACACAAAGAAGGCAACTGCAAGCCCCCCTCTCTCGTTAGCAACACATCCAATTAAGAGAGCCACCCGGGTGCTGCTGGAGCCCCATCTGGGAATCAAGTCATAACCTTGCAAATACTCCAAAGTCATGTGCACCCATTATCACAGAAGATGTTAAAAATATATCTGTCTTCACACCAAGATAGTTGCACTAAAGTTGCAAATTTGACTGGTGTATTTTATTTTTTTGCCAAGACAATTTAGGGCTTATTAATGTAATCACGGCTCTGTATCCACGGGGGATTGGTTCCAGGACTCCCACAGGATTATCAAAATTCATGGATGCTCAAATCCCCTATGTAAAATGGTGTAGTATTTGCATACAACCTGGGTACATCTTCCCGTATACTTTGAAGTATTTCTGTATTACTGATAATATCTAAGAAAACGTAAATGCTATGTAAGTAGTTGTTACACTGTACCGTTTAGGAAATACCAGCAAGAAAGAGTGTGTACATGTTGAGTACAGACGGACTTTTTTGTTCGTTAGCATCTTTGATACGTAGGTTGTAAATCTGTGGATGTAGAATTCATGGAAATAGGCAACTCTAGTAATAAGGGGCTGGTGCTATTGAAATTTGAGAGGAGAGCTGTTTTACCCAGCATTCCATGTTGGAGTGCAATTGCTGCTACTGGCTCTTGATTCCAGCTGTCCGCTAATGCAGACCTGAGAGAGGCAGTGGTGCTGGTTCCAGTTACTGGGTTCATGCCACTCATGTAGGAGATGTGGACTGAGTTCTAGTTCTAGGTTTCTGCTTTGGCCTAACCCCAACTGTTGCAGGAATTTGGGGAGTGAAACAGTAGTTGAGGGCTCTCTCTGTCTCTGTCTCTCAAAATAAATAAATTTAATTTTTTAAAGATATTTATTTTGGGGTGGACACTGTGGCATAGCAGGTTAAGCCACCCCCGGGACCATATGAACACTCATTTGAGTCCTGGTTGCTCCACTTCTGATCCAGCTCCCTGCTGATGGCCTGGGAAAACAGTGGTAGATGGCTCAAAGGCTTGGGCCCCTGCATCCAAGTGGGAGACTCAGATGAAGCTCCTGGCTCCTGGCTTCTGTCTGGCCTACCCCTGGCCTTTGTGGCCACTTAGAGAGTGAAGCAGTAGATGGAAGACTCTCTCTCTGCCTCTGCCTCTCCCTCTCTATAATTTTGACTTTCAAATAAATAAATAAATCTCTCTTTTTTTTCAAAAAAAGAGATTAATTTATTTTAAAGATCACGTGGTAGAGAGAGAGAAAAATCTTCCATCAGCTGTTTTACTTCACAAATGGCCACAACAGTTGGGCCTATGCCAGGCCAAAGCCAGGAGCCAGGAACTCCATCCAGGCCTCCCACATAGGTAGCAGGGATTTACATACCTGAGCTGTTAGCCACTGCTTCCAAGGTGTATTAGCAGAGAGCTAGATTGGAAGTGGAGCAGCAAGGACTCGGATCAGCACTCTGATATGGGATGCAGGCATCCCAAGTGGAAGTTTAACTTGCTGTACTAGAACACCTGCCCAAAATAAATTTAATTTTTTTTAAAAAATAAAGGAAATGTTGATTGCTGTCTTCTCATTCTAAATCATATAAGAGATGAAAGGATTTGTGTTGGTAACGATTACTCATTACAACATACCGGTGTAGTGTAGTCTTATTTACTTGTAGTAAAGAAAGAATGGTGATTTGACCACACTTACAAATCATGTTTGTAGCAGTTATGCCTGTAGTTAAGTTGCATATTATTTTAGCTCTTCTTTAAGACTGTAGAGTGTGGGCAATAGGAAACCATTGCCGGTTCTTTACCAGGAGCTAACAAGATGAAAAAATGAACTTTTAGGAAAAGAGCTCAATGTTGGGATATAGCATGAATTAGATAAGGAAAGAGGCTAGAGGTAAGGAGACAAACCAGGGCAGTAGTGCAATAAGTAAAGTTTAGTGAAATACCAGCATTGGCCTTGGCATAGGGAAAAGTATGAAGCCAAGGAAGAAGTGAAAGACCTGGGGGAGAGGGGGCACATGTAATAGGAGGAAGCAGCAATCACCGAGGATGACCTAATGAAGAACTTGATCAGATTTAGTAACGTGGTGGAAGGGTTACTGCTATCCACATGCAATGATATAGGTTTAATTATTAGTTAAAATCCATATGCTAAAAATAAGGGTTCTAAATTGAGTATGACCAAATGCTTTAAGATTGGGCGTTCAGGAGCAGGCCTTTGGTTTAGCAGTTAGGATACCGGTTAAGATGTACATGTGCCCCATTTGGAATGCCTGGGTTTGATTGGCTGTGGAGCTGGCTCCTGATTCTGGCTTCCTGCCAACATATACTTGGGAAGGCAGCAGGAGACAGCTCAGGTGTTTTGGTCCCTGCCACCCATGTGGAAGACCTGGATTGCATTTTCAGTTTCTGGCTCTAGCCCCTACCCAACCCTGGCTATTGCAAGTATTTGGTGAGTGAACCAGCAAATGGGAGCTCTCTTGCTGTCTGTCTATCCTTCTCTCTCTCAAATAAGTTAATTTAACAAAGATTGGGCATTTGTCTTTGCCAGATTTCCTTTGCTTCCCCAACCTTGGACTATGTGGTCCCTAAACTCGCTGTAGAAGCCAAGACTATCTATTCTATTATTCTCTCTGTCTCTCTCTCTCTCTCTTTCTCTTTGGTGACAGATGCTAAGGGCTTGGGCCCAGAAACAGACAAGCAAAAGCAGATTGTAGTTGTATATAAGGCTTGAGAATTGAGTGGTCTTGATGATACATATTTTAGTAAAATATATGACTTTAATGTAAAATTTGAAAGGTAAATTTAAAAAAAAAAAATTCCAGCCTCCGCTTTGAAAAATGGAATTGAATGAAAAATAACTTCAGGTTGAATTATGGAAAAACCATGCTAAGTCTGAATTCACCCAAGCTTGTTTTGCATGGGCACATTACTTTGGAAAAATGCTGGTATCTATCGTCAGGGGTGTCTGGTCTCCAAATCATGTGGCATGGGGCTTTCAATACTTCCTTGTTGTGAAACAGCAAGAGGGACTCTGGGTGTATTCCAGGCCATTTTAAGTTTCCATCCTGACCCACTTGGGGCAAAGTACTTTCCGAGGGCAATGATGGACCCTCACAGACTGCAGCCCTGGCTTTGTACAGGAAGGCAAAGATTCTGGAGGCCAGTGCTCTTGAAGAACACAGGTCCCCATCCAGAGAGCTTCAAGCTACTGCATTGCATTAGAAGCCCTCAGGCGAAGAACTCTGATAGGTCTCAAAGAACCAGCCAGATGTGATAGTCAGCTTCCCCGTGCAGTTTCTATCCGGTCCTTACTGCTAGACTGGTATGAAGTCAGGGCTGAAAAAAAGTCAGCTTCAGGTCTCTGCTGCTTTTTCAGGTTCTGTTTGAAGTCTCGGTACAGTGTTAGTCAAAGGCTCACGGGAAATACCATGTCTGGTACTAGTACCCAGAGCAGAAGGGCTACAACGGATTGGAAAGTGGACGGCTGCTTGCCAATGCAATGAATTGCATTGCTGGATTATTGTACAGTTACTAAAAGAATCTTTAAGTCTTTCTTCAATCTTTCAGAGCTAATATCCCATCTGTGGAGACGAAAAATTCAGAAGGGGCAGAGGAGGCAATGAGTGTTCAGCTAGAACAAGAAATAAAATAATCGACTCTGAACACACTGGTGCTTTGCGCCCCCATTAAACTTATTTGGCTTAATCTTCTATTTCATGCTTTAAATGTTAAATTATAGATAAACGGCCATGCAAAAACATGTATTGGATAGGATTTTCATTCAAGATGGCAGAATGAAACAATTTGAACACTTATTGTTCTCTATTAACATGACAAGTTTGGGATGTTCAGCCAATTCTTTTGAAAGAATAGAAAGAAAGAGACAGAGGCACTGTTCTGAGAGGCAGAATTAAAACAGAGAACTCCTTTCACCTGTTCATTTATTTCAGCGCAAGAGATAAGGCTGCTCATTAAGGACTCACATCATAAAAAGTTCCTTGCATGAGGAAATTAAACAGGAAAGCAGGAAGCAAAGGCTGTGGAAAGTGTTTCTAAATTTTTCTAATTATTCACTTCATTTCCTGGAAAGGAGTGGTGACCCACTGGTGGGCTGGTCTAGTTTAATATTTAACTCAGAGTACCATTTTATTGCCTAAGCTTTATTAACAGAGTCAAAATGACTGTAGGAAAAGTGAGTGAACAGCAGAAAAATGTGAGCTTTCTGAATATTAGTGGCTAAGTTAAAGACAGAGGATATTTTCTAATTCTTCTCATCATCTTGTTTTTTTTGACTAAGGAGAGATTCTGTGAGTTTAAAAAAAAAAAATCAAGTAAGGCCCAGAGAGGCAGTTTGAGCAACACTATTTTTTGAAAGTTGGCTTGAGGGTTACACAGGAAATAAATTACATCATCTATCCTTGACCTCAGATGGTGGAAAAACACCTGACTCCCACCTCCCTGAATCCTTGTGCTTATCAGGTTTCTTCTTAGAACAGTTTCTGTGCATCTGACAGGGGAGCAGTGACTCTTGCCCACAGCCACTTTCTGGAAGAGCCTGGCCCCAGCAGCAGGGGCGTGGGGGTGGCAGAGGGGAAGTTTCCAGCTGACCTTTCAGAACACCCCTCTTCTGAAGGTGGCTTTGTCACTGAAATCTCTGATGTGGTTGCCCTTGACTGCAGTTATTCTTATTTTTAGCCCATTCGACAGTAGACCTGAATTTAATATCTGTGTGTGTGTATGTGTGTGTATGTGTGATGGGGAAAAAGTGGGCTCACTGGATGAACTCTTCCTGAGGCTCTATCATGATCACCAGACCATTTTCTGAAAGATAAAAATGGAAATCAGCCCTGACTGCTGTTATCTGGCAATAATCTATAATGTGATTGTGGGACTTCAGTCATGGCTATTGTTATTGCTATTGCTATTTCTGTGACCACTCAGACCATATGCAGATTCAGGATTCAGGAACTTGTAAACTCTAAGTGGAGTCTGAAGGGATATAGTTAACCTTTCTGGCAATATCTTTATGCAAAATTGCAAGTCATTTTAACTTTATTTTTTTTAAATTGTGTTTATTTGAGAGAAAGAGAGAGAGAAACATGGAGAGGGAGAAAGACACAGGGGGAGATGGGTGGAGGTTACAAAGAAGAGAGAGGGAGAGAGAAAGAGAGGGAGAGCTCTCCTATCTGCTGTTTCACTCCTCAAATTCTCACAACTGCTGGGACTTGGGGGAGCCCAAATCCAGGAGCCATGAACACAATCTGGATCTTCCATGTGGGTGGTTGAAGCCCAATTACTTGAGCCATCACCTGCTGCTTCCCTGGAAGCATTAGCATGAAGCTTAAATCAGGAGCTAGAGCCAGGAATTGAAACTCAGGTACTCCAACGCAGGATGAGGACATCTTAATTGCCAAGCTAAACATCTGCTTCCTCGACTTTGCTTAAACATATACTATTCTATTGGCCACTGGAATTTAAGGGCTGGACAAAATTAAGCCACGCTTGCAAGAAAACGCCAGAAGTAGGCAGGAGAAGCCTATGATCCGATTCCCTGCTTGCTGTGTCTGTTTGCTTAATGGAAATCAACACATTCCTCAATCCTTGGACAGTATACTGAGCTCATCTGTTTATGACATTTTATTAACAATAAGGTTGCGTGGATGGTACTCATGCCAATTGACGTGGAAATAACACCTTTAAGTTTTAGAAGTGATAATCTCACATGCCTATTTTGCTCTTGTCCACAAAAGCCAATTAATTGCCTCTCGGCTAAAAGACTGGACTTATGGAAGAAACAGTAGGGACTAGGTGGAGCTGTTCAAAATGCTGATTTGGGCTTTTGGGGGCAGATGTTCTGATTGTGCAGAGGCTGGCAAATCAGATTGACAAACACAATGGGATTAATTTATTGCCTTTGGAATTGGTGGAGGCTCGGCTAAGAAATGGGCAAAGAGCAGTGCTTCTTAAGCTTCATGGTTTATGGTTGATCTGAGGATCTTGTTAAGAAGATTCAGATTCAGGTGCAGAAATTTAGTAGTTCTGGGATTCTGCATTTCAAACCAGCTCCTGGGTGATACCAACTATACTTTAAGTGGCAAGGGATATGGTTGCTTCTCAGAGATTTTTGATAAAAGATGTGTGCCAGCAGGCAGAACTGTAAATTTCTTGTTAGAGATGCCACCTGCCTTTACCTGGCCAGCTCTCTTCCCAGGCCAGCCAAGTCATGGAAGTCAACAGAGTGCCTTCCCCTAGGAGGTTCACACCTCCCTTAGGATGTACCCCATGTGAAGAGATAGATAGGTCTGGGCCTCTTCACTTACAAGGCCTAAAGCCCAACAGATTATTATCAAGCCCCTTCTATCAGGTTCTATTTGCCTCTCAATCAGAAAACTTAATTGTAGCTTAGACAGCACCTTTCTTAGCTCCTCTAATAATGACTCTGTCCTTTGTTCTAGACCCTGTCTAGCACACTTGGGCCTCATTCCTTCGTAATCATAACCTCTACTCTACCACCAATGGCTCTACTCCCAACCTGTGTGTACTGATGGTCCTCTTCCCCACTTAATGCTGTATAATTGTTCAAACCTGGTAAATGCCACTCTTAGTTTCATTGGTTACTATCCTCACTCTGTCTTTTATGACCTTGTCTAAATATGATCAGAGTTGGCAAACTTGGAAGGCTTCCATAGCCTTGGCAACTCATGACGAGAGCCTAGGGTGGTTACTGGCGCCATAAACTAGAGTGTCAATTTGTTGGGTCAACAACAGGAGCCACTGTGCACTTGCTCCTCATGTGGGATCTCTGTCCTTAATGTGCTGTACATTGTGATTTAATGCTATAACTAGTACTCAAACAGTATGTTTCACTTTGTGTTTCTATGTGGGTGCAAACTGTTGAAATCTTTATACTAAATTGATCTTCTGTATATGAAGAGAATTGAAAATGAATCTTGATGTGAATGGAAGGGGAGAGGGAGCGGGAGAGGGGAGGGTTGCAGGTGGGAGGGAAGTTATGGGAGGGGGAAGCCATTGTAATCCATAAGCTGTACACTGGAAATTTATATTCATTAAATAAAAGTTAAAAAAAAAAAAAGATGTGTGCCAATAACTAGAAACAGAAAGACAGGGGGACGGACACTGGGTGAAAAGTTGAGACACAGGCCCTGAAGCTATTGAAGGGCGGATGAGTGAACGGACCTTTGGGACCGAGTGGGCCAGGCTGGTCCCCAAAGGAATCCTTCTAGGGAGGAAAATTGTATCAGATTATGTGTAGGGCATAAGTATAGCCGTTCAAAGAGGCTCTCCTGGTTTGAAATATCTTCCTGTGATTAGAAAAAGTCCTAGAAGGCCGGCGCCGCGGCTCACTAGGCTAATCCTCCGCCTTCTGGCGCCGGCACACCAGGTTCTAGTCCCGGTCGGGGTGCCGGATTCTGTCCCGGTTGCCCCTCTTCCAGGCCAGCTCTCTGCTGTGGCCCGGGAGTGCTTGGGCCCTGCACCCCATGGGAGACCAGGAGAAGCACCTGGCTCCTGCCTTTGGATCAGCGCGGTGCGCCGGCTGCAGCGCGCCAGCCACGGCGGCCATTGGAGGGTGAACCAACGGCAAAGGAAGACCTTTCTCTCTGTCTCTCTCTCTCACTGTCCACTCTGCCTGTCAAAAAAAAAAAAAAAAAAAAAAAAAAGAAAAGAAAAAAGAAAAAGTCCTAGAAGCCTCTAAAACTGGCGAGAGAACCCATGTTGAAAATCTTATTGTCAATAGTATTAGTTAGGGTGGGAGGGAAGTTATGGAGGGGAAAAGCCACTGTAATCCAAAAGCTGTACTTTGGAAATTTATTAGATAAAAGTTAAAAATAGTATTAGTTAAAGAGAGGAGCTCTGGGAGACAGGCTGGCTTCAAGATCCCACTCCACTAGTTACAGATTGTCTCCTGCAAGGTTGACTTCTCATGAATATCGGTTTTCTCATTGGCAAAATAGGGATCATTAACTGGTTATCCAAATGTAGCCCCTCTCCTGTCCAAGAGTTCCCAAGCATCATGCTTGCTCTGTCAACTTTATAGAACAGATTTCCCACCATAGGCTCTGGACTCCAAGGTGGATGACACCAAGCTTGCTTAGTTCCTTTCATGATCTTGGTTCTTTTGAATCCTGCACTTGTTATTCAGGTTCTGTTATATCCATTGTAATGGTCCTGAACAGATGAATATGGCAAATGAGTTTTGTTTAAGATTTATTTATTTACTTTAGAGGGATTTTGGGGCAGGGGGAGATGGGGAGAGAGAGAGATCTTCCATACACTGATTCACTTCCCAAATGACTGAAACAGCCAGGGCTGGGCCAGGAGCCAGGAACTCCTTCTTGGTCTCCCACAAGGGTGGCAGTGCCCCAACAAGCACTTTGGCCACCCTCCTCTGCCTTCCCAGGCTTATTAGCAAGAAGCTGGGTTGAGCCGGCGCCGTGGCTCAACAGGCTAATCCTCCGCCTAGTGGCGCCGGCACACCAGGTTCTAGTCCCGGTCAGGGCGCCGGATCCTGTCCCGGTTGCCCCTCTTCCAGGCCAGCTCTCTACTATGGCCCGGGAGTGCAGTGGAGGATGGCCCAAGTCCTTGGGCCCTGCACCCCATGGGAGACCAGGAGAAGCACCTGGCTCCTGCCTTGGGATCAGCGCGGTGCGCTGCGGCCATTGGAGGGTGAACCAACGGCAAAGGAAGACCTTTCTCTCTGTCTCTCTCTCACTGTCCACTCTGCCTGTCAAAAAAAAAAAAAAAGCTGGGTTGAAAGTAGAGTGGGTAATCAGACACTCAGTTACAGGATGCTGGCATCACAAGTGGTGGCTTAGCCCACTACAGCCACAACATTGGCCCCAAGTCTGTTTTCTAGTCTATAAAAGGTTCTAAGATGAAAATGAGGTTGACACATTTCAGGCAAAGAAAGCCGCCTGGCCTGGTTCAAGAAGAATAGTAAACAAGAGAGATATGGGGTGAGGCCCAAGAGGCAGGTAGGGGCCAGATTGTATAGCGTCATAAAAGCCACAAAGGGAATGTGCCTTGTTAAAACATCAGGCAGGCAATTGAAATTGTTTAGTTGCCTAATGATTAAATGCAAGTAGTAATGATACCTAACACCTTATTATCTTATTGAAGGCTTATCATATGCCAGACATGGAGCTAAGGGTTTACATATATTAACATTTAAGCCTCACGTTAGCCATAGGAGGTGGGGGTGGGTACTATTATTACCTGTAGATGAGTAAGCTGAGCCTGAAGAGATTAATTAAAATGTTCAAGGTCTGGGGAGAAGTACTTGGGAACCTGCACTCACATGAGGAACTCACGAAGCTTATGGATATTGTCTTTGTCCTGGCCTAGCCCTGGCCATTACAGCCATTTGGGGAGTGAACCAGCAGATGGAAGATCTCTCTGTGTCTACTCCTCTCTCTTGAACTCTGCCTTCCAAATAAATAAATCTTAAAAAAAAAATATTCAAGGTCACCCATCTGGTAATGAATAGGAAGCAGGACACACCCTGCTGAACTCCCTACGTCTGTCATTGTTTCAATGTGGGCTTCTTGCATTTGTGACGATCTCTGCTGGCTATGGTAACCTGACATTGCTGGTCACCTTGGCGCCCACACAGCAGAGGACTTGGACATGAACCTGAGGCAAGTGGTGGAGCGCTCTCTGCAGTCCTTGGAGGACCAGGAGCGTCTTGTCACCTGGACCATGGCTGTGTTTTCCCCATCTGTGCATCTGTGTGCACACGTGTCAGCTGTGTTCACCTTCTTTATGCTCTAACCTTCCTTCCCTCCAGGCCGCAGGAAATCACTGCTTCTCATTAGACGATGTCATTAATCCATCTGCCCAGCGGAGCCTCTGACCAGTGTCACCTTAGCCTGTACATGTGTTCCTGCAAAGCTGCTGAAAGCAGCACCAAGCTCCTAGGAATCGCAGGCACTGGGTGAGGCTTGTTGTTCTCCCTGGGGCATCGGGCTCCCTTTATGAGGGTTAACAGAAAGGCGCAGTCTTCCGGAGCATTTAGGGGCAAGTTTGAAGGGGAGACCATGGGCAGACCTCTTGGAGTGCACAAACCAGGATGACAAACATTGAATTGCACGGATCAGATCCGGTGTTTCCTTTACAACACATCATCCATAGCATTTCACTGCCACTCATGAACTAACAGGACATTGTGAAGCTAGGTTACCCGGGGGGAGGGGCCCCTGGTTCGGGTTCTACAGGCCCCACGCTTCATTCACAGAGTGGATCTGAATTCAGAAAGAAGCAGCTGCAACAGAGAACTCACATAGCAGATCTGAGCCCCAGCTCGGAGCTGGCGGAAAACTCCTCTCCGGATGCCTAACTTACGACAACTACTGCTCGTCTATGTCTCTTAGGCATTGGCATAGGAGGCTATTTCATCAGTGCTGGCAAAACAGTGAGGATGAAAATAATCACTGCACACGCAGGCCCTGCATTTTGGAGATGCAGGCATCATTTCTGGGCAGTGTAGCAGCACACAATGCCCATTGTTCTCTTAGAAATTGACTCGGTCCCCAAGGATCCTAATGTGGTAGGGGCTTAATGAGCTTTGGCTTTTGGGGGAGAAAAAAAAGAAATTGAAACAAAACATCTATTGTTCTGACTATAAGCAGAGTGATTCGCCAGGACTAAAAATCCTGGAGTTAACCAGGAGGGAGTCCCCATGACTGGTGCTAGGCAGATTCTGTCTATCACTAGGAGACTTATTTCAATGTGGAAATAACAGATAGTGGTATCTAGATACAGAGCATACATCTAGCATCATTCAGTAAGTATTTACTGAGCATGTCCTAGGGGCCAGGACTCTCCTAGGCATGAAGGATGTAACTGTGACCACGACCATCTGCAACAGCCCCTCAGCATTTCTTTGCCTTTCTTGATGCTGATTTTGTTAAGAACACAGGCCAGTTGTTGTGTAGAATGCCCCTCAATTTGGGCTCAGCTGATTTTTTTTTTCAAGATTAGATTCAGGTTGTATATTTGATGCAAGAACACCAGAGGAGCATTTGCTTTGTCCCTCTCAGTGTGTGATACCAAGAGGCCTATGAAGCTCATCAATGCTGGTGAGGTTGGCTTTGATGTTGGTTATGGTAATGTGCTCCAGATCTCTCCTCTATACATGGGCTATTTTCCCAGTAATTCATGGAAGAGTTTCTTAGAGACTATGTAAATTTCCTGTTGCTCAGCAAAATTTTACTGGTCTTAGCACTCATTGATGAATTTCTAAATCCATCACTCCTATTACTTATTTGGGATCCCAAGATAAGTAAGAGCTTTCATTTCCTCTATGTATGTGTGTGTGTGTGTGTGTGTGAGAAAAGGGAGTTACTAGGAGAGCAAAGGTGATCAAGGAGGCCAGTTAGTAGGCCATTGAAGTATTTCACCTGAGCAGCAATGATGGCTTGTCCCAAGGCCTGTTAGCAGAGGGGGGGGAGAGAAATGGAAAGATTCAGGCTGTGTTTTAGAGGTGAACTTGAAAGTCTGGCTAATGGTTTAGATGTGAGGCTGATGCAAAGAATGTCATCGAGGACAATTTCTAGATTTTTGTCATGAGAAAATGCTACCATTAAATGGTACCATGATGATGTTATTGGAGCTCAGAAAACAGTATCCCCCAGTGAAGGCCTCCAGAAGCAAAGATTCTCTCTGACCTTCTCTGCCTTCCTGTCTCTGTCCCTCTTTCTCCCCCAAGGCAAGCCACAGCAAGTAGAATTCCTCTTCCTCAGAACCCCATTTTCCCTAAAGTCAGCCACAAGAGTTAGGAATAGTACTTTTTCTCCTGCATTTTTGTGTGAGAATTGGCTGTGCTTGTAGGTCCTGCCCTGAATCCAGGAGGAAGGGATGCTAAGAAGGGGCTAAGAAGAATCGGGTCTGAGCCCATCCCAGGGTTTCTGCCCCTTTCAGTCCAGAACTGTTAGACCATGCTCTTCTGTTTGGTCACATTTATTTTTTTAAAGATTTATTTATTTATTTGAAAGTCAGAGTTACACAGAGAGAGGGAGCGAGAAAGAGAGAGAGAGAAAGAGAGAGAGGTCTTCCATCCACTGGTTCACTCCCCAAACGACTGCAATGGCCAGGGCTGGGCCAGGCTGAAACCAGGAGCCAGGAGCTCCCACTTGGGTGGCAAGGGCCCATGCACTTGGGCTGTCTTCCACTGCTTTTCCCATTAGCAGGAAGCTGGATCAGAAGTGGAGCATCTGGGACTTGAACCAATGCCCATATGAGATGCTGGCATCACTGGCTATGGCTTTTCCCACCATGCTACAGTATTGGCCCCAGTCACATTTCTGTAAGTCTTCCCATACTTCATCAAACCTAAGCCTAAAAATGGATAGTTTACCCTGAGTCTTTGCGTCCTTCAATCTGAAGGCCCCCATGCCAGTGAAAACTATGATCAAGTAAATTTGTTATGCTTTTCTCTTGTTAATCTATCTTTTGTTATAGAAGTGTTGGTAGAAACCCTTATGATGAAGAGAAAAGGGATCATCCCCCCTCTTTCCATTCTTATAGTAGCATTCATTGATGCAGAGGAGAAACTTTGGGAGGGAAAAATCAAGAGTCTGGGTAGGCCATAAATTTGAGATGCTTGGTTGACCTCCATGTGGCAATGCAGGTGCAAGGGAGAGAGAGTGAAGTTATATAGACAATCCCTTAAGCCGTAACATGAGGCAAGACTACTTAGAGAATGGGCACAGGTAAAGAGAAGAGGCCAGCATTCCAAGCCTGGGCCACTTGAACATCTAGAAGTTGAGAAAACAAAATAAAATTTGGTGAAAGAGCTGCACAAGAGGTGACCAGCAGGTGGGGACAGGGCCAGAAGGTTGTGCTAATAATCAGGAGAAGAAAGCGTTTTGAAAAGAGGGAGCACCAGCTCTTTTGACTTCTGCTGAGAGGTCAAATGTGATAAGAGAGGGAATAAGTGCTGGATTCTGCAGCATGAAGGGCCCTGCAGAGGAATCTAGTGGACGTGGGTTGAGGAAAGAATGTGAGATGAGGAAGTGGAAGCAGTAGCAGTAGCACAATGACTTCAAGAAGTGTTGCCACGAAGAAGAACGGAGAGAAGGGGTAGCAGTGGGGGGCAGTTATTGGGGTCAAAGCAGCTTTTTATTCTTTTGTTAATTTCATTTTCATTTTATTTGAAAGGCAGAAGGAGACAGAGACAGAGAGATGTTCCATCCACTGGTTCAATCCCCAAATGCCCATAGTAGCTGGGGCCGGGCCAGATGGAAGCCAGGAGCACAGAACTCAATCCTGCCACATGAGTGGCAGGGACCCAAGTTCTTGAGCCATCACCTGCTGCCTGCCAGAATACACAACAGCAAGAAGCTGGAATACAGGATGGAGCCAGAACTCAAACTCCAATGTGGACACCAAGTGCCTACCCCTCTTTTGTCTAATTTTTGATATACAAGGAAGAAGATCACACCCTGTGGATGGATCGCTGGATGGATCTAGTGACCCAATTCATCAAGATAGATCTCACATCTTGTGAAATGGATGGTGCTGAAGTGAAGGAAAAAAATCAGAGAACCTCCCTCTCTGAGAAGGAAGGTGGGGGGCGGGAAGTGAAGAGATGTTTGATCCTTGGAGAGTGGGACACTTGCTCTTTGGTGATAAGAATGGAGTCACTGAGAACCTATGGTGGCAGTGATGGTGCAGCAGGAGGGAGGTAGTTTGGGTTGCTTCAGTTTTCTCATCAAAGGTGAGGCAAAGTCATCATCAGATTAGGGTGGAGAGGATGTGAAAAAAGAAGCTATGATGTGGGAGCCAGTGTTGTGGCACAGCAGGTTGGGGCTCCACCTGTGATGTTGGCATCCCATTTGGACCCCAGTTCGAATCCTGGCAGCTCCACTTCCAATCCAGTTCCCTGCTGACAGCCTGGGAAAGGCAGTGGAGGATGGCCCAGGTGCTTGGGCGCCTGCTCTCATGTGGGAGACTTAGTGGAAGCTCTAGGTCTAATCCACGCTTGGCCATTGCAGCCATCTGGGGAGTGGACCAGCAGGTGGAAGATCTCTCCTCTCTATGTAACTCTTTCAAATAAACAAATAAATCTTTAAAAAAAAATTGGGTAAGTGAACAGTTGCAGAGAGCATAGGATTGCCAGGAAGTGTGGAGGGCCAATTTGAGATTTGTGGCCATAAGTTAGAATGAAACTAGTGAGGGAAGCTGTGTTGAAAAGAAAGTTATAAAATCTCATGTGTGTATCACAGCATTGTTCACAGAGTGCTTCTCACGTTGCTTCTTCAGCCATCAAAACAACCCTGGGGAGTGAGAAGGCCTGCCTCAACACCTCCCTTTATAGATACCTGAACCATAGCTTACAGCGATTAAATGCCCAGCCAGGGCTACATCAACAAAGCATCTGACTTCAAAACCTGTGCTCGTTCCCTCCCACTGGCCACACAACAACAAAACACCGCCACAGAAACCAGTCGCTGTAACTCAGGCCCGTGGCCATCTCAGTTTTTATAAGGTTTTATAGAGGATGTAAAGTAGAACATGGCTAAAGGGTTTGCTGATGGGGATTCGGGACAGGATAGCTGTTGCAAAGACTCCCATGACTTGCCACAGAGAAAAATATGGCCTCCAAATGTGGGTGGAAAATGGTGCCAACAGAGCACCGTGGTTAAGAGGGTAGGCTTTGGGATCAGAACTACCTTGGTTCAAAGCTTGGCTCTACCACCTACCAGCTTGACGACTTCAGTTACTTTAACGTCTGAGACTCAGTTTACTCCTCTGTAAAATGGTCAGGATAATAGTACCCGCCCCCACTGGGTCATAGTCAGGATTAAATGCAATAATTCACATAAAGAGCCCAACCCAGTTCTTAGTATAGTTGGGGCTCTTTAAAATTATGCTATTGTCATTCCTAGTGAAAACCAAAACTGCAACGTGAGATGGGTTGCCATAAATTGTATCAACAGGTATTACGATGTGAACCACAGCAATTATTGTTCAAAGGTAGATGGATAAAGGAACTGAAGATTATTTAGCAATCACTTCTACCAGTTATACTAGAAAAGAAGTTTAATTGATCAGCCAACAATTTGGTCCATAAAATAAACATTTTGCTACAGGCTAAAATGAAAACCAAAAGAACCCTTCAGGTATTTATGCATATTTGTCTTGTGCAGTCTCTTAAGATCTGTACAAGAAGCTGGCGCCATGGCTCAATAGGCTAATCCTCCGCCTGTGGCGCTGACACACCGGGTTCTAGTCCCGATTGGGGTGCCGGATTCTGTCCCGGTTGCCCCTCTTCCAGGCCAGCTCTCTGCTGTGGCCCAGGAGTGCAGTGGAGGATGGTCCAAGTCCTTGGGCCCTGCACCAGTATGGGAGACCAGGAGAAGCACCTGGCTCCTGGCTTTGGATCAGCGCGGTGCGCTGGCCACAGTGGCCATTGGAGGGTGAACCAACAGTAAAGGAAGACCTTTCTCTCTGTCTCTCTCTCTCACTGTCCACTCTGCCTATCAAAAAAAAAAAATCTGTACAAGAGGGGCTGGCACTATGGAGTAATAGGCTAGACCCCCGCCTGCAGTGCCAGCATCCCATATAGGCATTGGTTTGAGTCCTGGATGCTCCACTTCTGATCCAGCTCTCTGCTATGGCCTAGGAAACCAATGGAAGATGGCCCAAGTGTTTGGCCCATGCACCTACATGGGAGGCCCAGAAGAAGCTCCTGGCTCCTGGCTTCTGATTGGCCCAGCTCTGGCCATTGTAGCTATTTTGGGAATGAACCAGTCTATGGAAGACCTCTCTGTCTCTCCCTCTCTCTGTCTGTAAACTCTATCTCTCAAATAAATAAATAAAATCTAAAGTCTATACAAGAGATTTAGGCAGGTGTGTAACTCTGACAGAGGAATTACAGATAATGTGAACAATTAAAAATTGAAAGGAAAACACATGGGTAGCAATGGGAATGATTGTTGTCTTGCCATTTAGATACTTTCCATCACAGGAAATGTCACACATCACAGCAACATTTCAAAGGACAGGCAGTTGTTGCCCACCTCGGCATCAGAGAATCTCTGGTCAGCCTGTATAGGAAAGTGTGGGGCTTAGCTGATGGGCCCTGAGCCAGTACATGAAGTTTCTATCGTGGTTATCCAAGTTAGTAAAAATAAGACAAGAATGTGGCAATTCTGATATTTCTGGTCCCTACACAGGTTGAATGAGGTTAACTCAGACATGTGTTGTGTGCAATTAATGCAGAAGCCTATATAACTTACAGGAGAAGGTTAGCTATCAGTCCTGCAATTTATGGGAAATCTGACAACTTTCTGTAATTATGTGCGATGATTCTATTTAATTAAAACAGTAGAGCTATGCCAGGGTGCCCATAAGGCTATTGTACCTTTCCAACCTGATGCTCGGAGGAGTTCGTTACCTAGGAGACAGGATTTGCTGAGCTTGGATGCTGGTGAGGAAGGCTCCTGGGTACTTCTCACTTGGCACACAGACACCTGTGGAGCTTTACACATTTGTGATGCTCTCTCATCACAGAAGCCCTGGAGCCAGAATCTACAGGGTGGGAGCCCAGGCGTGGTGAGTGTCAAGGGTCACACAGTGACTGTGACACACATGTGCAGGCGGAAGGTGAAGAACCGATCCAGACACACCCCTGAGGCTTCCCAAGCCACTGTGCGAATGCGCCAGTGTGTCTGCCTGGGTTCACAGAGGCACCTTCGTTTCCACGGAAAACAGCTAGGATGAGTTAGCGGTGGTAGAGCTCACACGCCTGAGAGGTTGGCTGGGCCGTCCAAGTGAAGGTGGGTTTTTCTGCTCAGTCAGCAAGGTGTTTCTGAAACTTGTCACAAAGCTCTTTATCAGATAAGAGTGTTTTCGGCAGTAGGCAACTGAGAACTCCTCTGAGTCACTTAAACAAACAGGAAAGTCTTTTCCTGACACAACTAAGAGGTCTGAAAGTAGGCAGCCAGCCCAGAGCTGGTGCAGCCGCTTAGCAATGTCAAGAAGAGCCTGAGATGGTTTCTTGTTCTCTTCCGGCATCCTTACCATATTGGTTCATGACTTCAATGGCTTCAACATGGCTGTGTCAGGGAGAGGGGTAACCTAGGGGTTAAGATGCCCATGTCCTGCACTGGAGGACCTGGTTTTGATGCTGGACTCTGGCTCCGGATTCTGGCTTTCTGCTAATGTGCACCCTGGGAGGTGATGGCTGGAGTAGCTGAGTTCCTGCTGCCCATGTGGGAGGCCTGGATGCAGGTCCAAGTTCATGGGGGAATCTGGGGAATGAACCAGCAGAAGAGGTCTCTCTCTCTCCCCTCTCTCTCCCTCTCCCCTTCCTTCTCAAATCAACACATTAAAAAAAAAAAAAAAAAACCAACCAAACAAACAAACAAACAAAAAAAACCCAGCTGTCTCCATGCGTCACACCCACATTGGAGGCAGGAGGAAAGAAAGGAAAACTTACTCTAGTCGGTTCTTTATCAGGAAACATCTTTGTCCACATCAATTTGGCCGAAACAGTGTCTTACAGCAATCTATGGCTGCCAGGGAGCCTGGGGAAGTGACTATTTAGCTCTTTGTATCTCCACAGTGTAGAAGGAAGAGGATTTGGCGTGGCCACTCAACGCTGTCTGCCATATTTTGTAGTTCTATACGCCTAATCCATTAACTTGCTTCCCTGGAAGTACCATAATGCATCTCTCCCAGTCGTTTTTCTTCTCATTTTTACCCCCCTCATTTTGATTAGATATAGCAATAGAAAACTGCAACTGCTATTTAGTGACCATTCATGATGTGCCAGGCATTGTACTCGCTGATTGCTGTACCTTGCCTCCAATCTAGCTACAATAATCCTCTCTGCAAGGTGAAAATCAGTGTCCCCACTTCGCAAGTAAAGAGACTAAGGCTCGGACTGAGTCCACAAACTTCATACTAGGAAGTGACAGCGTCAGAATTTGAAGTTCAATTTGCATGGCTCTCAAGACTATGCTCTTCCCAGCACAGCCTTTTTTTTTTAAATTTTTTTTTTAAATTTATTTGACAGGTAGAGTTATAGACAGTGAGAGAGAGAGAGAGAGAGAGAGAAAGAAAGGTCTTCCTTCCGTTGGTTCACCCCCCAAATGGCCGCCACGGCCGGTGCTGCGCCGATCCAAAGCCAGACGCCAGGAGCTTCTTCCTGGTCTCCCATGTGGGTGCAGGGCCCAAGCATTTAGGCCATCCTTCACTGCCTTCCCGGGCCACAGCAGAGAGCTAGACTGGAAGAGGAGCAAACGGGACAGAATCCGGTGCCCATATGTGATGCCGGCACCGCAGGTGGAGGATTAACCAAGTGAGCCACGGCCCCCAGCCCAGCCTTTGTCTTGAGGGACTCACACATGTAGGAACATGTGGTTTTTCAGAATCCCAACACATTCTTTTGATAGCAGGCTCCAAGTATTACTCACCTGCTGCTGCCTTACAGCTCCTTGAAGTTATTCGAGAGAAGAGAACACTGTCACCCCCATGCTGAAGTCATCTCCCAAGTGATGCTGAGAACCGAGCTGGGACTCGCCGCTGCATCTGAGCACAGCAGTCTGCCCGTGTTCTCACCCTCTGCAGGATGATGCACTGCTGGGCGCGTTCCCATTGCCATCTTCCCAGGAAGCCAGCAAGGTTCCCGCGGAGACACGGCAGGCGCGTGATTTGAGAAGACTAAGCGCCGTGCTTGGATAACTTCTTCCAGCCAAACTGAATTTACAGCAGCGAGGCCAAGGCCAGATTCCTGGGTGAAACCAAAACTGGGCAGCCGTGCTCTGCCAGAATAAACAGGGAGCAGCACGTGGCCATGTGGCAGTGCTTGGCTGGAGCCTATGGCATGGAGACTGGGCCTTGCTGGGCGAGCTCTGACCCCCGAGAGATGTGCCCAGGTGCAGCAGAGAGCCCCTCGGGCAGCTCCTGAGATGGAACTTTCTAGAACAAGCTGAGCCAGCTGCACCTGTGAGGCTTTCCTCCAGCTCCAGAAAACCCATGGGGACATTTTCCTACCGGGTTGCTGAAGTCAAGGTGCTCCAGCTTTATAGAGCTGCCTCTCATGGCCTCGGGAGTCTGCACAATGCCTTTGAGGTCCCTGCTGTGTGGTCCTTGAAGCCGTCAGAGGTGTGGGTGGAGGCAGTCTCTGAGGGATCTGTCTCCAACCATGAAAGGGAGACTCCAGTAATTACAACAGGCTAGTCGGTGCTCGAATCCTCCTGAGACTCAGGGGCTCATCAGAACACACTTTGCTGATTTTGACTCCTGCGAATATTCAGCTGTGCTTGTCATTATGCAATTAATTGCATCCGCTGAGGAGGCAGATGATCAAAGGTGGCCCAGGGACCATGCCTCTTCTGTCTCCCTACAAGCTCCCAGGAGCTGTGGCTGCTTCAGATTGCTGCAAGGCCGAATCAGGGCTTTCTTTCAAGGAGCCTGCTTGCTTGTTCACCAGGCGTGGAGGGCTTAGGCAGGCGTCTCCCCATACAAGAGCCCCAGGGACTGGGAGCACACATGCACACATGTTCTTCCCCCGGTCACAGTGGACAAAGAACATTCTTTGTTCCACTATCGTCCACTATGAGCAAAGAGTCCCATGTGTCAGGGCCTACAAATCAGAGTGGGAAGTGTGGAAGGGTGGGGTTCTATACTCAGAGGTCAGCTTAGAGCTCACGGTTGGAGGTAAACTATGTGAAACTCCAGAAGATTCTCTTTTTTAAGATGTATTTTATTTATTTGAAAGACAGATCAAGGGGCCGGTGCTGTAGCGTAACGGGTAAAGCCGCTGCCGGCACTGCCAGCAACCCATATGGGCACCAGTTCAAGTCTCAGTTGCTCCACTTCCAATCCAGCTCTCTGCTGTAGCCTGGGAAAGCAGTAGAAGATGGCCCAAGTCCTTAGGCCCTGTACCCATGTGGGAGACCTAGAAGAAGCTCCCGCCCAGCTCCTGGCTTCCCATCGGTGCAGCTCTGGCTGGTGCAGCCAATTGGAGAGTGAACCAGTGGATGGAAGACCTCTCTTTCTCTGCCTCTCCTCTGTATAATTCTTTCAAATAAATAAATAAATCTTTAAAAGAGAAGGAAAGAAAGAGAAAGAAAGAAAGAAAGAAAGAAAGAAAGAAAGAAAGAAAGAAAGAAAGAAGAAAGAAAGGATGGAGGGAGGGAGGGAAGGAGGGAAGGAAGGAAGGGAGAAGGAAAGATAGAGTGACAGAGAGAGGGAGAGACAAGAGATCTTCCATTTGCTGGGTCACTCCCCAAATATTCCCCACAGCCCTGGCTGGACCAGGCTGAATCCAGGAGCTCAGTGCTCTATCTGGGTCTCCCAAATGCATAACAAGGGCCCAAGTACCTGGACCATCTTCCACTGCTTTCCCAGGTGGATTAACAGGGAGCCGGATCAGAAGTGGAGTAGCCAGGACTCGAACCATTGCTCATCTGTGATGCCAGCATTGCTGGTGTCCTAGGACCTGCTGTACCACACGCCAGCCTCTAGGAGATTCTTACAGTGCTTAGTTTTAATCATGGGGCCCTGGTATTTCTAAATTCATAAATGTATAATTATCACTTGTCTCCTTTTCCTAAGAGTTCAGATAAGATTGTACCCATCCAACAGTTCTCCGAGTTAGCCCTCCAGGCTCAAAATTATTTTGGGTTGCCCTTGCAAAGCATCAGGGGACTTGGGGTTTATCAAGACTTTTGTTTCTACTTTTATGTGCCTTAGAAGGAAATAGCCCCTGGCACTGTGGCTCACTTGATTAATTCTCCGCCTGCGGTGCCAGCATCCCATATGGGTGCCAGGTTCTAGTCCCAGTAGCTCCTCTTCTAGTCCAGCTCTCTACTGTGGCCCAGGAAGGCAGTGGAGGATGGCCCAAGTGCTTGGGCGCCTGCACCTGCGTGGGAGACCAGGAAAAGCACCTGGCTCCTGGCTTCAGATCGGCACAGAGGCCATTTGGGGGGTGAAGCAACGGAAGGAAGACCTTTCTCTCTGTCTCTCTCTCACTGTCTAACTCTGCCTGTCTAATAAAATAAATAAAATAAAGAAAGAAATAACCTAAATGCAGAGAAATAACCGAAATGCATGGCTTCTGCCATCATATCATATGATGTGTCTCCTTCTTATTTTCTCTCCTTCTGTGACATTTTACCGCTTCCAGGAGAAAATCCTGGGGGTTGAGATGGGACGTGAGTCTGCTTGTCCTACGAACGGGCAGCCTCTCCCCAGGAGGCAGGAGCCGGGCTGTCCAATGGGGTGAGTGCATCCTTTCAGTCATACTGCTTCAGCTCCCTTTCACCCAGTCTCTTCATCACATCACCATCTCTGTGCTCTTGTCTTCAGCAATTCAACGGCAAGTGTGCACTTTCCTGGATGAGGGGCGAGTGTCCTGGCTTGCCACAGATCTCCAACACATGAGGTCTCCTGAACAGTTCAGTTGGAATGCAACAACAAAAAAAACCCCAAAACTCCAAACCCTAAACTGTGAAGCCACCACAGGTGTTCTGTTGCCTGCATCCCTTTAGTGGTAGATATGTTTAGTGAGTCCAGCCCACTCTCTGGATATGACCTTCACCTTCCCACCCCAGCCACAGGGCTGGGCTGGCTTTTCTGTGACCCAGCCTTCGATAGTAACAGCTGAGTAGGCCAGGGATGGACACCACACTGGGCCAATCAGATCTCTCCCTTGTGGATTCAGAGGAGGGTTTCCCAGTCAGTCTCCATGGTGACTGGAAATCTGTCCTCATATCTTACCTTCCTCACTGGGGTCTCCTCTGGCCCATATAAAACACTGCATCCCACCTGCCCTTGGCCCCCATGCTCCTGATCCCCCTGCTTTTCTTTCCCACCTCCCTTCCCCTCTAACAAGACATGATGCTGGCTGGTGCTGCGTGTGGCCTGCCTCTCCCACTGAAATGTAATCCCCATGAAGTCAGGGCTCAGTTTGCTTTGCTCACAGGTACAGTGCAGGCACCTACACCAGTGCCTGGCACCTGTGACACACACAGAAATAGTAGTTGAATGGTTGAGTTGGAACTGGTCATATCCTATGTGGTCCAGAGAGAGAAAGAGAGAGAGAGAGAAGTAGCCGACTTACAGAGAGAAGCCAACAGGGAAACAAGAGAGCTCTCTCCTTCGGTTTCAGTACCTTCTGGGAGCCAGGTGCCTCCCTTGCACCTGTGAGTTTCATTAAGTTCTTGCAGTAAATCTCCTTTCTTTTTCCCATATGCTGGCTGTACTTGGTGTCTATGGTTTGCAGCAAAAGGACCCTGACTAATTAAACAGACAGACAGAGACCCAAGGCTTCCTAGAGCTTATTTCTAGTGGAGGACACACGGAGAAGGACTGGGGCAGCCAGGATGGCAGGAGCCCAGTAAACAGGGGTTAGAAAAGCAGATGAGTGGGAAGGGGCCCTGGGGACACTGTAAGAGCTTCCACCCTGAATAAGATGGGACAGCCACTACTGCCGCAGGTTTTGAGCAGTTTTGCATTTTTTTAAAAGATCCCCTAGGCTGCTGCAAGAGATCAGTCCTAGGGTTGTGGTGGGCAGGGAGGAAGCAGGAATGCCTATCTGAGCACGGGGGCAGCTGGGGAGGGGGAGAGAGGTGGCTGGAGTTGCAGACACCTGCCACACCGGAGACCCCACTCTCTGGAAGGGTGTGTCTACGGGCATTTCTCTGTGTTGGAGCCGCTGGGCTGAGCTGCTAAGTCCTGCGCCTGGCCTGACCTGCCCCCACTCATGCTTGCCTCCTACTGGGTGAGGCAGAGTTACCGCCACAAATAAGGTCATTGCAAGGCTGCGCACCCTTTTCCACCTGGAGTCCTCCAGTGAGCTGCTGGCAGCAAGGCAAGAGTTTTCATGCTTGTGGCCCCTGAACGATGGATTTGGATCTAGTCCTGGGTTTGGCTGTGATTAGGCTCAGTTTTCCCATGTTTGAGCTGAGGGGCCTGACATCCACGGTCACTCGTGGTCCCTCCAAGCTCCCGCAGGCTGCGATCCTGTGGCTCTGCAGACTGACGGAGTGTATCACTGAACTCAGGTCAAAACCCAAGGCCACATCCTGGGGCAGGAAATCAGGCAGAAGTCCCTCGCAGTGATTTGTGATGCAAGCAGCTCAGTCCTGCCTGGAGCCCAGGCTGCTGGTCACAAAAGTGGTCTGCGATGTATGATCAATGGGAGAGAAAACGCGTTCCAGAACTAAGCCCAAAGCCCAAGTCCTACTCATGGCAACAAACAAACAACAAGATAAGTGGCATCTACTCCAGTGTCAGCGAGGGTCCTCTCATTTGGAAGTAAAGCTGCAGATTTCTTTTTTCTTGAACTTTTCTATATTTTTCAAATCTTTTACTACAATTTAATATATGCATGTTACATAAATTATATGCATTCCTGAATGTGCTCTATTTCTTTCTCCCTAGCCTAGGAAGCAAGGCTGGGTGGCTGGCAAGCCTTCGCCAGCCAGGAAGAGGATGTGTGACAGCGCCCATGTGACTAAGCAGGCTGTCCACTGGATCCCTTCCCACTGGGGCAGCCACGCTGATGAGACTCAAAGCATGAATGGGCTACCTCCATGCTCTGAAGCTTTCCTAGAACATGTGTTGCTACACATGCATGTGTGCACACCTACACGAGGGTACTTTAAAAAGTTTATGGGGGGGCCGGCGCCGCGGCTCACTAGGCTAATCCTCCACCTTGCGGCGCCGGCACACCGGGTTCTAGTCCCGGTCGGGGCACTGGATTCTGTCCCGGTTGCCCCTCTTCCAGGCCAGCTCTCTGCTGTGGCCAGGGAGTGCAGTGGAGGATGGCCCAAGTGCTTGGGCCCTGCACCCACATGGGAGACCAGGATAAGTACCTGGCTTCTGCCATCGGATCAGCGTGGTGCGCTGGCCACAGCACGCCAACCGCGGCGGCCATTGGAGGGTGAACGGGTGAACCAACGGTAAAAAGGAAGACCTTTCTCTCTGTCTCTCTCTCTCTCACTGTCCACTCTGCCTGTCAAAAAAAAAAAAAAAGTTTATGGGGGACGACGCTGTGGCACAGTGGGTAAAGCTGCGACCTGCAGTGCTGGCATCCCATATGGGCGCTGGTTCGAGTCCCAGCTGCTCCACGTCGGGTAGTGTTTCCACTTGCGCTGTGTGAGCTCAGCACCTGCAGGTCTCGTCTTCACAGCTATCCTGGTGATGTCTGAGTGTTTGCCTTTCATTCTTGGTAGCTTAGCATGATTTGGGGAAAACCCAAGTGAGTAGACTGGCCTTATATGTAATCTCTCCCATTGCCTCGAAGGATTGGGACGACACTCACTCTCCAAGCTGATATTCCCATCAGCAGCCTTAGCTGAGTACCTGCTTGGGCACTTGGATCCTCTCCTTGAAGGCGACAAGATACTGCAGAAATTTCCTCCTTTTCTTGTAAGCTCACTGGATCAGTAGCTCCTGGGTTAACAGTTTTGAATGGTTTCTACTTCAGGACGCCTTCTTAATTTGAGCTAATCTCCCAGGAAGACCTACCTGAATTAGGAACAGAATTGATTTCAAGGAAAAGTGCAATAACAAGAGTTGAAAAAGTAAGATCTCGGGGCCAGGGCTGTGGCACAGTGGGTTAATGCCCTGGCCTGAAGCGCCAGCATCCCATATGGGCGCTGGTTCTAGTCCTGGCTGCTCCTATTCTGATCCAGCCCTCTGCTGTGGCCTGGGATAGCAGTAGAAGATAGCCCAAGTCCTTGGGCCCCTGCACCTGCGTGGGAGACCTGGAAGAAGCTCCTAGCTCCTGGCTTCGGATTGGTGCAGCTTCGGCCGTTGCGGCCATCTGGGGAGTGAACCAGCAGATGGAAGACCTCTCTCTCTGTCTCTACCTCTCTCTGTAACTCTGTCTTTCAAATAAATAAAAATAAATCTTAAAAAAAAAGCAAGATCTCAAATATATATTAAAATGAGGAAGGTTACCAACATCATGTAATTAATACACCCAACTCCTGGTACACAAGAGTTAATATTTAGCATAGGTTCTCTAAAGATATTTGGTATCAATTGTTTGAAGTACAGGTGTTCTGAAATGCTGAATAGCCACAGGGTCCTAGGATAGTAATAAAATATCACTTTACTCTTATGAATTAAAAATAAACACAGACAAAACAGAGAGGTGCTCCCAGACCCTAATCGCAAAGGAATCACAGAGAGGGAGAAATGTTAATTACCTTGATGTTTGATCAGCACACAGGTGTACATGAATTGAGATGTTGCACTGTATTCCATAAGTGGTACAATTATTGCTAATCAATTTTTAATGTTTTAAAAGGTAAATAAACGTATAAAGGGAGAAACAAAACTATTAAGTGATTACCGTGAGATCTTATTCTTAGTGATGGGCCTGTGGAATGCAGTGATCACAAACTCCAGACCCTCCCAAGGTGTCTGGGAAATACATATTTTCTTGAAAGGCCACTGTGTTCTCTGTTGTCTGAGATGTCCTTGCATTTTGAATAGTGCTGATCATAGAGAATGAGTCCTTTTCTTAAGGGAAAAGAAATAAAGGGAGAAACAATAAAGGAAACCATACTTCCGGGCTCTTCCCTGTCCTGGTTTCCACCTGGTTGTACAGACATGCCAAGGAGCAGTGTGTGCCCACAAGGAGTCCCATGAGACAGTGGTGATTCTGAGCCTTCATGCACACAGGCAGGCCGGGCAGGAGGCTCACTGCCCTGTGTTATTCTCCCGGCCCTACTCCCGATCTCCCTGGTGACCCCTGACATCCACTGGCTGGAGAGGAGCAGCAAACACCCCTCATCCTGGTGTAGGTCACATGACTCCAAACACCCCTCATCCTGGTGTAGGCCACATGACTCTAAACACCCCTCATCCTGGTGTAGGTCAAGTGACCCCAAACACCCCTCATCCTGGTGTAGGTCAAGTGACCCCAAACACCCCTCATCCTGGTGTAGGCCACATGACCTCGTTTTGACATTTGTCTGGAAATGAAAAGCTTTGTCAGAAGATTTTTTTTTAATAATCTGCCCAAGAGGAGACACTGGTCTTTTTTGAGAACAGCTTCTGGCAGGATCCGGGATATTTTGTGACTCTGGGCTCTTTGAGAAGGCAGCGTCTTGGAAAGCCAGCAGTAATAGCGATGGTTGCTAAGGGAACAATTGAATTGCTGATACAGAGACATATAATGTGACTGAAAACTCTTTTTTCTTCTCCTGCTTCACAGAAAAAAAAAAAAAAAAAAGCAGATGAGTCAGACGGAATGGAGGACTGTCCTCTCTGGCTGTTAAGAAAGTGAGAAGGCCACACAGCCTATTAGCAAGCCTCCGGGGGAGTCTAGTGGTGGCTAACTCTGAGAAAAGCTGGAGGCAGCTGGAAAGCTGTGGGCAAGGCAGCGGAGCTGAGGCTGAGACAGGGGCTCAGAGTCACCTGCAGAGGACACAGTCACCTCCTGAGGACACTGACGTCAGCTTGTAGCGGACGACACGCACCAGGAACTCCAAAATTATAAGTATGTACATGGGCACTTCAGAAGTTCATGGAATTCGAAGATCAGTTTTTATTTATTTGTTAATTTCCATTCCATTTGAAAGGTGGAGAGACAGTGAGACAGACACACAGAGATCTTGCCTCATCTGCTTGACTTCCCAAGTGCTTACAACAGCCAGGGCTGGGCCAGGCCAAATCCGGGAGCTCAGAACTCATTCTGCGTCTCCCATGTGGGTGGCAGGCTGGGCCATTATCTGTTGCCTCAAGGGTGTACATTAGAAGCAAGCTTGACAGGCATTGTAGCACAGCAGGTTAAGTTACCACCTGCAACCCTGGCATTCCATTTGAGCACCGGTTCAAGTCCTGGCCACTCTACTTCTGATCCAGAACCTTGATAATACACCTGGGAAAGCAGAAGATGGCCCAAGTCCTTGAGCCCCTGCCATCCACATGGGAGACCTGGATGAAGCTCCTGGCTCCTGGCTTCAGCCTGGCCCAGCCCCTGCAGTTGCAGCCATTTGGGGAGTGAACCAGCAGATGGAAGGTCTCCCTCTCTCCCTCTCTCTCTGTAACTCTGACTTTCAAGTAAATAAATAAATCTTAAAAAAGAAGGGGCAGAGGGAGAAAGAAGCTTGACTGATGTAGAGGAGCCAGGCTTGAAACCAGGCACTCCAATATGGGATGCAGGCATCTGAAGTGGTAACTTAACTAGTGCACCAACCACTTGCCCCAGATAGGCAAAAAATTTTGAAATCTATGCATATCGTGGCCTTTGAAATGTGTATTATGAAAAACAGAGATTTCAAAAAAATTTGAACCTAAATTAGCATCTTTCTTTAAAAGATTTATTTATTTATTTATTTATTTGAAAGGCAGCATTCTATATATATAGAGAGAGAGGTCTTCCATTCGCTGGTTTACTCCCTAAATGGCCGCAATGGCTTGAGCTAGATCAATCTGAAGCCGGGAGCCTGGAGCTTCTTCCAGGTCTCACACACAGGTGCAGGGGCCCAAGGACTTCCTCCATCTTCTACTGCTTTCCCAGGCTATAGCAGAGAGCTGGATCAGAAGTGGTACAGCCGGGACTTGAACTGGTGCCCATACAGGCTGTGGCTTTACCAGCTATGCCACAGCGCTGGCCCCAAAATTAACATGTTTTAATTCCATTTTTTCACAGACTCTTTGAAGTATACTCATACATTTTTTTTAACACCATCTCCTAAATACTTTGAAATGTTTTTTGATTGATTGATCGATTCACTTTATGATTGACACTCAAATAATATTCAATTGACATTTGGAGGAGCTGATTATTTTCCCAAATAGCTTTTTCTCAAGGTATAATTTGTAGAAGTTAACATTTTTACAATGGAACTGTGTAGCTTAATGAATATGTGTGTGTGGGGGGGTAAATTTACAGAGTTCTGCAAAAATTCCCCCATCCAGTTGTAGAACATTTCTGTCTCACCAAAAATTCCTTTTTGCACATTCTTGCTCCTAGCTCCAGGCAACTCCTGGACTGCTTTCTAGCTCCATAGATTTGCCTTTTCTAGAAATTTTATATAAATAGAATCATACAATCTGCAGTCTTTTGTGTCTGGCTGATTTTATTTTGCATGTTTTTGAAATTCATCCATATTGTACCACGTATCAGAAGTTCTCCTTTCTTAAAAATGCCTTTGTTTACTTGAGAGGCAGAGAGAGAGGGATGGTGAGACAGAAAGACGCAGAGAGAGAGACTGCTCCCATTCACAGGTTCATCCCAAAATGCCCACCGCAGGGAAGGCTGGGGTGGGATGGGGGGCTGTGGCCAAAGCCAGGAGCCAGGAACTCAATCCAGGTCTCCCATGTGGGTGGCAGGAACCCAGCTATGTAAGCCCCCACCAGAGCCTACATCAGCAGGCTGCTGGAGTCAAGAGACAGAGCTGGGAACTGAATTCAGGTGCTCTGCTGTGAGATGTGGGTGTCTCATCCCTAGGCTATACATGGACTCCCTAGTGTTTTTTCCTTAGTTTTTAGGATTTATTTATTTATTTGAAAGGCACAGTGACAGAATGAGAGAGGCAGAGACACAAAGTTTCCATCTACCTGCAACAGCCAGGACTATGCTAGGCCAAAGCCAGGAGACTGGGACTCCATTCAGGCTCCCACGTGCGTGGCAGGAACCCAGGGACTTAAGCCGCCATCACTGCCTTCCAGTGTTTACATTGGCAGGATGCTAGAATAAGGAGTCAGAGCTGAGAATGTTTTTAAGAAAGATTTACTTATTATAGTTGAAAGTCAGAGATAGAGAGAGGGAGAGACAGATGCACAGAGAGATCTTCCATCCACTGGTTCACTCCCCACATGGCTGCAATGGCCGGGGCTGTGCTGATCTAAAGTCAGGAGCCAGGAGCTTCTTCCGGGCCATCCTCCACTGCTTATCCAGGCACATTAGCAGGGAGCTGGATTGGAAGTGGAGTAGCCAGGACATGAACAAATGCTCATATGGGATGCCAGGGCCTCAGGCAGCAGCTTTACTTGCTATGCCACAACGCTGGCCCCTAGAGCTGGGAATTGAATTTAGATATTCTGATGTGAGATGTGCGTATCTTAACCACTAGGCTATACACCCACTCCCTAGGTTTTTTTTTAAAGATTTATTTATTTATTTGAAAGGTAGAGACATAGAGAGTTTACATCTGCCTGCAACAGCCAAGGGTAGGCTAAGCAGAAGCCAGGAGACAGGGACTCCATCCGGTCTCCCATGTGGATGGCAGGAACCCATATACTTGGGGCATCATTTGCTGCCTTCTCTGGTACACATTAGCAGGAAATTGGATAAGAAATGGAGGAGCTGGAGGCTGGCGCTGTGGCATAGTAGGTAAAGCCACTGCCTACAGCACCAGCATCCCATACAGACAGCAGTTCGAATCCCGGCTGCTCCAATTCTAATTCAGCTCTCTGCTAATATGCCTGAGAAAGCAGTGGAAGATGGCCCACGTCCCTGGGCCCCTGCACCCATGTGAGAGACCTGCAAGAAGCTTGTGGCTGCTGGCTTCAGACTGGCCCATCTCTAGTTGTGGGGAGTGAATCAGTGGATGGTGGATGGAAGACCTTTCTCTCTCTCTCTCTGTCTCTGACTCTCCCTCTCTGTAACTCAGCCTTTCAAGTTAAATAAATAATTTTTAAAAACAAAAGCAAAAAGAAATGGAAGAGCTGGAATTCCATCCCAGACATTCTGTTATGGCATATGGGTGTCCCAAGTGGTAGCTTAACCCACTGGGTCACAATGCCTGCCTTCTCTTTTCTTTTTAAATGTGGAATAATATTCAATGGTGCATATGTGTGTGTACATATATATGTGTGCATATATATGTATATATATGTATATGTATGTGTATATATATATACATATATATATATATATAGCATTTATTTTGGTCACCAGAAGGTGGACATTTGGATTGTGTGAAGTTTAGAGTGATTATGAATAATGCTCCTGTGAATATTTATGTACAAGTGCTTATGTAGATCCAAGTTTTCATTTCTGTTGGTTATATGCCTAGGAGTAGAATTACTAGGTAATATGGTAAGTATATGTTTAATTTTTTAAGAAGCCACCAAACTGCTTTACAATTTTTTGTTCCCATCAGCAACAGATGAGGGTTCCAGTTTTTCTACATCCTCCATCTAGGTTTGGTATTGCCATTCATATACAAGCACACGCACACTGTGTGTGTGTGTGTGTGTGATTGTAACTTTTATTTATTCAAGAGGTAGAGAAACAAGAGTGAGCTTCTGTCCACTGGTTTACTCCCCAAATGCCCACAATACGGGTGGACCAGGATTGGCTGAAGCTGGGAGCTAGGAGCTCAAACCAGATCTCCCACATGGGTGGTCGAGACTCAACTACTATAGCCATCACCTGCTGCCTGGATCTGCACTGGCAGCAAACTGCATTGAGAGCCAGAGTTGGGAGCTAAACTCAGGTACTCTGATATGGTACAAGGGCATCTTAACTGCTAGGTCAAACCCCTGTCCCATCTGGTTTTTTTTTTTTTTTTTTTTAGTTGTAGCTATTCTGACGAATCTGTAGTAGTTTCTCACTGTAATTGTGTTTTTAAAAAAGATTTGTCTATTTATTTGAAGGTTGGACTTAACACAGAGACAGAGGGAAAGAGAGGGAGAGAGAGAGAGAGATAAGAGGAGGGAGGGAGGGAGAGAGAGAGAGAAGGAGAGAGAGGCAGAGAGAGATCTTCCACCCACTGGTTCACTCCCCAGATGGCCACAATAGATAGGGCTGGGCCAGACCAAAGCCAGGACTCTCATGTGAGTGGCATGGGCTCAGATACTTGGGCCATCATTCACCAGCCCATTTGTAGGGAACTGGATCAGAAAGGGGGCAGCTGGGACTGGAAGTGGCACCCATATGGGATGTCGGTGTTGCAGGTGGGGGTTTACCCACTACACCATAATGCTGGCCTCTCTCATTGCAATTTTTTAAAAGATGTATTTATTTGAAAGTCAGAGTTATACAGAGAGAGAGAGAGAGAGAGAGAGAGAGAGGTGTTCCATCCGATGGTTCACTCCCCAATTGGCTACAATGGCCGGAGCTGCGCCAATCCGAAACCAGAAGCCAGGCACTTCTTCCTGGTCTCCCACGCAGGTGCAGGGGTCCAAGGACTTGGGCAATCTTCCACTGCTTTCCCAGGCCATAGCAGAGAGCTGGATTGGAAGTGGAGCAGCCGGGTCTCAAACCAGTGTCCATATGGGATGCCGGCACTTCAGGCCAGGGCATTAACCTGTTGTGCCACAGCACCGGCCCCTCATTGTAATTTTCAATTGCATTTCTTAGTGACTACTGGTGTTGAGTAACTTCTCATGTTCTAAGTGTTTTGTTTTTCAGAAAAAAAAATTTGAAATAATAGAATTTGGAGTGGAAAATCTGAAACCAGAAAGCACATGTCTAAATATTCTCCATCAGAGTCTATGCAGCAGTGTCTCTCACTGCAAATTGCTTGCGTTGGAATTACTTGGAGTATTTGTTATAACACAGCTGTCTCTTCGGCTGCAGAACTGAATCGATACGTGACCTCCAGAGTCCACATTTTAACACTCCTAACCACTACCTCTGATGGTTGATTCTAAAACACACTGGAGTTTGAGAATCAACAGCCAAATCCAAGAAATGCACTTTTGCTCGCCTAATGACCAACACACACACACGTAGGAGCCACTACGAAATGAGTAACCCTGCCAGAAAACATGTCCAAGGCATCGTGAATTCAGTGTCTTCAGGAAAACCATCTTTCTGATTCTAGAGCCCTTCCTCTGGGAATGGACCAATCAGAATGCGTCAGACCCTTGCCTCTGCTAGCGATGCCAGAACGTGGCTCCTCTCTCCTGTGTAAGGCACCAGGGAACACAGAGAGGACAGCATCTTGAAGTTAAGTGCCCTGAGACACAAAAACTCTCCACCAGGTTCATAAAAACTTTAGCCGTGTTTCCGGGATGACTGATTTAGTGTCATTCCCGGGAACAAGGCTTTAAATGAATCATCATTATAAGATAATCTTGGGGTGGTGCTGTGGCATAGTGGGTAAAGCCACGGCCTGCAGTACCGGCATCCCATATGGGCGCCAGTTTGATTCCTGGCTGCTTCCCATCCCGCTCTCTGCTATGGCCTGGGAAAGTAGTAGAAGATGGCCCAAGCCCTTGGGCCTCTGCACCCACGTGGGAGACCAGGAAGAAGCGCCTGGCTTCTGGCTTCGGATTGGTGCAGCTCCGGCCATTGTGGCCAATTGGGGAGTGAACCAGAAGGAGAGGAAGAAGACGAGAGCCTCAGCCTGGTCCAGGGGTCTGGCTGGATGACAGCCTTGTCATCATGCTGCCAGCTCCTCAGATACTCATCTGCTAAGAGTGGCCAACCTAAACCGTTTCAAAGTGCTCTTCGTCTCAGGGTTCGTTAGGATCCTAGGTCATGTTTTATGCAGAGGCTAGTAAGCACCCACCCCAAAATTCCAAAATGCCATGGCCCCTACAGCCCTAGGGAGGAGGTTTCACTTCGGAAAAAAAAAAAAAAAAAAAGGTTAGGACTTAAAGGGAGACATTCTTCATATCCCGTGATGACAGCTCAAAGCAGGAAATGTTAATAAAACTGGTAGAAAAAGGATCAAAAGAGCTTGAAACGGAGGTGGGGCTGGCGGCCTGGAATCTTACCAGGAAACTGCTTTTCTTTCCCTAAGGAGTCAAACTAAAAAGGAATCTTCCCATTTGTACTTCAAACTAGCTTTAAATACATTAGGAGAAAATATATATACACACAACAAACCTCCCACCCAGACAGCTCCCCTGGCTGGTAATTCTATTTGAATGGTCCGTGGGTGGCATCCTGCACAGCCAATTCATCACCGAGCTCCCCGCCACAGCTCCGGGGAGGTGCAGAGCACACATGTGGTGGGACAGGGCAGAACAGCGCCTGCTCCTGGACTCTGTGGGACCATTGCCCTACAGATGGCTACTTACAGGCGAGGCAGAATTGCTTTGTAGGAACCCAGAAATGCAAACATTTATGGAATTATCAGGCACAAATTGCTTGGCACTGCAAATTGGAACAATTAGCAAACCTTTGTGACGAAGAAACGCTGAACATGAACCAACTTGAGGAAGGAATAAAAATGGACCCATTATTCCTTAATTCAATTAAATGCTTATAATATATTCGATGTGCCTTTGCCAAACCATAAATGTACCTATGCCATTGGAGAGTCGGGGTGGGGCTACTCCTGAGCAAGATCCATTTGCACCAGCCCTGGCCCTCACCAGCCTCAGAACGAGAAGGAGCAGTTCCTTCGAATGGACGACCCCCAGCTCAGTTGCACGATATCTGTATGCAAGTCAGATGACGCCGGTAACATGGTGCCGACAACATGAAGCTAGTTTTTGTAATGGCCACAGATTTTTACAGAAATTAGCAACAGAGAAGTGGGCCATCTGAAATAATGCCATTTAGTAATGTGACTTTTTTCCCCTTTAGAGAAGTCCAAATTATGGACATACTGTTCCCTATATTTGTCCAGATGGTAAACTAGACATGTGGGTTGGAAGTGAGCTTGAAATTTGGCACATAATTAGAATCTCTGCCCTACTAAAATAAAAATATCAAGTGGCCTGTTAATAGTTTTGCATGTTTGAGACACCATGAAATCATGTTCTGGCTTGACTCTATCTATAGTATCTCACAAATGTGGTCTGCATAATGATTGCGGACGGCTACCCTGGGGGTGGGGGTGGGGATGGAGTATCCAGGGACGCAAAGCTCTGTCAGAGACTGAACAGACTGTAAAATGATGTGGGTCTCACTTCTGCACCTGCAGGGCAGCTGAACCCTGATCTTCTGACTCCTTGTCCGGCCCTCACTCCAAGTCATTTTGTCCCCATTAAGTGCAAAGAGCAGCATTTGAGAGCTGAGCTAGGGTGCAGGGCCCGTGTTGGCCTCACTGCTGTCTCCCCACCGGGAGTTCTTTTCCACGTTGCTTTCTTTTATCATCTCTTTCCTTGTCTCTCTCTCTAGCCCTGTGCATTTTTCCCCTGTAAGTATCATCTTTGCTACCACACAGATACTTTAGTAAGTTGTTTCCATTTTGGTGTTAGACATCCTCTGTGTCAGGACTCCTTTTAAAAATGTTTAATGTTTCAGTCACTTTCCAATTTTGCAATAATTTCAGAATGACTGAAAAGCTGCAAGAACAAAGCAGAGTCCCCCATACCCTTCACCCCAATGGCTGTGGCTTCCCCATATGTCCTCTCTCCTTTTCTCTGTGTGTCCGTGCACTTGAGCTTTTGTCTGAACTGTTTGAGTATGTTGCAGCGTGATGCCCCTTCACCCCTCCATACTTCAGCATGCATCTCACCATGAAAAGCACTGCACTTCAATGCTGAAAAAAGAAAACACAGATAAGGAAAAGGAAGGAAATTAAAATCCATCTGGAATCTCACCACCCAGAAATAAACATTCTGCGGCATATTCTTCCAGTTCTCTTCTATGCATATATTCACATTTTTACGCAAATGGGATTTTGTGCGTAGAACTTGGAGCCCTGCTGTTGGAAGTGGCATGGTACAGTGGGGAACTCTGCTTCTGGGGTCAGCCTGGACTCAGGTCCTGGGTGTGCTGCTCCCTTGCTGGATTCCTTTCCTGTGGCTGCCGTAACAAAGTACTACAAACTAAGAGGCTTAAAGCAACAGAACTTGATTCTCTTGGACTTCAGGAGGCCAGAAGGCTGTAATCAAAACGTGGGCAAGGTTATTCCTTCTGGAAGCTTTGAGGGGGAATGGGTTCCATGCCTCTTCCTGGCTTCTAGTGGTTGCCAGCAAGCTCTGCCATTCCTTGGCTTGAAAATGGTGACTTCGGTCTCCGCTCCCTCTTCACATTGACTTGTACCCTGTGTTTACGTGGCTCTCAAATCACTCTCTCCTTTCCCATATAAGGCACCAGTCACTGGATTTAGGGCCTACCCTAAAATCTCTTCTCTAAATCTTTTTTAGAGAAATATTTATTTATTTATCTAAAAGGCAAAGTGACAGAAAAGGAAAGACAGAGAAAGAGACTTTTCCAATCACTGGTTCTTTCTCCAAATGCCTGTAACATCTAGGGTTGGGCTGGGCTGAAGCCAGAAACTCCATCTAGGTCTCCCACATCGGTGGTAAGAGTCTAAGAACTTGGGTCATTGTTCACTGCTTTCTGAGGCACATTGGCAGGGAGCAGGATTGGAAGTGGAGTAGCTGGGAATCAAACAAGCACTCTAATATGGGATGCTGGCCTTGCAAGCAACGGCTTAACCTGTTCTGCCACAACACTTGCCTCCTCATCTCTTTAACCAGCTATATCTGCAAAGACCCTATTTCCAAATCAGCCCACATTCTGAGGTTCTAGGTGGAAGTGAATTCTGAGAGGTCACTGTGTAGCTTACTCTACTGGCACTATGGTGGGAAACAAGGAACTTTTCCTTTCTGAGTACTTTATACCCTCTGAGTGTAACTTCCCTGGGAGCGTCTTGAGGATTAAGTGTGATAATACACAGAAGACAATTAGCACAATATCTAGCATGCAATAAACATTCAAGTAATGCTAGCTATTGGTTATGGCAATTGCATAGTTATAATTTATTCAATATTGCTATTTCCTTCTTTTTTGGTAAAATTTATTTATTTTATTTGAAAGGCAGAGTTACAGAGAGATGGAGAGACAGACACATACACACACACACACACAGAGAGAGTATATTCCATTCGATGGCTCACTCCCCAAATGGCCACAACATCCAGGGCTGTGACGATCCAAAGCCAAGATCCAGGAGCTTCGTCCAGGTCTCCCATATGGGTGCAGGAGCCCAGGGACTTGAGTATCTTCTACTGCTTTCCCAGGCACGTTATCAGGGAGCTGGATCAGAAATGGAGCAGCTAGGACTTGAACTGGTGCCCATATGGGATGCCAATGTCACAGGCAGGGGCTTAACCAGCTACAACACCATGCCAGACCCCATTATTTTTTTTTTAAGATTTAGTTATTTATTTGAAAGTCAGAGTTACACAGAGGAGGAGAGGCAGAGAGAGAGAGAGAGAGAGAGAGAGAGGTCTTCCATCTGCTGGTTCACTCCCCAATTGGCCACAACAGCTGGGGCTGCGCTGATCTGAAGCTAGGAACCAGGAACTTCTTCCGGGTCTCCCATGTGGGTGCTGGGGCCCAAGGACTTGGGCCATCTTCTACTGCTTTCCCAGGCCAAGGCAGAGAGCTAGATTAGAAGTGGAGCAGCTGGGACTTGAACCGGGGCCCATATGGGATGCCGGCAGTGCAGGCAGTGGCTTTACTCGCTACGCCACAGCGCTGGCTCCTATTTTTTTTTTTAATTGTAGAAGAGCTGCTAATAACCAAAAACCGTTGTGATTATTTTTGAAACTTTCTTGCATATTCATGATTCCCTTAGCATAAATCTCTAGGAATGGTCCACAGAATTCTAAGCCTCTTGCTTTAACAATTACTTTTTTTGGGACTGCATGGTTTTGTGAATGATTTTCCACGTCTCTTTTGTGAAATCATCTTTGCGCATCAGTCTGCAGACCCATCTTTATTCTTCCCGATTTACCATTCCTGGAACTACACCCGCTGCTGAGGCCTGATGGTGTGCAACGCCTGCTCGCCGCATGATTCTTCCGACGGGGCTCACAGTGGAAACGGAGCAAGGCCTGGGAGAAAACACAGAGCAGAGCACGTCACCAGGGGCCAGGCTGCGCTCAAGAGGGAGAGGGACCCAATCTGAAACCAAGTCGCTGGAGTTTGCAAAGCAGTTTTGAACACTCAGGTAGACGGTAAACCACAACCGTGGCAGGAAAACAGCCCACCACAAGCCAAGGCCTAAAACCCCAGCTGACTCTGTTCACGCCTTCATAAGAAATTGCTCAGCAGTTCAAACGCCCCGGTTCAAAGCCCTCCCCCCCGCCCCCCACAGGAACCCGAGAGGCCATCGTTCCGGGGGAACCCGCGGGCCACCAGGGCACAGGACGTTTGAGATCCTGCGCTTCTTCCTCCTCTCCCTGAGCGCGGAGGTGAGGTGGGTTAAGCCGTGGAAGGAAAGGACTGTGGGGCTGCCACTTTGAACTGTGCTTCTCTAGCTGTGATGAGGCCGGGCACTGGTGTGTGACACGTACGTTTCCTCCTGGAGCAAGCACACAAAACTGTAGCCGCTTCTTCTGACCACAATTAGAAAATATTGCCAGTGTAGGTGACCACAGGAGGTATTCAAAAACAACCTAACGGTTCGGATAGAGCCAAAACAAAAAACTAGCCCTCTACACACACATACACCACCCGTTGCCCTATGGAACACCGCCCATGGGTAAGTATTCTTTCTTCTGTTTGACATTCTTTTTTAAGATGATATTCGAAACAGTTCACAAAAGTCACAAATTTGGAGGTCTAGCTGACAATCTATATTTAGCACTGCAGCAGGCTTGTGAGAACTTGTTTTTATTTTGATTGTTGTGGGTTCCCACCCCTGGAGTTTCGTTTTGACTTTTAGGGTTAAATGACTTTCAAAATGAAACTTGTCCAATTGTCAGATTTTCCCCCAAGTTGTAATTTGAAAACTGGAAGCTTTCCTATTCCATAGGTTTTTGACTGTCAGTTTTCTTGCAGAATTCTTCCTCTGGCAGCCAAGCCACCTCCTCCTGTGTGTTTGATCCCTTCCTCCCTCTTCCTGAATGCCTTGGGGGGGAAAATAAGCTGAGGCCGAGGGAATGCCCCTGGTTTGATGTAGAAAGAGTATTCTTGCTCCCGGGTGGTTGCGCAAATTTGACCAAATCCATGCCTCAGTCTTCCCTTGGAGAAGGGAGATGCAAATGATGTTTCCTCTCAGTCTTGGAAGAATGCGGGGATGAGCAAACCATGTTGACTGACAGCTGGGGAGCATTTCTCCTCCCCAGCACAGGTTGTCATTATGGATACGACAGTGTGCCTTCTGTAAGCCTCAGGACCTGACCCCGAGTGTGCAAACTGGATTCCGCTACCCTGCGAGGGAACAGCCTCAGGAGGGCAGGGACTCCATCCACAGAAAGAATGAATGAGTCAACCCATTGGTGAAGAGATGCTAAGTATGAGCTGATCATTCTCCCTACTTCCTCTCCAATCACATCTTATGGGCAATACTTTTTAGATGTCTGGTACACATTATGCAAAATGTTGAGTAAACTAGGGTTCTATTCAGCTTGTATTCATTTCCTACTGTTGCTGTAACAAATGACCTTCAACCTAGTTGCTTTGAGCATAACATGAGTTTATCATCATCTAGTTCTGGAAGTCAGAATTCTGCCATCAGGCTCACGGGGCTAAGAGCACGGTGTTAGCAGGGCTGTGTTCCTCTGGCAGCCTCCAGAAGAGAACCTGTTTCCTTGTTTTTTTCTGGTTGCTAAAGGTTGGCAGATTCCTTGGTGTGTGCTCCTGCCTCCTTTCCACAGGCTCATGAGGACCCTTGTGATGGCATTGGCCCACCTCCTTAATCCAGCGTCCTCTCCCCAGCTCAAGATCCTTCACTTAATCACATTTGCAAACTCCCCTTTGCCACGTGAGGTTGCATTCACAGCTTCCAGGGCTCACCATGTAACTATATTCGGGAGGCTCATTTTCAAAGGACACAATCCCAGCACTCAGCACACACCTAGCCCATCGTAGGTACACGATTATTATCTATAGAATGAATAGTAGGGGCAAGGGTGGGGAACATTTGGCTTATGGGTTGTAAAAAGCCTGCAAAATCATTTGGTCTAGCCCTACCAAGGCAACTGCAGGTGTGACACAAAATTCAATACATCTACAGCAGGCTAATTTTTACACTGACCATTTTGTATGGCCCAGGAATGATGTTATAAATATCCAAATGACCCTTGGCAGAACAAAGTTCCTCACCCCTGGAATAGACGATGCCTGCTCATGGCTATTCAGTTCATCAGATGCTCACTGAACATCTACTGTGAGCCAGACTCTAGGTGTGCAGAGCTGTCCTGGAACACCTAGCCTGGTAGGCAAAGAGAAAACGGGAATGAGTGGAAGTACTGGGGCCTGTGAATGCAACCGTACATGGCAGATAGCACCCAAGGAAAGCAGTTTTGTTTGCACCCTGGAGTGTCTTAAACTGTGGTCTGCTGCCTCATCTAAGAATTCTCTGGGGGCCGGTGCTGTGGCACAGCAGGTTAATGCCCTGGCCTGAAGCGTGGCATCCCATATGGGCGCCGGTTCGAGACCTGGCTGGTCCACTTCCGATCCAGCTCTCCACTGTGGCCTGGGAAAGCAGTGGAGGATGGCTCAAGTGCTTGGGCCCCTGCACCTGTGTGGGAGACACAGAAGAAGCTCCTGGCTCCTGGTTTCAGACTGGCACATCTGCGGCGATTGCGGCCAATTGGGGAATGAGCCAACAGATGGAAGACCTCTCTCTCTCTCTGTCTCTCCTTCTCTCTCAAGTAAAATAAATAAATCTTAAAAAACAACAACAAAAAAAAAGAATTTTCTGAACACATCGCCTTGGCAAAGTTGATTACTTATATTTATATTTACTTATGCCTCGTTTCTCTCTTGATGTTCTAAGGGTCTCTAACGAGAATCGTGAAAGAAATCCGTGGAAAAGTTTCTGTAGAACTTCCCCATCGCCACCCTCTGCCCAGCTCGGGGACAGCTCAGGCGCTGCAGAGGAGGTCGGAAAAGCAGACCAGGTGAAGCTGTTTCCTGAGCTGCCCGGGAGCCGAGGCGCGGCAGCTCCTTGGTGAGATGGGGAAACATGCTGCAAATGTCAGATGGTGCCAGGACGCCTGGCCTTTCAGAACACAGCTGTTAGCAAGGCAAAGACGGCTGCTGGCGCGCCAGCCTGCACGGACTGAACTCCTGTGACTCACTTCTGAACAACACTGCGCGGCTTGAGTTATTTCTGTACGGGGTCATCTGGGTTTCAGAGGGGCTGTCCAGATGCAGACCTTGCTTTCCGAGAGCCAGCGTGGCCATCCCAGCCTTGGGGCTTTCTGCATTTCTCTCCTTTCCTCCCTTCCCCTTTCTCCCTCTTGTTCCTTTTTAAGCAGCCAGCAACGGAGTCCCCTTTGTCTGCTGGGTGAGTGGCTGGCTTGAAGCAGGATTCAATGGGAGGCTGAGGGGAGAAAACTCCCGAAACCGCGTGGAGGACAAGTCAGAGGGGGGACAACAGGCTGCCTGTGTCACTCAAAAGTCCGATTTTGCAAACCCATATCCCCTCCCCCACAAGGATCCCAGGCTCTTGTGGAAATAAATACTTCACTCCTTTTTGAAAGGCTGAAATTCCTCCCAGTCTGAAGGGATGTTCTCGTGTTAAATTGTGAACACATTTAATTCACGTGTAGTCTTGCAAGCTTTTCCTCTACACTTTCTCATGTTTATTAGCTGATAACCCTCCCAAGCACCATCAATTCTGGGTGGTGGATGCTGGTTAAAACAAAAAAAAAAATTGCTAATCCTGGACAGGTGCTTTCAATTCTGCCCAAATGGACTTGGAGCAGGAGATTTGTTCATTCAGAGTGTTTTCAGATAACTTTTTTTTTTTAAAGATTTATTTATTTGAAAGGCAGAGTTACAGAGGCAGAGGCTGAAGGAGAGAGAGAGAGAGAGAGAGCTCTTCCATCCACTAGTTTACTCCCCAGTTGGTCACAACAGCAGGAGCTGAGCAGATCTGTAGCCAGGAGCCAGGAGCTACCTCCAGATCTCCCACGCGGGTGCAGGGGCCCAAGGACTTGGGCCATCTTCTATGGCTTTCCCAGGCCATAGTAGAGAGCTGGATTGGAAGTGGAGCAGCTGGGACTTGAACCCGTCCCCAAATGGGATGCCGGCACTGCAGGTGGCGGCTTTACCCACTATGCTAAAGCACCGGCCCCCCAGCTAACTTTCAAAACCTGCATTTCTCCATGCGAATGCGTTTCTGCTGCCCACACCTGACTGGCGTGTGTGTGCGCGCGTGCACACACCCCTACACTTTGCGTTCCCGAGTCAGCCAGTGCCAGCCAGCATCTCCACTAGCCTGCAGCGTTTGAATGGCCCCTAGTTGTGCTCAGGTGAAAGAAGTTTGAGGACTATGCAGAGCTGAAGAGATTTTGATTTGCTAAAAAAAAAAAAAAAAAAAAAAGAAAGAAAGAAAAAAGAAAAAGAAAGGGGAGGAGTACCACAGGCTGGCCATGTTTTTATTTGCTAGGAAATGTCATTCAGGTAGAGAGCAACTTACACCGCTCCCTTAGAGAAACACATTAACCATAGAAATAGGAAGGGCAGACTGAAAAATAAGGGATCGTCTTCTAACTCTCACAAATGTCACTTCACGTATAACTCACCGCAGCGTCCTTTTGATCTGGTTTTATCGCGACCAGCGAAAGCCCCATCGTGAACAAACATTTGGGAAAGAAATCTGGAAAAGCTTTGCAATTCCCTGAGTGAGAGGGAGCCCTCGTGCTTGTGCTATCTCATCTCCAAAAGGATGGCGAGATGGAGTTGGGTTTCAGTCCAGAGGCAGAAGCGGGGAGCCTCATCCACTGGAACCTGCATCCGGCCGGCTGCCTGGGCAGGACGTCCAGATGGGCACCTGCTCCTGACCTCCACTCCCTCGGCCCTCCCTCGGTGGTTGGAATCAGAGCTGCTGGTCGCACAGCGTCCTTGGCCCTAGGGATGCTCCCATCCAGCTGACCCTCCGCTGGGCCTGGCCTGTGCGGACATCATGGTCCCAGGCTGGTGGGGGGCGGGGAGCAGCCAGCTCAGGCTCTCCATCTTGACATCTTACTTGCCCCCCTCCCAAAGAACCCCGAACTAGAACATGCAGCACAGGCGAGTGGGCTGTGACACCGCAGGGCCAGACAACATGCTAAACACGGGCTTCAGGGTACGTCAACAACTTCGTGGAAAACTGGATGAAAAGATCATTTTATTTGGGTGCAAACATTTTTTGAAGGCCATGTGTCCTTTTCATAATACAGATTTCCATGCGCTTTTGGAAGACCCCTCATATGCACGGATTTCAGAATATTTCGTACTAAAATAAGCTTGTTGTAATTCCATTTTTTGATGAAATTAAACTTTTTTTGAGAGGCAGAGAGGGAGACAGACAACTGCCACTCACGGGTTCACTCCCCAGATTTCCACAGAGGGTGCCTGGCGGAAACCTGGAACAGAGAACTCCACCCAGGTCTCCCCTGTGGGTGGCAGGACCTCAATGACCTGACCATCACTACTGCCCCAGGGTCTGCGTTGGCAGGAGCAGGTGCCAGGTACCAAACCCAGGTACACCGATGCAGAACATGGGCTTCTTAACCAGGGTCTTCACCGCGAGGCCCAACGTCTCCCACCCTCCTTGGCACTTACTCTACAGCTGGTCATAGCACCCTAGTGATTGGAATGCCTGCGGCGGCCGAGGCCTGGGCTCTGCAGACCGGAGAGACTTGGGGCGCCGCCGGGAGGCCCGCAGCCTGGATCCAGGGATGGAAATGGCTTGCACTCACGAGACAGCGAGCCCAGGGAAGCTCTTCCCGCACTCGCTACACTCAACAGACAGTCCCAGAGCTGCTAGTAAAGCCACGCCGCCTCCGGGGAGGTTGAAGGGCAGAGAGAACCGCCAGTAATAAACACACTGAAACTGACAAGGCAGCGCTGCAGTTGCGGGATGACTAACCCTGGCCTGGTTGCGAAACCTCGCGCCGGTCGCTGTGGTTGGCATGTCAGGGGCGCCTTGGGCCGTGCTTGCACTGCCACCTAGTGGTTGAAAAATCAAGGCTCGGCCCGGGAGGCGTTCTGGGACCAAGCTACCATCAAGAGCAATTTTCCTCGTGAAAACTTGGTAAGATGAGCATTTTATTCAAAGAGTTCGCATGCCAATTTCATCATTTAATTTCCTATTCCTTCGCAAAGTCTCTGAGAGTAAGGATAGGGCCAAGGGGTAGCAGCCTAGGACAGTGAAGGTGCATTTGAGTCACTAACTCTGGAGTGTAATTTAGGGAAATGGCTTAAGTTTTCTCTTACAAAAATGTGACTCAGCAATACCCACCGTCCACCACTCAGAAGATGATTGCAAGGCCGGAAGATGGAGCCACTACCTCTCCCCTTTGTAAAACCTGCTCGCCTAGGCCCTACGCTCTCCAGCTTCTAAAACACAGTGTTTCTAATTCTTGCTGTCATGAAAAACCAATCTGTTATTTAATTTCTGAATTTTTTTGAGATTTATTTATTTATTTATTTGAATAGCAGAGTTATGGAGAGAGGGAGAGAGATCTTCCATCTGCTGGTTGACCCCCTCAATGATCTCAATGGCCAGGGCTGGGCCAGGTTGGAGCCAGTAACCAGGAGCTTCCTTTGGGTCTTCCACGTGGGTACAGGGATCCAAGGACTTAGGCCATCTTCTGCTACTTTCCCAGGCGTGTTAGCAGGAAACTAGATCAGAAGTGGAGCAGCCAGGACACAAATCTGCCCAAATGGGATGCCAGCACCACAGGCAGGAACAATGCCAGCCCCTACTTTGAATTTCAGAGAAATACACCTTTATGTCTGGAGACTCCTTGGTATGGGATGTGGGCTTGTCCCACTGACTCAGCGGCCCCAGGAATATCAGACAGTGCTCACCCAGCCTTGTTCTCTTTGGGTGATTTTCCCTGGGCACAGCCAGAGTTTTCTGTCCTGGAATATACCTTGCTCTTGAGACACAAAATTTAGGAGTTATGGGCAAGTGTTGGTACAGTGGTAAAGCTGTCACTGGGGTACCTGCAGTGTCATCAGAGTGTGTGGTTCTAATGTGCCTTCGCTCCAGCTTCCTATCACGGGCACCCTGGGAGGCAGCCGTGATGGCTCAAGTAGTTAGGTTCCTGCCACCCATGTGGGAGGCCTGGATAGAGTCCAGGCTCTTGGCTTTGGCCTGGTCCAGCCCTGGCCGTGGCTGGCATTTAGGGAGTGAACCAGTGAATGGAAGATCTCTGTCTCTGTCATTCAAATGAAATGGGGGAAAATGTCATCTTAAGGATGGAACTGCACATTTTTTAAAAAGTGGGGGGTGGAAGGGAGGAAGAAAATATGTTCTTAGAACTGTATCTGCAGGGGCCGGCACTGAGGTGCAGTGGGTTAACGCCCTGACCTGAAGCCCCGGCATCCCATATGGGCGCCGGTTCGAGTCCCGGCTGCTCCTCTTCCGATCCAGCTCTCTGCTGTGGCCTGGGAAAGCAGTAGAAGATGGCTCAAGTTCTTGGGCCCCTGCACCTGTGTGGGAGACCTGGAGGACGCTCCTGGCTCCTGGCTTCAGATGGGAGCAGCTTCGGCCATTGCGGCCAACTGGGGAGTGAACCAGCAGATGGAAGACCTCTCTCTCTCTGCCTCTCCTCTCTCTGTGTAACTCTGACTTTCAAATAAATAAATTAATTATAAAAAAGAACTGTATCTGCAAATCACATGTAAGTTACTACAAATGAATTAAAAACTAAAATGAAAATTACAGAAAAAGAGAACATAAAAAAATTGAAGTGTACTGAAGTGGTAGGTTCAAAATCCTAATTCTTAATAATCTGTAAACACACTTTCATGGAGCTTTCAAACCTACGCAGTGTTATTCATACATGCTCACAAGGGAATAGCCATAAATCAAAGCCTGTTTCTAAACCTCCCAGTAGCTTTACTGCCTCTCAATGGTAACATGGGTCAGTGAGTTCTTATTCCTTGGATGAAACCCCTGAAGGTCAGGGCCAGGTCTGGTTTAGTGCTGTGCCTGTGTGTTGAACTAAAGGGATCTCTGTTGCAGAACAGTTTGCAAGTTCCTTTAGTTGGTCCAGTGCTGGGCAGCTCAAAGGGAAGGCTGTTCACCAGAAGACATGCTCCCATGTAACTTGTACCTTGCAGGTGGCAGAAGTTAGAGGACAGCACCCAACCTTCACTGACAGGCAGCAGGAGGAAAGCACAGGGCCACTGGGGGGCTTTGGAGCTAAGTAGCTGCTGACTTGGGGTGTTTTCGCAGCAGTGTGCAGTGGGAACTGGCCAGCTACGGCATGAAGCTGGCCTTCCTGGGCCCTCTCTCCTTTGGAAATAGGGAAGGGTTCCTTCTACACCATCATCCACCTTCACAGCATGGGCTTATTCTCAATGCAGTCTCCGGGAGCCTAAGGTTTTCCATGTGGTTGGACATGAGGATCATTGCCAGATCCCAGCTACGCCCGCATCTGCCCCACTAACCTGCTAACGGTTCCCTCCTTCAGTTTTTTATTTTATTTTTTTATTTTTGACAGGAGAATGGATAGTGAGAGAGAGAGAGAGACAGAGAGAAAGGTCTTCCTTTACCGTTGGTTCACCCTCCAGTGGCCGCCGCGGCCGGTGTGCTGCTGCCAGCGCCCTGCGCTGATCCGAATCCAGGAGCCAGGTGCTTATCCTGGTCTCCCATGGGGTGCAGGGCCCAAGGACTTGGGCCATCCTCCACTGCCTTCCCGGGCCATAGCAGAGAGCTGGCCTGGAAGAGGGGCAACCAGGACAGAATCTGGCGCCCCGACCGGGACTAGAACCCGGTGTGCCGGCGCCGCTAGGCAGAGGATTAGCCTATTGAGCCATGGCGCCGGCCGGTTTTTTATTTTACATTGAACAGTAGTAATGAGAGAGACCTAAGATGTCATTTACCAGCTCTGTCCAATATAATAGCTATTAGGCCCACATGGCTATTTACATTTAAACTGTTTTAAATGAAATAAAGCCTGTAAAACTTGGTTCCTCAGATGCCTTCGGCATATTTCAAGAGCTTAATAGCCACATGTGGCCGCTAGAGCATTTCCATCATCATAGAAATATCTGTCAGATGGTGCTAAGACCAAAGCACTCATTTTAAAAACAAGGACGAGATCAGCCAGGTCCTTGGCAGAACACTGGGTAAACCCAGCTGTCCATACTGGAAATCTGTCCTCTCTGCACTGCCTTGGAGGAAGGCACCATTGGAAACAGGGGCAGAGGTTTCTCAACAGCTTGTTAGTACAGGCATTAGTCAGCTTCTCATTTATCCTTACAAAATACCGGAGGCAGCTAACTTTAGAAATAGAAAAGTTGTGTTGAGTTCACAGCTTTGGGGTTCAAGTCCAACATCAGGCAGCCCATTGGTTTGGCCTCTGGTGAGAGTGGCAGATGGCAATGGCAGAGCCCATGCAGAGGAAGGGCCCAATGCCAGACCAGGAAGCAGAGCAGGTCAGTGGGCCCAAACTGGGCTTTCATAGCAATCCTCCAGTGTGAACCACCTCTCTGGGCATGCCCCAAACCCCCTAAGGACCTCCCGCTAGGCTCTACTGGAAGTTTCCATCACCTACCAATAGCACCAATCTGGGGACCAAATCTTCAACACATGAGTCTTTGGGGGACATTTAACATCCAAAGGGTAGCGGTGCATCATTACCAGTTATTAGCTAGGATCTTCTGATCCTCCCAGGAAGAGGCCAGGTCAAGAGGGAAGGGAGCCACCATGGTTCAGGATGCTTCATCCATGACAGTATTCCCAGGCCTGGGCCAGAGCTGATTTCTACTGTGCCACAGGAAATGAGAGAAGCCAGCAAGAGCAAACGTTTCTAGGAACGAAGCAAAGGGATTTTTAGGGAAGACTGGAGAATTCTAAGATCGTTGATGAAAACAGATTATCTCTCTGCCAGCTTTTCACTCTGCCTTGTCCTGACCTTCCAAATTTATACTCCATTTCCTGAGATACTCACCTGACACTGTTCTGGGTGTATTAACCTTTGCCCTAGTTCATATCCTATGAGTCTGGGTAATGACTTTCAACCCATTGTGAAAACAGAGACCAGGCATCGGTTAGAAGTTTTGTTTTGTTTTAGCAGCTGGGGAACTGTAGCAGAGTGTAGGATAGGACTGCAGAAGATGTTGGTCTCACCTCCAGTTGCCTTTCCCCCTTGGGCATCTCACTTACATCAGTCTCCTCATCTGTGAAATGGGACTACAATAAGAACTTATTGTCAGGACCATGGAAGGGATCGAGTGAGGTAATATTCGAGACAGTCATGTGTGAAGCAGAGAGCTCTGTACCCATGCTAGTTATAATCTTAATTATTGAGTGGTCACCTGGCACCTCTCCCATAGCAACTATGGTACTGAATACTGGGTAGCCACCATCACCTTAGGTTTACCAGATGTATGTGTTGTGCTTCTACCCCCACCCCCCGCCCTAAGATTTATTGTCAATGGATCCAATGGATCTGCATTTGAAGATGATGTAGTCAAAGCCTACGTAGTTTTGTGAGCCAGCAAAGACTAGTGTAATGTTTCAATTAGCTCCTTGAGGAGATACATGGTGCTTGAGATATGCCAAATAAGCAGCATGCAACCTCTGTAGGAGAAAAGAAGTCAGCCAGCTTTGCGTGAAGACACAGCTTCCTGCAGAGCCAGATGTAGTTCGCGTTTTCCTCTTGCTTGTTCCCAATAGCAGTGCTCAGGGGGGATAAACTTTACTTAACCTAATTAATTTTAATCACAGCTTTCAAATCTCATACTGTGAAAAGAATTACAAATTGGAATACATTAATAGCAGCCATAGTTTGTGCTGCAAGCTAATCATGAATTGTGCATTTACATTTTCTGCATGAGCTTGCAATTACCATTAAAATAAATTCCGTTATGTCCTTTTAAATTACCAAAATGTGAACAGCAGATTGAGCCAGGCCCATTTTTGTGCTAGATGACTAGAAGAGCGTCTAAATTTCCAAGAATTCGACGGCTTCCTCCATCGGAACTGCAGTGAGGAATGACTTCCAGTCGTCCGCTCCAGGCAGTTTCCACTTTTAACTAATCTTTTAACTGATTGTGCAAATGTCTCACCTGCTTTACCGAGTAGTCTTCTGAGTGTAATACGGAGAAGGAGTAATATACACATGGAATTATGTACGCAGTTATATGTGCACATACATACTTACATACGTATGATGGATAGGTGTAATTTTCTGTTAGGTTTCACGTGGACTTTTATTTTAAGGGTGCATATATGTAAGTGGCTGCCAGCTGGCTCCTCGAAGGATCTGAAGCACTTTAGAGGGAACACAGAGGGTATAATAATGAAATTTTAATAAAGAACTGGCTCCCAAATTAGAATAGAGTGGTATAACATCTACAGAGCGGTAGCAGGGCATGTGTGAGAGTGGGACTTGGTAGGTGGTTTTCACGTCCTTTCACACATACCATCTTGCTCTGTCCTTACAGCAACAGTCCTGAGGAAGGCAGAGGGTGAGACAGAGATATGATTGCACCCATTTTACTGGTGAGAAGGAGACTGAGAAAGTATTAGTGAGGAGCAGACCAGGTCTCTCCACTCCAATCTGAGGGTCTTTCTGTTGGGAGATTTCGACACTAGAGACAGTTCTGGAACTCTAAACTGAGAAGAGCAGCTGTAAGCAGTGACCCTGTGCAAGTAGCTTCCTGATGTCCAGACATTAGCAGTGCAAAATACTATGGGGTAAATGCTCCTGCACATTGCCTCAGGCTGCTCTGTTTGTCCACCTGGCTGACCTCAGTTAGACTCCCGTTTCCCAGGAATCTTTCCCATCACGTTATGCCTGAGACTGTTCCTAGTGTGTTGCCGACTGGTGTTCCAGCAATGCACAGACACAGCCCTGAATAGCAACAGTGTTGGGAGAAAAGTTCCTTATACCTCCGGCACTCATCCCAAGGCTCATGTCTGAGACCCCGTAACAGAAGACAGATTAACAAGAAAACAACATACAAGTTTGTTTAATATAAATTTTATGGAAGACTTCTCACATGAAGACTCCAAGAAGCAGGGAAGGGGCCAGTGTTGCTCAAGTGCCGGTTTGAGTCCTGGCTTCTCCACTTTTCAACCAGCTTCTTGCTAATGGCCTGGAAAAGCAGCAGAAGATGGCTCAAGTGCAGAGCCCCTGCCACTCACGTAGGACAAGGATGGAGTTCCAGCCTCCCGGCTTCAGCCTGGCCCAGCCCTGGCTGTTGTAGCCATTTGGGGAGTGAATCAGCAGATGAAAGATATTTTCTCTCTCTCTCTCTCTCTCTCTCTCTCTCTCTCTCTCTGCCTCTCTTCCTCTCTCTGTCATTTTGCCTTTTGAATACAAAAATAAATCTTTTTTTTAAAGTCTTGCTCCTTTATTTAAAAAAGAGAGGGAAATAAACAAGGACATCTATGTATTTTTAGGCTTAGTTGTATGAGGGTGAACAAGTGTGCAGAAGCGTGACAGAGTGGTCACCAACTAGGCCTGCCCAGATTCGTCTGATGTCTCTGTCCTCAGGTCCTTTCCTGTGGGAAGGGGAGGCCCCGTCTGGCAGGAGGGCCTGACAACCTTCTTTAGAGGAGGTCAGGAAATTCCTTTATGCCCTATTTCAGGTGCGAATGGTGGGAGAAGCTGAGACGGAGCTTCTGCTTCTGTTTCCTCCAGTGTCAAGGGGCCTTACTCTGGGGCAGTGTGCCCTGAATCCTGTCGACAGCAGCAGCAGCAGCAACAGCACTCGGAAACAGCAGCTGTCAACTGATTGTTTACTGTGTTCTAGACACTTTATCAGATGATAGCCCCTCCCCTTTAGCACTCCCTCTTCTTCCTCAATATTCCATTTCCACCTAAATTCCTATTCCAAATGGCCTTAAGATGCCCGCCAACAGTTTGCCAACCTCTGAAATGCCAACCACATGATGGCACCATGGGCCCTAACCAGATCCTTTTCTGGGTCAGGAAGGCTAGGCCATCATGCCCAGAAATTGTCTAGTTCTAGATATCCGGGTCTTCATCAGATACTAGCTTTTCTTGGCCAAGCACTTTTTAAAAAAAGATTTAGTTATTTATCTGAAAGTCAGAGAGACATACACACACACACACACACAGAGAGAGAGAGAGAGAGAGAGAGAGAGAGAGATCTTCCATCTGCTGGTTCACTCTCCAAGTGGCTACAAAGGCCAGAGCTGGTCCAGTCTGAAGCCAGCAGCCAGGAACTTCATCCAGGTCCCCTACATGGGCACAAGGGCCCAAGCACTTGGGCCATCTTCTGCTGCTTTCCCCAGGCCATTAGCAGGAAGCTGGATCAGAAGTAGAGCAGCCAGGACACCAACTGGTGCCCAAATGGGATGCCGGTATCACATGTAGTGGCTTAACCTGCTATGTCACAATGCCAGCCCCACTGGGCAACACTCATGGATGATCTCACTTGCTTTTGGATTCAGAGTTATAAAGAGTCCACCTTGGGGCACCTTAGCCATGCACGGGGCAGTATCTCATCTATCTTTATGGGGGACAGCAGGCAGTCAGGGGCACCTGAAAGACCTGGGCTTTCAGATCCTGAAGACCTGGGTGTGACCTATGGCTCCACGGTAATGGCAGCAAGGAGATCAGGTGATTAACTGAATTGCTCTGTGCTTCCACTTCCTCATCTGTGAGCAAGAATTTAAAATCTGTTTTGCAAGAGTTTTGTGTGAAAATGAAATGTGGCGTCTACATGAAGCACGAATGCAGTCCTTAGCGCACAGTCACTGTTCAGTGCCATGACTCAGAGGCTCTGCTTGGCTCCTTGCCCAAGCTCCTTGTCCTTCCTCCCATGTCCCTTAATGTCCTACTTAACTCCTGGCATAGGGTGTATCTGGGGCCATTTTCTGGGCATGCACCAGCCACATCCCATAATTTCTATTTCATTCCTTCCCACATTCACTTCCTTAGGAGCAAGCAGGATCTGGGCTCAGCCCTTTGGTGACCTCTACACTGTTGTGTACTGAATTGAAAGCAGTGATTTACCTATGGCTTCTCTCAAGACTAGGAGGGTGGGGTGTAAGTGGATCAGAACTCGGTACTCAAAGTGTGCAGCATTTGTGTCATCCTGGAGCTTGTTAGGGATGAAGAATGTTGGCCACCGAACCAGAATGTGCATCTTAATGTTAAATAGGAAGGGAGACATTAACCTATGTGTGTGAGAGGGGTCACAGAAAAAAACCTGTGACTTTTTGAGCTTAAATAAGGAAAGAAACATAGATGCTTTAAAAGTCCTCCTTGGAAACAGCCTGGCACTTGCACATCAGAAGTCCGGTCTGTCTGGTAGCCTTATAGATGGGTCCCAGCCCTCTCCTGAGAATATCCCAGGGGAATCTTCCAGCCAGGCTCAAAGGCAGCTGTTCAGCCCAATAACAAAGTGCTGATAAAGCCTGGAGAGGAATTTCATGACTTCCATGCCCAGAAAACCCTCTGCCCAGCAGTATCCCAATAGAGGATGGAAAGGAGAGGAGATGCCTGTACCCATCAAAACTCCAGTCCAAATGCAGACTTGCAGTCCAGTTCTTTGCTGAGCAGCCCACCTGGCCTGTCAGGTGTATTCTCACCACCAAGCATTGCTAGCTTGCTCACTGCCAGTATCTGTCTCATGTCTGACATTCTTTTCCTTCTGGTAGACAAGCACTCCTGTTCTAGCTGTCTCAGGTAACACTGACAACATCTACAGTGATTCTGACAGATGTGAAAGCTTAAGAAGCCCTGAATTTGGTTCAGAGGTCAAGGGGTTCCCAAACCACACCCTCCCCCAAGCCCAGGAGAACTGTAGACAGCTCTTGCTTTTTCCTCCTGGGGTGAGCATGAGTGTCTTCAAATCCACCAGCAGGATGTGTTCAAAGCACAGATTAAAGGCAAATGTGTTCTGCAGAAATCTTTTTTTTCCCCTTTCTAGATGATTAAAGTAAACCTTAAAATCCTAGGATTCACGTGAAATATAGGACATTGCCTCCTTGCTTTAGGTTAGCTTGCCTGTTCCCCTGCCATTCAGTGAAGGCCCCCAAACCACACCCACTCATGGTTGCAGATTTTTCTTTCTGCTGAATTTTTTAAGTGTTACAGCTCTTTTATGTTTCAGTTCTTTCTCTCTGCTGGTCTCTTTGTCTCCAGACCACGAAGATTTAGGCAGGCAACAAGGAAGTGTAAGCAAGACAAAGGAAATTTATCAAATGAGAGAGCTCCTGGCACCTGGGAGAAGTCCCGAATGGGGTCCCTGAAGAAGAGATCATGAATAGGGGTTTTTATGTTTTTAAATGGGAAACTTTCCCTGACTGGTGGCTATATATGTTAATAAGGTGGAAATCTTTCTCTCTGTCTCTCCCTCTCAGCCACTAAGGGAGCAGCTGCTAGAGTCACCTTTTTTGCATAAATGTGCTAAGGAGGTGAAACCTAAATGCTCCTGGAGAGCCACTCAGAGGTCAGAGCCAGTCCGAAGTCAAAGCCCGAGTATCTTATTTTGCATGAAGAAGTGGACAGAGTGCTCAAACAGGTCCACAGTGGTCAGGATCTTTGGATGGTGTGACCTTGTCTGCTGCTTTTGGTGATTGTGATATTCTTCTTTGGGCTCCATTGTCCCTTTCCACTTGCCTGTATTAAGAATCTGTCTGTAGGGGTCAGCACTGTGGTGCAGTAGGCTAATCCTCTGCCTGCAGCACTGGCATCCCGTATGAGCACCACTTCCAGTTCTGGCTGTTCCTCTTCCAATCCAGCTCTCTGCTATGGCTTGGGAAAGTAGTGAAAGATGGCCCAAGTGCTTGGGCTCCTGCGCCAGTGTGGGAGACCAGAAGAAGCTCGTGGCTTCTGGCTTTGGATTGTCCCAGCTCTGACTTTTGTGGCTATTTGGAGAGTGAACCAGTGGATGGAAGACCTTTCTTTCTGTCTCTCCCTCTCAGTGTCTGTAACTCTACTTCTCAAATAAATAAAATCTTTTTTAAAAAAGAATCTGTTTTGTATCTCTATCAATATTGTTTGTTATTATGGAAACATAATTTCACACACACACACAGGGGTGGTGTCATTTTCTACCATTGGACCTGAGCTCATGTTCCATCTTTCTGTCCCTCTTGACATTTTTGGCAAAATTTTAGTCATCGTTTAAGTTTCACTGAATGTGTCAGCTCATCCAGAGCCTTCATGTGCTCCCACAATGCCCTGTATAAAATGCCATGTGAGAGCCTTTCTGTTGTCCCCATATTGCATGACAATGCTCTGTTTATATCTTGATCACCTCCTGGAAACACTGAACCAGAGAAGATAACAACTTTGTTGTATTATTCATCTTTGTTTCTTTATCATCCAACACAATGTCAGGCACATTGTAGATGCCCTGAAAATGCTTATTTTATAAGTCAAGTGAAAAAAGCTTGATTTGTTGTGATGGCTTTTAATTTTGTCCTTTGAAGTTTAATCAGAATGGAATAAAATTACCGCAGACTCAAAGCATTTGGGAAATTTCTGTAAAACCTTGCAACCCAAGTGGAAAAAAACAGATCAAAGAGAAATTAGATGGCAATTTGTTTTTAAAAAAATTAGTGGCATTTTAATTAGAGAATATTCTTCTCATTGAAATGAGGAACTCCCAGGGAAACATTTGATACAGTAGAGTATCCCTTCTCACATTTTTTTCCTCCAGCTATTACAGAACCTGCTGAGCAGCCTTTGTGAAGGAAAGCTCCTAGGAAGCCTTGCAATAAAACCACTCAGCACTTACACAGCTCTCTGCTCTTATAACAATTAAGCCTTTCACCCCTCCTCACACTGCAGGGGGTAAAAGCCTGCACTATTGACTGGATTTGCTGGCTGAGGGAAGAGGCTCTGAGAATAAATGGCTTGTTCAATTCCTCTGAACTGGACTGGCACATGCAGAATCCAGTTTTGGATCCATCTGTCACGTCAAGCAGTCTGTTGCTACCTGGGAGTTTAATGCCCTTTGACAAACACTGAAGGCTGTTTGGAAAGGGTCATTGTTTTCCAGACTTTGGGTTGTCCCAGTTAAAATTTTCGAAACTAAATTTAGTGGTGGTGGCCGTGAGAACACACTGCCCCTGAAAAGCCTGCAAATCATGCAAGAGAAACACCTACTGAGACCTATCTGAGGAGTGTCTGGACAGGGCTCTTAATCCTATCTACCAGGTCGATTTGACTAGGGTGTTGTGCACACGGGATCAGTTTTCTTAGCCATCTGGAGCAACCTTGTGCAATGCTTTGTTTTTCATGTGTACTTTCCCTATTTTTCCCAGAAGTGTCCTTAAAATTAATCAGTAGCCTTTTCAGAAACAGTACTGAAACTGAACCCCTATAAAGTAAAAGCAGGACCCAGCCTCTGGTCTGTCCCTCTTAGCCTAAGGTGTCCTTGCCTGTTCTTTTTCAGAAGGAATTCACTGACTTGAGGGAGTGATTCAGCTGGCCTGGTTCTAATCACTGAACTCAAGGAGTCATTTGCTCCTCTGATAAGAATCTTGATGGCCAGTATTGTCCTGGGGTGGTTTAAGTAGGGGAATTCTAGGCCCAGGCGGAATGTAACTGCCACCTTCATGCTACTTGGCCACCATAAAGTCCCTAAAAAGCACGGCATCCCTGACCAATCAAAGGAAGGTCATGAGTTCCACTGACCAACCAGGAACTTGGGCACAAGCTGATCATGCACCCCTCAGCCCCAATTTCAATCTATATGAACCTTCACCCCCAACTCCTAGGGAAGCCCAGGAATAAGCAATAGCTGCCCAGCTCCTTGTTCTTGCTTTGCAATAAATGCCTACATTCTTCCCCCACCCCAATGTCAGTGATTTGTATTCTGTGCATTGCATGAGCAGATCCAGTTTGGGGGATTCTACACCAGTGCCTCCAACTAGTTTGGGGTGTTGTTCAGTAGCAGTACCCTGGCCTTGAAGATGTTTGCAACCAATCATGTTCTAAAAAACATAATCTCCAACCTGTGAGAAATTCACCCCTGCTTACTAAAGTCAGCATTTCAGGCTGAGCCAATGTATGTTCACTGAAAAATTACTGTCAGGGAATACATAAATTCTGTTTTTCAAAAAAAGTCCTTTAAGCAATATTCAGTTATTGGTTTGAAAGGTAGAGTGTCAGAGAGAGGGAAAGACACAGAGAAAAGATCTCCCATATGCTGGTTCACTCCCCAAAGAGCTGCAAAGGCTGGAACTGGGCCAGGCTGAAGCCAGGAACCTAGAACTCCATCCAGGTCTCCCATGTGGGTGGCAGGAGCCCAAGTACTTGTGCCATTAGCTGCTGCCTTCCCAGGCACATTAGCAGGGAGCAGGATCAGAAGAGGAATAGCCAGGCCTGAAACTGGCACTCACATCTGGGATACTGGCATTGCAGGAAGCTTAGCCCACTGTGCCACAATGCCAGCCCTGAAATTGTCTATTGTGCTAAAATATCCATAATGTTTAGTTCTTAAACTGTTTTTAAGTACTCAGATTTGTACTGTTGAGTACATCCATGTTATTGTGCAATGACCACCATTCATCTTCAGAACATGTTCAGTTTTCTCAAACTGCAATTCTATATCCATTAAACAGCAACTCTCCAATCTTCCATCCCCACCATCCCTGGTGACTACCATTTTGCTTTCTATTTCTATCGATTTAACTACTCTAAGGACCTCAAATAAACGGAATCATGCAGTACTTGTCCTCTTGTGATGGGCTTACTTCACTCAGTCAAATGCTGTATAGGTTCATTCTTAACTATAGGTATTCATTCTTAACATTGTATAGGTAACATTCTTAGTATGTGTCAGAATTTCCTTCTTTTTTTTTTAAGATTTATTTATTTATTTATTTATTTGACAGGCAGAGTGGACAGTGAGAGAGAGAGACAGAGAGAAAGGTCTTCCTTTTGCCGTTGGTTCACCCTCCAATGGCTGCCGCGGCTGGCACACCGTGCTGATCTGAAGGCAGGAGCCAGGTGCTTCTCCTGGTCTCCCATGGGGTGCAGGGCCCAAGGACTTGGGCCATCCTCCACTGCACTCCCAGGCCACAGCAGAGAGCTGGCCTGGAAGAGGGGCAACTGGGACAGAATCCGGCGCCCCGTCTGGGACTAGAACCCGGGGTGCCAGCGCTGCTAGGTGGAGGATTAGCCTGTTGAGCCACGGCGCCGGCCCCAAGATTTATTTATTTTTTGAAAGGCAGAGTCACAGAGAGGCAGAGGGAGGGAGGGAGGGAGGGAGAGAGAGAGAGGACTTCCATCCACTGGTTCACGTCACAAATGGCTGCAATGGCCAGAGCTGGGCTGATCTGAAGCCAGGAGCCTGGAGCTTCTTCTAGGTCTCCCATGAGGGTGCAGGGGCCCAAGGACTTGGGCCATTTTCTGCTACTTTCCCAGGCCATAGCAGAGAGCTGGACCTGAAATGGAGCAGCCAGGACTCAAACTGGTGCCCATATGGGATGCCAGCACTCAGGTGGCTTCACCCACTACATCACAGCACCAGCCCCAGAATTTCCTTCTTTTTTAAGGCTGGAGGATATTTCCCTGTATCTATGGACCACATTTTATTTGTCCATTAATCCATCAATGACACTTGGGTTGCTTGCACCTTTTTGCTGTTGTGAATAGTGCTGCTATTAACATGTGTGAATAGATGGATGTTTGAGTCTCTGTTTGCAATGCTTTTGAAAATATCCACAGGTAGAATTACTGGGTCATGTGATAATTCTGTTTTTAATATTTTGCAGAACCATCACACTGTTTCCCGTAGTGTCTATACCATATAACATTCCCACCAGTGGTGCACAAGGGTTCCAACTTCTCAACTTCTCCAATACTTTTCAGTTTCTGTGTCTTTCTTTTCTTCTCATAATAACTACCTTAATGGGTATAAAGAGGTATCGCATTGTGATTACTCATTTTGATTTGCATTTTCCTAAGATTGGTGATGTTGAGCCATGTTCATGTGTTTGCTGGCCACTTGCATATCTTCCTAGGAGAAATGAATATTCAAGTCCTTTCTCTTGTTTTTAAATCGGGATTTCCCCCCCCCCCTTGAATATATTCTAAATGTATATATAAACAAAGCAGAGGTACAGAAAATGCAGGCTGTTGCCCCCAGAGGGTGTGTGTGTGTGATGGAAGAATGGCAAAAATAATTCCTCTTTGCCTTAGATGTCTTGGTACTGGAGGGTCTCACAGGTCACCTACATGTCGTTAACAGAATAAAGAAAAAAAATTTAAATTATCACTAAGATATCATTTTTCTGGAGTATCTCAAAATATCTAACTTGCGGTTTTGGAACAGGACAGCCACGAGAATGAAACAGTCTCAAGCTAAACCTTCATGCAGTTCCACAGGTAAAATTTTAATAAGAAAACTTCCCTTCATTGTTCTAATTGCACGGACTTGGCCTGCCTTTTCCTACCTCCCCACTGCCCGCTTCTTGGAACGAGCTAAGAGTAAGAGAGGAACCTGTCTCTCTTCAAAGAGATTATTTGTTTCCATGGTAACTTGCCTTCATGTTCAGAGTTGGAAACTGGGAAATTCTATTAAGGGATGTTGCTTTTGAAATGGTGCCTCCTATCAGCTGTTTGCTTCACTCACCTTTGCCTCCCAGTAATCTTTAGAACTCGGTGGTTTTCTTTCTATCACATGTAGGGAGTAAAATAAAACAATACGAAGCTGATTGTAAGCGGTTGTATTGGGCCCATGGTGGACTCATTAGGGCTTGTGCTGCAGCTGTCATTGTGCGGCCTCGTGGGTGTCTGTGTGATTCGGGCAGCCCTGCTCTACCACTGCACTGGCTTCTCAGAGCTCGGTGTGCGAAGCTGGGGTTTTGGAGATGCTGGTCAGCTGGAGAAGACAGAAACCTGTTCCATTGTCAAAAATGACTTTGTTAGTGAATTCCAAGTCTTATCTACGAGATTCTGATTTGGGCGTGCAGAGCTGACTCTATACTTGCTGTGAAAGCAGCTGTAGTTCAATAGGTACAATTAGGTACAAACAACCAAATGAACTGAGACTGACAACGTTATTTTTCCAGCAGCATCTATGCTTATAAAGCTGTACTTACCACCTACTGAAATACAAGGCTTGGGTTTTCTTTTTTATGGACCATCATGATTGATATGCATGAAATCTATATTGTTTTGTAGTATCTCCAGATCCTCAGATAAATGGCCCTTAAGTCAGTTTATAAATAGAGAAAATACCTGGAAAGTGCCTTTATTATTTAGGAAATTCAGCTACTTTATTCCTTTTGGAGCAAGTTCATTGGATTGTGTTGAAAGAACAATATTTTACTGGTTTTACTTCTTAATTGCTAATAAATAGCTTACGTCCCACTTTTGAAAAGACTTCCTTAGGTAAAATATCAATACTTAAAATAATATTCAGATTCGGTGATAGAAAGTTTTGGAGGTGGGTGGTGGTGACAGTTGTACAGCTAAGTCAATGTACACACATTCCTGAATCATACACTTAAAACTGTGAAAACGGTAAAATTGTGTGACATGCATTTTACCATACTGCTTCCTGTTTTAAAATTAGACACCTCCAGCCACAATGCTGGCCCCAGTGTTGATTTTTTTTTTTAAGATTTATTTTATTTATTTGAAAGACAGAGTTTATTCCCCAGGTGGCCGTCAACAGCCCGGGACTAGAACCGGGATACAGGCACTTCAGGCCAGGGCTTTAACCAGCTGTGCCACAGTGCCTTGCAACCTCTCCCCACCCCCCTCAACCAGTGTTGATTCTTTATGTGGTTTTACAGCTCTTCCCTTTTTCTGAGGCTGCCCAGTCCGGACTTCCCAGGGTCAGATGTTGAAACAGGTGAGACTCGCTGAGGTCAGGCACCAGGTGCTGGACAAACGGATCCTCAGAGATCACTCCCTTATGCTCTATTGGAAGGACAGCAGCTCTACACCGATTTTGCTGAGCCCTCGTAGTCCAAGAATTGATTTCAAGTTCTTTGCTTTCTTCTTCTCTGTCCTCTCACTCCACTCCATGTCCTCGTACAGAAAAGGCCAAAGGATCTAATAAAAATGACGTGTGTCACCACAGGGCAGCAAGAATTGCTTTATATGGTAGTAGGGCGGAGTCCTAAAAGCTGAAGACCTGTCTGCCCAGCCTAAAATGGTACCAACGCAGTTGAGCAAGAGGGCAGAGACTGTGCATCTTGGGGCAGAAAGAACCGAAAGGGCCCCTGGGCAGCTGGTGCGGCATAAACACTTGCAGACAGGAAGGGGATTCAAACTGTTCATGGAAAAAGAAGCCAAAAGATAGGCTTGTTTTGGTGCAAAAAATTTTTGAAATCCACACATAGTTTTCTTCATAATACACATTTTCCATGAACATTTGTAAGACTTCCCTCATGCAATGAATCCAGAGATTTACTTCATTTTTATCCCTTCTGAAAAAGTTGCTGAATGAAATCAGTGGAATGAGAGAGTAAACCAAGAAAAAGAAAGACATGAAATTAGGAAATAAGGATCCATCCCAAACAAAGAGCAACGGGGGGGTCACAGGATGATGGCTCTGCCTGGCAGGAGAGCAGGAGTCCGCACCACAGCTGCAGACATTGCATGGGGCAGTGTGGAATGATGTCTCTGAGGGAGGGAGGAAGGCGCAGTGGGTCTGAGGGCTGTTGGTACGGCACCACTCATGACAATATAAAAAATGCTTAGGTGTGCATCTATTGATCTGTTGGATTTTAAAAGGTGATAATTCTATAAACAAATGAACAAAGGTACTAGGTGAAACCAATAATTTTAAGAGAAAGGCAATATAAAGTATTGGCCTAATGTGTTCAAGTTGTTATAATAAAATACCATCGACTATGTGCCTTATCAACAACTAACATTTGTCCTTATAGTTCTGGCAGATTTGGCCCCTGGCAAGGGCTTGCTTGCTGGTTCACAAGCTGAAGGGGCAAGGGAACGCTCCAGGGTGGCTTATTACAAAGCCACTGATCCCATCTATGAGGACCTAATCATCTAAATCACCTCCCAAAGACCCCACCTCTAAGACTATCACTATGGGAGTGAGGATTTCAATACACAGACATTCAGACTACAGCCATTATAGTAATACAGTATGTTACTTGGATCAGCAGTGATCACTACTTATATGGTCATAATGATGCAACATCAATTGATTTGATATAAAACTGTGATATAACTGTACTGGAATGAAATGGTAGAGGAAATGGGAGAGGTGTGTGTGTAAACAATCTAAATCCATCAGCACTATGATAGTCAAAATTTTAGTATGCAAAATTGATAATCAAGAAATAGCAGGATGGGGGTTAGCATTGTGGTACAGCTGGTTTAGCCGCCATTTGCAATCCCAGTATCCTAGAGTGCCCATTCGAGTCCTGGCTACTCTGCTTTAGATCCAGCTCCCTGCTAATACACCTTGGAAGCAGCAGATGATGGCATAAGTACTTGTGTTTCTGCCTCCTGGCTTCAGCCTGACCCAGACTTGGCTGTTGTAGCCATTTGGGGATTGAACCAATGGATGGAAGATCTCTTCCTCTCTCTCTGTCACTCTGCTTTTCAAACAAATGTCTTTAGAAAAATAAAAGAAGAAATAGTTCCATGCATATTATTTACACATCTAGGATAAACAGAAGAAATCATTAGGAGCTGGGCATAGCACAATAGCCACTCCTGTAGAAGGCAAACTTGATTCAAAAACTATGTGGATGAATTACTTAAAAAATTAAAATTCGTCTTTAAAACACCTGCATAAAGTCCAAGAAATTGTTGATTTACTTGCTGAAATGCTCTGCTTCTCAGCTCCAAGCCTTCCCCCAACCTGTGGCCAGCCCACCACGGATGTGCCATAGAATCATGACCCTTAATGAGCTGACCCAGCAGGCTCCATTGGAGAAGCATGTCAGCATTTCAGGGCTGGTTCTGCCCTCGTGTTAAACAGGGTGGTGTTTTTAATGAAGCTCAAGTTGGGAATGAGAGAGGGGAGGGTTTGAGAGAAGAGATGAAAACCCTGTTCCTTATTACAGCACACTTTGACATACATTATTGCTTACACGGCAATGATTAGCTCTACTCAGCTACCATGGGGGAAATTACCATATGTAAATACGAAATCTGGGATTACAAAAGGTCCTTACATGCTCAAAGTGATTAGTGTTCAATTTAATCTTCAGGGATTAGTATTTATGCCAAGATAACTGAAAGGATATTCTGTAACTGACTCATTTAGTCATAGTATACATTTATGGTTTTACACAAATAATCACTACAATTTATGGCGATTAGAGTATTAAGTTCGATTTCCACTTTGGTTTGGAAGCAGTAGTTTTTTGCAGCATCCCTCAGCTTTAATACACCAAGACTTACAAGAGGCCCTACTTGTACCTGGGACTGTTACCCTGCGCTTTTATCTGAGAGACCTCGTCCATTGCGGTGGCCTCACAAATGCATCCTTCATTCACTCTCCCTACAGTCCTAGGTACCTTCTATGGACAGCTTGACCTTTATGTTTGCCTACAAGCTCATTTGCCGATTCTAAATCCAGGTAACATTTCAAAAGGACTGTGAAGAATCCACGTTGACACTGTTGTAACTGTGAGAAGATTTAGACTCTTCTTGAAAAGAGGAATCAACAGATCCACATCAATTTCATCTCCCCCACTCTCAACATCCTGATATAGTCTTACTGTTATGGGACTATGCTTCCCAGTTTTTATTCCAAGGCCTTGCCTCCATATGAGATAAGAATTTAGAGTAAAGGCATAAAACAGCAAAAATGAGAGCAGGATTTATTTATTTATTTAGAGAGTATACATTGACACATGAGTGTGGGCAATCTGACGAGTAGAGATCCCTGCTGTGGGAGGGCCAGAGAGATGCTTGAGAGAACATGGGAGAAGGGGAGGGGGCCAAAAGCAAGGGCAAGAAGCCAGGAGGGCTGCTCCCACACGCGGCAGGGAGTGGTTCTTTTTTGAGTATACAAACGAGATGGAGTTTGGGAGGAGTTCAGGGTTTGTGAGGTTTTCTGCGAGTTTAGCTTGCACAGGGCCATTATGGTGCCTCTTCCTTCCCAGTCCCCGATGAGATACAGGGGCACCATGGGAAAGTGGGAGTGTTGGCTTGGCACAGAAGGGGGTGGAGTTCCAGGTTCCAGTACAAGGCTGCAGAGACATTAGTTGTGGGAAAATCTCCCAGTTCACGTATTCCCATTTAACTGCCTGCCTAGTTACCCCCTTGTCATTATCAACAATATTTGATAACTATGTGACAGGAAATGAATCAGTCTTAGTGGAGGAGGAGGAAGGTATGAACAGTACTGAGATTACTGGCATTCTGAATGGAATCCAGGCTGCTCCTTACCTCATGAGGAAAGGGACCTGGGCTTGTGATAGAGTGCAGCCAGGGCCAGAATCAATCTGCCCGCAAAATCTTTGCTACTCTCTCAGGCCGTTAGCTACATGACTATTTTCAGCCCCCAAAGCAAACATCACTTGGCAACAACAGCTCCTTCCCTGCATCCTGCTGCAAGTTATTGAAAGGAGTATATCCATTTGTTCTCAGGGTCACCTTGAAGAGGACGATATTGCTGAGATGAAATGTGACACGTTAAGGGATAATAAAAAACCCTGTTCCCAATATCCAGCAGAGTAAGAGAATTTAACAGATGTATTTATTTTCATTTATTTGAAAGGTAGAGACAGAGGGATCTTCCATCCATCCACCGGCTCATTCCCTAAATGCCTTCAATAGCCGGGGCTAGATCAGGTCAAAGCTAGGAGCCTAGAACTCAACCTTGGTCTCCCATGTGGGTAACAGGAAACCTTGTACTTGAACCACGACTGCTGCTTCTCTGGCACATATTACAGGAAGCTGGACTTGTTGGAACTCAAACCCAGGCTTTCTGACATGAGGTGTGGTGTCCTAATTGGCATCTTAATCACTGTGCCAAATGCCTGCCCAAGGACATCTTTTAAGTAACAAGTGTTTAATTCTCCCAAGTTCCACTTAGCTTTTTTAAAAACTATAAAACAAGACATTTTCCCCCAAAGAGCCAAAGCATTGTCTCAGAGTGGGAGCAAATTTGACTGCTTCCTTTTGATGCAGCTGCCTCTTAGTTACCGGCTGAACTGCCTGCTAAAACACAGCCTGCCTGTATACTTTGCCTTTCGGACCAACCACCCCTGCATTTGTCACTGTGACAGGTTGTTATTTACAGGGAGTGGCACCTTATTCACATCCTAAGTGAAGCTCTAAGGAGCGATTATTGCAACAAAACTTAAAAATAAATGTATATTTCCTGTATTTTGATTTATTAACCTACCCAAAGAGTGTGTGATTTCTGTTATTTTAAGACAAAGCCACTTAAGATAGCAGCAGGCAGTTTTAACTACCTTAGTTGGCATAGCTACTACTGGAAAACATAGTTTTATCTGATGCATTCTTCATGTGGAAAGAAGCTAATCTGGCTTTAAGACTGAGGTATCTCTCTGCAGTATTTTTTCTAGGCTTTTGTCATGTGCCCAGGTGGTCGGCGAATATCATGTTGGCAGGGCCTGAACGGGAGGCAGCTGGACACTGTCCAGTATCTACTTGAATGAATGAGTAAGCAGAATTAAGGCCCTTACACTGCCTGGGAAGGTCTGTGAACACAGTGACGTCATGCATGTCCCATTGATCCCCAATTTCCATGTCTGGTCACTTAAAGGTGTGTTTGTCCACGCAGGTTTTCTGTCTACATGTATGTTCTGTTGATGGCTCCATTCACAGCTCTTGAAACTGAGTTTCTCAGGGGTGAACAGATATTGCCATTCGTTCCTCTTACCGACTTGAATTGGTAACCATTAGTTTTCCTCAGAAGAGACAACAGAACTTCCTTGTGTGCCTTTCCTTGTGTTCTCTGCTCAAGAGGACTATGGCTTATGTATTCCTGCTGCTGGGCGTTACTGGAGAATTCTGAACAGCCATCAGCCACAGTTAGTCCTCCCTAGGTTGTTAAAGACAGATTCACTATGCTGGGTCCTCATGTCTTCTCTCCTTCCTTCACAACTCCTCAAATATTGGGTGCTTTGCCACACTATTTACAGACTGGTGATCACAGGAAGTAAATTAAAAAGGACATTATTGATGGTATAAGAGCAACTATCTTTATAAGGCGTACGTTAGGGTAAGTTACATTATGTTTATGTTAAATAATTCAGAAACATGCATGAAAAAAGTAATAATCTATGCACCGCTATCTACTCTTTCCAGGATAAACACTGTTAAGAGGATCCTTCCTCCCCCACTGTCCCCTGTATTCATTCATATATGTGTCCTATTACACAATTTTTTTTGTTTTGCTTCTTAATTTTTTGACCAACATAGTCTATTTGTTCTTCATTTTCATGAACAAGATCATAGACATCCACACAGATCAATAGATATAGACCTAACTAATTTCTTTACAAAATGCACAATTTACTGCAATTCATTCAATCTTTCCCTATGGATAAACTTTTTTTTTTTTTTATTAAAAAAAGGTTTTGGTCATACCACAATTTCAAGTAACTTTTATTTTCTTTGAAAGGGTGAACTTTTTTTTTTTTTTAAATGCATCTATTTATTTGAAAGGCAGAGTTACAGAGAGGCAGAGGCAGAGAGAGATCTTACATTTGTTGGTTAACTCCCCTAGTGACTGCAATGGCTGGAGCTGGGCTGATCCGAAGCTGGGAGCCAGGAGCTTCTTCCATGCCTCTCATGTGGGTGCAAAGGCCCAAGGATTTGGACCATCTTTTGCTGCTTTCCCAGGCACTTTAGCAGGGAGCTGGACTGGAAGTGGAGCCGTTGGGACTTGAACTGTCGCCCATATGGAATGCTAAGCCACAGTGTCGGCCCATCAAGTAAGTTCTTGCTATCTATGTCTTTATATATAGGCACTCTTAACTCTGTAGATTCTTCAAAGTGGTAATGCTGCGCTCAAGGGCATCATTTTTTATGTTTCACAGATGTTTATTTTATTCTATTTATTACTTTGACATAAATATTAACAAGATAAGTCCAAGATTTCCACACTTAAAATAAGAAAGCACTGCTGGGAAAAATCAGAAAAGACTTAAATAAGAAAATTCCCACATTCATGGATTGGAAAATTCAAATGCTATCAACTCCCTCCAACTTTGTCTATGAATTTAAGGCAATCCCAGTCAAAATGCCAAGAGTGGTTTTTTTTTTTTTTTTTCCAGAAATTAAGCTGATACTAAAGTTTATAAAGAAATTGCTAAAACAATGTTAAAAAGAACATTGGACAACTTACATTAATGATTTCAAGCCTTGCTATGAAGATACAACTAAGTATAGATCAATGGAAATGAACAGTGAATGTCCCAATAGACTCACAAATATACAGCCCATTGATTTCAACAAAAGTACGAAGGCAATTCAGTGGAGAAATGAAAGGTCTTGTGAATGAATAATGCTGCAACACAACTGCATAGCTGTATGGAAAAACAAACAAACAAAAGAACATTGATCCTGACCTTACATCAAACATCAAGTGGATCACAGACCTAATTGCAAAAACTGATCTAGGTAATTTCTAGAAAAAACAGTGGGAAACATTACTTTGTGGGTAAGCAAAGTTTTTGAAACAGAACTCAGAAAGCATGAAACACAAAACAAGAAAATTGATAAACTGGACTTCATCAAAATTAAATGCTTTTGTCTTTTGAAAAGCATTATGAAAAAAGCAATGCAAGTGAAAGACAGGAAGAAAATATTCACAGCACATATAATCAGACAAAGAACTGTATCAAGAATATACATAAGTCTTACTATCTGGTATTGTGAAGAAAACCCAATTAAACAAAGATTTTAAGACACTTCACAAAAGTAATTACAAAAAAGCCAATAAGGCCATGACAAAATACTCAGGAAAATGCAAATTAAAATCACAGTAAGATACTACATGTCTATTAGAATGGTTAAAATTAAAAATCTGACCATATCAAGTGTTGGCAAGGATGGGTACAAAAGGAACACTCATATACTGACAGTGAGAACAAAACATACTATTCAGAAAAGTTTGGCAACTTCTTGAAATGTTAAAACATATATCTATCATAGAACTCCGCTCTTCTATTCAACTATTCACCTGAAGTCTTTATAGACATAGCAGCTTTATTTGTAAGAGTCAAACCCAGGAAACAATGCAAAATACTCATCAATAGGTGAGTGGCTACAACCGATTGTTACAACTACACAATAGAATACTGTTCAAAAATAATATAAAGAACAGACTATTAAAACACGCAACATCTTGTGTGGATATCAAACCATGGTGAGTGAAATATAGCAAAAAGACTATATTCTTTAGGATTAAATTGTCAAAAACACAAAATAATTAGTTATAGAAAACAGGTCAGTGGTTGCCTAGGGATGAGGGTGGAGAGGGGGTGGATTACTAACTGGGCCAAGAAATTTTTTAGGGATTGGGGAACCTCGCCAAATTAGGTGTTTTTTTTTTACTGTGGTGGTGTTACGTGTTTACAACTTGTCAAAATTTACCAATCTGTATGCTTTAAATAGGTGCAGTCTGTGTGTAAATTTTACCTATTGTTGTAACATAAGTTTTTTTAAATGTTGAACATTTAAAATCATTTTGTCCAGTTCAAAACAAACCCATTGCTACTCTTTTGGCTATGCAGTGAAAATTACTCTAATAATCTAAATGTATATGTAATATACATACACAAAATTTTTGCTATTTTTTTTTGCAAATGCAAGAGGCGGCTTTATTTACATTTTGCGCAAAACGGACCCCTCCCTCCTGAGAGAGTGAGGTACTGGACAAGGGTTACAGGCAGTATTTAAAGGCAAAAAACCACAAAGTTATCTTAAGCAAGTGAATACAAAGGGGAAGGGGGTTTTTGTTTACAGTAATTTCACTTATCTTAGTATACAGCATTCCTGCTTATCTCAGTACACATCAGTTTTACTTATCTTAACCATTGCACAAGGGGGGTTTCCAAACTGCTATTCCCTGTTATCTGCTAAGTTGCAGTTTCCAGAAACTAACTGACCTTTCTTGAAACTTCCTAGTTTTTTAGCAGGTAAATTTTCAGAAGTCCTTCATTCCCCCCTTTTTGTTTTTGTACAAATTTTAATCCTAAAATTTACAGGCTAGATTCCGCAGTTTTTAGCGCTCTGAGCCTGAACGGTTGAAAGGCGTTCACGAACAAATCACATCAGCTTATTAAAAAGACAAGGACCACAGATAGTGTAACAAGCAAACCAGCAATGGGGCCTAGAAGTGGTAGCAAGTAAGGAAGCAGTCCATTGAATCCTGTCACACAGGGGGTTTTTAGCCATGGCATGGCAGCGACGCTCCATCCAGATCGTTGCAAACTATGCCGGACTTGTTAGCATAAAACAGCACTTTTCCTACAAAGCCAAACAAATACCTCCTTGGGAAGCCATTGTAACCATAAGCTGTACTTTGGAAATTTATATTCATTAAATAAAAGTTTAATTTAAAAAAAAGAATTAAAAAGGAGAGAATGATCCAATATGGGAAGCGGGATACACAGCAGACTCATAGAATGGCAGAAGTCCTAAACAGCACTCTGGCCTCAGAATCAGCCCTTAAGGCATTTGGATATGGCTGAAGAGCCCATAAGAGTATTATAGGCATGGAAAGCCAAGACACTCTGGAAAAAAAAAAAAAAACCTAAATGAAAGATCTTTGTGAGTGAGATCCCAGTGGAAAGAACGGGCCATCAAAGAAGGAGGCACCTTTCTCTGAAGGAGGAGAGAACTTCCACTTTGACTACGACCTTGTCTAAATAAGATCAGAGTTGGTAAACTCAAAAGGCTTCCATAGCTTTGGTAACTCATGACAAGAGCCTCGGGTGATTTCTGACTACATAAACAAGAGTGTCAAATTGTTAAGTCAACAAAAGGAGTCACTGAGCACTTAATCCCATGTAGGATCTCTGTCCTTAATGTGTTGTACAATGTGAATTAATGCTATAACTAGTACTCAAACAGTACTTTACACTTTGTGTTTCTGTGTGGGTGCAAACTGTTGAAATCTTTACTTAATATATACTAGATTGATCTTCTGTATATAAAGATAATTGAAAATGAATCGATATGAATTGAATGGGAGAGGGATGGGAGATGGGATGGTTGTGGGTGGGAGGGAAATTATGGGAGGAAAAGCCACTGTAATCCAAAAGCTGTACTTTGGAAATTTATATTTATTAAATAAAAGTTAAAAGATAAAATAAAATAAAAGAAGGTCATAAGTTTGAAAGAAAATATGAAGAAAAAAAGATACAAATAAATTCTTCATTATATCCTAAAAAAATTTTTTTTTGCTATTTTTTCACATTTTGGAAAATGTTAAATTCAGGTCTTGTTTTATATTAGCAAGACTCCATAATTTTCTTCAACACTTTCTATTTCTTGTTAAATGTTTTTCTTGGCAATTTATAATTTTGTTATTGCTAGTAATATTTTAAAAATGTTCATTGTGAGAGAAAAGCTACTGATTTTGATATGTGTTAGATAGCCACTTTATAAAATTTTCTCATTAATTCTAATAGTACTTAAAAGTCTTGTGGACTTTCTATATAATTTTACATCCTGAAAACAAAGAAATACTAATTTCTAACATTACACTGTATCAATTTTGGAAGTTTCTTATTTAGCTAAAACTTTAAAGTAATTTTGAATGGTACAAAGTACATATCTGCTTTTTATCAGATATTAATAAAGTCATATTTAATTAAAGACATTAGTCAATTATCCTAATGTTGACTTTGTTGAGTGGTCTTTTTAAAAACAGCATTTATTTTTACTTACATTCTTAATTAATTTGAACAGGGAGACATCTCCCATTTGTTGGTTCATTCCCCAGATTCCAAAAACAGCCAAGGGTGGGCCAGACTAAAGTCAGGAGCTCAGAACTCAATCTGGGTCTCCCAAGTGGTAGCAGGTACACAACCACTTGAGCCTGTTGCCTCCCAGGCTACGTATTAGCAAGATGTTGGAATCAATAGCAGAGCTGGCTAGGAACTGAACCAAGCCAATCCAATTTGGCATGTGGGTGTCCCAAGTGACATCTTAACTGCTATGTCTAAAGCCTGTCTCCTTGGAAGGTGGGCTATCAAGTTTGGGCAATTCCCTTTTAATCCTTCTATTTTTTTCATGAGTATTATCAAATATCTTTGGCTATCTATTGATATAACTGCATAGTACTTCTTTCAATTGTTGACATAATGAATTGCAGATAGATTTTTTTTTTAAATGTCTCATTCTATTATATACCCTTACTCCTTGGAGTGTCAATTTTAATATTTTGAAGGATTCAATGTGGGCAATTTTACACAATTATAGAACTCTATCATATCTTTCAATGGCTACGTAGTAATACATGGTGTAGCCCTACTATATTTACCTGATCAGTGACTATTTAGGTTGTCCTGTTTTTTTTTTTTTTTTTTTTTTTTTTTTGGCAGGCAGTTAGAGAGTGAGACAGAGAGAAAGGTCTTCTTTCTGTTGGTTCACCCCCTAAATGGCTGCTATGGCTGGCACGCTGCGCCGATCCAAAGCCAGGAGCCAGGTGCTTCCTCCTGGTCTCCCATGAGGGTGCAGGTTCCAAGCACTTGGGCCATCCTCCACTGCCTTCCCAGGCCACAGCAGAGAGCTGGACTTAAAGAAGAGCAATCAGGACAGAATCCGGTGCCCCAACTGGGACTAGAACTCGGGGTGCTGGTGCCACAGGCGGAGGATTAGCCTAGTGAGTTGCGGGTGCCGGCAGATTGTCCTGTTTTAACTCAACATTGTGATAAACACAGATGTAGTGTAGTGCACCTCTAAAATAATTTCCAATTTTACTTTTACTTTGTAAGCTTCTCCACAGGGAAGGGAGTGGTGGAAAAGACTAAGTTGGTATTTGTCAGGTTCCTAGTTATCTAAAAACATTGGTTTTCCATTATTTTTGAAAGCTCTTTCCATTTCCCCTAATTTCAGCTTTATCTCCATGGTCTTCTTTTGTGGATCTGATTTCACTTCTGTCTGATACATCCTCTCATAATGGATGGGCTGGGATGCAGAAAACATGGGTAATTCTCAATTTATTTGTGCAACAGAATCACTTGGGAGCTGGAAAACCAAATTGTGTCTCTGGGTCCTACCCTTGCATTCTTAAGTTCAATTTCCCTGGAATGTGTACTGTTTTCCTTTTTCCTTTGAAAGCCACTAGCAGAGCTCTCCTTTACCTCCTCATAATGCTGCAAACTTGCCACATCCACAGGAGCACATTTGGAATCCCCTCCCACAACACCCACCCCTTTCTGCAGGGATCCAGATTGGGGCCAGGGGTGGGAGGGACAGTTCCCATCCTTGTAGGCTCCAGCTTGCCCACGACAAAGTGCCCCAAATTCCTGGCCTACTGAAAAATGGTCAGAATGCTGTCTAACATTCCTCCTCGTCCCCAGTCCCCAGGTTTTTATTTTCACTGCACAATAAGGAAAGAGGTAAAGAATCACAATGCCAAGATCTGAAGACATCAATTGCTTCGTTTTCCTGTTTTCTCTCTGTTGGAATTGTTCAATTCAATGACATCAGTATTACCAGTATTCATTTCCATTAAAGACCAAGTAGACTTTTGTAAATGGGCTTAGGAACCTGGCACTCTGCCCCTCTTATTAAACAGACAAGAAAATACTTTCCAAGTTTCCAACTAATTAAAACAATGAGCTTTTGGTAAGTCCCAAAGACATAGACCTACTAATTTTTGTGAAAACCCCTCTGAACTAAGTTTTCAACTAAGGAGTTCCAACTTGAAACATATTCTGAGTTTCATTTTACTTTTCCCAATTGCATTACTTTCATAAATCAGAAAAGCATCAAATAAATGAGCTATCAAAGCATTACAAGGATATAGAAAAACAACAAACCAAATCCAAAATTAGTAGGAGGAAATAATTAAAATTAGAGAATAAACAAAGTTGAAACCAGAAAAACAAAAGATCAGTGAAATGAAGATATTTAAAAAAAACAAAAAACAAAACAAAACTGATAAACCATTGGCCCAAATAACCAAAAATAAGGGAGTGTGAGTGTGAGAAGACCCAAATTAATAAAATCAGAGACGAAAAAGGAAATGTAATAACAGACACCATAAAAATCGAAAGAATCATCAGGAATTACTACAAACAGCTACATGTCAACAAATTGGAATTTGAGAAGAAATGGACAGATCCCTGGACACATACAATCTACCCAAATTGAGCCATAAAGACAGAAAACATAAACAGACAAATAACCAAGATGGACACTGAATCAGAATAAAGACCATCCCAAAAAAGAAAAGCCTAGGACTGGATGGCTACAATGTTAAATTCTACCAGACATTTTTTTTTTTTTTTTAATATTTTATGTATTTGAGAGGCAGAGTTTCAGACAGTGAAACGGGTAGAAAGAGAAAGGTATCCATCCCCTGGTTCACTCTCAAACAGCCCCAAAAGCCAGAGCTAGATCAATTCGAAGCCAGGAGCCTCCTCCAGGTCTCCCATGCAGGTGCAGGGGCCCAAGCGCTTGGGCCATCTTCCACTGCTTTCCTAGGCCATAGCAGAGAGCTGGATCTGAAGGAGCAGCCGGTGGGATGCTGGCACTACAGGTAGAGGATTAAACTACTGTGCCACAGTGCAGCCCCCCTACCAGACTTTTAAAGAAAAGCTAATTCCAATTTTTCTCAAGCTATTCAAAACAAATGAAAGGGATGGAATCCTCCCAAACTCCTTCCATGAAGTCAGCATCACCTTAATTCCTAAACCACAAAATGACACAACAGAGAAAGAGAACTATAGACCAGTATCCCTGATGAATATAGATGCAAAATCCTCAACAAAATACAAGTGAATGGAATCCAACAACACATCAGAAAGATCATTCTACTGCACCAAGTGGAATTTATCCCTGGTATGCAGTGATGGTTCAACATCCACAAATAAATAAGTGTGACATATTACATCAACAAAATGAAGAATAAAAACCTTATGATTATCTCAATAGATGCAGAGAAATCACTTGATAAAATAAAACATCATTTCATCATGATGGAAACCTTAAGTAAATTGGGTATAGAAGGAACAATCCTCAACACAATCAAGGCAATTTATGACAAACTCACAGTCACTAACGCACTGTTGGTGGGAATGCAAACTGGTTAAGCCACTATGGAAGTCAGTCTGGAGATTCCTCAGAAACCTGAATATAACCCTACCATACAACCCAGCCATCCCACTCCTTGGAATTTACCCAAAGGAAATTAATTTGGCAAACAAAAAATCTGTCTGCACATTAATGTTTATTGCAGCTCAATTCACAATAGCTAAGACCTGGAACCAACCCAAATGCCCATCAACAGTAGACTGGATAAAGAAATTATGGGATATGTACTCTATAGAATACTATACAGCAGTCAAAAACAATGAAACCCGGTCATTTGCAACAAGATGGAGGAATCTGGAAAACATCATGCTGAGTGAATTAAGCCAGTCCCAAAGGGACAAATATGTTTTCCCTGATCGGTGACAACTAACTGAGCACCAAAGGGGAAACCTGTTGAAGTGAAATGGACACTATGAGAAACAGTGACTTGATCAGCTCCTGTCCTGACTGTTGATGTACAATGTAATACTTTATCCATTTCAGTATTTTTTTTTTTTGTTCTAGTACTATTGGTTGAACTCTGTAATTAACACACAATTATTCTTAGGAGTTTAAATTTTAACTGAAAAATGATCCCTGTTAAGAATTTGGAAAACATTATGCTGAGTGAAATAAGCCAGTCCCAATGGGACAAATATCATATGTTCTCCCTGATCGGTGACAACTAACTGAGCACCAAAAAGGAAACCTGTTAAAGTGAAATGAACACTATGAGAAACGGTGACCTGATCAGCCCTTACCCTGACTGTTGATGAACAACTTAATATGTTATCCCTCTTAGTATTTTTTTGTTTGTTCTTCTTAATACTTTTGGTTGAATACTGTAATCAATACACAGTTATTATTAAGTGTTGAAACTTAACTAAAAAGTGATCGCTGTTAAATATAAGAGTGGGAATGAGAGGGAAGAGATATGCAATTTGGAACATGCTCAAGCTGACTTGCCCCAAACGGTAGAGTTAGAAACATACCAGGGGATTCCAATTCAATCCCATCAAGGTGGCATGTACCAATGCCACCTCACTAGTCCAAGTGATCAATTTCTGTTCACAATTGATCATAATGATAAGACTAAGAGCCAAAGGGATCACATAAACAAGACTAGTGGCTGCAAATACTAACGGATAGAATAAAAAAGGGAGAGAACAATCCAACATGGCAAGCGAGATACACAGCAGACTCATAGAATGGCAGATGTCCTAAACAGCACTCTGGCCTCAGAAACAGCCCTTAAGGCATGTGGATCCAGCTGAAAAGCCCATGAGAGTATTTCAGGCATGGAAAGCCAAGACACTATGGAAAAAAAAAAAATGACCTAAATGAAAGATCTCCACGAGAGAGATCCCAGTAGAAAGAATAGGTCATCAAAGAAGGAGGCACCTTTCTCTGAAGGGAGGAGAGAACTTCCACTTTGACTACGACCTTGTCTAAATATGATCAGAGTCAGTGAACTCAAAAGGCTTCCATAGCCTTGGCAACTCGTGATAAGAGCCTAGGGGGGATTACTGATGCCATAAACAAGAGTGTCAGTTTGTTAAGTCAACAACAGGAGTCACTGAGCACTTAATCCCCATGTAGGATCTCTGTCCTTAATGTGCTGTACATTGTGATTTAATGCTATAACTAGTACTCAAACAGTATTTTTCACTTTGTGTTTCTATGTGGGTACAAACTGTTGAAATCTTTACTTAATATATACTAAACTGATCTTCTGTATATAAAGAGAATTGAAAATGAATCTTGATGTGAATGGAAGGGGAGAGGGAGCAGGAGAGGGGAGGGTTGCGGGTGGGAGGGAAGTTATGGGGGGAGGGAAGCCATTGTAGTTCATAAGCTGTATTTTGGAAATTTATATTCATTAAGTAAAAGCTAAAAAAAAATTTGGGAAAAGTTGGCAGCATTTCCACTAAGATCTGGAACTAAACAAGAATATGCCCTTAGTGGGAGAGGGGAGGGGTGTGGGTGGGAGGGAAGGCATGGGGGGGAAAAAGCCATTGTAATCCATAAACTGTACTTTGGAAATTTATATTTATTAAAAGTTAAAAAAAAAAAAAGAATATGCCTTTACCACTGTGATTCAACATATTCCTGGAAGTTTTAGCCAGAGCCATTAGGCAAGAAAAAGAAATCAAAGGGATGCAAACTGAGATGGAGGAAGTCAAACTATCCCTATTTTCAGATAACATGATTCTATATATAGGAGATGCAAAAGATTCCACTAAGAGACTACTGGAACTCAGAAGAGTTTGGTAAAGAGGCAGGATATAAAAAAAAAAAATACACAAAAATCAACAGCCTTTGTATACACAGACAATGCCACAGCTGAGAAAGAACTTGTAAGATCAATCCCATTCACAATAGCCACATACACACACACACACACACACAAAACAAATACCTTAGAATAAACTTAATCAGGATGTCAAAGATCTCTATGATTAAGATTATAAAACATTAAAGAAGGAAATAGAAAACACAAAAAAATGGAAAAATCTTTCATGTTCATGGATTGGAAGAATTAATATCAAAATGACCATATTTCCAAAAGTAATTTACAGATTCAGTGTGAAACCAATCAAAATACCAAAGATATTCTTCTCAGATATGTAAAAAAATGCTGAAATTCATATGGAAAAACAGGAGACCCCAAATAGCTAAAGCAATCTTATACAACAAAACAAAGCCAGAGGCATCATAATACCAGATTTCAAGACATACTACAGGGCAATTATAATCAGTCTGATACAGTTACAATTAATGGTACAAAAATAGATGAATAGACAATGGAACAGATTAGAAATGCCAGAAATCAACCCATGCACCTACAACCAATGTTTGACAAAGGGGTTAAAATCATTCCCAAGAGCAAGGACAGTCTCTTCAACAAATGGTGCTGAGAAAACTGGATCTCCATATGCAGAAGCATGAAGTAAGACCCCTACCTTACATCTTACACAAGAATCCACTCAAAATTGATTAAAGACCTAACCTAAATCTATGGTATGATACCATCAAATTATTAGAGAACATTGGGTAAACCCTGTAAGACACTGGCATAGGCAAAGAGTTCTTGGAAAAGACCCCGCAGGCATAGGCAATCAAAGTCAAAACTGACAAATGGGATTCCATCAAACTGAGAAGCTTCTGCATTGCAAAAGAAAACTCAGCAAAGTGAAGAGGCTACCAACAATGGGAGAAAATATTTGTACATTATGCAACTGGTAAAGAAATAATAACAGAAACTATAGAGATCAAGACACTCAACAACAAAGCAAACACCCAGTGAAGAAACGGGCAAAGGAATATAAACAGGCATTTTCCAAGAGGAAATCCAAATGGCCAATAGTCACATGAAAAAATGCAAGATCACTGGCTGTCAGGGAAATGCAAATCAAAACCACAATGAGGTTTCACCTCACTCCTGTTAGAATGGCTTTCATATGGAAATCACCAAAAACAAATGCTGGTGAAGATGTGGGAAAAAGGTACCCTAATCCACAGTTGGTGGGAATGTAAACCTGCACAGCCACTGTGGAAGACAGTATGGAGATACCTCTGAAATCTGAATATAGACCTACCATATGACCCAGCCATTCCACTCCTGGGAATTTACCCAAGGGAAATAAAATCAGCATAATAGTTACCTGTACCCCCATGTTTATTACAGCTCAATTCACTATAGCTAAGATACAGAATCAACCTAAATGCCCTCATCTGAAGACTGGAATAAGAAATTACGGGATATATACATCATGGAATACTACACAGCAACAAAAAATGAAATCTTGTCATTTTCAACAAAATGGATGAAACTGGAAAACATCATACTTAGTGAAATAAGCCAGCCTCAAAAGTGCAAATATCATATGTTCTCCCTTATTTGTGATAACTAACAGAGCATCTAAAAGGTAATCTATAGAAGTGAAATTAACACTTCAAGATGCAGTGATTTTGAACAGCCCTTGTCTTGACTGTTAAGGAACATTTTTTTTTTTCATACAATTTGTTGAACTCTTTACTTGTATAAAGTTAATTGAAAATGGATTTTAGTAAAAAATATGAATGGGAATAGGAGAGGGAGGATGAGGGGTAGGGGTAGGGGTGGGAGTGTGGGTGCAGTGGGAAGAATCAATATATTCCTGAAGTTATATTTATGAAAAGCATGAAGTTTGTATTCCTCTAAAAAAGTTTCTGGGGAAAAACATAAAAATAACTATAAAAAAATTAGGACCCATGACATTGAGAGGAATACTCATGTATTCCCAAACTTTGAAGTGGAGGAGAAGATGTGTTAACTGATCCATTATCCAGCCTCTGAAGTCAAGATTATGGTAGGTGAGTACTGAGTAGTGTTAAGAATCCTGACATTTTGCTTTATTAGTTTCTGTGTAAGGTAAAAATGCTGCTAGTGCAGAGCTCTTCAATTCTCACATGCTGACATAAATCACTCACCATTTTTTCATATCAATTTAGAATAACAATTTTATTAAAAACAAAAATAAATCTAAAAAGCTTCCTTCAGTTACACAGTATACACAAGAATTTCAGCATCGCATCCTTTTACATGAAATGTTCTGAATGATGGAAGTCGAAGTAGAATTTACTACTCCTTGAAGAGAGGAGGTGAGTGCTGACGGAAGGACACCAAAGTTTCACAGGCAAGACCTGTGGCCTTTGGCTACAGGCAGGGGCTGAAATTAGGAAACACGAAAGAAATCTGAAGAAAAACAGATATTCAATACTCTAAAATACTTCAGCAGAAAGAGCCAGTCACTTGTAAACAACTTTTTAAAGAGATCTCCTCAATATGCCCTGTTGCCATAAGGTAAATATTGTTAACTGACTTTTATTCAACTCAAAAAAGCCATTTTTATGGCTGAGGAGTGTTTCCCTTTAGATTAGACAAAAGCTTTGCTTTCTTAACCTGGAGGCAAGAATAAAATGTAATTAGGCCTTCTTCAGGAATTGTGAATTTCTCTCTCTCTCTTTTTTTTTTTTTGATTTACTTATTTATTTGAAAGTCAGAGTTACAAAGTAAGAGGGAGACAGCTATCTTCCATCTGCTGGTTTACTCACCAGATGGCCACAGTGGCTGGGTCAGGCAGAAGCCAGGGACTCTTCTGGTTGTCCCACATTGGTGCAGGGCCCAAGCACTTGGGCCATCTTCCGCTGCTTTCCCAGCACTTTAGCAGGGAATCTGATTGGAAGTAGAGCAGCTGGGACATGAAACGGCGCCCTTATGGGATGCTGATGTCGCTGGTGCTGGCTTTGCCTGATTCAGCATTAAGCCAGCACTTGTGAATTTCTTAGACTAGGACATTTTAGCCCCTTGCTTTTCTGTTTCTCTATTTTTACCCAAATAAGAGGGTTAGAATAAATCAGCAAAACAGAATTAACTGGCTGGTGCTGTGGCTCACTAGGCTAATCCACCGCCTGTGGCAAAGGCACCCCGGGTTCTAGTCCTGGTTAGGGCGCCGGATTCTGTCCCGGTTGCTCCTCTTCCAGGCCAGCTCTCTGCTGTGGCCCAGGAAGGCAGTGGAGGATGGCCCAAGTGCTTGGAACCTGCACCACATAGGAGACCAGGAGGAAGCACCTGGCTCCTGGCTTCGGATTGGCGCAGCACCGGCTGTAGCAGCCATCTGGGGGGTGAACCAGCAGAAGGAAGACCTTTCTCTCTGTTTTTCTCTCTCTCTCTCACTGTCTAACTCTGCCTGTCAAAAAAAAAAAAAAAAAAAAAAAAAAAACAAAAACAAAAAAAAACCAAACCAAACCAAACCAAACCAAACAAAAAAACAAAAAAAACCCAGAATTAATTGTTTGGCTCCTGGAAGGTTTGATGGGTGAAGATACCAAGGAAACTGTCTATGGATCCTAATTATCCTTGGTGTACATCTCCAGGTATAACGAGGACTTAAAAGTGTGAGATTGGCAACACAACTACTTAAAAAACAGAGTAAGGCTGAACTGCACTCAATGTCCAGGACATCTATGACACTGCAATGCAACTTACTATAAACAAACAAGCAGCTGTTCAACAGCTTTTTGCATTTGGTACCATAACTACAATCTACTCTCTTCCATTTACCTATTTGGATATTTTTATGATTACATGTAATATTAACAATACATTTTCCCTTTAAGTGTGTTATAATACAGCAGAGCATATGAGTGACTAAAAATAAAACCTGAAATCTCCAATGCTAAATGCTATGGCAATGTCAAGCCTTAGCATTCATGCCTGCACGTCTCATGCTCTGAGATAACTGGTGACTAGGTCCCTTTTGGTGGAGTTGACAGAGGTACACTCAAGCAGCAATGCTGGGTCATGCTTCTCAACAGGTCTGTTCTCCAGGTATTTTTTGTGTCAACTGTAGTTTACTATTGGTAATATGCTGACGTCAATAAGAGTTTCAGGAAGGTAATTCAATTATTTGGAAATGACAATTCCTTCCTTTTATGGAAATTAAGTGATAGAAAACATTTAGTTCCCAGAAGCTCTCTAATAATAGTCTCGGAATAAGCTAAAAATGACACAATTTAGTACAAACTGTCCTTTACTTTTATTGCTTGTATACATAAAGATTCATTATAAAACTCAGGGGGACGAGGAAGAAATAATGGAAGAAAAAGTTACCTGCTTTAGCATTTTTAAGAATAGTTTTGATAACTTCTTAGATCAACTTGCTTATCTGAAATAGAGCAAAATCTACAATACAATCATGATAGAATTCTAACAATTGGAGTAGTTATGTTTTTATTTTTTCTCTTCATATAACGTTAATGCTACAAAATGAGATTGATGATACTCTTATTTAAAAGACATTTTGTACAGTATCAAAATGTGACTTAATACCAACTGAAAAAATAGAGCTTGTGTGGTCTATTATTTTAATAATGTTTTATTATTACTTTTAAGTTTTGAAGGTTGGTAGCAAAGTTAATGTTAACAATATAAATATTCTCTTTATATGTGCTGAAATTTCTCTTAAAAGTGTTGATAGGCAGCAAGCATTCTAGAATGGGCTTGCAAGGAAAATCAATTATTCCAATATCTAGCATAAATAAGATACATGATGAATTTACATTTACTTCTTTAACTTCCTTGTTATTCCTCATTTTCCTGGTTTATTCTTCATTTGATGTAAAAAGTAATCTAAGCCCAAGGCTTTTAGCTGGAGCAATTATTTCCATTTTCCATAATTTCTTTTTAGTTTTTCAAATATATGATAAAATGATCCAATAATCATTGCAGGAAGGAATGATCATTTAAGCTGGATCATGTTTTTTTTTTGTCCTTTAATTTAAGAGATATTAATACTAGAGTCATAAAAGCTTTACAGTTTCAACACACACATATACACAATCACAGAATTAAAAATCTTTATGCCTAAAAAAAAGATCCATTTTGTTCAGCGTATCAAACAAATTTTAGTCTAATGAAATCTGGAAAAATTGCTTTCATTAAATTCAGCAGCCTCTACTTACCTTTAAATATTTTACAGATGGAGCTAAGTTCAGTACTGATCCAAGGATGATGGCATCAAAGCCATGTAACCCCAAATGATCTGTATTTCTGTAATGTACCACCAATTATTCTAGATTAATAATACCCTGTCTTTAACTTGGCATATACCATCTTTTGGAAAAATATTAGTTTTTTGAGATGAGATACAAGAACAAAATCATTCTTGAGGTTCCACCTCTAATATGCAGAAAGGACGATGTTTGCACATAGCAGCTAGTTTGACACCCATGTTCTGTTAGGCTAGCCTTCACACAATGAGCATGCATGTACAGCCACAGTTCACTGCAGCTGTTCTGAAGTTGAGAACTGCTGCTAATTCAAGTCACAGATGCCAACACATTATGCAACAAGACAGTGGAATTGTGTGTCCACCATGAGAAAAGGAAAATAAACGATGAAACAAATGCAGCAAATATAGGCAGCTGGCATTCAGAACATGCCAAAAAGCTAACACTCATGAACTGTCTTTATAAGGGTTTTTCTTTCCTTAAAAAAAAAGTCTTTGCATATTTGAAAATGTTACGGTCCCAGAGAATCATGAAGTGCCTTGTCGTTTTTGCTGCTGACTTCTGATGACCTCTAGCTGTTTTTTGCATTGCTGGTAGTAAGTAGAAAGGCTTTTGTTTTCATCTAAAAGCTTTTTATGTTCCTGTACCAGTCGAGATGTATTTTGCTGGTCCTTTTCATCCTGGTCCAATTCTGCAACTAGTTCCTGCCTAAAAAAAATAACCACATAATAAAATATTACAAATGATGGAAAAAGTCACTCCTTGCTAGCTGATGATAGAAGCTCAATTTGTGAGGACTTCTATTCTGAGTCTATCATTCTGTGTCTTAGGTATATTACTCCAATATAATTGCGGGCTGGAATGGAAGCCATCACCCACCCGTCTCGTGTAAACTATACAAACATCATGATCCTTTCAGTAAGTCACTGGGCTTAGACAATTACTGAAAAAGACAAAATGGTAAAATAAGAATTTTAAAAATTTCACTTAGTATCTTCTTTTTTGTAGAGAAAGGAAGGAAAAAAAAGTTAGGGAAGGTTGTTTATGGTTACAAGAAAATAAATAATATGAGATCTTCATCATTTACATTCTACTTTTGTACTCGAACACTCATACTCTGAAGTCACAATTCTATTTAACTACAGTGCTGAGGGGTAACCAATAGAACACTTACAAACTCATTAAAATAGATGCTATCCAACCTTCAGTTCTTTCTGATTTTAAAACAGTGAGAATATAAGATATCAGTTTAAACCATTTAAATTTGCCAATGTTTTCAGGGAAGACCCTCAGAATCTTTTACAGTCTGATAAACTTCTTAAAGTGAGGCTATTGGATAAAATGAGTAACTAATAAAAAGCCCTTGAACAAATAGCTTCCTAATATTTCTCATTTAAAATATTTGTTAACTTTAATTTTTTATATTTTAATATTTATTTTATCTAGTTATTTATTTTCATTTAATTAGAAAGGCAGAGAGAGAGACAGAGATCTTCCACGTGTTCTCCCCAAATGCCCTCAACTGCCAGGGCAGGGCCAGGTTGAAGCCAGAAACCTAGAACTCAACCAAGTTCTCCCATTTAGGTAGCAAGAATCCCAGTTGTTTCAGCCATCATCTGTTGCCTCCCTAAGCATGTTAGCAGGGCTGGAATTGGGAGCAAACCTGGGCATTCTGATATGGGATGCTGGCATCCTAAGGGTTTCTTAACCATTGCACCAAACACCTAAAGCAGGGATGGGAAACAACCAGCCCATGGCTGTATAAGGCCTAAGAAATCATTTGGTCTGGCCCTGCCAAGGCAACTGCAGGCAGGACTCAAAACTCCCTAAGTCTACAACAGGCTCATTTTCAAGTTGATAATTTTGTTTGGCCTGTAAATGATGTTCTAAATATCCAAATGGCCCTACCAGAAAAAAATACTTACCTTACTGACCTAAAGTATTTAATATTCAGACATACATATAGTTGCCATGATTTTTTCCTGCAGCAATTCATTTTAGTTACTACTTATAAACCAGATTAATAGGTATAAAGTTTCACGAAGAATATATTTAAGAAAAATTGAAGATTTTTTTTCTTAAGAACTGTACATACAGTAAGTAGTAGTGTGGAACCTGGAATAGATTTCTTAAAAATCAGAGGAAGACAGTTTCTGTAACACTCAGAAAAACATGTATAGATATAAAATTCACTAGAAAAACACTCATGGGTATGAAATATGCCCCTCTAATAAGCAATTTTACCCTCCTAAACATATTCTTTGAAAAAAAAATCCACATAAATGTTTCAAACTTGCAACTGAATGTTAGCAACTAAAATTATTTTACCTATGTCCAAGGAAACAATAAACTTTATAATAGTAAACTTATATAGTTTGACTTTAAAACTCTTTAGAATGTAAAATATATAGATACACACTACCAGTTTATTTTCCTTAGTACTAATATGATGCAGTCAAAGTCAAGTTTTACATGGAAAATAGTAAATGGCCCTTAAAACTTAAAATATGAACATAAATCTGCAAGTTGGAAATGTGCTGAATGACTGATGCTAATAAAAATGATAAAGTTTCATGTCTTGAAACAATATTGTATCTTAACACATTTTAAGCTCAGGATAATAAATCATCATTTCTATTCATAAAAGAGGACTTACTTTCTCTGTAATAACAACGCAATTTCTGTTTGAACTTTCATATATTCTTGTGCCATTTTACAATGCTGTTCAAACACTGCCATAGATTCTTTGGAGTTTGGGCATGGTGCTAGAGGCTGAAAATAAGACAGGAAAGTTAAAGCATAATTAAATCAAATCTCAGTATCTAGCTAAGACAGAAGTTAAGACAGAGAATGTGATATATTTTTATAGTATGAAAGCAGCAATCTTTTCAAGTGAGTGTTAAACCATGCTCTAGAAAGTCTCAGTGTCCTTTGGTCAGACTTAACTCAGAACTTAAATTTGCACTTGCTGTTTTAATACTTTTGCAGTTACACAAAAGCAGGTCTAGAATACACACATGCAGTCTCTAGTATGACGCTGCAGGTTGTCCAACTGTATTATACCAAAGACGTCCATGGCTCTCAGAATCATGAGGGTGCACTGAAGACTATAACTTCTGCTTTCAGTCACTATGAATATGAGAATGAATCCCAAAAGGTATCAAATAGGAATCAACTTACATGAATTTTAATGCATTAAAATTGAAGAGTGAAAATGCTATGCTTGGCAGTCTTCACCACAGAGGAGTATTTTAAGAGGACTGTCAGGGTGAGTCTGTCAATCTTAAATTTCATTAACTAAAATAATTATTTATTTGAACTTGATTTCAGGACATTTTATAGAAGGCCATATATAAAAGTAGAGATGAATGAATATAAAACGATGGATAGGAACACAACTGTCAGCTTGAAAGATAAAGTTCCCCTTTACCTGTAGTTGGTGATCCAGTGTAAGATAGGCCATAGGGATGGAGTTATCTGATCCATTGGTATCTGAAATTCAAGCATATATTTTATTTATTTCTGTCATACACAGTCATAAACAACAAGCAAGAAATCATTCATGACGTATTGGTTTTCTCTGCTAGAGTAAATGACATGGAAAAGTTACTGCTATTGGAAATCAAGAATCTAATTTTCAATTGTAAAGGTAGAAAGAGGACAATAATCAGATACTTAGAATGTAATTATATTCTCTTACCTGCAATGTAAGTTGGCTATACGTTGAACAGAATACAATATTAGACTGTAAGCACTTGTTTGATTAAAAACAGTGATATAGGCCCTTTCTATTCCAAATTCAGTCTCATTTGACCCTACCTAATAAAACCCTAATCTTTCTTTATCCTGCTAAATTTACTAAAAGGCTCTGTGAACTCTGTCAACAGGTATTCCTTAATAAAGAAGGGGAGAAAGCAAGATACACACTCTTTTCCAATTTATACAGATTCTAAAGTGAACTTCCATTTCCCCCATCAGTAAGACTCACTATAGAAAATGAGAGACACTGTGAGTATATTACACGTACGAACAAGTCGGAAACAAAAAGGTTTGAAACTGTGACCAACCCTCTCCCCACTTCCAAAAGTCATTTCAAACCATGCTCTCCTGTGCTTTTCACAAAAGTAAAATGGAATAAAAAAGTCCCCTGACTTAATAGGAAAAATTAACATCTCCACTTCTATTATTCTTTCTTAAATCACTGACACCTTATATCTCATTATATTAACACCTTGTTTCTGATGTGTATTTTATTCACATATATTTTAAAAAATGTTTATTTATTTTCATCTACTTGAAAGGTACCGCACAACAGACAGAAAGAAACAGGGATCTTTCATCCACTGTTCCACTCCTCAAATGGCTGCAACAGCCAGGGCTGGGACAGGCTGAAGCCAGGAACCCAGAACTCTATCCAGGTCTCCCATGTGATTGGCCAGAACCCAATTACTGTACCATCATCTGTTGCCTCCTAGGATGCATTAGCAGGAAGTTGGATCAGAAGTGGAGCAACCCGTACTTGAACTAGCACTCTGGTATGGGAATGTGGGTTTCCCAAGTGTTGCTTAACCTGCTATACCACAATAACTGTTCCTAGTATGTATTTTAGAATGAATACATACATGTTTCACAGTATATTATGAACGGGCAAAAAGTCCAGGAATGGGGCAGGTGTAGGGCACAGTGGTTACATGCTTCTTAGAATACACACATCCAATCATGGGGTGCCTGGTTTGAGTCTTGGCTACTCTGCTTCTGATCCAGCTTCTTGCTAATGTGTACCATATGAGGCAGTAGGTGATGCATCATGTACTAGGGTCAATGCCACCTACATGGGAGACTAGTACAGAGTTCTGGGCTGTTGACTTTGCCCTGGTCCAGCACTGGCTATGGAGGGCATTTGTGGAGTGAACCAATGATAGATGGACGATCTCTCTTGGTCTCTTTCTCTCTTTGCCTTGCAATTAAATGAAGAAACAAAACAAAAAACCCCAAAACCCCAAAGCTGAACTCTTATCAGCAAATACCTTCTTAAAAGAGGAAAAAACCCAAAAACTCCCCAAAATTGTGCTATTCAAATAATTAAAATCTTTACACAGAAGGATTTTAATTATTGAATTTCATGTTTTCTCTAAGTGGGGTTTCACTTCTCACTTTTACCTAAGTTGAAACCAAGCTTCCAATTAGTAAGAACAGTAGTTGGTCACAAAATGGCAAAGTTATTCCATGAAAGCTTTTAAAAATGTTTCAATTGGTAATCAAGCTCAACCTCTTTTTATTAAAAAAAAAAAAAAAAAAAGATTTATTTATTTGAAAGTCAGAATTACAGAGAAAGAAGGAGAGACAAGATCTTCCATTTGGCTAGTTTACTCCCCAGATGGCTATGATGGCCAGGGCTAGGCCAGGCTGAAGCCAAGAGCTTCATCTGGGTCTCGTGCATGAGTGGTAGATGCCCAAACACCTAGGCCATCCTCTGCTGCTTTTTCTAGACCGTCATTAGCAGGGAGCTGGACTGGAAGTGGGGGAGACAGGACACAAACTGGTGCCCATGTGAGACCGGTTATGCCACAACACCAGCCCCAAAACCAACCTCTTGTAAATGTCAAGACTCACATTGGTTTGGTTAAATTCGGCAAAATCTCTTTTCAGGTCCCTCCCAACATTACACCTGTTTCACCTTTTATTCCTTAAGTATACCTTCACTTTACATGAAATACTGCTTTCTCCTTTTTGCTTTATGACTTCACACTAACCCTCACCTTTTAATGAAAAAGTTACGGACTATGCCAGGTTTTATTTGATTTTTCTTTTTAACTATTAGAACCCTCAGCCTTTAGTACAAGTATAGTAGTTTATGATGCTTATTTTTAATGTGTCAGTGTAGTAATTCTATTCCTGAATGCAAGGGATGGGCCAGGTCACACAGGTGTATCTTTGCACAGTAGCAAGCACAGCAGGAACTGCGTCTCCTCTCCTGGGTCTAGGTACGGATGTCATTCTTTATATCCCATTATATTGTAAATAGAGACTGAGAAGCACTATCTGCTATGATTATTATCATTATGCTGTTTATCTGGAAATACACGGAAACTTTTGTTCTAAATTTAAAAAAAATCTAATTAATCAGGGTGTTTTAACTTATGCTTAGATTCTTAATTTTTTCCCAAGTCACAGAAATCTGTTCCCAGAACATATTCAGCTTGGTTATCAGTACTTCTTAGAAATCCTGTAAGGGGGCCAGCATGGTGGTACAGTGAATTCAGCTGCCACTTACAGTGCTGGCATCCTGTATTGGAGGGCTGATTTGAGTCCCAGCTGCTGTTATTCTGATTCAGCTTCCTGTGAATGCACCTGGGAAAGCCAGAAGCCAGGCGCTTCTTCCAGGTCTTCCAAGTGGGTGCAGAGGTCCAAATACTTGGGCCATTTTCTATTGCTTTCCCAGGCCATAGCAGAGAGCTGGATTGGAAGTGGAACAGCCAGAACTTGAACTGGCGCCCACATGGCATGCTGGTGCTGCAGGCAGCAGCTTTACCTGCTAAGCCACAGTGCTGGCCCCCAAACTGAGTTATTGTTAACTTAAACCAGAGTCTCAGTTTTAAAATGTATTTAAAATTACTTCAAGGCAAAGAAAAAATTAAGTTGATAATTCAATGTAGGCTCAAGTAAGATTTCTAGTTAAGTGAGAGATACTTAAAAGATTTTTGATTTTACCCCTGTGAACTGACAATCTGTCACACCGTTGACTGGTGTGTGTAGCTAAGTCTAGGCTGCAACGAGGAGCCTCTGTCAAGTTGAGCATAGACCTGGGCAAATGCTGCCGTAATGTCAGGGAGAGTATTCAGGAAACAAATCTCATGAGTGCTAATGATAAAGTCTGGTGAGAGTATTTTCCTATCTACAGACGGGAGGACCCCATCTGTGATGGACTTTGCACATATGCTGAGCACTGGTGAAGGTCTAAGACAATTTCAGGCTGTGATGTGCTGGGAGCAAAACCTAGAGGAGGTTTTGCCACTACTAAATTTAAACTTACTAAAACTAAAGAGTACAGCCCTGGCTAAACATAGCCCTATCTTACATGACACAGAGAAAAGTCACTCCGTTAATTTTTTTAAATTAAATTATAATTGACTAAACTGTGCCAAATAGCTATTAATACTTGAGTCATGTTTTAGTTTGTAAACACAGAAAGCTGACTTTTTAATTTCAATTTAATTGCCACTATTAATAACATAGTTGATGCAATATAAAAATCTCAAATGGTTTAATTTTTCAAAGTATAAGAGATCATCTTTCATTCTCTGACTTAATAATATATAAATAAAATTTTTATATAAATATATTGCTGAGTATTTATCAAAGCATTCTCTTAGTGTTAGGGAAATATTAATTGTACAATAGCACATTATTTTCTGCTTGCCTATAATGAAACTACTTTATCAATACCTTCAGAAGGTATATTTTAATACTCACACTGACCAGTTAGTTATTCATGTTGCGGAGTTTCAATAACTCTTAACAGGCTGTTAAAGATAAATGGATATTTATGTGACAGAAGTGATGTATCTGTATCAGCCAAAAATGATTCAGAAGGTCAGAAATTTTCCTCTGAGGTATAAATTGTATAGTTCTTTCAACCAACGACTGTGATGAAGATGATGATTTTTTTTACTATTCTGATTCTAGTTGTTTAAAAGATAGTGACTTTACTACTATCACCTTGTAGGATGCATCATAATAGGAATACCACAGACTGAAGTATCAAGAGTATAATTTACTACCTAACTGGGAAAACCCCAGAACATACTACCTCCAAAACACCTGTTTAGTACTGTGAGGAAAAAATGGAGAGTAAGGCCATCCTTCTGTCCCAGTACACAAAAAGACACTTGAAAATTTATTCCTAAATGATTGACTTTACTAATTATGAAAATGTAAACCACTGTATACTGCCTGCCTTTGTAAAGATTAGGGTAAGGACACAAGCAAAGGAACACAAAGATGAGCAATTGCCAGGGCACCTGTGGAATCATCAGGGGTCCATGGATGACTTCGAGCCGGCTTTTCTGAGGTTGGTCCTGAGGTAGTGATCATTCTGACACTGGGACTGGATGACCTACTGCTCACCTGGAAGAAGTGACAGGAGAAAGAAAATAGGATTTTGATTAAAAAATTGATAAAAGAACATTTCAATTAAAAAACAAAGGATAGACTTCCATTTCTATTCACAGAGGTCCTCAAGCACTCCTGCAAAAAAACCCTCAAAGAGTGATATTTATGTGTTACTGTTTATATGCACTCACACGATACCTCTTAAGAATTGATGAGGAAATAAGTGAAATATTCTTTTGAGACCAGAAACAAACCAAGACAAGATACCAGCAGGGACTTAAGCTGCTAGCCCTGGGTTTCAAGCGAATACCAATGGCCTAGAGCTTGTGTTTTGACTGCCTGTTCCAGTCAGAGGAACAGAAGATAAAATCTTTGTAGGATGGGAATAAGAACGGATAAGTTTGGCTATAAACCAAAACTCAGGAACAGTCATATTCATAGAAAAACGAACAAGGAAAATAAAAAAAGAGCTGCCCTATAAAAGCAGCAAGGAAATTTGTCAGTGTTGGTAGTGGCTCTGGGTATAGGGGGGAGAGAAATTTCCAGAATTGTTGGAAGACACAATAAATCCTAAGCATAAAACAATAAAACTCACAGTTTGAATTCAACATTGGGATATAGAAAATAGATGCAATATAGAAAAGGCAGTCAGGGAGAAGACAGGTTACCCAGAAAAAAATACCAGAAACAACAAGGGGAGCCAGAAAGAAGTAGAGAGTCTTCAAACTGAAAACAAATGCCAAGGTAGAATTGTTCAGCCAACAAAAATGTGAAGAATGAGGTCAAAATAACATTCTTGGATGAGCCAAAATGGAGTTAACTATCTAGACTCTTGTCATAGCAATTTCTAAAGTTATGCACTTTAGGAATAAGAAAAAACTTTTCTTGATTGAAAGATCAAGATATAGTAACAGATACTGGTAAACAAGGAGCTAAGTCTAAACACTGAAAATATTAAGAATGGAAATGGGTACTAAATTTGTAAAACTACCAAACAAGATGGTACTAAAATGGTACAAACAAGAAGAGTACTGATTTTCATATCCTTGTGTGGTTCAGGATGAGGTAAACATATTAATGCAGTTGGTATGACAGAAGTATTAACTACACTTAGTGACGTTTCACAAGTGTTAACAACAGTAGTAACATATAATCCCCAAGCCAGAAAGAAACATAGTGAAATGAGAAATAAATTTACTCAATTCAAAAATAAGGCAAGAAAGGAGAAAAAAAGAGAAACAAAGGAAACCAGACAGTAAGAGGATGCAAACTTAGTAACCATATGAATATAAATTGATTAAACTCTCCAATTAAGATACTAAAAAACAAATCAGACTACCAGGTTGAATTAAATGCCATTTATGAGAGAGATCTATGCAGATAGAGAAAAATAAAGAATAAAAAAGATAACCAGGTAAAAGTATCCAAAGTAGATAAGTATTTATATTAATACCAGATAGAATACATTTTAGGCTTCCCCCAAAATGATTGGAGGAAGAGATAAAATGGTAAGTGCCAATAAAGCCAAAACAAAACAAAACAACCACACATACAAAAATCAAAAAACAAGAGCTTAGCAAAGCTCTAAAGCAAAAGGGATACACACCTACTATCAGAGTGAGATATTTTAACAGTCTGTGATACATAAAAACAGATTACAAAAAAACATACAATACAGTGAAATCTGAACTCCATAAAAAGTAAGCTTGTGTTAAATAAATATGACCCCATGCCTGCTAAATGAAGAATGTACACTCTTTTTAAGCATTCATAGAACATTTCTGAAAACTGACCATATACAAAACTATGAAGCAATTCCCTGAAAGGTTAAAAAAAATTCTATATTATATAAATCATATGAAGCAAGGGATCCAACTAATATAGTTAGAAAAAGAACCAAGATACAAGCTTCCTCAAATGAAAAACAGTACCTAGTAAGTTAAAAATTTTTTTTAGGGGCTGGTGCTGTGGCGCAGCAGGTTAATGCCCTGGCCTGAAGTGCCTGCATCCCATATGAGTGCTGGTTCGAGACCCAGCTGCTCTACTTCCGATCCAGCTCTCTGCTATGGCCTGGGATTGCAGTAGAGGATGGCTCAAGTCCTTGGGCCCTTGCACCCACGTGGGAGACCTGGAAGAAGCTCCTGGCTTCGGATCGGCGCAGCTCCAGCCATTGCAGCCAATTGGGGAGTGAACCAGTGGATGGAAGAACTCTTTCTTTCTGCCTCTCCTCTCTCTGTAACTCTGACTTTCAAATAAATAAATCTTAAAAAAAATTTTAAGTTAAATGGACACATGCCAAACAATACATAAATAACCAAAACTTCCATACATTATAGGAAACATCAAACTCAGGGGGTTTCTTAGGCAAGTATCATCAAACATTCAAGAAAAAGTCTTTTCCAGTGTTAAAGAGGGGCTGTGTTGTGGCGCAACAGGTTAAGCTGGTAGCCCCAATAGCTGGCAGCCAAGTATCAGGTGCTGGTTCAAGTCCCAGCTATTCTGCTTCTGATCCAGCTCTCTGCTAATATGCCTGGGAAGGAAGCAGGGGATGGTACAAATACTTGAACTGTCTGCCACCTAAGTGGCAGATCCAGATAAGAGTTCTGGGTTCCTGGCTCCGCCTTGGCTTTTGAAGCCATTTGGGGAGTGAACTAGTGGATGGAACATCTCTTTCTCTCTGTATCTCCCTCTCTGTCACTCTGCCTTTCAAATAAGAAAAATAAATCTTTAAAAAAAGGGGGGAGAAGCCATTCTAGCAAATAGAAAAAATAATTCCTGGCTCATGTTACGAAGGCAGAAAACCCTGTTAATCACACAAGAACAGTATGAGAGAAAAATTATTAGCCACCTTCATGAAAATAGATGAAAAACTCAAAAGTCACACTGAATCTGAAATATAAAAGCAGGAAAAACCATTAAAAAATTGAGTTTATCTAACAAATGGAAAGGTCACAAACCTGACATCAGGAATTCTATTAAAGCAATTCATCACAATAGATGAGGGGAGAAAACCTCAATAGATGCATAAAAACATCTGAAACAAATTTAACACCCATTCATAAAAAATACACATAACAAAAATAAATTTCATTTAAAAGAAGGTAACTTCTGAGCCAGACAAAAGAACGCATTAGGGACCCTCACTAGGATTGTTAATAGTCCATTTCTTTTTTTTTTTTTTTTTTTTGACAGGCAGAGTGGATAGTGAGAGAGAGAGAGACAGAGAGAAAGGTCTTCCTTTGTGCCATTGGTTCACCCTCCAATGGCCGCTGTGGCCGGCGCATCATGCTGATCCGAAGCCAGGAGCCAGGTGCTTCTCCTGGTCTCCCATGTGGGTGCAGGGCCCAAGCACTTGGGCCATCCTCCACTGCCTTCCCGGGCCATAGCAGAGGGCTGGCCTGGAAGAGGGGCAACCGGGATAGAATCCGGCGCTCCAACCGGGACTAGAGCCCGGTGTGCCAGCGCCGCAAGGCAAAGGATTAGCCTGTTGAGCCACGGCGCCGGCCAGTAGTCCATTTCTTAAGTTGGGGTGGTAGTTTCGTATCAGATTTATTAACTTAGAAATTACATACACATTCTTGCTTATATATTAATATTCACAAATATTAAAAATTCTCAAAGGATATATAAAATGGATTACATAGGCTTAAAAAATATATTTATTTATTTGAAAGGCAGAGTGACAGAGAAGAGAGGGAGAAACATGGAGAGATCTTCCACCTGATGATGTTTCATTTCCCAAATGCTCACAATAACCAGGAATTGGCCAGGGGAAAGTCAGGAGCCAGGAACTCCATCTGGGTTTCCTACAGAGGAGCCAGGGACTCAAGTACTTGGGCCATCATCCGCTGCCTCCCAGAAGCATGGAGAAGTCAGCACTTGGCCCATGAACTGCAATACGGGACATACGTGTCCACAATGCCCATCTTGCATATGATTTTTTTAAAAAGCACTCTTTTTTCTTCAAGTGTTACTGAATATCAAATGGGCTCAAAAAAAAAAAATGGAAGCAAAATGTATATATTAAAAACTAAATTCACAAAGAATCTTATTACAGTTTCAATATGTAAGCACAGAAACTCTCAAATTCAAGACTATATCAAGTAAAATGAAAGGCAACAGAAGAGAGAAAGTAGTGTTGAGTAGAACCCAGTAGATGCTGAGTTCTAACTATGCTGTAACATCTGCCTTTGGTCACTTCAGCAATTCTAGTGTTCTCTATCTGGACATGGGTAGCAGTATGGGCAGGGCTCAGAGGATGATGACTTTTAGTGTCTTATACAGTGCTAAAATTTTGTGATCTTAAGCTTTGTAAACCCATGATAGTAAGTATTCTAAATACCCAAAGGGACCTCAATTACAATTTCAGAGGTAAAATCACAAAATAATTTCGAAGAAAAACATAAAATACTATTTTCATCTTGTGTTCCTACTGAAATGGCTTAAATTTGAGAAAGTTTTCCTATGCCATAAACAATTTTTAATTGTATCAGATCAGTGTTTGAAATCTGCTTCATTCATGCCACTTGGTCTATCACAATGCTCGTTCTGTTTTTCTTTCTTCCTTGCTAATACTTCCCCATCCTGAAAGGCCTGGCTTAGGTTTCTTTCAATATTATGTGGTCATTTATGCCCGTTCTTTGCAAAAGACCTGTGTTTGAGGACAAGGAATGACTGGCAGTATACCAAATGCAAAATGTTCATTTACTTATTATTGGGTCAGTTCTGAAATTTTCACTCTGGTATTCATGACCTTCCTTCTAGGTTTATCTTACCATCCATATTCTCTCCTATTTCATTTCCTTATGTCCTTTCTTTCCAAACTTACTCTTCCGCAACCCTCCCCTCTCCCGCTCCCTCTCGCCTTCCATTCACATCAAGATTCATTTTCAATTCTCTTTATATACAGAAGATCAGCCAAACTTATTCTTGATATTGAAGTATAGTAAGTGTATGTCCAGAGCATGTATGAAACAGACACATATAATATGGGTCAGCTCATACTTTGGAGACCTGGGCTTAAATTTCAGTTCTGTCATTCATGGCCCCGTGAACTTGTATAAGTAATTCATCCTCTTTAGCTTTAGGTTTCTCATTTATGACATGCGATTGAGAAGGAGTAGTAAAAAGCAAAAAGGCAGGCCTTGGAGACCAGTCACTCCAGTATGAGTTTCTACTCTGCCTTAAGTTGTGCAGCTCTAGTTATCCAACCTCTGAGACTCAAGAGTAAAATAAGGACAGTATTACCTACCTCATCAGCTTGTAAAAATGTAATGAAATGAAGTATAGTAAGTGTGTTAACCCAATAAAAATGCTCATTAAATGCTGGATAGTTAAGTGGTTGTAAATACAAGATGGGAATGCATGAGTAGGCTTGTAGTACCTATCAATTCCTTTCCTAGTTCAAAAGCATAGTTCTTTTATTAAAGTATGTTCAGTACACTAATCCTTATTACAAAGAGACTTTCCTTCTTTGAATTTTAGCTATGTTTATAGTTAGTTTTTACATAAACATAAATTTGAACCTGAAATGTTTTGTTATTTTCAGTTTTTAATTCCTCAAAAGTACTATAATCTCTTAAGAACAAAGACGGTGTGTACTGTATCCCCAAGACCTAGGACAAATGCTGAATATACAATAACCATATAATACATACTCACTGACTAAAATGACAACACAAACTGTTGGCACTGAAGAAGGTTAGTGTTTATGCTTATTTCCCACTAGTATGTAAGAAGAATAAGAAGACACATCAAAGAGAACCAGTATGGAAAAGTGTAACTCTTATAATACTGTTATCATTGGTAAGGTAGGTACGATATAAAATTATTCCTGAGTTCTTTAATCTTCGTTGATTAAAAGCATGTCTTGATGACTTGAGTACACTGATTTCTCATAGTCATAATTTCTACTGTAAATCAAGAGCACTTTTTCCTCAAAGTGATGGCAGACTGTGGGATTTCAAAGTCAATGTAATTTTATATTAATGATTTAACACCTTAAGAGGAAAAATATGAGTTTGTGACATGAAAGAATCAATATTATTAGAAATGAAAAGATTTAAGGTTTTCAAAATATAATGAGTTTAATATATTAAAAGAAGGTCCCTGAACACTTGCAATATTAAAATGAGTAAGCCTATTTGGACCTAATATGAATCATAGTACTCCTTAAGTTTAAATCATTCTCAAGAGAATTCTTGGCTATGTATTTATTCCTTTTCACTTTCTACTTTCCAAGAAACTCTTGGTACTCCATGTGCATGCTCATTCTACCTGTACTTTCCTACAGCTTTATGAAACTAAGAAATAAGGCAAATAGTTTTAGTTCAAGTTTCAAGACTGGTCTTTAAAACTTTGAGAAAAGATATGAGTTAAATTTACACCCATAAGTTAACTAAATAAGTCTTTATACATCAAGGAATGTGTATCTCAATGAATAATAAAATAGGCTGACATGTTTGCATGAAAAAACTAAAGAAATATTTTGAAATATCCTATAACTGTATTTTTCCATGTCTGAAAAACACAGAGCATAAATAAGGTAACATTTGACAATTTAAAAAAATTTAAAACAGTTTCCAGCTAAAATTACATTACTGCTTGTAACTAACTCTAGAAGAAATCTTGTTTTATGGTAGCAATTTTTTTTTTTAAATCACTGGTAGGATTATAATGGTCAAAAATGCTCTTCAACTATTAACTCCTTTAGGTTGCTCCTTCTTTTGAGACATTTACAATTACTTTATTCTACTCCCCAAATCCAAAGTTTAACACATTTAGGAAAATTTATCACAGAATTGGATAGAAAAGTGGTTATGAAAGTACAGAAATGCTACACAATAAATTAAGACAGCAAAAGAATATGAAACCACAGGGGCAAATTATCATCTGTAGACATGGACCAGAACTGGCCTTTGCCCAGAACTTTATCCTGCTATTTATAAAAAGGAATTGGGAGTTATTTTACAGACAAAAATAAAGCTTAGCTTTTTATGTCTCACCTGAAACACTGGGAAAATATTTTCTTAAGTCAAGAACTAATGCCCAGTGCTACTATTTAGACTGACATTTAAAAGCTATTTTAAACCCTCAGAAATCTTAGTTGCTACAATTATACATGAATAAGACAGAGGCTAAATGCTGATTTATATGATATTCCAGCTGAATTAATTTTAAATTAAATTCAGGTTCAACTATAGTTCTGGAAATTCTAGAATTGCACTTATCTTATATGGTCTTTAAATTATCCAGTAAAAAGGTATACTGTGAGCCAATAATTATGCAGAACTATTACGTTCTGACAGAAAAATTTATAGTAAAGGAGGTTCAGATTGAGCAGCATTACGAATCATAGCCCTTAGATAAATAAAAAGAGGTAGCTGTTTGACCTAGTGGTTAAGATGCTGGTTAAGACAACTGTGTCACATATTGGAGTGTCTGGGTTCAATCTTAGCTCCAGCACCAGAGTTCAGCTTCCTGCCAATGTAAACTCTGGAGTCAGCCGATGATCGCTCAAGTAGGTGAGTCCCCGCCACCTATGTAGGAGACCTGGATTGAGTTCCTCGCTCCTGACTTTTACTCAGTCCAGTCCTGGCTGTTGTGGGCATTTGGAAAGTGCAATTGCAAATGGAGCTCTGTTTGTCTGTCTCTCAGTTTCTCGAATAAATTTAAATTAACAACAACAACAACAAAATAACAATTTATAGTAATACATCTCTTAATATGTGAGATAAAAGATTTTTAAGGCAAATACTTTTCGGAACCTGGTCACAAGTTTTTCTGACTGTGTGTGTACAAAGGACAGAATGCCAGTGGATTTTACTGTTTTCCCAAGTGCTATTAGTTCATTTCTCACTATTGTGAGAGCCAGGAAATGGTTCCAAGAGCCCTGGGAGGCACATTATGGAGAGACAGGCACACACATAGATTAGGATCTTGTGTGCAACTGGCACTCTCATACATGATAAGAACCCCAAGGCCTGGTATTTACCATTTCCCAATAAGGCTGGTGAAGCTCAGGGAAATAAGGAATTTGCCCAAAGTCACATATTTGACGAATAAAGGTAGATCCTAACGTTCTCCTAAAACTGAAATGTGGCATGTGTCCAGCCCAATGCACAACTGCATCATCACCTGCGGCTGTGGTTTCTACTAACTGCAGATCTCCAAGAGAAATCCTCAGTGCAAGTTTATATCGGATACAATTCTAAAAGCGGGGAGGGGGTTCATGCAGGCACACCTGAGAGTACAATTTAGGATAACACGGAAAGGCTCACTCTGATATACAAAAAATAAATTTGTGTAGTTATCTCTAGAAATCTGTTATCATAATAAACATCATTATTAATTATAGGTTAGCTTTGCTGAATGATGAACTCATGACCACTGAAAATATTTATGTGAGAAGCAGAGTGAGAGAGGGAGAGAGACACAGAAAGAGATCTTCCATTTGCTGGTTCACTCCCCAAATGGCTGCAATAGGCACCTGGAACACCACCCTGGTCTCTCAAGCAGGTGGCAGGGGTCCAAACACTTGGGTCATCTTCCACTGTTTCCCCAGGTGTGTAAAAGGGAACTGTTGACTGGAAGTAGAGCAGCCCAGACTTGAACAAGAGCTCATATGGAATGCTTGTGTCGCAGGTGGTGGCTTAACAGGCTGCCCTGTAACACCAGCCCCCAGGGAAAAATATTTAAATAATAAATGATGATATACGTAGGCTATCACAAGTCAAAATACTTAAACTTTGCTAGGATTATTTCAGCATACATTACATCCAGTTTTATTTGCAAAATAGGATTGTTATGGAGAATTTAGTTTAGCAATCTGCAAACAAAGAAATACAAAGCAGCCCCTTTAAGGGGTTAAAATTTAAGTAATGGGGGCAGGGATTTGGTCTAGTGGTTAGGATGCTGGTGAAGGCACCAGTGTCCCTTACTGGTGTACCTGGGGTTGATACCTGGCCCCAGCTTCTGAGGCCAGCTTCCTGTTAATGCAGACCCTGGGAGGTAGTGGTAATGCTTTAAGTGACTGGGTTTCTAACACCTACCGGGGAGGCCAGGCCTGAGTCCCAACTACAGCCAGGATACAGGGCGTGAACTAGCAGATGGAAGCTCTGTTTCTTTCTCTGACTCTCAAACAAATAAATGAGATTTAGAGAATGAATATTAAGGGCCTGCCTAGCAAAAAGTTAGTGTACAACAAATGGTAGCTATTAGGATGTAATTGTGCAATTGCTGGGGAAAAAAAAAAAAACAAATAAATGTAATAATCTGCTCAAATTAGCCCTTTGGGGAACTGGCTTCATTGGTATTATGAGTGGCTCATAGCCAAAGACCACTAGGGATATACAGGATATACCTGCAGTGGAGCTGGGTATTACTTGGTGCAGCAAAGAAGAATGCTTCCCTAGGGGACCGTGCAGTGTCCCAGCTGTGTCCTGGTGCTGTGGTGTGGAAGGTTAAGCCTCCTTTTGCAGTGTTGGCATCCCTCATGGGTGCCAGTTCGAGTCCTGGCTGCTCCGCTTCTGATCCAGCTCCCTGCCAATGTGCCTGGGAAGGCAGTGGAGGATTGCCCAAGTGTTTGGGCGCCTGCACCCATGTGGGAGACCCAGAGGAAGCTCCTGGCTCTGGGCTTCAGCCTGGCCCAGTCCTGGTCATTGTAGCCATCTGGGGACTGAACCAGTAGATGGAAGATATCTCTCTTTTTTTTCCCTCTCTATCTCTACCTTTCAAATAAATAAATGAATCATTAAAAAAAAAAAAAAACTACTATAGAATTTAGGTTTGAGTTGAGTGATTTGGGGAAAGCCCTAATAAAGGAGGGGTTTATCTAGGCTATTCTAGACTGGCTGCTTTGGACAGCAGTGGCAATTCTATTGGAGGACAGCAGACCAGAATGAGGGTAAAGCTTACAATTGGTTAAGGAGTGGTCACTCATTTTAGCTGGGAGAGGGCAATGGTTGGCGTTTTAAAGGAGGCATAGTGACCATGTTTTCCTCTGTGTTTAGACAACATTATAAAATGGTCTTGTTCTGTTTCATTTTAATGTGATCTTAAAAAAAAAATCTTGTCTAATATAGGTGTCCTGGGAGACTTTATGTCCAACAGGACAATAACATAGCCTAGCTATGACAGGCCAGAGTCTGACAATACTGAGGCTTCAGTGCCAGTTCAGTTTGTGGATGTCAGATGTTGCTTTTTTCCTTCTTAAAAGCCTCTAGGGGGCCGGTGCTGTGGCTCACTAGGTTAATCCTCCGCCTGTGGCACCGGTATCCCATATGGGCACCGGGTTCTAGTCCCGGTTGCTCCTCTTTCAGTCCAGCTCTCTGCTGTGGCCCAGGAGGGCAGTGGAGGATGGCCCAAGTGCTTGGGCACCTGCACCCACATGGGGGACCAGGAAGAAGCACCTGGCTCCTGGCTTTGGAGTGGCGTAGCTCTGGCTGTAGTGGCCATTTTGGGGGTGAACCAATGGAAGGAAGACCTTTCTCTCTCTCTCTCTCTCACTGTCTAACTCTTATCTGTCAAATAATAATAATAAAAAAAGCCTCTAGGACATTAAGTCCATTTTAAGTGCTTAATAAATTTCCTGAATTAATAAAAAGCCATGTTCAGAACTGAGTTACACGACATTGAGGATACATTTGTTCACATGTATTCTCCCATCATTACTTTTAATTATGAAGCTTGCTTTACTCACTCTTCCTCTCAATGGAAATGGCAGTATAAAAACAACTGATTTTAGTTTATAGATAGAAAGTATAAGAGATTTTATATCTCAAATCATGAAACATACTCTGGTTAGTTGAGACATAAAGTTAAGCTCTCTCTCTGCCGGTGAGAGCTAGGAGAGCTCTTTCTCTGTCAGCAAAGTCAAAGTTGATGGCCTCTATGCTGCTGTGTGTCTTTGGCCTGTCTGCATCTCTTCGGCTGACTGAGCAGAAATCAGCTTGTACGAGAAATCAGCTGTCTGCAACCTGGAAAGAGGGTCTTCAGCAGAACCTGACTGTGCTGGTGTCCTGATCTCAGACTTCCAGCCTCCAGAACTGAGCTGGGAACTTGATCCAGGTCTCCCACGCAGGTGGCAGGAATCTAATTACTTAAGCTACCACTGCCCCCTCCCAGGGCCTGCATTAGCAAGAAGCTGGAATCAAGACCCAGGACTGGAATCAAACCCAGGTGATGCCTTCTGCAAGGAGGCCCTCAAGAGAGGTGTTGATGAGGAGGTCTTCAGTTGCAGTGTGAGTGCTGTCCTGCCAGTTGGATTAGCTTTACTCTTTTTTTTCTTCCCAAGATTTATTTATTTATTTGAGAGGTAGAGTTACAGAGAGAGAGAGGAGAGAGAGAGAGAGAGAGAGAAGGAAGGAGAGAGGTCTTCCAACCACTGGTTCACTCCTCAAATGACCACAAGGGCCAGAGCTGGGCTAATCTGAAGCCAGGAGCCAGGAGCTTCTTCCAGGTTACCCACATGGGTGCAGGGGCCCAAACACTTGCACCATCTTCTACTGCTTTCCCAGGTCAAAGCAGAGAGCTGCATTGGAAGAGGAACAGCCAGGACACAAAAGGCGCCCCATATGGGATGCAGGTGCAGCAGGTGGAGGCTTAGCCCGCTACGCCCCAGCACCAGCCCCAAGGATTAGCTTTATCCTCGAGGAAACCCTAAAGAACACATGGGCCAGGAGTATCATTCCTTTGAGAATAATTATGAAGAGTCCTGGGAAATCAGCGTGCTGCTTTAAAAGATCATCAGAAGCTTTTATCCCAGTTTTGGGCCCTTCAGGAAGTTGGTGGAAAGCATGAATAATCAGCATACTATCATTCTGATTAGGCCATCCTTCCAATACAGGAAGGCTGTATCACTTCAAAGTCCTGAGTCTTGTCATCCTGCCTACAGGTTTTCCTAAGATTAGTAGATCCATGTTGGGGATAGTCAAGAGTCACTCCTAATTTGGCTTTCCTTGGCAACATTCCAGGGTATCTCACTTCCCTCATCCATATTGTTTTTTGGGAGGCAAAGAGAGAGAGAGAGAGACAGAGAGAGAGAGAGGTTAGAGACAGAAAGGGAGAGAGATCTCCCATCCACTGATTCACTCCTCAAATGGCTGCAATCGCTAGGGCTGGACTGGGCTGAAGCTACAAAGTGGAACTCCATCTGGGTCTCTTACATGAGTGGCAAGGGCTGAAGTGCTCGGGACATGTTTGGGTGCTTTCCCAAGTACATTGGCAGGGAGCTGGATTGGAAGCAGGGAAGCCAGGTTACATGTGGGATGCTGGTATTGAAGGTGGCACCTTAACTCTGCTCCACAATGCCAGCCCCTTCCCCATTCATTTGTCACCTCCACCTTAAGCTACCAACCCTACACTCTCACAGTTCCTTTCTTTATTCATATAGAATTCATTAGAAATTGTGTAAGACTACTGATTTTGTAACCATGACATATAATGATTGTGGTTCTAGCAACAATTAAATTTGTTTCCCAATAAATCTAAAAACAATTTTTTAAAGTGTCATTTAATATAAACATTTCAAAGGGCAATGTTTTCACAGTACACTTGGATTATTTTTTGCCATTCTCATCCCCAACTGGACATTAGGTATTTTAAGGTTATAATGCCTTAATAAGTGGATCAATTTTATAGACGGGCTGGGGCTGGCACTATGGCACAGTGGGTTAAGCTGCAGTAAGCAATGTTGGCATCCCATCTGAGTGACAGTTCAAGTTCTGGCTGCTCCACTTCCCCATCTAGCTCCTTGCTACTATGGCTGGGAAAGCACTGGAGGATGGCCCAAGTGGTTAGGCCCCTGCACCCATGTGGGAGACTGGACTGGAGTTCCAACCTGGCTAAGCTCCAGCTGGTGTGGCCATTTGGGAAGTGATTCAGCAGATAGAAAATCTCTGTCTCTGTTAACTCTGCCTTTCAAATTAAAAAAAAAAAAAAAAAAAAAGGAAAATTGGCTCTTCAATGGTTACATTTCAACTGTTTTAGAACACGTCTTACTGTCATATCAAGCTCTCTGTCACCCCAACCTTTTGCAGTAGTCTAGGAAAAATCATACTAACAACGTCCCATAACCACAGCCTATCTCAGGTCCTGTGTTTAACTATTTGAAAGTATTGGCAATGAAAGGAATAATAATCCTAATTCCAAGTTAAACAGAACATGTGAGGAAATAAGAAAGGCTTGATAGGGGAAGATCAGTCCTGAATTATAGCAATGCCTTTCTAGAGTCTAGAGAACAGTGCTCGTACTGGCAGCTGCACCTGACATGTCTTAAGGGGAGCTTCTCATTCCTAGTCAGAGGGAGAACACTTGGCTAGAGGTTCTCATAGCTGGAATATCAATGGCAATAGTAAACAGAGTTTAGAGGGCTGAGCTCATTAAGCTTCTAAGGAATCAAAGCAAATACCAGATGTCAAACAGTTACTAAATGGGTTTACTAAAACCTTTAAGTATTTGAGGGAGAGAAAATAGGAAACTGGAGGCAAATGTTCTGGGGCTTCACAAAAACTGCTATTAAACAAGGGAAATCAAAATTTAGATTCATTAATATCACAAAATACAGAACAAATTACTATACATATTTTATGTATGTGTGTATAGCTAGGAGTTATGAAACAGAAATATTTCCAGATACACATAAAGATGAAAGATATTTGTCACTTTTATCAAGTGATTGTTGCTAGTTAAGTTGGTGGCTATAAAGCACTTTCAAATTTTTATTAATAACTACAAGGAATCCTCAAAACTTACTCTATAAAGTGAAATGAAACACCTTTCTAGGATGAAAAGTACTAACATAGATGATGATAAATTAAATAACTTATATAATGTTAAAAGTTAACATGAATATGGACATGATACAATTTTATTATTTCAAAAGCATGCTGTACTGATAAAATTTATTTCAACACAACTGAAAATAAAATGACAACACTATACCTAATAATGAGTCCTAATTCATTTTACAGAATATGATCTAAGTTATCTAAATTGCATATTAATCTCAGAACAAACACAACACAATGACTGGACTACTTTTAAATAACTGGTTGGTTAAAACTATGTATTAGTCAGTAATGGCTTACAGAATAATATGCTCTGTATCATCTATAAAAAAAACAGTAATAAAGAGACCAGGGAGTTTAGAAGAGCATTAGAAATATCAAGAATAAAAACCTTAGCAACTGAGGTAAAAGCCATTCTAGCGTTTATTTACCTACCTAGTAAGAATTTCCTAAAGGATACTTCACAAAAATGTAAATCTAGCATGTATGCTCAAATTAAAAGATGAAAGAAGATCTATAGGTATGCCAACTCTGTATGTGACAGAGGGGTGGGGAAGTATTTATTTACCCCACTAGTAAAAAGCAAACAATAATATTGATTCCCTTTAGAGGATAATGATAATGACAAATTGTTTAATTACAAAGTAGAATATTTCCTTATTAAGATACACATAGAAACCATATAACATATATACAGCACTGCTAAACAATTTCTTTCCCATGCAATTTAAATTGCCTTCAGAAATTAGCCTTCTAATTAAATTAATAATAACATTTATGCTATTTTTCCCTAAGTATTTAAGTTTTGTGCCAATGAATTTCTGTATCAAAACTTTAGGTCAAATTATAAAACTGATTTTGCAGAACACATTAAAGCAAATTCTCAATTTCTGTTTATCATAATTCTTCAAAGACAGGAAACTGAATGTTAGGTCTTACCTGACCAGGTTCTGTTCCAGTAACAGTCAAGTCTTGAATGGATCTACGTCTTGGCTGTCCGTTGCCTTTTGAGAAATAAAAAAAGCAAAACACTGAAATCTATTGAAACAGATAGTAAAGGTTTGGTAATTGCTACAGAAGGAAGTTGGAAATTGTTGCTCCTTGGTTCTATACAAAATGTTTGTGAGAAACAGAACAAGTAAGATTGTTGAGAGAGAGACAGAGAGAGAAAGGAAGGAAGTAAGGAAAGGAAGAGAAACAGCTGCAATGTTTTAACTCAAAAGTTGCTGGTCTACGATGGAGTGTGTCCTAATACAATAACCACTCCTACCACATGAATAGCTGCTGAACTCGCTTCTACCATCTTCTGTCATGTGTTTAAATAGATGAATGCTTGGGGGCTGGGGCTGATGACGGCATCTATTTCAGGAGCCTTACGTTAGTTTTTACAGCAAGACAGCTAGCAGGTTGTAAGACACAACTGACTTCAGCCGGCAGCAGCACCTTTTTCAAGACATAAAAGGATGCTTAGGCTTAAACTCATTACACCAAGTCACACTTACTTAACCCCAATAGCCTTTACAGAACCTACTAATTTATCATTTGTGAATAGCAACTCCTTAATTTCCTCCTGGAAAGACTCTCATTCTCTCAATTATAAACTGTTGAAATGGGTTATTGTGTTAGCCCTGCTTTAGGGACTTTTATGCTAATAATAACTCAATAAAAAGTCATTTATGAAAGAATGCTACAAATGTAAGTCTTCAATAAAATGGAATGAATTAAGCAGCAGCTTCATTCAGCACATTTATTTGGGAGTAGGGTTGTTTATATAGTGTCTTCTAAGATGAGAGATCAGCTGTCTAAAGGAAACGCCAAAATACTCCGAGTAACAGCTGATACAATACTCAAAATTCTTTTAGCTTACTGTTAGCTATATTATGTAATTTCTCAACTAGTTGGCAGCATTGAGAACATGCACTAGGCCCAATTAGCTGACAGAATAATTCTTAAAATTTTAGATTTCCATAATCCTCAACATGTGTGTGCTCACACACACACATATATAATCTTATTTTAAACCAATCAGCAATGTAATTTAGTATGATAATCTATGTGATTCCAATATTATTCTGCAATTAACTAAAAGGGCTTAATAGAATAATAATTTTTAATGCATAGTAAGTGTAGTAAACAAAAAAATTTATAATCACCCACTTAAGTCTAGGTTATCATCCCTTTTTTCCATTATAGGCTATCTTTTAGATTATTTGCATAATCTGAATTCACCTTTTTAAAATTTTATTTATTTGACAGGTAGAGTTATAGACAGTGAGAGAGAGAGAGACAGAGAGAAAGGTCTTCCTTCCATTGGTTCATTCTCCAAATGGCCGCTATGGATGGTGCTGCGTCAATCTGAAGCCAGGAGCCAGGTGCTTCCTCCTGGTCTCCCATGCGGGTGCAGGCACCCAACACTTGGGCCATCCTCCACTGCCCTCCTGGGCTACAGTAGAGACTTGGACTGGAAGAGGAGCAGCCGGGACTAGAACCCGGTGCCCATATGGGATGTCGGCGGTGCAGGTGGAGGATTAACCTAGTGAGCCACAGCGCCGGCCCCCCTGAATTCACATTTTCTACAAATTTCATTTTATTCCAAAAACTTAAAAGACTAAGTAACATTAAAAGAACAAACTGCACACTTACTGAATCAAACACACCAGAATGCTTTTGTGAATACTTTTTAACTATCGTTTCCTAAGGACAAAAAAGACCCCCCAATCACCATGACTAATGAGTAATTTTAGGGACATTTCATTCAACACACTCATTCTAAAATTAGCAGAGATGAGATGGGCTTGTAAAAGTGTCTGGAATTCTCTTTTCAGATTAGCAACATCTGTGAACCTGAGGAACCACCCTGCACAAGTGTCTATAAACCATTACATCATCATTGCAATAACAACAAAAATGAACTCAAGACGAGGTAGAGGGTAGGAGAAAAGGGAAGTAAAAACTTTTAAGGAAACAGGGTGAAGAAGAGCTGACAGCAAATGCCACAAAATGAGACATCTCCAAGCATGAGTCAAAGCAAGCAATATTAGGCAATGCATTTTAATTGGCACAACCATGGCAGAAACCATCTGGCAGACAGTTCAGACAAGGCCAAAAAAAGACTGCAATCAACGAATACTTGTTGCTCCAATATTAAGTTTAGAATCATGATTTAGAAAGATGAATGTAAAAAAATCAATCTCCTATTACTGCAAATGAAAATGACTGGGTGTGTTCTCGGTAAATTTGGATTGTGAATTTTGCACAACTGAATTCTAATTTAGAATCTTATTTTACATTTTTTATGGTCTTTTGGAATGTGCATACCTATATTACACATGGCAAACAAAAAAAGTAGAAACAAGAGCAACAGGATGTAAACAAGTAACTGATGAAGAAATCTGAAACCTGCTTATGATGCCCTGAATATTTCTCTAATAAATTCTGGAACTTTCGTGACTTGTGATAGAAAACAAATGACATGTTTTAGAATGATTTTTCTAAGTGAAAGCAATAAAAGGAATTAATCAGAGGACCAGCCTAATCTACATCTCCTACACTTATTGAAGATAAAAAAATAGAAAGAGGGTTAAGAATAGCAGCATATAAGTCATTATGGTTCTTTTTACAGTAATTTATTCTGTCTCAAAGACAGAATAAATCTCTTCAAAAAAGTTGCTCTTTTACATACAACTGATTTTCTGAGCTAGTATTTAAAAGTTATCACAGAATTCAGAAATTGCTGGCTCAGGTCCCACAGTTATTTTTTTTTTTTCTATTGGTTTAAATAAGTTCATAGCTTTTTTATCCCCAAATTTCTGAACACTCTCTTCATTTAAAAATCAAAACTGTATTTTTGTCCTATCTCAACCAAAATGCTGACAATTCTGAGATTCTTAAATTTTGAATGTTGAAATTGTGGGACACTGTTCTCTTATGTAAAATATGATTTAAAATGTGTATAGCACTATACACTGTGGCATTAAATTACTGCTGCATGGTAAAATTAATTTGTAATTTAAAAATATGTGCTCTTACTTAAGCTGCCACAAATTTCATACTCCTTCACTAATGTAAACAAATTCTGGCTTTTTCTTTAGAAAGGCCATACAAGTGGGATTTTTGTTCCCCCATCAAAGGAAAGCAAGTATTACTTTTCTTTCCAATAAGCCATCTTTATTAGGTTAGAGCTTGACTTCTTATTTTACAAAGTATGCTTGGTAGATAACAATATAGTAGACAGCCTCTTAAATGTTCATTTGTAAAGTTAATTTCTCTATTTAATTAACTATCAATATAGAATTTTATTGAAACTGAAGGGTTTATACATGACAGAAACAGGCAAAAAATATCTTATTATAGCTTCCTTTGGGCCTCAACATCCCTAGTGTAAGGTTTATAATTGTCTGCAACATTATCTGTGCAAGGTAGGAACTTAACATAATACAAAAAAGCATTTTCATGTGATGCTTATCTACAGAATGGATGAGAAAAGTTTCAAGTGCTTAAAATGCAATCAAGGGGCAGATGCTTGGCTTAATGGTTAACAAGCCAGTCCTAAAGCAAAATGACTAGGCTCTGGTTCCCAATTCCAGCTTCCTGCTAATGCAGACCCTGACAGGTAGAGTCCACGTGGGAGACTTGGATTGCATTCTTGGCTCCCAGCTTTGGCCTAGCCTGGCCCAGTGTTGGCTATTGTGGGCATCTAGGAGTGAAACAGCAAATAGGAACTCTCCCTCTATTTGTTTGTGTACATGTCTCTGTCTCCGCCTATCAGACCAGGAGTGGGAGGGGGGAAACAATTCAGCAGCATAATGTAGTCTGAACAAAGAAATTCAGAATTATCAACTGTAATACAGTAACATTAATAAAAATATAGTCTACATTTTCCAACTTAGCTAATTAGCAAGATGTAATTAGAAAACGTACTACTGGAAATCACATTTTGGGAATTCATATCATTTTATAATAGCAATCTCACTGGTACACATGAAGTACAGAAAATTTTATATTAGAGTGGGAGGAAGCAGAGAAGATGAATGTTTCAATTAAACCTTTCACAGGTGTTTCACATATATATATGTGTATATATATATGCACAAGTACTTTTTTTCCAGTGGATTTCAAACTGCATTATAATCAGAGCTGATTTCCCTTAAGTGCTCTAACTATTCACATAAGGACCACGGGGCACCACTGCTGATCTTCCTTGATTACTGATCCTAGAAACAAAACAAAATTTGCTTTGTTAACTACTCTCTGCTTTTGATTGAAAAAGTCTGCTCCTCTTTTTTTGTAACTTTTAAGCAATTTACCTGTTCATTTTTAACATCTGGATTTTTAAAAGAATGCAAAATTCAGGTGTTCTTCTAGTACCAGATGTACTGCCATTATTAGAGTGTATTGTAGACTTTCACAATCATAATCCCCATTTCATTTGGGTATTTGAGGTGAAGGTACAAGAAGAAACAGATTTGTGGAAGCTTGGAGAATAACAAAAACAAAATATGGGGGAAAATAAAGAAAGGAAAATAAAGATCTGTGTTTTTACTGCTCTTATTAAATACTGGAAGAAAAACTACTAGAAAAACTTAAAGCAATCCAATAATCTGTCATTCAGTCCCTTTTCTTCAAATGACAAGACAACAAATTATAATTCACTGGCTGAAAAGGAGAAAGGATTATGTTTTTTTTAAAAGGATTTTTATTTATTTATTTATTTGAAGTCATAGTTACAGGAAGAGAGGAAGAGATGGGGTGAGGAGGAGAGAGAGGGAGGGAAAAGACAAAGTTATCTTCATCTGCTGGTTCACTCGTTAGAAGGCCACAAGGGCTAGGTCTGAGCTAAGCTGAAGCTGGGAGGCAGAGGCTTCATTGGCTCTCCCACATAGATGGTAGGGGACCAAACACTTGGACCATCCTCCCCTGCTTTTTCCAGGCCATCAGCAGGAAGCTGCATGGGAAGTGGAGCAGCTCATCATGAATTGGGATGCCAGCATCGCAGGTGGTGGCTTAATTGGCTATGCCATGATGCTGGCCCCAGGATTATGCTTTTACATTCAAGTATTAACAGAAAACACTTAAAAAACTAGATTTTCTTTTTCTAAAGCCTATTCCAATGTATCAGCTAAATATGTTGGTAAAACGCCCTTATTGTGTGTCTTGCTTTGGAATAATGGACCAGGATAATCTCTAGCTCACTCTTAATGAGCAGGTAGGACAGCAGAAGTAGGGAAATATTAGGAGACAGTAGAAGAAGGGAAAGTTACCATATCAAAGTTGGCTGACACTTATTCAGAGACAGAAATAATGTGGACAAGGTTTAAGAAGTTGTGCAATCTGCTCCATAGGAGCACTGAGGCATTAGAAGTCAATTTCTACACGTCCAGGGAGACAATTACATTGACAAATACTGCTGTGAGTCAGACAGTGGCTGGAGCTGGGTATGAGCCCAGGTACTCTGATGTAGGACGTGGGTGTCATACCAGCTGACATCTTAATTGCTTGGCTACACACTCTCCCCTTAATATCTTTATTAGAACAGCATTAAGGTTTCCTATATCCATAAGAAACCAATGTCATGATCTCCCCAAGTGAACAACTCAGATAAAGGAAGAATTACTCTATCTGGCAAATTTATTATCTTCTCTAACTTAAACAAAAGAGCAGAAAATAGATGTGATTTGGAGTCAGAAGATCTGGGCTGAGGTCCTGGATATGTGACTCTGGGAAAACCACTCGTAGCATTAGAGTTAAGTTCTTCATCTGTAAAGTGACCATAACTTGTTCTGATAACCTTCTGATAACAAGGCTGTCATAAAGATCAATTAAGATGAGGGACCTTTGCGTCAGTGGTGCTGACATTTTTAGTTGGATATTTTTTTGTTGTGGGAGACAGTCTGTTACACTACAGGCTATTTAGTAGCATCCTTGGCCTCTGCCCTCTATATACCAGTAGCACTTGCCAGCTATAAATTATTCTTTCCTTTCTTCTCCTTTTTCTATTATCTTGTAAGAGGGGTATTTAAAAAGTTCATGGGAAATCAAATTAAAAGTCTATGTTGCTGCCAAAAAACAAATGAAATTCATTTAATACTATATTCACTGGCTATATTGCCACATACATATTTATTCCTAATGCTTACTTATAAGATCTGGATTAAGACTGTGCCCATTCATCTAAATTTTCCTGATTCCTTGAAATATTTAAGGTAATCTCAGCTCATCATTAAGTTTATACACTACCACTTCTTTAGAGTGTTAGCTCCTTAGTAAGTTTCTCCCCAGAGAGAAAATGATGGCAAGTATTTGCAGCCCAGATTTATAAGTAAAAATTACTCCATGAGAAATGTGTCAGTTCTATTATTTGAACAGCAATAGATAAAATGCCCTAGGAATTGCACAACTTATATATTTTTTTTGTATCCTGGGACTTAGCCATAGGAGATGTCCAATAATGATTTGTTTATTTATATAATAAACATATTTATTAAATGCTAAAATGTGAATCATTGCACTAACTATTGTTGATACAATAAAAACTAATCAACAAAGACACAGTCTCCACCAATACAGAGTTTTCAGTTTAGTAGGGGACAAATAACTATTAGCAGTTCAACACAATTACAGGCAAAATTCAGAGTGCTGAAGAATTCATCCAAATCACATGCATGAATGTGTGTGGAAAATACTATGTATTTCCTTATCAAAAATTTGGGGACAGAGGTAGAAAGAAATCTATACCAGAGGGATATATAAATTATTTTGATAACAGATTAATCAATATTGAAGCTCAAATATGGCATTCAGATTTCTAATAAAAATGGTATTTTATATTCATCTATGATATAAAAGTAGTTTATCAATGTAAGACACTGAGTACCATGTATGAGTCAGATATAAAAACATTTAATTTGTGAGATTTTCCTAGTAATATACAGAATCAGAATTAACCATATATGTTACACTATTCTTTGGCAAGATACCCTGCAAAACAGCACACTTCATCTACATTTACTTTGTATTCTGTTCTCTAGGTTGAGATAAAACTGTACAGAGCAACTCTTTCAACTTCATATTCACTTGCCACCAACAGAAAGAGGCTAGGATACAAAGTCTAGAGGAAGCCCCAAAAGTAATAAGTTAGGAAAGAAGGAACCAAGAACCAACAAAAAATTTTTACCAGTTGTTTCCTCTTTCTGCTGGGTGCAGAGGAGTTTGGGTTTAGCTCATGTCCTCACTTAGGATATGAGAGGAAGATGTAAGAATTCTGAGTTGATGGTCTCTCCTTTGTGAGAAGGTTTACTTTCCTTTCTATTTTATCCTCATTATTGTAGACGTGAAGTTATTTTTTCAAGCCTGCTTCAGTATAAGTGTACATAGTTTTCAATCTGTCTCCTTAATTACTGTCATGCAAGGTATCCGTTTTCATGTCTTACAAAAATTGGAGCAAGAAGCATTTTAAAAGTACCAGGGATCATTATTCTGGCTCCACAGTTATTAGACCAACTCAGGTGGCCTATGATACCTGATATGACGATCTCAGGGACATCCAGAATGTTGCCAAATGAAGCAGTTTTACGGTGGCCTCGTTTAGGCTTGGAATATGCTGCAAAACACATATATACAGTATACATGCAAACAAACAAAAATAGTAACACAGAACACGATGACCTACAAAAACAGAATACTTTTCATATAGTTATGTTAATAACATCTCATGCAGAATGGCATGCAGAACTAGCTACTTTTCATCCATGCTTAGAAACAGCACAATTAAAGAGCAAACAACTACTGATATGAGATGTTTCACACATTGGGGTTTTAATCAGCAGGAAAAATAGACAAACAAAGCTGCACAGTAATGAGGAAGCTGAATTTCAAATGTGCTTACAGAAACAATCTACCTAAGTGAAACTGCTGATACGTGATGAGAGTTGGGAAGAGAGAGGAGTTAAAAAGGAGCAAGCTGCCATTTGTTTTAATCGCACAAGCACAGTATATATGTTCAAGAAAGGTGTTTCCTGAAGGATTCTATAAAGTAAAATTCAGCGATTAATGATAATTATTGAATCAAAATAGAAAATGTATATGTTTTCCTATATATAAAATCTCATACATATTTCCAGTAAACTGAATATTTACTGTATTCTTCAAAGTTTAGGATAGTAGAAGGAACTTGAAAGGTTGGAGAGTATGAATCTTTCAAAGTAAGACAATTCACTGAAAAATTTAAATTGTGTAAAATCTAGAGGATGCACAACAGGATCTGTTCTATACTTAGGAAAAAAAGGATAGGATAATTTTAATGTCTTTGGTTATCCTTAAGTTGGTATCATTTCTGTAAAGAATAATTATAAATGAGTACTTGACTAGAAAAATGGTAGCAAAGATATAAAACATTATCATAACAATGCTGTTTTAGGATAGCAACCAGTGTTTGGCAAGTCTATCTTGAAAGACATCCCTGAAGTGACAAAGGTTCCCCAGGATGTGTAAATGTGTCCCTGCAAGTGCAGTTCATTGTACTCTACACCCACACTTGCAGATGACTCCTGGAGGTCAGGAGGCCTCCCAGCAGCTGGTGACCTCTACTCAACTTGATTGCTTCTGAAGACCCATCTGTTCTGTTTTTCCTTCTGAGTAACAGAACTCTGACTTATTTAGGAAAGCAGTGTTCCTAGATAAAAGACCATGTAGCCCTCTTTCCCTTGGAGCTGTGGGCAGCTACCTGACCACATTACTCTGGCCAATGACATTTATGTGGAAGTTGTCTAGAGAGACTTCTGTGTAAGCTCCTTCAAATACCATGGATATCCTTTATCCTTCCCTCATTTATTCCTTCTTGCTGCCTGGAAAGTGGAAGCGATGAATGGAAGTATAAGAGCCATTTTAGACTATGAGATAACCCTGAGGATGGAAGCTACACAACAAGGATTGTTGCATGGACAGAGAGAGAGGACACCATCACAGAGATGACACCAGTTTCCTGATGATCACACAGCCTACTTCAGATTTGTTTATGCATGAAAAATAAAGCTTATATATCATAGACATGTTTTACCTAACAAATTCTCGTGCTGATAAAATCAGTAATCAAGATTAGTTGAAGATAAGTATAGTATGATTGATGGTTCATCTGGACTACATCTCAAGAGAGTTCTACACACAGTAAGAATATTCTATTTAGGAAAAAAACCCACAAATAAATAGAAAAAAGCAAGGCCCAAAAACATAAAACTGGGTTAGGTAAGTTAAAAAATACAAATGGATTCCATGCAAATACACATGGAAATACACATTTACACACAAACATAGTTAAAAGACTAGAGGTAAATAAACAAAAATGTTAAGTTTATATCTGCATATGAAAATTATATAACAAGATTCTTTCTCATTTGTTTACATTTCCACATTTCCCAAAACAGATGTGTTTACTTTATTATCAGCTCCCTTCCAGCCTGTGGACAATCAATTCAACTACAATAATAATAAACCAACATTACCAAAATGAAATCTGGTTAGAAAAAAAGGTGGTCAGTCCAACAAAAAATGTAATTGTTTTTGAGCCAACTAGTTCTTCTATGATTAATAATTTTTAGAACTGAAAAAAATAAAATTTAAAGGCTAGGTTTTTCAATATTCTATAAAATAATCATTATCTTTCATTTACAATTAAAGAAATTAAGTACAACCTTCTAGTGGCTATTTCCACCACTGAAGAAAAGAGGAGTAGACAGTAAGGCCAAATCACATTTGGGTCTGGAAGATACTAACTTCAAAACAAAATATTTGCTGTTATTTGACTTAAGTTCTAAAATCTAGTAGAACATTCAAAATCCTCCCAAACATTCTGGGTTTGGCATAATTTCAATTTCTCACTTAGATTTTCAGCTCATGTTTGAGCACAGTCAACTGTGTTTGATGAGATCTGTAATTAGGAAGGTATATTTTATAACTCAAATAATCTTACAAATCATACTTTTCTTCTATGGAATTTGAGATGATGCATGAACTATTTCTAGAAGCTCAGAAAATCTATTATAAATCTATTTTCTTTTCAAAAAATATAATACAAAAATGCTGAGGTTCCTAATGAAACCACTGGAGCTACTGCACCAAAAAGCATTACATTTTGGCTCCTCTTCAACTTGCAGTTCTTTTTACCTGTGGTCGCAGCAATCCTAGCTTCTATTTCGGACATGTCAGCACTCATCCTTTTGCCCTCAGAGGTTGGGGGCAAGCTTTCCACACTGCTTCCACGGGAGGCTCCCAAGCTCAAACGTCCGGATTCACTCTGTTAAAATTATAAGTCAATCTGAATTACTGAGGTTTGTTACATTTAGAAATCCCGGGGCCCTAGAAGGAAGAAGATGCAAGAGGAATTCCTATAGATCTTGTCCTGCTCTTAAAGAACAGGGAAGTTTGCAGGGGAAAGGAGAGCAAGCTGTACACATTGCCTTTTGAAAGCACAGGCAATACAGATTGGAGGTTAAATGCCCCAGTTAGTACTTAATCTAAATGCTCCAAGTAAGATGAATAAAATCACTCCTTAAAATCTTTTTAAACCAAAACTGGCAAAAATGTAATAAATCTGAACAGCTCAAAATCATAGATTTAGGACAACTCCTTTAACTGGATAGTGCTGCCAGACTACACCATTTTACATATTTTTAAAGTTTTTTTTTTTTTTGACAGACAGAGTGGACAGTGAGAGAGAGACAGGGAGAAAGGTCTTCCTTTTGCCGTTGGTTCACCCTCCAATGGCCGCTGTGGCCGGCACGCTGAGGCCAGCGCACTGCGCTGATCTGATGGCAGGAGCCAGGTGCTTCTCCTGGTCTCCCATGGGGTGCAGGGCCCAAGCACTTGGGCCATCCTCCACTGCACTCCCTGGCCACAGCAGAGAGCTGGCCTGGAAGAGGGGCAACCGGGACAGAATCCGGTGCCCCGACTGGGACTAGAACCCGGTGTGCCGGCGCCGCAAGGCGGAGGATTAGCCTATTGAGCCACAGCGCCGGCCAGGTCTTCTTTTTCTCGTTGGTTCACATCACAAAGGCTGCTACGGCCGGCGAGCTGCGGCCGGCGCACCGCACTGATCTGAAGCCAGGAGCCAGGTGTTCCTCCTGGTCTCCCATGCAGGTGCAGGGCCCAAGGACTTGGGCCATCCTCCTCTGCATTCCCAGGCCACAGCAGAGAGCTGACTGGAAGAGGAGCAACCCGGACAGAATCCGGCACCCCCACGGGGACTAGAACCTGGTGTGCCGGTGCCACAGGCAGAGGATTAGCCTAGTGAGCCGCAGTGCTGGCCGCCATTTTACATTTTTAAGTGTCAACTATTAAAGTGAGGGATCATTAAAGGGAGGGAGTTACAAAGTTAGCAAAGACAACAACTGTTATTTGAAAGAAAAACACTTTGGTAACAGAAGGAGAAATCTCATTGTGTCTTTATTCTTTTTCTTTTTTTTTTTAAATTTTTTGACAGGCAGAGTGGACAGTGAGAGAGAGAGACAGAGAGAAAGGTCTTCCTTTGCCGTTGGTTCATCCTCCAATGGCCGCCGCGGTAGGCGCGCTGCGGCTGGCACACAGCGCTGATCCGAAGCCAGGAGCCAGGTGCTTATCCTGATCTCCCATGGGTGCAAGGCCCAAGCACTTGGGCCATCCTCCACTGCACTCCCGGGCCATAGCAGAGAGCTGGCCTGGAAGAGGGGCAACTGGGATAGAATCCGGTTCCCCAACTGGGACTAGAACCCGGTGTGCCGGCGCCGCAAGGCGGAGGATTAGCTTATTGAGCCACGGCGCCAGCCATGTATCTTTATTCTTAAACTCATCTGTTCCAGGAAGATTTGGGATTTATATAATAGAAGATGACAAATCATTAACTTCAATTAAAATAATGTTAATAAGGTCATCATGCAACTTTCTTAACATAACAAACCTGTTGTTTGGCTTGATTTTTCAACAATTTAGATTCTAGGCGTTTAATAGTATCATTTGTGGCAGGAACTTGTTCCACGTTAGTGTCACTTTTATTACTGGTATTTGTAGAAGCGATATCCATGAATGAACCTAAGAAAGCAGAACATTTATCAGTACAGGTTGAGAATAATACAAACACTTCAGTAAACAGCATGTAAGTTAAATTCTTTTCTAAACTAGCAAGACATGAATAGAAATAAAGACATTTTAAGTTAATAAAGATACCTAAAACAAACTTGTTTTTTAATAAGCTTTACTTACTTATTTGAAAGCCAGAGACAGAGAGGTAGAGAGTGAAGAGACAGAATCTTCCATCTGCTATTTTATTTCCCAAATGCTTGCAGAAGCCAGGGCTGGGCCTGACCAAAGCCAAGAGCTGGGAACTCCATCCAGGTCCCCCACATGTGTGGCAAGGGACCCAAGTTTTTTGGCCACTACCTGCTATTTCCCAGGTGCATTAAGGAAGCTAGACTGGACGGGGAGTCAGGACTTGATCCCAGGCACTATAGTATCAGATGTGAATATCCCAAATGGCAGCTTGCCCTGCTGGGCTGCAACATCTACTCCCAAATGAACCCATTTCAAGCAGAACTTAAGGACAGCTGAATAAAGGAAACTAAATGCCTAAATTATCTAATTAGAATATCTAGAATAACTTAAAGTTTTTAACCTGATCTAGTATAAGAACTGAAGGCTTTTAATTGAGATGGGGAAGCAAAAAGGAGTAGTAATTTGAAGAAAGTAATAAAAAATTCACTATGGAAAATGTTAAGTTTGAGTTCCTGTTTGGTATTAAGCAAGTAGTTCCATGTATGAGTATGGAGTTCCAGTAGGAGAAGGAGAAAAACATCAGTAAATAGACAGTAGATGATGCCATTAAAGCCATGATACTGGGTGGAGTTAGCAAGGAAACATGCATGGATAAGCCCTGCACACTCTGACATTTATAGACTGAAGACATGAAGAATAATCAGCTAATAAGGAAACTGGGAACAAATGGCCAGAGATACAAGACAAAAACCAGGCTAGTGAGATTCTGGAAACCAGTGGAAGAACATGCTACAGGAAAGCCAGAGTAATAAATGGTGTCAAATGCTAGAATCAAATACGATGAGAACTGAAAAATCACTTACTAGAATCTAACTCTGTGTTACCATAATACAGAGATAATTGCTGACCATGACAAGAATAATTCCACGGTAGTAGCAGAATAAATGTTCAAATCAAGTGGGTACACTATAGAACGGGAAGAGATATTTTTTTCAGAGAATGCAGAGACAGCCTAGGTTTGCTCTGGGAATGATTCCAGTAGAAAACCGAAAACTGATGACAGGAGAGAGGAGATTGTTTGGGATGGGCAGATGGGATATGATACACAACCAAAAAGATTCACCTTTGGCTAGAAGCTTGGAGAGTGAAACCATAGTAATGAAAGAACCTACAGTAGGTGAGTGTAAGTGCAGACAGGTAGGCAGATGTAGTAAAGAATCATGTGGAAACTGTCCTTTGATTACTCCAATGTTCTCAGAAAAATAGCAAACAATGTCTATGTCATCTTAGAGTGAGCACTGGTAGGAGGTGCCTGAAATTTGAGGAGAGGGGCTAAAGTATAAGATTAAGTCACTGACCAGTGCTGTGGCATAGCAGGTCAAGCCACGCCTGCAGTGGCAGCATCTAATCTGGGAGCCGGCTCAAGTCCTGGTGGCTCCACTTCTGATACAGCTCTCTGCTAATGTGCCTAAGAAAGCAGTGGAAGATGGCCCAAGTACTTAGGCCCCTGTATCAATGTGGGAAACCCGGGAGAAGCTCCTGGCTCCTGACTGGGTCAGCCCTTGCATTTCTCTCTCTCTCCGCTTCTCTGTAACTCTTTCAAATAAATAATTTTTTTTTTTAAATTAAGTCATCTAGGAGAGAGGTGATGAACTAAAAATAAAAGTGTCCAGTGGCAATGAATACACAATTGAAGAGAGTGAGCACATGCTGTCTCCAGCCATATTCAACTGCACTGGCACAGGCAAGGAGCAAACTAAGTGCCAGATTTAATCAGATTTGGGGTTAAGCCAGGAAACTCTGAGAGGGACTAGGAAAATAAGATTATTCCCCAAAGATTCAAATAGTTGACTGTAATTAAGCAGAAGGAGGGACAGAGAAGGACCTAAAAGACTGAAGGTCGGCCGGCGCCGTGGCTTCACAGGCTAATCCTCCGCCTTGCGGCGCCAGCACACCGGGTTCTAGTCCCGGTTGGGGCGCCGGATTCTAACCCAGTTGCCCCTCTTCCAGGCCAGCTCTCTGCTATGGCCTGGGAAGGCAGTGGAGGATGGCCCAACTCCTTGGGCCCTGCACCCGCATGGGAAACCAGGAGAAGCACCTGGCTCCTGGCTTTGGATCAGCGCGATGAGCCGTCCGCAGCGGCCATTGGAGGGTGAACCAACGGCAAAAAGGAAGACCTTTCTCTCTGTCTCTCTCTCTCTCACTGTCCACTCTGCCTGTCAAAAAAAAAAAAAAAAAAAAAAAAGAAGGTCATCGAGAAGATGGAAGGACTGAAGCTCACTTTGGAAATAATGACAGTTTGGAGGTAGTGGGACTAGCAAATGATGGGATTCGAAAGGAGTTTCAGAGCATCTCAAAAGATTTTCACTAAAACTGGAATTTAAGAATAGCTAGGCAGGGCAGGGATCCAGTGCGGTGGGTTAAGTTGCTGCCTGCAGAGCTGGCGCCAGTTCAAGTCTCAGATGCTCCACTTCCAATCCATGCTAGGAAGGCAATGGAAAATGGCCCAAGTACTTGGGCCACTGACACACACGTGGGAGACATGGATGAAGCTCCTGGTTCCTGGCTTTAGCTTGATCCAGTCCTAGCCACTGTGGCCATTTGGGGAGAGAACCAGCAGATGGAAGATTTCTCTGCTTCTCCCTCTTTGTTAATAACTCTGCCTTTCAAATAAATATTTTAAAAAAAAAGCTAAGCAATAGCTAGTTTAAAATAAATAAAACTACTCTTTTTTCCCCCAAAGAAACCTTTTATTTAATGAGAATAAATTTTGTAAGCACAATTTCAGTAACGTAGTGATTCTTCCCACCATACCTGCCCTCTCACCCCTACTCCCAACCCTCCTCCTCCTCCTTCTCCCATTCCCAGTCCCATTCTCCATTAAGATTCACTTTCAACTAACTTTATACACAGAAGACCAACTCTATACTAAGTAAAGATTTCAACAATTTGCACACACACACACATACACACAAAATGTTTGAGAACAAATTTTACAGTTAATTCTCATAATAGAACTCATTAAGGGCAGAGATCCTGCATGGGAAGTAAGTGCACAGTGTCTCCTGTTGTTAATTTAATAATTAACATTCTTATGTATGACATCAGTGATCACCCAAGGCTCTTGACATGAGCTGCCAAGGCTATGGAAGCCTTTTGTGACCACAAACTCTGTCAAATCAGTATTTAGACAAGGCCATAAGCAAAGTGGGAATTCTCTCCTCCCTTCAGAGAAAAGTGGATGGCCACTTTTTTCCACTGGGGTCTCACTGGGGTCTCACTCACAGAGATCCTTCATGTTGGACATTTTTTGCCACAGTGTCTTGGCTTTCCATGCCTAAAATGCTCTCATGGGCTTTTCAGCCAGACCAGAATGCCTTAAGGGCTGATTCTGAGGTCAGAGTGTTATTTAGAGCGATTGTTATTTTATGAGTCTGCTGTGTGGACTGCTTCCCATGTTGGAACATTCTCTCTATTTTAATTCAATCTATTATTATTACCAGATACTTGATCTTATTTATATGATTCCTTTAACAGTTAATCCTACCTATATGATCACTTTAAAAATATGATCACTTTAACACTTAAGATGGCATTTTTTCCACCCAGCTTAATGGGATTTGGGGTCCCATGGCATGTAAAAACTATTCTTGAAAAGGGAGAAACATACCAGTAAAAATATGTCAGAAAAGTAAAATTTTAAATGAAAGGCAAAAACATATGAGAAGTTTTCAAAAAATTTATGGGAAAAATACATATCATGAAAAAAGCATGCATAGATTTCACACTGGTTTGCACCAAAATAATATTTTAATTCTATTCCCCATGAGCTTTCAGAAGTACTCTCACATGTATATACAAACACCACACCTTTTAGTTATAATAACAAAATGGATAAATGCCATATATTTTGAGAGTACAATTTTGAGTATTATTTCTAATTTTTTGGATGACCAAAAGCTACATATCTGACTACTTTTTCAGAAAGCAGAACTTTTAACTAAAGCTAAGCTTCTTAAACAAGAGTCAAAAAGTAGTGATGTTCATGAAGAAATACATTAAACACATTTATAATAATTTTTAATACTATTTAGCAGTATCAGGTAGAAACTATCTTTTCAAATTAAGAATGACATACACAGTAATACAATATCCAACCTTATTTTATATAACTATACAAGAATTCCAAGCCTTGGAAGCAGGTCTAAAATAAACTCTTTAATCTGGGCACCTTCATGAAAAATGATGCACCTGGAAACTCAAATTGCAGTCAATCATATGAAATGAAGGAATTAAAATGCAAATGGGAACATCATTCACTGCTTCTTGATTATAATTTCATTGGAATAGAGACCAAAAAAAGTCGGGTTATTAGTCTTCCTATCTATCCATTTACCTGTACTGGTGGCAGAATTACTCTGTCCTTCATCTGAATACTGACAAGGATACTGCAATGGCTCATCTGCTCCTGGGAAGTACTATATATAAAAAAGTAAAGGACAATTTAAAATTTCTTTACTACAGACCAATTCCTGTTAAAATTACCTGAAGAGTACACCTGAATTACTTCCCTATAATTGGACTTGACTATACCAATTATCTTCCCTAAAACAAATACTAAATTTGTAGAGGCCTAAGTTTTTTATTGTGGTAGATGATGGTGACATACTCTCTTTTGAGTTTCAATTATGATGAATGCTATGCACCTGCCTAAGCGTCTTATTTACATGGAGTTTAGACAGTCTTGAAGGAAACACCAAATATTTCTCTAGAGCAGGGGTGGGAAATCTTTTCTCTGCCAAGGGCCATTTGGATATTTATAACATCATTCACAGGCCATACAACTTAACAATTAGCCTGCTATAGATTTACTGAATTTTGAGATCTGCCTGTGGTTGCCTTGGCAGAGTTACCAAATTATTTTGTGGGCCTTAGATGGTGCACAGCAGGCACGTTCCCCACCCCTGCAGAGGAATATATGAAACAGAACACTATCATGGCTATAATGATCTGAAATACATCTATGTTCTCATGGCAATGATGTAAACTTTTAAACTGCTGCAATGATTATCCGCCTGACAAAGGAGACTGGTATACCACAGCCTAATAGTTAATACTGAATATTCTAAATATTATAAGTATTGAGAGAATAGATATTGGATGTCCTTCTCTGAGTTCGAGACATAACATTGAAAGTATCTGCTAGACAAAAAAGCTTAAGGCACTCTTCTGAAATTAGACAAAGCACATATATACAAAGTTAAAATCTGAACAATTTCTATATCTGAAAATTCTGTTATTTTAATCAGAGACTAAGTTGTTTCCTTATACACAAAATCTTTATTTAGCACCTTGGATTCTATATATAGCTGGTATCCTAGTATGATGGCAAAATTTAACCAAATTAGTTCAAGCTGCTTTTCCTACATTATTTTCAATAGAATGAACAAATGAAATCTTTGGGCCGGTGCCACGGCTCACTAGGCTAATCCTCCGCCTGCGGTGCCGGCACTCTGGGTTCTAGTCCTGGTCAGAGCGCCAGATTGTGTCCCGGTTGCTCCTCTTCCAGGCCAGCTCTCTACTGTGGCCCAGGAAGGCAGTGGAGGATGGCCCAAGTCCTTGGGACCTGCACCCGCATGGGAGACCAGGAGGAAGCACCTGGCTCCTGGCTTCGGATTGGATCGGTGCAGCGCGCCGGCCGTAGTGGCCATTTGGGCGGTGAACCAAAGGAAAAGGAAGACCTTTCTCTCTCTCTCTCACTGTCTAACTCTGCCTGTCAAAAAAAAAAGAGATCTTTGGCTGTTAAGGAAATCACTTGGTCTATATTTAAGGAAATTTCAAGGTTGTTCTACTGATCAAATTGCTCTGAATTTCAGGTACTTTCATTTTAAAGTAACATTTTAAAGCAAACATTCTATTTGGTTGTTTTCTTAGTCTACCAAAATCCAGAAATCTAAACTATTTCAAATAATTCTAATGTATTTGATTTATAGACTAAGAAAATTAAAATATTCCATAAATCCTAGAAGAAAGGTTAACTTAAAAAATTTTTTTAGCTATAAAAACCTTTTCAGGTTTTCATATACAACAAAAATACAAATAGTAAAACAATCACTCAAATGTATTTGGGCATGCAACCTCTCCCTCCACTGTCCTGTATAACTAAATAAATGACTGACTGATACTGAATGTCTGATGATATATACCAGAAAATTTTAAATTTCCTCCATTTGGTATGAAAGTCATAATATACCCAAGTCCTGCAAAGGCTTAACAGATCATCTAATTCAGCTTCTCTCACATTACAGATGAGACAACAGAAACACATGTCCACTAATGTAAGCAGTACGAAAAAGTATAACCAGAAACCTAGCCTAAACATCTTCCCATTACAAGAAACTAGACTACTCCCCCTTCATACTCCAAATGGGTCTTTAGATTATATGAGTAATGAAAACCCAAAAATAGAAAGAAGAAAATGGTTACAATGTCTGCTTTACTCTAAACCCTACTCAAACTCAGTATACATTAAGTTTCCCTAAATTCAAAGCCCCTCAAAAGAAGGATTATACCCGCATCAAGTGAGTCATTATTTTCACAATTTCCTCCATGGAAGGGCGCTGAGAAGGGTCTTTAGACCAACAACGAGTCATCAGGCTCTCAATGGGCTTAGGTAAATTTTTGATCAGTGGTGGTCGAGTACCTATAATTAAAAATGAGAGAAGGAGGGAAAGCAATGTATTTACCCAAAGAATGGAACAAGTTCTTTATTTGTATTCCCAAAGCAGTGTTTATTTTGTAGATTTTGTAATTTAAAATCTATATTTTGGAGTAAGAAAAGGACTTATTTTTGTTCTATAAGTTAACATTTATTCTATGTATATTTTCCTAAAGGGAAAACATTTTTAAAAAAGTTTAATTAAAACTTGTACATCAGGGCCAGTGCTGTGGCTCAGCAGGTTAAGCCTCCACCTGTAGCACCGGCATCCAGTATGGGTGTTGGTTCTAGTCCTGGCTGCTCCTCTTCCAAAACAGCTCTCTGCTGTGGTCTGGGAAAGCAGTAGAAGATGGCCAAGTGCTTGGGCCCCTGAACCCATGTGGGAGACCGGGAAGAAGCTCCTGGCTCCAGATGGGTGCAGTTCTGGCCATTGCAGCCAATTGGGGAGAGAACCAGCGGATGGAAGACCTTGCTCTCTGTCTCTCTCTTTCTCACTGTCTATAACTCTCTCAAATAAATAAATAAAATCTTAAAAAAAAAAAAAACTTGTACAATATATGACAACAGTAAGATTGAGAATTAACAATATTTGTTATGCTCTTTTAACAAAAAAATGGCTTAATGTGTGCTTATTTATTTTTTAAAGATTTATTTATTTGAAAGGCAGAGTCACAGAAGGAGGGAGGGAGAGAGAGAGAAGAGACAGAGAGGGCGGGTTCTTCCATCTACTGGTTCACTCCTCAAATGGCTACAATGGCTGGGATGGGGCCAGGCTAAAGCCAGGAGTCAGGAACCTTTTCCAGGTCTCCCAAATGGGTGCAGGGGTCCAAGGACTTGGGCCATCTTCCACTGCTTTCCCAGTTGCATTAGCAGGCAGCTGGGTTGGAGGCAGCTGGGAGTTGAATTGGTGCCAATATGGGATGCTGGCACTGCAGACAGCAGCTTAATCTGCTATACTATAGCACCAGCCCCATCTATGTTTTATTATGAAAGGTTAAAAAGGAGCCAGTATTGTGATGCAGCAGGTTAAGCCACTGCTTTTGATGCCAGCATCTCATATCAGAGTGCTGGTTCAAGTCCCACCTACTCCATCCACATCCAATCTAGCTTCCTGTTAATGTGTCTGGGAGGGCAGGGGAAGCCCAGGGACTTGGGCCCTGCCACACTTGTGGGAGATCTGGATGGAGTTCCTGGTTCCTGGCTTCAGCCTGGCCTAGTCCCAGCTATTGCAGCTATGTGGGGAGTGAACCAGTACATGGAAGATCTCAATCTCTCTCCCTTTCTGTCATTCTTTGAAATAAACAAATCGATAAATCTTTAAAAGAAAATTAAAATGGTGGTTTGAAGAAACATTGCCTAAATTTCAAAAATTTCCAAATGTGTTTGAAAACTCATCTTTTATATCAAAAAGTTGGTCAACTATAGTAGTATACTTGCTGACTTCCAAAAGTCTCTTTTGAGACCTTATGGTTGCTGTGAATCAATCATTTCAAGGCTCAAAATTCCAACTTTTTGTTCTACACCTGTGTAAAATTATTAGTAAGGTCCCACTTAACATAGGCCTCAAATACCAGGTTTTGGTAATTTTACCAAGTAACAAGTTAGTTCTTTTACTCCTTATTTCATTGCCATTCAATCATTCACTGCCAGCTGACAGAAAGAGAGAACAAACTGTCTTGGTCAATGATCTAGCATTCCTTACAATGACCCTGACAGCAGTAACACTGCAAGTGGTATAGAAAACTGATAAAAACAGCTAAAACTGTTCTGATGATCTTCTATGAATGACCTGAATAGTTAGGCAAACATTTGTGTTTATTACTTACGGAATAGTAAATATAAATGTCACAAATCAAAATGATTACATTCAAATGAAAGAAATGAAGAACAAGGCTAACGCTTACTAAGGTTAAGTAATTGTCCTTCATGAAGAGTTTATTTTCCCAAAGCAAATGTGGAATAACTATTAATGAAGAGGATCATGCTAACATCATATGGGGTTAGAAATAAATATCTAAGTGCTTAGAAATATCATTACTAGAGATATAAAGGAATAAGGATATTGAGTCCTTCAATCAGTATGTCTGAAAAATACAGCAACTGAGTCAGAAAGATCTGGATTTGCATTCCATCTCTGCCACTTACTAATCCTGAGACCGTGGCGAGTTATTTGTGTCTCTTTTTCCTGTAAAATGAGACAACCGAATTTACCTCCGCAGGCTGTGTGAGACTGTAGAGAGAGGGTATGTAAAGCACTCTGTTTTGCTTTCATGAGCTTAACCAACGACTCTTATCATTATTTGTTGCTTTTTCTCCTTACTGAGACTCTTGCTTCCTCAGGAGAAAAAGGCTGTAACTTTCCAATTATCTGAACCACATGAGATTCTATTTACGTATTTAATTTTTCAGAGAGCCTACTATGATGCTTCTCTATGCCAGAGAGAGACAGAGATTTGGCACTGGTTGTGTTCTGATGGCCTTTCACTAATCTGCACAACTAGCAAATTCTCAGCCCTGTATGGAGGCCAGGGAAATCCCCAAATTTGCCCTACTGGACACAGGGGCTGGGGATTGATAATAGAAATATAGTTTGGTAACAAAGAATTTTACTTTTTAAGGTTAGGGATAATTTTTTTCCTTATTTTGGGAGAGGGGATGGAGATAAGACAGAAACAATCTTTCAAATACAAAATACAAAGTACATTAAAAAAATTTCTTTTTACGAACCATTATGAACAGCCCACATGATTCGGAAAGCCGGCCCACCAATTTCATCAAAAGGTTTCCGACGTGTTATCACTTCCCAAAGGATAATGCCCCAGCTGAAGACGTCACATTTTTCACTGTAATTGCTACCTAGAAAAAGAAGGCAATATAATCTCAAGACTCTCTTCCACATGATATACAGAAACAACTGCGTTCATAAATCTTCAGGAATCTTGGATGTGAGGAGGCTGTCACAGGTAGAAATGACTTTCTAAAGCACCTTAAGTCTTTTCAACGAATACTTTTTTTTGCATTTATCATCTACCTTTTATCACAAGGTATAGGTCATATCTTTCATATATTCAGAGTGACACTTTTTTAATCTTAAATTTTTTCCACACTCTCTGCTATCAAAGCAGAAGAAATCTATAACTTAGTGGCTTTTCCCCTTAAAAATAGAATTCTGAATGAAATAAAATTCTGTATGAAAATTATGGCTAACAAATTTATGGTAAACAGATTATACAGCAACATTCAAAGGATTACTAAATCCCTAGGTGAATCAGCTTAATAAACAGTTCAAAAAACAAACAAAAAGCGACAACCATAAAATAAACCAAAAAAACCTCCCAACCCCCGTAAGAATAAGCAATTATTATAGTAACAACCTTGCTTGCTCAACAGCATACTGTAATGCAGGAATACAACAAGATTAATCTACCATGGACAAGTGCTTCCAGATAACATCTTTCAAAAATGAAATTTACATAGTATAATAGTCTCAGTTTTGTTGCTCTAGATAATCAATGGTGCTATGGTTTGAATATTTATTCCCTTGACCTCAGGAGTTTAGTCTCCAAAGCCTAAAGTTACTAAGAAGATGGAAACTATATCCAATCGTGGTGTTCAAAGGTAGAGCCTCAGTGAAGTGATTACATTAGATGAGGTCTTAGGGTTGAGCCCTCATCACTGAATGTGGCAGCTTTGTACGAGACACATAAACACATCCATAAACATATGTGCTTCATATCTCTTGTCACCTGATGTCCTGGGCCATGTCATGATTCTGCCAGCAGAAATGCCATCATTAGATGGCAAAACAAAGCCTCAGGTATTTTACTATAGTGTCAAAAATTGAATAATATAAAAAGTAATTTTTATTCTTTTGAATAAACCAATCTTTCTGTTTCCCTTACTACAGTAATATTGTGCCATTTTCACTTACAGGAAAGTATATTAAATAAGTAAATACATTTTAAAAAAGTCAAATGCATTTTATATACAAGAGGCATTACTTAATTTTGTGTAATTTAGCACTTGTTTGTCCACTAACTTTTTAACTGAATTTTAGGGAAAAATAGCTTCATTACACTGACTTGTTACCCAACGTTCTCTCTGAGATGGCCAAAACCAAAGAAACATAATACTTTAAATTCATCAAAACTAAAAGAAATACGTGATAATCAGAATCTGATTACTGAACAAATCTGCACCTTATGGCCATTCATAGTTCCTAACATACAAGTCCTGTACTTCCAGTTTAATTTCTCATATTTAAAAGATAATCTGATGTTTTTATACAGAAACAATATATGTTCATGAACTATTCTTTTAGAACCCGAGTTTTATGGATGTATAAAGGAAAGCAAACCTAAGTTTAATATAAGCTTGCCCTTTATTTGCAATTTTTAGTATCATATTTCTGCCCAGTTACTAGCACATTTTAAAGTCACCACATTTAAACTTTAGGGCTGTTAATTTTTTTTTTTTTTGACAGGCAGAGTGGACAGAAAGAGACAGAGAGAAAGGTCCTTCTCCTGCCGTTGGTTCACCCCCCAATGGCCGCCGCAGTAGGCGTGCTGCGGCCGGCGCACCGCGCTGATCTGATGGCAGGAGCCAGGCGCCTATCCTGGTCTCCCATGGGGTGCAGGCCCAAGCTCTTGGGCCATCCTCCACTGCACTCCCTGGCCACAGCAGAGAGCCGGCCTGGAAGAGGGGCAACCGGGACAGGATCGGTGCCCTGACTGGGACTAGAACCCGGTGTGCCGGCGCCGCAAGGCGGAGGATTAGCCTAGTGAGCCGCGGCGCCGGCCAGGGCTGTTAATTTTTAATTGCTAGGAAACCAAAGCTGGTTTTTGTTATTCTTGGTATTCATGTTCTAGAGTCTCTGTAAACACTGAATCAACAAACACAGCTCCTAGGGAAAATAGAGGGTTAGCCCTGGGTACCTGATCATGAAAGATTTTTTTTTTTTTTTTGACAGGCAGAGTGGACAGTGAGAGAGAGAGACAGAGAGGAAGGTCTTCCTTTACCATTGGTTCACTCCCCAATTGCTGCTGTGGCCAGTGCGCTGCGGCCGGCGCATGTGCTGATCCGAAGCCAGGAGCCAGGTGCTTCTCCTGGTCTCCCATGTGGGTGCAGGGGCCCAAGGACCTGGGCCATCCTCCACTGCCTTCCCGGGCCACAGCAGAGAGCTGGACTGGAAGAGGAGTGACCGGGACAGAATCTGGCGCACTGACCGGGACTAGAACCCGGTGTGCCGGCGCTGCAGGCGGAGTATTAGCCTATTGAGTCGCGGTGCCGGCCCATGAAAGATTTTGTCAACTGATCAACACATAACCTTGTTTGCGTTTCTGTTTAAAAATACCTTATTTAATATATATTAATACATTAGCATTAAATGATAACTAATGATCAACAGCACTGTAAATCATGCCTAAATGAGATAATCTAACACTTGCATTTGCAAACATTATCTTACATAAGTGATTTCTTGTACTTAGGCAGTACACTTGGGGACCATTTTAACAGAAAAAAAAATCACAACAAAAATAGTCTCAATAGACTGTCAAAGGTCACCTGTTTACTAAATGAGAATGAAACAAGAAAGTACAGCATTGCCTTGCTCAACTTAAGTTTAGAAATGTCAGGAGACTCAAAATTTGCACTGTTCTACAATGCACATGGTATCACAATGGAGTGAGGCAGTAAATCTTATCATGCTTTTGCCATCATACCTTCAAAAACTTCAGGTGCCATCCATGCAGCACTCCCCTTGTTATTGGTCATGTGTGTCTGAATGTCACAGGCTGTACCAAAATCACAGATTTTTAGAACAGTCCCCCCTGCAACCAGCAGCAAACTGTTAAAAAAAAAAAAAAATCAAAAGTTACAAGGTCAATATTTGTTTTCACAAAAAAGAAGAGACACTATGGAGAAAGAAAAGGGCTAAACAACATAGATGTTATTTAATTTCTGTGAAATGTGCCTTGGTCACTTTAACAGCCTTTAGAACTGTTAGCCATAATTTTGAATACCACAAAAAATTAACTGACCATAATCTAGAGTTCTCTTAGGGAGACTGGTAGGCTCACATTTTGATGTCTCCATCTCTAACTTCATAGTCTTTCCTGACCATATTTCTCTGTAGCAAAAATAAAACATGAGGTTTAAAAAAATCTTCCAGCAGGTCAACATTAGTGTCTTGAAATGGGAATTTAACCATAAACATGTATCATATAGTTTCAAAAATAACATGAAATATTTATTTTTATTGTTTTAAAAAGATTTATTTATTTATTTGAAAGGCAGAGTTATAGAAAGGGAGAGGCAGAGGAAGAGAGAGAGAAGTCTTCCACTCACTGGTTCACTTCCCAAATAGCCACAATGGCCAGGGCTGGGCCAGACCAAAGCCAGGAGACAGGAGCTTCATCTGGGTCTCCCATCCTCGGCTGCTTTCCCAGGCTCATTAGTAGGGAGCTGGATGGGAGTGCAGCAGGTGGGACTAGTGCGCATATGGGATGCCAGCACTGCAGGTGGTGACTTAACCCACTACAGCCACACGGTCCCCATATTATTTAATAAACGAAAATGAACCAATGTAGAAGGAACAACATAGTCCTTGCATTGTTTCTCTTACTTTTGAAGATACTTCTAAAAATGGTTCACTGCCAGAGCTACTTTTGGGTTTAGAATGTGTGGGTGGAGGATAAATCTACTACGGTTAAAATAACCTAATGAAAGATTTCTATAAAATTTTCTGAACTTAAGGTTTCCTAGGAGCTCTATTACCCAAGAACAACTGTCAAGTAGGATGCTCTTACATAGAGGGTTTTGTTTTTGATGACAAAAATAAAGACAGGTAGGGGCAAGAGTTTGGCCTAGGGATTAGCAAGCCAGCTAAAATGCCAATATTCCACATTGGAGTGCCTGGGTTCAAATTTCCAGCTCTGGCTCCCAATTGTAATTACAATTAATTGTAAATTTCATAAACTTTTTGCATATGATTTTGTCCTTAAATTCTAGCTGGAGCGATTATTTAGAAAATCAGTTCCTGGCCGGCGCCGTGGCTCACTAGGCTAATCCTCCACCTGTGGCGCTGGCACCCCGGGGTTCTAGTCCCGGCTCGGGCACCGGATTCTGTCCCGGTTGCTCCTCTTCCAGGCCAGCTCTCTGCTGTGGCCTGGGAGGGCAGTGGAGGATGGCCCTTTTAGTGACAATGAGTTAAATTAGATAAACCATTATTCACATTGCAACAATAGTATCATGATCATCAAGTGAGTTGCTAAATGTAATTTACCTCTACATGTACTTCAACAAAAACAATTTTCCTGTTTATCACTATTTTTGTTCAAACTCTTACAATTCTATTCTTTACCCAAGGCAAGTATAAACACTCTGTAACTGGTTTCTTTGTTTCAACCTGGTACAATTGAGATATCACAATGACTTTTCTGAATGACTTCTACACTGTTAGTATTCTCTTACTCTTAAGACTTTAATAATTCACCATCTGTGAACATATGGCTCATCGAAATCTGAACATAAATTACCTTTGTAGGTTTACTTTCACACAGTTCAGACAAACATTTTATTATCTTATGTACAAGTAAGTAAATTTGCAAAAGAGAAATAAAATAGGGAACACAAGCTGAATATATATAAAACAACTCATCAAATCATTCGGTGCCTTTTTATATGCTATTGTGAGGAACCCTTCCTGGTCACTGACTCTTTTTGCTTTTTAATGACAGTAAGATATAGCAGATAAGGGTATTTATTCAATTGTCCATGAAAGCATAGCCATTTCAAATACTGTTCCTTAGCACCTTCCGAAAAGTCAATTCTAATTCTAAAGAACTTGTTAATTGGGTGCACCAAAGATTATATGCAATACTACAGGAAGAATTTAACCAAGGAAATGCCCAGGAGGAATGAAATGACCTAGACCAGCTCTCTTATAAATATGTTAATAGTATTTACTAGCAAAAGGAGAATTCCTATCTACAAATGATTTTAGTAGGTTACATCTGGTCTATGTAGATTAACTAAATAAACCTAAAATTTATGGGGTATGGTTGGATGGAGACTAGAGGTAGTTGTTTAAGCTATGTAATAATATAAATCATATTGGAAAACAGAAATGACTTTCTTACTTCCCTTTTAAAGATTATTTCTCTATTGTTCAGTAACTAGCTACTCATTGCAAAGTAAAACACATCTTACAGTAGAAGAAAGGGACACCTTCAGATGTTGCATCTGATGGCACCAGGCTCCTCCAGGAAAAAAGTGCTTTAATTGTGTCTGATGCTTACTTGTACCCTTTGCATCATCAGTCAATTTGTTGCTAGACAGGAGCTGATTTTCTTAAGTTTGCTTTAAGAATTCAGCTCCATAATTCAGAGGGAAAGGAGGACTGAATATCCACTGGCAAGGAAAAAAGCTAAGTGTCTCTTCCTCACTAGCCAGGGCAGGTAGTTTAACAAAGCCCCAAAATACATACATACATACATACATACATACATACAAATGTCATGACTCTAGAGCTCAAATGTGATTTTACCAGAAATCTGTGGAGATAGAAATCAGCTTTGGCCTGGTAGTTTAAAAAAGGCACACTAGTAAGAATGTAGAACCTATGTAGATTCTACCAGTGTCCCCAGCAGGAACACTTTAATGATTCGGACCTGTACCAAGAGAATAAAATAATTTAAGACAACAGTTGTGATTATATCATAGGGAAAACCTCTTACTTGGAAACTGATGGGCTGAGATGGAGGTGAGAAGATAGGTGGGGATGTTTTTGGGTTTTTTACAGGTGGATGAAGAAGAAAGAAAAATAGAAAAAAAGGGGATAATACATTTCACATACATGTTTTAACTCAATATCTATGCAGAAAAACAAAACCACTATGGTTTTAGGGTTTTTTTTTTTTTTTTTGGTTTGTTTATAAAATTATTTCAGGTTTCAGGATTCTCAATATGGAGAAATTCAGAATATTTTCAATTTCTTCTCAGATGGCGGAAATGACATGACATTTTTCTTTCCTATGAAAGAGCAAGTAATAACCACTCCATACATCTTGGTAGAATGTCTACTATATGTGGATGCTGTGCCAGGGATACAGCAGGGAACAAATCAGACCTGTCTTCACTCTCAAGGAACTAACCACTAGGACAAAACTATATACTACAGGCACAAAATGAGATTTATAGACCAACAGCTTCTAGAAGTATGCTACTCTAAAAAATAAAAATTCTTACGAAAGATGACATTCTAAAATGCAAGCTTCGATAAACGACTAAATGATGAAAATGAGTCAAAAATAAACATTCTTGAGTAAGCCAAAAGAGAAGAGAGAAATTCAAGTGCAATGCAACAATTAGCTTACAGTAGGGAATGGGTGTGGGTGGCAATCAGGGTGGTGGTGGGGAGCGGGGGAGATAAGGAAAAGGAGGAAGAGAAGGAGGCTGTCACATTACCACAACTTACTTTGGTGGTTTCAGGTCCCTGTGAATTAGAGCTTTGGGTTGCATGCTGTGAAGGTAAGCCACTCCTTGGGAACACTGTAAACACCAACTCATTGCGTGGGCAGCAGTATAATAAGGCAATGGTTCAGCACCATGCAGCACTACAAAAGAAAGGTACAAACTAAAAAGAACTTTATTGCATATAACAAAAGATACAATATTAATGCAAGCACTATCAGAACAAATGGATAGTTTTCTACATATGCTCCTTTTAGTTCTGCAAATTGTTTTCTAAATAAAAAATTATCTAATAATTTCAAGTGGATAACTGCCAGTTAAGCACCTAATATTCAGTAGTACCCATAGTAAATGCTATTCATATTCATGCAAAATTAATATACATTTTCATATCTTTTCAAATTGACAAAGTCTTTCAGATAGTAATACAAATTATAAGCAGTCTTAGTCATACTACTGTAAGAGAGGTATAGAGGAAAATGTACAGGAAGCCAAGAGCTTCTCTGGGTCTCCCACGTGGGTGCAGGGGCCCAAGGACTTGGGCCATTCTCTACTGCTTTCCCAGGCCATAGCAGAGGGCTGGATCAGAATAGGAGCAGCTGGGTCTCAAACTGGCGCCCATATGGGATGCTGGTGCTTCAGGCCAGGGCGTTAATCCGCTGGGCCACAGCACCAGCCTCTGTACTTTCTATAATAGCTAAAACCACAATGTACTTGAACTAAATGAAACACCGAAGTACAAGATACATTTTTTCAAAGATATATTTATTTATTTGAAAGCCAGAGTTAGAGACAGAGAGTTACAGAGCGAGATCTTAAATCTGCTCAGATGGCTACAATGGCCAGAGTTGGGCCAGTCTGAAGATAAGAGTCAGGATCTTCCTTTGGGTCTCTCACGTGGGTGGCTGGGACCAAGGACTTGGACTATCTTCTCCTGCTTTCCCAGGCACATTAGCAGGGAGCTGGATTGGAAGTGGAACACCTGGGACTTGAATCAGGGCCCATATGGGATGCTAGGATCAAAGGTGGTAGCTTTATCTGCTACACCACAATGCTGGCCCCTGACTAGATATCATTAACAAAGATGAACACATGAGCAATAAAGATATAGTAAATTTTATATAAAATGTAATTTTAAAATCTGTGGGGCCAGTGCTGTGGCCCAGTAGGTTAATCCTCCACTTGCACCTTTGTGCATCCCATATGGGCGCGGATTCTAGTCCCGGCGCTCCTCTTCCGATCCAGCTCTCTGCTATGGCCAAGGAAAACATTGGAAGATGGCCCAGATGCTTAGGCCCCTGCACCTGTGTTGGAGACCTGGAAAAAACTCCTGGCTCCTGGCTTCAGATCAGCTCAGCTTTGGCCGTTGTGGCCATTTGGGGAGTGAACCAGAGGATGGAAGACCTTACTCTCTGCCACTCTCTCTCACTGTCTGTAACTCTCTCTCTCAAATAAATAAAATCTTAAAAAAAAAAAAAATTCTGTAAAAATTTATATAACTGATACTACCAGAGATACTACATTCCATATACAGGTGGTATTTTGGGGGATAAAATAGCTCTTTTCTTCAAAGATAACTACATGATACAGTTTTCTTTCATTGTTACAGTTACAATGTTCTATGAAATGAGTTTTCACCACTTCATTTTTTGAAAAGAAAGTAAAATAAAGCAGAGTGAAACGGAAGTAAGGTTAAGATTTCTAAAATGAGGACTCAAAGCTAAGAGAGGGCAAGAAAAAAAATTAGGAGTCTGAATATACTTTAAAATTGATTTAAAACACTTTACTACTGAAATGCTTTTTAACATAATGAAAAACCCCCAAAGCAACAAAAAAAATAGACTTCTAAACATCACATACTAATGTTATAGCATCTTTCTCATCAATTTTTAATCTAAAAATTAACTCTCTTTGGAACTCTGATGGTAAACTGTGAACATTAAATTGTCTATAGTTTACATTCAAAGCTTTCAAACTTGTGGATCTACTAAATACAAACAGGTTTGATGAGACTCACCATTATATAAAGAGCCCCCTTCAGCATATTCCATCACAAGACATACCTAAAGGAAAGAAAAACCAGAAGAATTAACTGGAGCTAGCATATTAGGCTCTTGGGAAAGAATTTAATTCAACCTCTTGATTTTGTAAACATATTAAAAGTCATTCTTTCAAACTGTACTATGTGAAGAGGACCATGGGAAAAAAGGTATCTAAGACCTAAGAATATTACTCCTAGGAGAGCCCAATAAGACAGGATATATATATATATATATATACATACATACATACATACATAATCACAAGATCTTTTGGGGATTTTCTTCAGAGCTAAGAAGCAGATGCTGTCATAGGCTACCAGAAGCTTCATAAGGGGTTATTGGATAAGACCAATAACTCCTCCATTATACTGTTTTGCTAGAAGACTAGAAACAAATGCATAAAGTACAACAGCTTTTTCAGAAATGCATCCAAAAGAGCAGTTCCAAATAACTTCATATACACTTACACACATTTGCTACACTATTTCTTACAGACAGATGACAACGACAAAGTGACAAACTTACTGGATTTAAGCAGGCTCCATATAGCTTTACAATATTGGGATGGTTCACCCGAGACAACTGCCGAAGCTGTAACAAATTAGAGTTTCTTTCAAAAAAGTGGTGATTTCTGAAGTACTGACTTTATAGCACCATTAAAATCTTACAGTACTCTAAAACATTTGTCTAAGTCATTCAACAGTCACTATTTACTATGTGGCAAGCACTGTGGCTGCAGCACTCCCCAGAATGGCATAAAATCCTTGTCCTCCGACAGTTTGGTTATGGGGATAGATATATAAAAAAATAATTACAGCAACCTGCAAAGTACTATAATAGGATTTACAAACAAGGCATGATGAGTACACAGAAGAAATGAACTCTGCCAAGAAATGTGAGGACATAATCCCAGAGACAGCACTGAGCTGAGTTATCCAAGCAGAAGCAGCCAGGTTATTGTTACTAACATCTTCTTCACAGCTATGAATGTGTAGTCTACCTATTCTCCACGTGGGGCCTGGTGAGCACTTCTTGGAGACTGTATAATTAACACAACTCTCCAAGGGTGGGTATTTTCATTTCCTTTTAAAAGATAAGGCCTTAAAGTTAAGGCCAAGAGAGGGTTAAATGATCTGCTAAAAAATGTTCCTGCCAGGAAATGATAAAATGAGGGTCTGAACTTGAAGTCTGACTTAAAAGGTGCACTGTTTGTATATACTGGCCTCTATTCCATTTCCCATCTCTTGAATCAATTCCCTTTTCTCCATGTCTACTGTTACTGCCTTGGCTAACTCCAACCTGAAACACTGCAGTGATTACTATAACCATATTGGTTTCCACACTTTTCAGTGAGGGGTTTGGCTGTACTCATTTCCCTTGTTCTAGATCTCAAGTTAATTTCTTATCTCTACTCTCCCCACCCCCAAAATGCTTCTTGTCCTTTCTTCCTTCTGTTTTCTGCCTTTCTCCCACTCTTCTTCCTTTCCTTATTACCTACATTATGCTGCTGGTTCATACTAAGTCTTCTAAGTCTCTAAATTTTCAAAATTTGTATTATTTATTTGAGAGACAGAGAAAACAACAGAGAAAGAGTAAGCTTCCATTTACTGGTTCACCCTGAAAATGCCTGCAATAGCTGGGGCTGAAGCTGGGTACACAGTCCACATCTTCTGTGTGGGTGGAAGGAAACCAACTACTTAAGCTACTACTGCTGTCTCCTAGGGTCTGCACTGCAGGAAGATAGATTCAGGGGCCAGAGCTGGAAATCAAATCCAGGTACTCTGATGTGAGACATAGGCCCCTTAACCCCTAGGTCAAAAAACACCTGATCCCTAAACCTTTTTACTATAAAATACTAGAAAGCTTTATCCCTCCATAGCCAACAATCATAGATTTTGGAGTCCTAAGAGAAAACTTAGTATCACTTATTATATAATATATGTAAAGCATCTCATCTTAAGATTCGACATTATTATATAATACACTTATTACACCTCATCTTGAGATTCAGATAGCAAACTAGTAAAATGTTTATTCTATTCCTTCCCTAAATCCCAGTAAGACAGTAAAGGATTTTTTTTTTCCCCAAGGCATAAACTAAGAAGAAGAAAGTATGAAATGAGAAAACAGTAAGCACTGCTGGAAGCTGAAAACAGATGACTAGCATATAACTGACAGAGCAGACCAGTAAGAGCTGAAATGTAAATAGGCAATGAGAAAAACTGACAAGTAACCAGTTATTTTACAAAGCCCCCAAAAGGTTGGGAAGTAGTTATATAAGTGAGCCAATGAAAAGGAGGAGGAGGGAGGGCTGGTTAAGTCGGACTCAAAGATCTCTTCCCTGACTTCAAAGCTCAATGATGATCTCATCATTGCAGCACAAAACTAGAAGCTGATTTTTAAAGAGAACGCATAATGAACAACATCTGGAACAGAGGACACCAAATGCCAGCAAGGGGCTAAACTCAATGTAGTTGTTTTTGGAAAACAGAAAATTAGATTGGGGGAGGTATAGAGGATTGAATTTGTTTTACTAAGAATTCTTAGAGGGGCCGGCATTGTGGTCTAATGGGTTATGCCGCCACCTGAGACACCGACATCCCCTGTGAGTCCCGGCTGCTCCACTTCCGATGCAGCTCCCTGCAAATATGCCTGGGAAAGCAGTAGAAGATGGCCCAAGTCCTTGAGCCCCTGTACTTCTGTTGGAAACCTGGATGAAACTTCTGGCTCCTGGCTTCAGCCTGGCCCAGACCTGGCTGTTGGAGCCATTTGGGGAGTGATCCAGCAGATGGAAGATCTCTCTTTCTCTCTCTGTAACTCTGCCTTTCAAATAAATTAAATCTTAAAAAAAAAAAAAAAAAAAGAGAATTCATAGAGAACTATTTGACTCAAAATTACTTGCATATATAATCTGAATTATAACTTTTTTCTCAAGTGATTATGATCTTTTTGGCTCTTGATTCCTAGCATTTTATACATATGCTATTTTTACCAGCTTTGTAAAACTGCCAATGTGGCAGTATGTGATCAATGAGCTTATCTAAACACTAAGCAAAAATAATGCATAAGGCAAGGTTAAGGCTAGACTCCTAGAGCATACTATTAGATAACATCTTTCTTCATGACAACATCAAACCATCCATCAGCATTTCTCAACTCATTCAGCCAACTATAAATCACTTAATCACATCACAATTAAGTTCTCATTTTTCCACATTACACATCAAAAATACCACAAAACATTTTTAAATTATGATTAAATAAAAACAGAAATAAATCCAAGTTTACAAGGTAAAAAGCATCTATCTATTGGCCAGCAAGGCTAAAAACTGTAAAACTACTGATCCAATCAAAATCCGTGATTAACTACAAAATAATACAAAGTTAATAAAGTAAGGAATATATCTGATCATAATCTCATAATTATTGAATTTTCCTTCATCATCCAACCTATGAGAATTGTAAATTTTATGCTAATGAGAAAAATCAAATTTTAAATTATTTTTCCTTAAAATAGTCTCATTTGAATTTCCAAAAACAGTGTGTTAAAACAGGAATGCAAGGATAGGTATTTGGTACAATGGTTCAAATGCTGCTTGGACTGCCCGTATCCCCTGTCAGGGTGCTTGGGTTCAAGTTCCCACTCCTTCCAGACTCCAGCTTCCTGTTATCTGTACCCTAGAAGGCAGCAGGTGAAGCTCAAATAATTGAGTCATCTCTCATCCATGTGGGAGTCCTGGATTGAGTTATCAGTTCCTAGGCATAAAATTTCCCTTCCTAATTTTATATAATAGAATACCACTTCTTTTCTATCCTACAATACTATGCCTTGAAACAGGTCCAAATTCCTGGATGAGATTGTATTCATTTATGTAGTTAAGTCTCTTCCACTTTCAATTTAATCAGAATTGGAATGTTAATGAAACACTGTTCCTATGGTACTACATTTGGTTAAAATTGCAGATGTTCATGTATATAAAAAATGACAACTGAAAAATAATCTCTTTCATAATATTAAATTCACAGAGTATCTCAGGTGAAGAACTACACAACAGAAATGACATTCCAACTTACCTCCACAATAAATGCTTTCCTCTCAGATTCACTTTCTATTTGTTTAATAGCAACATCTTTTGCTCTCCATTTAGCTTTGCAAACCACTCCAAAGGCTCCTCTTCCAACAACCTGAGTTAAAAAGAAACCCATGCAAATCAGAAGCAAACAGATCCAGCCTAACATAACAGTGATGTCAATCTTTAAGTCTTACTAAACAAAATTTTAGAAATCATGAATATCTAGATTTTTCACTATGTAGTATGAATTTTCATTAAAGTGAGGGGATAATGAAATGCATACCGTCTTTAGCTTTGAAAGGTTGTGATCTAGATACACCCTTCTTTTCAAGTAAAACCAAAAACAGTAAGTGATGGATTAGGTGTGTGGCACAGCAGGTTATAAAGTAGCTTTGGGATGCCTGCATCCCCAACTGGGGTGCCTGGGATTGAGTCCTGCTTCTGTTTCTGACCCAGCCTCTTGCTAATGTATCCTGTGAGGCAGCATAAGATGGTTTGAGTCCCTGCCATCCATGTGAAAGGCTTACACTGACTCCTACCCTGGCTGTTCAGGGTATCTGGGAAGTGAACCAGTTGATGGAAAATCTCTCTTTCTCTGTGTTGCTCTGCCTTTCAAAAAAAAAAAAAAACCTGCAAACTTAAAAAGTAGGAATATACAGTAAATATAATAAATGCTTTAACCTATCCTCTTTTTTTAAAATTTTTTTTTTGACAGGCAGTTAGTGAGAGAAAGAGAGACAGAAAGAAAGGTCTTCCTTTTCTGTTGGTTCACCCCCCAAGTGGCCACCACGGCCAGTGCATTGTGGCTGGCGCGCTGCGCCGATCCAAAGCCAGGAGCCAGGTCTCCCACGCGGGTGCAGGGCCCACAGATCTGGGCCATCCTCCACTGCTGGAAGAGGAGCAACTAGGACAGAATCCAGCACCCTAACCGGGACTACAACCTGTGGTGCCGGCGCTGCAGGTGGAGGATTAGCCTAGTGAGCCACGGCACCAGCCTAACCTATCCTCTTTAAGAATAGGGGAAGAGGATGGGAGAGATAAAAACATAAATAAAAGCTTAGCCTTGGTAAAGATTATAGACAAAGTATGATATTATCAATACAATGGAATATTACTTGGCAAGAAAAAGATACATGACACATACTACAACACAAATGAACCTCAAAAATAATACATCAAAGACACTAGAGACCATATATTGTATGATTTCATTTATATGAAATGTCTACATATGACAAATCTACATAGAGAAAAAGTAGATCAGTGGTTGCCTAGTGCTTTGGATGAAGACTGAAATTAACCATAAATGGGCAGCAGGTATCCTGCCAAAGCGATGAAAATGTTTAAAAACTCATTTATAACCACAGTTGACAACTTGGTAAATTTGTAAAACAAATAAACAAAAAAAAAAACCCCTGAATTTCATATGTCAAATAGGTGATTTTTGATATGTACACTGTATCTCATTAGTCATTCTTGAATGTTATAGAAGATCAGCATGAATATTACTGATGAAGGTAACGAATGTGTATCACGTAGATTCATGCTGTCATGCTACTCTACTCTTATAAATGTTTGCAGTTTTCTATAATATAAAAACAACAGTACAACATAAAATAAAAATGAGCTTTTGATATCTGTTGCAACAAAGTCATTAGATTTTATCATTGTGGGGGACACTAGGTAAGTGCTGTCTACTCCAATCTTGTGTTTTGCCAAGTATGTAAAAACTGTGCCAAGGCCTTTTCCTTAGGTGAAAAAAATCTATCCTTCTTTATCACATTTATATGTTTTTCTACACAGTAGGCCCTGAGCTAAGTGCTTTACATACATTAGCTCATGTTCACAGTCCTACAATACAGTTATTAATGCTATCCTCATTTTACACATGAAGCACTGAGCTTTAAAGAAGTAAGCTAACCTATCCAAGGTTACCTAGTTAGCAAGTGGTTGAGTTTGTTTTGATGCCAGGCAGTCTCAGTCTAGGCTGTCAGTGATCCTAACATGTAAAACATGTAAGACTGTTCATGAACCAGAAAACAGCAATTATGTTTTCCCTTGGGAGAAACTTCACTTGACATAAAACCTAGATGTACAAATCTATAGCAAAAGAAACCTCTTCTATAACAAAGGGGATTATATGCCTAAGTGAGCAAATGATTTATTATCTACATCAGAACACATTGAAGAGTATAAAGGGGGCACTAATATCAACACCTGGATAGAAGTTATAAACTGGGACGTATAGCCACTGTAATCATTGATCAACTTTCACTTCATAAATCACATAAAGGAATGAACACTCCTCATACTGCTCAACACATAAAGTCACCACATGGTCCACACTGATTGAATGTTTAACACGTGCAGGTACTTTTCCATGTACTTTTCATGCATCAACACATCCAATATTCTTCCATTTTAAAGTAAATGGAGTCACATGGTAATAACCTGTCCTAAATCACACAGTTTGAAAGCGTTCTGAGAAGCTAGAATTTGAAATCTAGAGCATGTAAGGACCAACACTCTCTATATTAAGCTTCTGTCACTGGTTAGGAAAACTGGGCTGCCTCTAGGCAAAACTGCAAAGTAGGCCAACAACTCTGATAGCTAGTGATGACATGATGCTGACTCTGCATTTTCAACTTAAAACCATTGAAACAGGATGTAGGCATATGAGGACATGATAAATTTTCTCCCTTTTGCCTCCCAAATTTTCCAGAACATTCTGAATCATGCTTTGGTGACTTTCCTTTTTAACCTTCCCAGCCCTAGGCATTCCAGTTCCGTCTGCTATTGGAATCAACATCAGTCATTTGCACTTGCCATACAGTTACTTTGCCATAAGACAATATTGGCTATCTGGCACCATTAATAATGGAAAGAGTACATCCAGCTCTGGAACCCAATAGACTACCCAGAAGGCAGAGTTTTGTCTTTCTATAAACTGTTAATGGTGGACAAGTTATCTGTGAGTTTTTGTTTCCATGATAGTAAAACAGAGATGCTTATACATTTCTGAGTGGGTATCTTTAGGTTAAAACTAGGCATTTCTGAAATACTAGAAATTATGATTAAGTGTTTAAAGTATGGTGTGATTCAATAGAAAAGGCTATTATATTTATTTCTCTCACAATAAACTAAGATGAATAGTAAACAAATATTAAAGGAATTTCAACTTTATGGCAACATTAGACTAAGAAGATACACAGGGGAACAATCTACCTATTGATTCTATGAGCCCTATTAACTATTAACTAAAGTAAAATAATTTAGTATATTCACCCATGTATTCTTTGATGAATTTTCTAATATATCAAAGCAATGGGTGCTTAGTAGGATTAGCCTTGTTTTATTTTTCTGTTCTGAGGAATGAATGTTGAATGTCTATGTAGGGTTTCTAAACATGCCTATTTGTGGATCATGCACTTGTCACAAAAACTATGTTGATATGTATGACTATTTGTGACCCACAGTGCCACCTAGTGATGAGATGAAGGCTGACTCTGAGCTTTCAACTTAAAAGCAAGGGAACAAAACATGGGCAAAGGAGAGCATGAAAACCTTCTCTTATTTGCTTGAGAAAAAAAATTTTCCAGGATATTATACTGGTACATTCATGTGAGATGAGAGGCCATGGCCTCAAGAATTATACACTTTCATTAAGGTTATATGAAACTTCACATGCAACATGAAACAATGGTATCTAAATGGTAAGAAAAGTTAACATATCCAAAGTTGTATGCATAAACTGAAATACATTATAGAAACAATAAATGTGAATTAAAAGGAGTGCAGATGTAAGTTCAGAGTCAATGCTTAAAAATTAAATTTTTGCGGCCGGCGCCATGGCTCAATAGGCTAATCCTCCGCCTTGCGGCGCTGGCACACTGGGTTCTAGTCCTGGTTGGGGCACCGATCCTGTCCCGGTTGCCCCTCTTCCAGGCCAGCTCTCTGCTGTGGCCAGAGTGCAGTGGAGGATGGCCCACGTCCTTGGGCCCTGCACCCCATGGGAGACCAGGAGAAGCACCTGGCTCCTGCCATCGGATCAGCACGGTGCGCCAGCCGCAGCGCGCCTACCGCGGCGGCCATTGGAGGGTGAACCAACGGCAAAAGGAAGACCTTTCTCTCTGTCTCTCTCTCACTGTCCACTCTGCCTGTCAAAAAAAAAAAATTAAATTTTTGCATATCAAAATATGACTTCTCATTTTTCCACACTGCATGAATGCAGAGATATCAGGAGTGAGAATTTACCCCTGTCTTTATAGGGTGAAAGTAAGATAGTGAGGGGCCAGCACTGTGGTGCAGCAGGCTGGAGCCCAGCCCATAATGCCAGCATCCCACGTGGGTACCGATTGAGTCCCTGCTGCTCCACTTCCTATCTAGCTCCCTGTTGGTGCACTTGGGAGAGCAGTGGAGGATGGCCCAGCTCCTTGGGTCCCTGTGCCCACATGGGAGATCCGGAGGAGGCTCCTGACTCCTGGCTTTGGATTGGTTCAGCTCTGGCCATTGTGGCTATTTGGGGAGGAGGCCAGCGGATGGAAGACCTCTTTGTCTGTCTCTGCCTCTCTCTCTAACTCTTATCTTTCAAATAAATAAAATAAATCATTAAAAGAAAAAAAGTAAGGTAGAGAAGAAATGTTAAGATTAAACAATAGTACTTGGAATTATTTAAGCACCAGCTGAAGAGAACCAAATGTCAGTTCATGTAGAAGCTGGGAACACCACCACCCCTGCCCCTTACAGACTACCATTCTGGAATAGCGAAGGGATTCAAGGGCAGAAAGAACTTATTCTCTCCATTTCACATTCAGAGCCTCAAGAGTGGGCAGCCTTACAGAAGGTGCTCTGAAAACATGGGAATCCACAAAGCGGTAAGGATGGCAGCAAAGGAGAGACAGAAGGCAGCTCCCTTAGCCCAGGCAGAACATAGAAAAAATATAGAAAAAACCCTGTCAAAAGAAAAGCAAAGGAACTGAACATTAAAGTCTTCTGACTACAGAAAGGAGGATGCTAGGCAGTGCTGGCATCTGTAACAGAGGCTGTGGGTTGGTAGACAGCTCAAACACAGGGGGGTAAATGCAGAATACAGCTAAGTGTCAAAGAACCAATGAAAGCCAAGAGGAAGGCCTAATCAGCATGCAGGCAGAAATGGGTAAGGTCTTCTGCTTTCAAGGGGTGAAAATGAGACTTTCTGACAACAGAATGACAGACTTCATTTGTTTACTCTTCAAACCAATATTTCTTGAATACCTACTACTATACACAGTTACCATTTAGGATACCAGACATACATAAATAAATAAGACAAATGCCTTGATTTACATGGGATACACTTAAAAGAATAATTAACAGAAAGATGAATAAGAAGTGTCAGATAATTAGAGACATGTAAAGAACAAAACAATCTGATATTATGATAAAGAGACTGGTAGCAACTCCTGGTTGGATATCAAGGGAAGACCATTTGTGGGGACTGCTAACTTATTATGTGGATGACATGAGGAACCAATCAAAGAGCAGGAAAAAGAAACAACCAATGTTAAGGCCAAAAAAGAGAAGGAAACCTTGTTCTCCTACTCAACAAGCTCTGAATCCTATCTGTGGGCTTGGTGCTCTTCTAGACACTGATACAAAAATGAAAAAAACAAACCAAAATCTTTGCTATCACTGTTTATGTTCACATGCAGAGAGAAAAATGAAGAGTCAACAAGATATTTAAGCAAAATTTATGTATTTTAGGAAATGATAAATGTGCTAAGAAAATTCTAGCTCTAGGTAAGGAATGGACTGCAGAGAAGCTAAGACATAGAGAAGGACACACACACATCAGTTAGGAGGCTGTCACAGCAGCCCGCCAAAGAGTTATCAGTTGCACAAGGCTGATGGCAGTGCAGAAAACTGGGCAGATCTGGGATATGTTTTAGATGTAGAATTAATAGGGTTTGTTGATTGTCAGCAAATAGGCAGAAGAGGTAGAGAGGAAAGGAGATGAATCAAGGATAAGATTGAGATTGGGCAAGTGATTACCGCAGGACAAGAATGATGCAAGCAGAACTGTTTTCCATAACGAAGTTCCATTTTAGTAATATGAAACTTAAGATGCCTATCTAAGCATAGCTATTAAGTAGAAGGTGGAAACATGAGTGAGGGGGATTTGGAAATACACAGTTAGGAAACATCTGCATAGAGTTGGCATTTCTACTCAATCAACTAGATGAGATCATAAAAAGAGAAAATGTAGACATCAGGATCCCAGAAGTCAGCTGTGAAGCATTTGAATATTTAGAATACAACACAGGAGAAAGAGTCAGCAAAGAATATGAAGGAACGCTTAGCAGGGTAGCAGGCAAGCCAACGTAGAAGCCCAGAAATTGAGAGAAAGTGTTTTAGAAAAAAAAGAAGATAGAACCCTGGAACTAGCAAGCCAGTGGCTCTCAAGGTGTGGGCTCTGGTTCACAAACATCAGTATCACCTGGAAATATGTGAGAAATGTAAAATTCTCAGGCACCAACCCAAAACTACTGGGTCCAAGAGCAGGGCCCAGTGTTTCAACAAGCCCTCTAGCTGATTCTGATGTTTGAAAACCATTGCATTAGGCCAATATATTAACATCATGATAATAAGATAGTGGAAGCCATCACACAGATCAGAGAACTCTCCTCTGCTGTTGACATTATTTATAGCAGCTTCTCCAGAATACCCAGACACCATGTTGGCCAGGAACAAGGGAAAATGAAAATCCTCATGAGGGGAGATTGAACTTAGAAATAACTGAATACATTTTGAATTTTCTGAGTAAAAGCAACCCTAAAGAGATAAGTTTTACGATGAAACTGAGTTGTTCTTGATGTGGTAGGACTAAATGCTGTTCTCTGAATTAAGAGGGAAACCCCGTATATAGACTGCAATTGGTTACAGAAAATGCAAACTTTTCTGAATAACTTTCCAAAAGCAAATAGGAAACATGGAATTACATGCTTTTAAAAAAAAAGTGGGGAGGCGGGGACGGTGCTGTGGCGCAGCAGGTTAATACTGTGGCCTGAGGTGCCTGCAACCCATATGGGCACAGGTTTGAGACCTGGCGGCTCCACTTCCCGTCCCACTCTCTGCTGTGGCCTTGGAGAGCAGTAGAAGATGGCCCAAATCCTTGGGCCCCTGCACCCGTGTGGGAGACCCGGAAGGGGCTCTTGGCTTCAGATCAGCTCAACTCTGGCCATTGTGGCCGGTTGTGGAGTGAATCAGCGGATGGAAGATCTCTCTCTCTCTCTGCCTCTCCTATCTCTGTGTAGCTCTTTCAAATAAATAAATCTTTTTTTTTTTTTTAAAAAAAATGCATACCAAGATAAGCTGCCTCCACAATGCCGGCATCCCAAATGGGCAGCTCCACTTCTGATCCAGCTCCCAGCTAAAATGCCTGAGAAGTCAACTGAGAGGGTGGTCCAAGTACTTAGGCCCCTGCATGCATGTGGGTGACCTGAATGAAGTTCCTGGCCTAGCTCTGGGTGCTATGGCCATTTGGGGAATGAACTAGTGGGTGGGAGATATAACTCTGCCTTTCAAATAAATAAACAAATCTTTTGCTTGTTTTTAAGATAGAATTAGGGCCAGCACCACGGCTCACTTGGCTAATCCTCCGCCTGTGGTGTTGGCACCCCGGGTTCTAGTCCCGGTTGCTCCTCTTCCAGTCCAGCCCTCTGCTGTGGCCCAGGAAGGCAGTGGAGGATGGCCCAAGTGCTTGGGTCCCTGCACCCACATGGGAGACCAGGAGGAAGCACCTGGCTCCTGGCTTCAGATTGGATTGGTGCAGTGCACCGGCTGTAGCGGCCATTTGGGGGGTGAAGCAACAGAAAAAGGAAGACCTTTCTCTCTGTTTCTCTCTCTCTCACTGTCTAACTCTGCCTGTCAAAAAAAAATAAATAAATAAAAAGATATAATTAGGGGCCAGCAATGTGGCCTAGAAGGTTAAGCCTCTGCCAGAGGTGCTGGCATCCTATATGGGTGCCGGTTGGAGTCCCAGCTGCTCCACTTCTGATCCAGCTCCCTGCTAATGCACTTGGGAGAGCAATGGAGGATGGCCCAACTACCTAGGCCCCTGTACCTACATGGGAGACCTGGAGGAAGCTCCTGGACCTGGCTTTGGCCTGGTCCAGCCCAGCTGTTATGGTCAATTGGGGAGTGAACCAGTGGAAGGAAGATCTCTGGACCCCACTGTTGTAACCTTTTTCTCTCCGGCTTTCAAATAAATAAAAACTTACACTTCCCCTAACTTTTTGAAGCTCCCCTGGATACATAACTTTTAATTCCAGTTTTCCATTAACTTTTTGAAGTCCCCTTGTATTTTGCCTTCTCTTCTCCCAATCTGATACTAGCTCTCTAAAGGAGTAGCCTGATGGGAATTAGGGGTGGAAGAAGGCACTATACAGAAAGAAAAAAGCTTGCTTGAGCATTCCAATATATTCCTCAGGTATTTCTTCAAGAAACATTTTAAAGTGTAATTTTATTATCTGTGTAACAATAATGGAACCATATATTGTTTAAGAGTATACTACAACTTACAAAGCACTCTTCACAGGTGATGAGGGTTGAATGTCATCATAAGCCTGTGGACATACAGGATTTTTTTACTCCCAAGTTAAAGAGAAAACCTGGACTCCAAAACCTGAAGTTGTCTACTGAAGATCATGTAACTAGTAAATCATACCCAACTTTTGTATATGTCCTATGGTGCCAACAAAATAAGAGGACCAACAGGCACACAGCACAGTGCCTTGTAGAGAGGAAAGATTAGAAAATGCTACACAGAGGTAGTAAGTATGATATAGCAAGCAATTTTTCAAGAATTTTGGGTAAAATACTTAAATGCAATAACTAAAACCATGAAAAGTCAAGAAAATTGTTACAATGTATTGTTATAATCAGGGGTAGGAAAGACCTTTCTAAGTCTGATACCAAAGAAAGAAAATTAAGAAAAAAAAAGTTTAGATGAAGTTATAAGTGGTCAATCAACATAGAAAAAGATGTTGAACTGCCAATAATCAAAGAAACAGCAATTAAAATAACTATTCAATTTTCTAATGGGATTAATAAAAATGCTAAATCTCAGTATCACTTGGCAATATGTATCAAGATACATCTTATACATGTTCATTCATTTTTAACTCAACAATACTACTTCTGCAATTTGTTCTAACCAAATATCAGAAGGTATGGAAGACCATTCAGGTAGTTCATAGTAACAACAACAAACATCAACAGAGGACTGATTAAGAAATAGTTCCATCTTAGCTTCTTTCAGTGACTCTTTTTTCCTCTGTCCAAATCTTAGTAGACATTGATATTTTCTACTGTTGTCCTTGGTCCATTTTCCTCTAACTTCATGGCTTCATACTTTTGAATCTTTCTCCCAAGTTTTTTCAGCAAAATCAACTATAAACTGCCTTTGGAAAATGGTGTTTATATAGGCACCTCAAGTCCAACATGTGAAATACTGACTCCATTATCTTTCTCTTACTTTCAACATATTGCAATTTACTTGACCTTTGTTAAGTATATTATTCCATTTTAATTATGTCAATCTTCACATTTTGGAAAGGTTCTATTTAGAAAGTTTATTAAAATTTGAGCCATGATATAATGACAGTATGGGGCCATAACTTAAATTGTTCTATCCCACTGTTTTTCAGCATCTAGTTTTGAATGTTTTCCAATGTACATTATATATATATATATATATATACACACACACACATATATATGTATATGTATATATATATATATATATATATATGTCTAAAATTATTCACGTGAGTATACAAATCCAAATGTTTAATTTTACTACTGGGAGATAGATGATCACAAAAATGTAGAGATCACTGCCTTCCCAAGACTGCCTGGTCATGGACACCTACTACTGCCTGCTCTCCAGCTTTCTCGGTGACAGTGGAACATGGCAGTCTGCTAATGGGGAAAATAGTACACAAGTATGGAGTTTTTACAATGCCACATATTCCTTTAGGAAACTGTTTCAAACAAATAACTCTGTAACAAAGTTACTTATTATCTTAATGAAAAAAATAAAATGATGGAGAAGATTAGATACAGAGTAACTAGCACATCTAATCTGTGAAGGCCAAGTCTAAAAACAGGTAAGGGGATTATGTACATTATTAGATAAGGAATAAGTCAATGCACAAACTCCAAAAACCAACCTATGTTTTTCTTTTTCTTTTTTTAAATTTTCTCTTATTTATTTGAGAGGCAGACAGACAGACCTGCTGGTTCACTCCCTAAACTCCACTAACAGCTGGGGAGATAGGTCAGGCAGGAGCCAGGAGCCAGGAACCCCCAGTCCAGGTCATCCATGTGGCTGGCAAGGATGTAACTATTCCAGACAGCATCTGCTGCCTCCTAGGATGTGCATTAGCAGGAAGCTGGGAACAGAAGCAGAGCTGGGACTCGGACTTGAACTTAAGCACTCTGAGATGTGTTCATTCCAACTGGCATCTTAACTGCTAGCCAAAAGTCTGTCCTCTCTATGTTTTTCTTGACATATGGCAGACTGACAGAAGAGTTGCATAGGTGGCCATTCTTGAGGCACATTGGCAATTGTGGTAAATAAATAATTTAAAAAAATCTAAAATTAAAGTTAGAAAATACTGAAATTTTACTTTTCAGATTGTATTCATATCTGAATAATATAGATTGACATTATCATTAATTATGATTTTGGGTGATTGTTTTCCCCAAAGATCAATTTTCAACAAAAACATGAGAACACATATCCAAGTTACAAGTATCTTTCACATCATGCATGTTCACTTGAAAAAGTCAACTTAGAAGTAAATATATCAGATATTCTTTACAATCCTTCATCTATAAAAACGGAAGAACACGGGAATACATAGAGGACTTTTTTAAAGATTTACTTATTTATTTGAAAGTCAGAGATACATAGAAAGAGGCAGAAGGAGAGGCAGAGAGAGAGAGAGAGAGAGCGAGCGAGCTATTCTACCTACTGGTTCATTCCAAAATGGCTGCACGGCCAGGGCTGGGCAAGGCTGAGGTCAGGAGACAGGAGCTTCATCTGGGACTCATATGTAGGTAACAGGGGCCCATGGACTTGGGTCATTTTCTGCTGCATTCCCAGGCACATTAGTAGGGAGCTGGATGGGAACTGGAACAGCCGGAACTTGAAGCGGCACCCATAGGGATGCAGGTGATGGCTTTACCTGTTATGCTACAGCATCGGTCCAAGGACTTTGGTTTTAAAGGGAAATCAATTTAGAAACACTGCCCTCTAAATTTATGAATGTTTTCTAAATTAAATGTTTTAGATTAATTCTCTTAGGATATGCATTGTCCCCCAATTGTTTAGTTCTCTTGGTTTTAAGTCTACAATTTTAGTTTCTTACAATAAAGCAGATTTCAATTTAATCTCTTAATAAAAGAAAAAGTGCTGGAATATGAGACACAGCATTTGAATATTTCCATGAAATTACTATTGAAAATTACAAAAGCCAAAATCAGAACTTAATTGTGTCTTTTAAAGGAAGGAATTCCTTTAAAAACTAAACAAACACCATAACTAAACTCAATGGAAAATGATGTATGCCTTAGTATTCTTAATTTGCTGTGAAATAATTCATCTTAATTGTCTCTGATTCATGTTATTTTTAGTTTAGTGACTACAGCTGTCAGTTTGGTTTGGCCTTGTTTGACAGACTATTTGAATGGATCCCTGGTTGTGCTGCCATCTCTCTGGCTAGAAATCTGGAACATGATAGAACAAGCACAGATTTTATATTTATTGGTTAGGACTTGGGACCTCCAACTATTTCAGAACTTTAATATCTATTAATAAACTGTGGCAGAGTGGAACTGCCATCTGCTGACAAGACAGATTTGAACACACAAAAGGAAGGCTTTGATTATCCAAACTTTCTCCTGAATTTTTCATGCTGTCTTTTTAAAGTCTGTCATAAAACTTCTGATCTATTTAATAGGACTTTCTTTCAAATCATATTCTCAGCTTTCCTGCTAAGTGACATGTGTACCATGTAACTACTATAATAACTGTCTTACATTTCTACTAAAATCAATGGTCACTGGGTGAGTTTATTATTCTGGACATCCATAATTAAACAGTGACTAACAAATCTAGACTGCAGCTTATTCAGGCCCTGTAAGTCATGTTTTTCTCTAATATTAGTTGCACATATATTTCTAGCTTATGCCAACAAAATACACTAGACTTTTGTAAGTTCTTTCTATATTTCCCCTTCCTAAGATATTTTAGCTTTTAAAATGAAACATGACAAAACCTTTGCATGGCTTTTTAATGATGCTTAGAATATACATAAATGTTGCAATGATTATATGTGCCCAATATTGTAGCCCTGCTCACATGCTATAGTTGCACTCAACATCATGGGGCTCCCTTTTAAAAGGCAGCCATTGTAAACAGGGTCTTTTTTAACATTTCAGTAAAAGTTCACATGCTTATTCACAGCACTTGGCCTTTTACCCTTGATAAACACAAGTATTTGCCAAGCGCAATGGGATCAACGTTAGAATAGGAATCAGATCTAATGTAAATGCTGTCTTAGCTAAACATACAACTTATTTATTTATTTATTTTTTGACAGTGAGAGAGAAAGGTCTTCCTTCCATTGGTTCACCCCCCAAATGGCCGCTGTGGTTGGCAAGCTGTGCTGATCTGAAGCCAGGAGCCAGGTGCTTCCTCCTGGTCACCCATGTGGGTGCAGGGACCCAAGCACTTGGGCCATCCTCCACTGCCTTCCCAGGCCACAGCAGAGAGCTGGACTGGAAGAGGAGTAACTGGGACAGAATCTGGTACCCCAACCAGGACTAGAACCCAGGGTACCGGCACTGCAGGCGGAGGATTAACCTAGTGAGCTGCGGCACTGGCCCACACAACTTATTTTAACCCTTATTTTATCACATGTAATATAAGAGAGCCAGAAAAAATTTGATTCACGTGAGCATGTTATGATAACTCCATTTACTCAGTCAACAAGATTTATGGATTCTTCTATGTGCTATGCATTGGGTTGCAAATGTGAATAAGGCACTTCACACTTTGCTGGGGGGTGGGGTCACAATTTCAGTTACTGTTTAATGCCTTGAAGGGCAGTACTTGCAGAAATGACGAAAGCTTAGGTTACTCAGGGAAAGCTTCTGTATGGATGTGACACTTGAGGTGGGACTTCAATGTTGAGAAAGACTCAGCCATGCCAAGTTCTAGGGCAAGAGTTCTCCAGGCAGAGGAATAAATGTAAAGACAATTCATATCAGCAACTTTCTCAACCACTGACTTTATTTGAAACTTAGTTTAAAATAGTCCCCACTCAATGGAGCCTCTTGGGATTAATTCTATTTTCAAATTACAGTTTAAGGTCTCAATTTACACTATATACTATATCCACAGGTTTAAGTATGTAGTTCTGAAAGTATAATTAACTGTGGTGTTTATTCTAGTCTCACAGTAAGTCAGATATTTTTATAGAGAGAATCCTAGGACTCTTCATCTTCCACAGTACTTCAACAGTATGGCGTACGGAGAATGTTCATTAAATGTTCAGGACCAACTACTAGAAAGAAAATCAGTATTTTGGTTCCTCATCCCCAGAATAAGGTTTATTACAGAGTCCGCGGAAGAACTAAAGGGACACTGTAAATCCCGTGGAAAGAGCAAATGACTGATAAGCAAGAAATCTCATATTCAATTCCTAGCTCTATCATTTACTTAGGCATGTGGCTTCTGGAAAATCATATTCTACGACCACTTATTAATAACTGGAAAATGCAGATATCATTTATCCTACCTACCCAGGATTGGCTGGCTATCAATTAAATTCCATGAGAGATTAGGATTGTTGTGCTTAAAGGAATTCCAAGCTTGCTGTGGAAACAGAACATAAATACAGGAAACAATGAATGTGTTTTCATTTTAGAATTAGAAGAGACCTTAAATGATTTTGTTCAATTCCTCATTTTACAAGAAAACTTTGAGGCCCCAAAACCAGACGACATGCTCAAGGTTAGAATTATAGCAGCACATCACCTAAATTGCCCAGCATACTTTTCATGACTGCACATAGTGTTTACCACTCTTGCAGTCTCATGCCAATGTACACACTTCACAATTTAACATACTCTGCACCAGCATCCAGAATGAAGAAAACTAAACGATACTCTAAAAAGTGTACCTGGGTAGATCCCTGAGGTTGAGATCTTATACATTTAGTATCAGAACTGAATTTAAAAAGTGCCAAACGGGGGTGGATGTTTGGCTCAGTGGATTAAGTTCCCACCTGAGATGCCTGCATCCCATATCAGAGCGCTGGTTCATCCTGGCTGCTCTGCTTCAGATATGTGTACCCTGGGAGGCAGCAGGAGGTAGGCCAAGAACTTGAATTCCTGCCACTCATATGGTAGACCAGAATTGAGGTCCAGGCTCCTGGCGTTAGCCTGGCCCAGCCCTTGTGGTTGCATACCGCTGGCGAGTGAACCAGCAGATGGAATACCTTTCACTGTCTGTCTTTCGATTTTTCAATGAAAATGAAAATAAATATATTTTTAAAGAGTACCAAATGAATATTACTGAGTCACACTATTAAGAACCCAAAGATTAAAAGCAGCTGATGTTTTAGACATTATATCTACTAAATAACTGCCTATTTGGCCTCCGGTTGGGATTTCTTTTTAAAACAGTTTCTGCAGGCCGGCATTGTGGTGCAGAAGGTTAATCTGCTGCCTGTCACCCCAGTATCCCTTGCTGAAGTACAGGGTCAAGCCTCAGTTGCTTCACTCTCCATTAAGCTCCTTGCTCATGTGCCTGGAAAAGCAGCAGAAGATGGCTCAAGTGCTTGAGCCCACCCATGTGGGCTCTCCATTTGGGAGACCTAGAGGGCCATTTGGGGAGTGAACCAGAAGATGGATGATCTTTCTAACACCGCCTTTCAAATAAATAAATAAACAAACCTAAAAGGAAAAAAAAAAAAAAAAAAGATACTTTCTAGTTATATTGCTATAATATATTGATTTAATTATACTTGCTATTTGACTATATACAAATATAGCATATGGTCTTAATTTAAAAGACAATGTACTTCTATCATATAAAACATTGAAAGCAATATAAAATAGCTTTTGTTTCTGGTCATCCTTCTCTGTTCACTTTTTATGATTTAATCTAGAAGACTGAGAAATAGTTGCTGAGTGCTCTGGATTATATAGTATGCAAAGGAAGAGTATGATGGAAATTATGCAGTGGTTTTTCAAAATCAGAAAGGTGTAAATTCAGGATTTAAAGGGAAAACAAATCAGATATATAAAAATGAAGAACAAAACAACAACCCCTAAATGCCTAATATCAGAAAGAAATTTTCATCTAAAAACAAAAATCTACTCCTTAGGAATATCCTCCCCTCAAAGTTGAAACACATCTGAAAGAAGGGTCTTGGAAACATAAAAAGCTAACCAGAAGTGAAAAGGCTTTGAGGGAAGAGTATCAAAATGGCAAATGTCTCCTTAGTAACTTGCATTCTTCCATGAAGCAAGAATCCAAAAAGCTTTAGAAAGCAGTTTGTAAAAACTTAGGTTGTGAGAGTCAAGTAATTTTGTGAGGTAGACCATGGAGTACAAGTTATTATTATATAATAATTTCTTGTCTACCAGCATAGCAGTTCACCACAGAGTAGACGTAAATGCTTATTTAAAAACTGTAATTCTTGTAGACTGACTCATTCCATTTTTATTCTTAAAAAAGAATGTTAGCCATGAAAGCTGGATCAACTATCCACTTCTGAAAAAGGAATTTATCATAGCCTCAATAGGAAAAGAAAAAAAAATTTTTCCTCTTCAAAACACAGGTCTTCTTTTAGTTAGCTATGCGACCTTAAAGCAGGTCATTGTTCCTGTCTGGAATTAAGTTTCCTAACAATATGTGTCAGGCGTTATTGGGTGTTTTGCATATATTGTTTAATAGGATCTGTTATATGGATAAAATAAAATAGAATATTATTATCTCTATTTTACACTTACGGAATTGAAAGCTCAAAGGAGTTAGGAAACTTGCTCCCAAATTACACAGTTAGAATGTGGTATATTGGATATACTGAACCTTTCTAAAACTATAAAGAAAGGAAGAAAGGAAGATAGAAAGAAAAAGAAAAAAGCATTGAATGTTCATTAGCTCACTAGTTTTAACTGGCTGTCATGTAAATGCAATTTTAGATTTTTAAAATAGAGACAGCTCTTTGAGAGTCTATTATGTTTCACCAGGACTTAACAAGGTTCTTAATGGTACAGGTAGAGCAAAGTGCTAAATAAATTTTATATCGAAAAATAAATGGCAACTGTTTGACTGATACTATCCCCAACTAAAATTTTAACAAGCTCAAAAGTGTGTCTTTAAAATGCATATTCAGTTTTTACTTTTCTAAATTTTATGGTCCTTAGAACCAATCTACCCCTTTACGAATTAGAAAAGGAGCGATGTATGAAAAGCACAAATGCTTTGATCTGTAATGAATTACTGCAGAACACAGAATGAGTTCCAGAGAGAGAAATTCGGCGACATTCTGGTTGTCACCAGAAATGATAAATACGATGGATAACTGGATAGGAAAGCAGCAATATTTTGGTTATCAGCAAAATCAACAGTTATCTTTTCAGAATATGCTACTTGAAACTTCTTTTCAATGTAGACCAGTCGGCGTTAGTACGGGTGAAATTCATTTAAAACAGCAAGACATTGAATACTGCGAGTGCTGCTCTATGGTATCGGAAAAAACAGAGTCATTCGGTACTAAGGGAGAGCATTTTATTAGAATTGATGACCTAGTGACTTGGCAAGCATTTACCGAGCATCCCTTACGCCCCAGGCACAGAGCTGGAAACCGAACATAATACCATCGTTGGCCCTCTGCGTCTAGCGAACTCCAAAACCGCCAGTCTTCACGGAATTTACTTACAGGTATGAGAACTGGCGGGTCACCCTACCGCACAGTTCATTCTGTTTGAGGTGACCCAAATCCAGTCACCAGACTACCTGATCCACACTCCTGAAGAGTATCGGGGTAAAGAAAAAAAAAAAAAAAAAGACAGCTAGCCGGAGCAGTGGAGCCTCCTCCACATCCCGTCTCTGAAGGGCTGGGGGCACTCCTGGGTGGACCCCGCCGGGCCCCTTCGGAGCCAGGACCAGGCAGAGGCAGGGACCGCCCAGGACTAAAGTCTCCGTGCTGGGGCTGGCTCACCTCTTCCACCTCGATTTCCTTGTAGTCGATCTCCTCAAAGTTAAGGACCTGGGTAGGGGCTTCGATCATCTCACTGGTCGAAGACGAAGAGGAGGAGGAGGCGGCAGAGGCTGTAGACATGATCCCGCGCGGCGCCCGGGGGGCCCGAGGACAGTGCCACCCGGACAATCCAGGTGCGGCTCGCGCCCACCCTCCTCCGGACCGACCTTCAGCTTGGAGCCGCGCAGCCCTGCCACCCAGCGATCCGTGGCCCGGGTGGGGGCTGCTGCCACAGCCGTGTCCCGGCTCCGGCGCCGCTGCACTTTCCGCTGCCGGGCCCGCCCACTGCACTTCCGGTTCCGGTCTGAAATCGGAAACAGGGGAGCCGCGAGCCCGAAGGAGGGAAGAGGAGGGCTTTGTGACTTGGAAAGAGAAAGGAAGGACAGACTAGGGGTGGGGTGGAGGAGGGTAAGAGGCTCGCTTGAACATGTAGAACAAGTTTCGCGAGATCTTTGTTAAATGGCCTCACTAACAGGATGATACCGCGATATCTGACGGACTGACGTAATTAAAGTGCGCGAGCGGAAGTGGCGTGGAATATGACAGAAAAATCGGCGTGGTTGGTCGTCTAAGAACCAGCGGGAAAGATAAAAAGCTGCGGTTTGATGTCTGCTTGGTGAACTATGTCGTTCCTCCCTTTCTTCTTCTCTGAGCGGCCTCCATCGGACAGGGTTGAGCTGTGTTTTTGTGATGAAGCTTACTTTTCATGTTGAGTCCTAAACTGAGTTATTTCTTTTTTATTTTTTGACAGGCAGAGTGGACAGTGAGAGACAGAGAGAAAGGTCTTCCTTTTTACCGTTGGTTCACCCTCCAATGGCCGCCGCGGTAGGCGCGCTGCTGCCGGTGCACCGTGCTGTTCCGATGGCAGGAGCCAGGTGCTTCTCCTGGTCTCCCATGGGGTGCAGGGCCCAAGGACTTGGGCCATCCTCCACTGCACTCCCGGGCCACTGCAGAGAGCTGGCCTGGAAGAGGAGTAACCGGGACAGAATCCGGCGTCCTGACCGGGACTAGAACCTGGTGTGCCGGCGCCGCAAGGCGGAGGATTAGCCTGTTGAGCCACGGCGCCAACCTAAAACGAGCTATTTCTTTCAGAAACCCTGTAAAATGTGCTTTCCTCAGTGTTGTGTTGGGAAGACAGCAGATGTCTCCTGAGTTCTGGGCCGACTGGACATTTCTGTTTAGCTATAACGTGAACACCGAAACTTTAGAATGCCAAAAGCAAGTTCAAAGATTGTCACCACAAATCTGTTCCTTTGTGTGCCGTTCCTATCTCAGTGAAGGATCCCGTCACCTACCAATTGTCAATGTGAAAAATGAGAACATGTGGAATGCTGTGCAGAGCACTAGTAACCAAACAGGAGCAGATTAGATCAGTAGAGATCATCAACTGTTGTTTCCCTTGCATTTCCATACCAGGAGCCAACTCTTGTGCTATGACTGAGTGGGTCCATATATCGGATTTCTCTTAATGCTGTTGTACCCAGATCGTTAGATCCCCACAGAGACCCCTAGAGAGTTGATCACACTGAGCTGCAAAAAGCAAGGTTTATTCGGGAGTACAAGCCGTGACAGGGACCCCATCCAACCAACCAGCGCAGCAGAGGAAGGAGTGAGGCCTCGGTCTTTGGGAGAGTTTTTAAAGGAAAAGAAAGGGTTACGTCAGCAGGAAAAAAAGAGTTACATTAACGGGGGCTTACAGCACTGAGCTTTGGGTACAGGGAGTTACTTTGTTTAGCAATCTGTACTGTGCTGTCCTTGGTCTATCGAGCTAGCTGTCCCTGGTAAGCTTTGATATCTCCAGAATGCCTGAATGCCTGCTTTTACAAGGACTCCGGTCTGCTATGGGAAACGGAGGCTGCTTTTTTTATTGTTTTAAAATGGAGTCACTTTGGCTCTTCAATGCTTTAGTCTTAGTGTAATGGATTCTGCCAGATGGGGACTCAGGAATTGTTTGTAATTTATTCTGGACAAATGAATAGCTTTTCTCAGTCCTCCCTTTCCTTAGAATGTAAGATCAGTTTCCTATACCTTCAGTTTAGGACCAGAATCCTGATAAAACAATAGTCACTATGGCTGTGGTGCAATTCTCCTTGATTGTTCTCCATCTTTTTGTTACTGAAAATGTTAAATATACAGAAAAGTTGAAAATTTTATAGTGAACACCTGCACGACCAAGAGTCTACCTTTTACATTTTATTATACTTGCTCCATCATTTATCTTTCACCTTATTCATCCATACATCTCTTTTTTGTTGTTGTTGAGTGCTTTTCAAAGTGAATTGTTTGGGGGCTGGCATTGGTGTAGTGGGTAAAGTTGCCACCTGTACTGACGGCATCCCGTATGGACACCGGTTAAAGTTCCAGCTGCTCTACTTCCTATCCGGCTTTCTGCTGTGGCCTGGAAGGGTGGTAGAAGATGGCCCACGTCCCTGGGCCTCTGCACTGGTGTGGGAGATCAAGAAGAAGCTTCTGGCTCTTGGCTATAGATCGGCTCAGCACCATCCGTTGCAGCCATCTGGGGAGTGAAACAGCAGATGGAAAATTTTCTCCCTCTCTCTCTGCCTCTGCCTCTTTATAACTCTGCCTTTCAAATAAATAAATAAATCTTTAAAAAAAAAAGTGAGTTGTTTGCATAATTTTGAACATTCCCTTTTCGAATACTTCTGTTTCTTTCATTCACAGCTTTGGACTTCTGACTTTAAAGATTTATTTTACTTATTTGAAAGGCAGACTCAGAGAGAGGAAGAGAGAGAAAGAGAGAGAGAGGGAAATCTTCCATCCACTGGTTCATTCCCCAAATGGCTGCAATGGCTACGGCTGGGCCAGTCCAGGTCTTCCATGTGGGTGACAGGGGCTTAAGTACTTGGGCCATCTTCCCCTATTTTCCCAGGTGCATTAGCAGGGAACTGAATCAGAAGTGGAGCAACTGGGACTCAAACTGGTGCCCATATGTGATGCCAGCATTGCAGGTGGCTTAACCCACTGCAGTACAATGCTGGCCCCAAACTTCTGATACTGATGTGTGTCTAAAATAAATCCACATCTGACTTGCTTGTCTGGCACCTTTCCCCTAATTAATGAGAAGTCTCAGCAGGCTGCAGATTCAGGTTCTAATCCACATCTTCCATTATATGATTTGGTTGTGCAAAATGTGTCCCATTTTTCAGTAACTTGCTTCACGTACTTTTGTCACTGCACACAAAGAATTCCAGATAACAAGGTTTGAATCTAGAGAAGTGATAGAGGGGAGCTCTTTTGATTCACTTTAAACCTATCTTGACTCACCTCAATTTTGACTTTGAATTCTTTTTATCTTTCATGTATGAAGCATGCAAACTGGATCTCATGGTTTCATGTCAACATCAGTCATGTCAACATTTTGTCTGCAGAATTCCCAGAGATACATAGCAAGCTCTACAGATGGCCTAATTTTTTTTTTTTTTTTTTGGACAGGCAGAGTGGACAGTGAGAGAGAGAGAGACAGAGAGAAAGGTCTTCCTTTTCCATTGGTTCACCCCTCAATGGCTGCTGTGACTGGCGTGCTGCGGCCGGCGTACCACACTGATCTGAAGCCAGGAGCCAGGTGCTTCTCCTGGTCTCCCATGGGGTGCAAGGTCCAAGGACTTGGGCCATCCTCCACTGCACTCCCAGGCCACAGCAGAGAGCTGGACTAGAAGAGGAGCAACCAGGACAGAATCCGGTGCCCCGACCAGGACTAGAACCTGGAGTACCAGCACCACAGGCAGAGGATTAGCCTATTGAGCTGCAGCACCGGCTAACAGATGGTCTTCTTGAAGTCTCAGTTTGAATACTCTTTACCACCCACCCGCATGTTAGCATCTTTTTTTTTTTTTTTTGACAGGCAGAGTGGACAGTGAGAGAGAGACAGGGAGAAAGGTCTTTCTTTACCGTTGGTTCACCCTCCAATGGCCACTGCAGCCGGTGCACCGTGCTGATCCGAAGCTAGGATCCAGGTGCTTCTCCTGGTCTCCCACGCAGGTGCAGGGCCCAAGGACTTGGGCCATCATCCACTGCACTCCTGGGCCACAGCAGAGAGCTGGCCTGGAAGAGGAGCAACCAGGACAGAATCCGGCGCCATGACCAGGACTAGATCCCAGTGTGCCAGCGTTGCAAGGTGGAGGATTAGCCTATTGAGCCGTGGCGCCGGTCTCATGTTAGCATCTTAATAACTACTCTCTAATTTCCAATTCTGTCTTCAATTTTAGCCCTTATGTACTCTCAGAGATGAAGGGACAAGGGTTTCAGAATCTGTTTCCTACCACCCCTTTCTCATTTCTAAATGATATTTTCATCTTTCTTGCCTCATTTTGGTTATAGGGATACCTGGCATCTGTTTTCAAGGAAGCTTAGCAGAAACTGAAAGTAGCTCCACTTTAACATTCTGTTGTATTGGTATCATATATCAGATAATGAGTTTGGTTTTTTGTCAGTTAATATGAGTTGTAAGTAACAGGAGACCCAAAACAGGATGGCCTAAACAAGTAAGGGGGTTTATTGGTGTGGTTAAGTCGAAAGGAAGGGACTAAGTCTGACCTCAGGTTTCATTTACTTGATAGACTTACGGGTAGCAATAACTGTGTGTTTTTTATCATTGTCTTCCTGAGGAGTCTTTTCAGAAGTCTTCATGCTCCTCCTCAAAGTTTTTTTTTTTTTTTAAGAACTTTCATTATTTGAAAGGCAGAATTACAGAGAGAGAGGGAAACATGCATATCTGAAGGCAGGAGCCAGGAACATCATCCGAATCTCCCAAGTGGGTGGCAGGGACTCAAGCCCTGAACCCTCATCTACTGCTTCTTGGGCACCTTAACAGGGAGCTAGATTGGAAGCCAAGTAGCCACGAGTTGAACAGCCACTGTTATAGGATGTGGGCACCTACTGTGCCAGATCACCTGCCCCTCTCTAAAGTTTTACTACCAAAATCATCATTTGCCGAGAATCCAAGATGGCGGAATAGGAAGGGAGCACATTGATATTCTTCCGCAAGACACAGGTTAATATAAGTGGAGATACTGCAGGGTCAAGGAAGAGTAGGGGAAGAAACAGCAGAGGAAACTCTTCCGGAACTAGTGATTCACAGTGGACCTGCGTGGAGAGCGTGGGAGCCCAAGTTCGGGACACCAGCAGCAGACTCAACGCACCAGCGCTGGAACGCGAGGTGAGCCGAACCTCCATAGCCCGAGATACCAGCGGGCAAGCGGAAAGAGGAGGCTAAAGGGAACGAGGCTTGAAACTCCGTGGGGAAAAGTTCACCAGGCTAACTAGAAGAGAGAGAGGGGAAAAAAAAAAGTGACCGAAACGGACACGAGTTTCTCTCTCTCCGCTCACCCCTCAAGGGCGAGCAAGACAAAGAGCAGGCGCCATTTTGGACATACGTCATAAGCAGGGCGACCTCAGGTCTGCACCGGCCCTGAGCCTAGCAGAAAAACCTGACTCTGGGGGGAGGGGTGAAATAACTGGAGATTAGCATCTAACTTGGCAACCCAGTGGGAGACTGCAGGAGAATTGGAGCCCACACCGAGGGCAGCAGAGATTCCCTGTGTGGTCCTTGGGAAAGAGCTTCCGATCTCTGGCTCCTGTGGGTATATCATTTGCCTGCTAACTACCTCCAATTACATTCAGCTGTGCGGAATCACTTCCCTTTCGGAATCAACAAAAGAAAGAGACATTTACCACACCTAACCTGGGAGTGTCATCTTGACACACCCTCAACCCTGAGGAACCAAACACAGCTCTCAGTCCACACCCATCTCAAGCCTCTAAGGCTCCACTGAAAGCAGACAGTCCACTTAATCTAGAGTCATAGTATAACAAGAAAAAAAAAAAACACCACAGTGAAGAAACCAAATATCTCCAACATGCCAAACAACAAACGCAAAAACCGAGGTAGAAGAACAAGGAAGACACTATGACGCCCCCAAATGAAAAAGACACCCCAACTCAAGATTATGAAGATGATGAGATCGAAGAAATGCAAGAAGCGGATCTCAAAAAATTGATAAGAACATTAAGAAGTTCTCAAAAACAAATTCTTGAACTACAGAAATCCTTAAAGGACAAGATAGAAAATCTCTCTCGTGAAAGTGAAATATTAAGGAGGAATCAAAATGAAATGAAACAACTAGTGGAACAAGAAATGGTGATTGTGACGAGAAATCATAATGAAATGAAGAATTCAATAGATCAAATGACAAACACATTAGAGAGCCTTAAAAACAGAATGGGCGAAGCAGAAGAGAGAATATCAGACTTAGAAGACAGAGAACAGGAAAGGAAACAGGCAAACCAAAGAAAAGAAGAAGAAATTAGAAATCTAAAAATTATTGTCGGGAATCTACAGGATACTATTAAAAAATCTAACATTCGGGTTCTAGGAGTTCCTGAAGGCATGGAGAGGGAGAAAGGATTAGAAGGCATTTTCAGTGAGATACTAGCAGAAAATTTCCCAGGTTTGGAGAAGGACAGAGGCATCTTAGTACAGGAAGCTTATAGAACCCCTAATAAACATGACCAAAAGAGATCCTCACCACGACACGTCATAATCAAACTCATCACCGTGAAACATAAAGAAAAGATTCTAAAATGTGCAAGAGAGAATCGTCAGATTACTCTCAGAGGATCTCCAATTAGACTCACAGCAGACTTCTCATCAGAAACCCTACAAGCTAGAAGGGAATGGCGAGACATAGCCCAGGTACTAAGAGAGAAAAACTGCCAGCCCAGAATATTATATCCTGCAAAGCTCTCATTTGTGAATGAAGGTGAAATTCAGACTTTTCATAGCAAACAGAAACTGAAAGAATTTGTTGCCACTCATCCTGCCCTGCAAAAGATGCTTAAAGATGTGTTACACACAGAAACACAGAAACATGGTCACCAATATGAAAGAAGGTAAAGGAAGGAAACCTCACAGCAAAAGATCACAGGAAGCTCAATTTCTCTTTGACATAGAATTAAACTCTGATGCACTGTTAGAGCAATGTGTTAAAGTAATCTATTATGTTCTCTTGATGTCTGTTAAATTCTAATTGTTCAAAAACAGCTGAATTTTTATTAAGAGCTATGGGTTATTTAACTATGTGCTTATTTTCAAAGACTTGAATAACCACCTTGTAACAATGATCAAATTTGGTCTATGTTATGTCATGATTTTAAGGAATCTTAGTTCAACCAGATATTTTGGATTTTGATATTGGTCTATTATGCTATGTTATATGTGCGTACATATTGTATGTCCACATGGGGAAATTTTATTAAGAGTTCTATTTTAAATGGCTTTTAGATAAGATTGTCCATAAATTTAAGCTGCTAAAATCAATCAAAGATACATTTTAATTTGTGTGACCTGAATCTGTGTATCATATGTTTTAAACTTGTTGGTAGAAAGAAACTAAAAACATTTTAGATGGTTGTGCTTAAGTTTACTGGCTAAACAAACTACACCATCTTAGATATTTAAGAGGTGTTTTCAAATACATAATTCTTAAAATTTATAGAAGGCATTGGACCTTCTGGTAAATGTTTTATTAAGTTCTTATCTAAGGGTTGAAACGGTTTGCTAAGTATTCATGTAATATTGCTATTGTCAGCAAGTGATCTAGGACTTGCTCCCTCATTTCTCTATTCTAAGGCCAACTTGTTCTTTCATTTCTCTATTCTCTTCAAGGTAGGGAACTAATTCTATTATGAAGGAATCTGTAGGACGCACAATTTAATCTTTAGACCTTATAAGAGATGGCTAACATTTTTCTGTAATAGCATAGCCAAAATAAGAGCTTAAATAATAATCTCATAGCTAGATTCACATCGCCATCAGCGAAGTATACAGTAAGTAGAAAAAAAAAACCTCCCTTTCAGACCAAAGGGAAAGAAAGTTTTAAAGTGAGAATATAATTTTCCTCATGGGCATTGTCTACCTTAGAAAAACTACTACAGAACATGCCTGTGACTATAGACTTGTAGTTCAGGCCACCGAAGATTAGAGATGGGACTTCGGCACTCCCTTGACTTGCATCCTCTGGTCTGCTTTAACACAAACCAGGAGGAAAAGAAAGCTAGGCATCAGAAGCAATGGGTGGCAGGCCTATTAATGACTGATCTGTACAGTGATCTGCCCTCAAGGAGACCCAACAGGCCAGTCCACTGCAGTGGCTTTCAATGTGGTAAGCCTGGGCTTCAGCAGAAGTCAGCTTGTGAAGAGCCCTGGCAGCTCTGCCAAGAGTTGGGTCACTGGAAATGGACCTGCCCTGGAGTCGAAGGATGCCCAGGTCAGAGCCACAGATCTTATTGGCTCCAAGCTGAAAAGCCCTTCACTCAGCCCAACTTCCAAAGTGACCACGGCAGCTGAGGGGATGGTCAAGTAGGGTCAGCAACATTGCAGGCAGAACTGTAAATTTCTTGTTAGAGATGCCACCTGCCTTTACCTGGCCAGCTCTCCTCCCAGGCCAGCCAAGTAATGAAAGTCAACAGAGTGCCTTCCCCTAGAAGGTTCACACCTCCCTTAGGATATACCCCATGTGAAGAGATAGATAGGTCTGGGCCTCTTCACTTACAAGGCCTAAAGCCCACCAGATTATTATCAAGCCCCTTCTATCAGGGTCTATTTGCCTCTCAATCAGAAAATTTAATTGTAGCTTAGACAGCACCTTTCTTAGCTCCTCTAATAATGACTCTGTCCTTTGTTCTAGACCCTGTCTAGTGCACTTGGGCCTCATTCCTTTGTAATCATAACCTCTACTCTACCACCAATGGCTCTACTCCCAACCTGTGCGTACTGATGGTCCTCTTCCCCACTTAATGCTGTATAATTGTTCAAACCTGGTAAATGCCAGTCTTAGGATCACTGGTTACTATCCTCACCCTGTCTTTTATGACCTTGTCTAAATATGATCAGAGTCGGTGAACTTGGAAGGCTTCCATAGCCTTGGCAACTAATGATGAAAGCCTAGGGTGGTTACTGGTGCCATAAACTAGAGTGTCAATTTGTTGGGTCAACAACAGGAGCCACTGTGCGCTTGCTCCTGATGTGGGATCTCTGTCCTTAATGTACTGTGCATTTTGATTTAATGCTATAACTAGTACTCAAACAGTATGTTTCACTTTGTGTTTCTATGTGGGTGCAAACTGTTGAAATCTTTACTTAATGTATACTAAATTGATCTTCTGTATATAAAGAGAATTGAAAATGAATCTTAATGTGAATGGAAGGGGAGAGGGAGCGGGAGAGGGGAGGGTTGCGGGTGGGAGGGAAATTATGGGAAGGGGAAGCCATTGTAATCCATAAGCTGTATACTGGAAATTTATATTCATTAAATAAAAGTTAAAAAAAAAAAGAAAAAAAAATAAAAAAATAAAATAAAATCAAAAAAATAAAATAAAAAAATAAAGTTTTACTACCATAAAATATACTTTATATATGTTTGTGTACTATATATATATATATATATATATATATATATATATATATATGTTTTACACATAAAAAAGGTAAGACTTTTTTCTTTTGCCAACTTTCACCTACTTTGGAGGTGATATTCTCCTGATTAGGAATGCATGCACTAGAAGTTTCATTTTTCACATGACATACACTGTCCAGTACAACAGATAGCATCTCTTTGGTAGCTATTTCAGAACAGTGGAGAACTTTGTTTTTCAAAGAAACTTGGCAGGGCTGGCACCGGGACTCACTTAGCTAATCCTCCGCCTGTGGCGCCAGCATCCCATATAGGCGCTGGGTTCTAGTCCTGGTTGCTCCTCCTCCAGTCCAGCTCTCTGCTGTGGCCCAGGAGGGCAGTGGAGGATGGCCCAAGTGCTTGGGCCCTGCACCCGTGTGGGAGACCAGGAAGAAGCACCTGGCTCCTGGCTTTGGATGACGCAGTGCCGGCCGTAGAGGCCATCTAGGGGGGTGAACCAATGGGAGGAAGACCTTTCTCTCTGTCTCTCTGTCTCACTATCTGTCAAAAAACAAAAAAACAAAACAAAACAAAAAAAACAAAAAAAAACTTGGCAACTGTACTGTTCAGGGAGGAATGGGGATTGGCGCTTAATTAAGTATTGGCTTTGAGGAGGAGGAGATTCTAACCCGAAGAAAAAATGGGGCACTCAAGAACAGTAAAGCAAGGAATGACTACTGGGTATACAACCAGCAAATGTTCATAATTAATGTTTGTTAAGGTTGAGCTCTGTGATGGTTAAATTTGTGTGAACTTGATTGACTTTAAGGATGCCTCAATGGCTGCTAAAACAGTATGGTTAGGAATGTCCATGAGGATGTCTCTGAAAGAGAGTAGTATTTGAATCAGTGCACTGAGCAAAGAAGATTTGCCCTCAACATTGTTGGTGGGTGCCATCCAATCCATCGAGGGTCTGAATAGAATAGATGGAGGAGGGGTGAATTCACTTTTTCCCTTAAGTTAGGTCATCCATTTTCTCCTGCCTGCAGGTTTTGGAGCTCCTACTTCTTAGACCTTTGCACTTCAAGACTCAGACCAGCACCCACCTCCCCAGTGCTCCTGGTTCTCATGCCTTTGGATTTAGATTTAATTACACCATTGGCTTATGTGAACCAGTTGTCATATTAAATCTCTTCATCTATATCCTTTGGTTTTCTTTCTCTGGAAAATATTAATACAAATTCTATTCCTATAAAGCCATTTCTTTGCTGCTTGCCCTAGAACCAAACCACCCCAACACCATCAGATATTTTTTTTCCAGGAAGTTCAAAAACAATTTCCTGCTGTTTTATATTGAAAACTAGAGTATGCAGAAGATAATCAACCCCTTGGCATTTCAGGGGCACTGCTAGAGAGCAGGTCTCCAGATTCATGCATTTTCTGGATTTGTTTCATGTTTTCTACTCCTCCCTTTTTTGTACCAGGTCTTTGACACCCTAGGAGAAGCTAAACTGGAATCTAGCCAACCCATGGAACTCCTGAAGGATTTGATTTCTAGGTACTCCGGTAGGGCCTGTTAGAATGGATATACAAGAGTGGAGTAGAGACTTCTGACAAGTGTAGCTCCAGACATTCTGACATCACATTTAGCTGACCTTTATGTTTGTTGTTAATGTGCTTTGCTCTTCCCCCCAACACCCAACCAAACTAGCTGTAAGTGACTGCTTTGATGACACCCATGTGTTCTTCAGATAAAATCTCCATCACTGTTTTGCAAATACTTGACATGAGAAAGTTCAACTAGCCTTAGAATCCATTTGTATTATAACAAGAAATTAGAACATTAAAAATGACAAAGAGGAAGAGCCATTAGATTCTCTAAATATAGTTCCAATTATTAAAAATTTTAGAATGGCTGGAAAAGTATTTAAATTCCTTTTTTATTTACCTGTGTGAACAAAGTTTCCCTTTGTTGGTAACTGTCAAGAATTTGAAACACCAGCAGTTAAGGTGCTCGTTGAGGGGCTGAGGCAGTGGGTAAAGCTGCCACTGGCAATGCCAGTACCATACAGGTGCTGATTCATGTCCCAGCTGCTCCATTCCAGTCCAGATCTTTTCTCATGGCCTGGGAAAAGCAATGGAAGACATCCCCATGTGTTTGGCACCTTACACCCATGTGGGAGGCTGGATGAAGCTTCTTGCTCCTGGCTTTGGCCTGGCCCAGCCCTGGCCATTGCCACCATGTGGGGAATGAACCAGCAGATGGAAGATTTTCTCTTTCTTTTTCTCTCTCTCTTTCACCCTCTATCTCAGTAACTCCAACTTTCAAAGTAAACAAATAAATAAATCTTTTAAAAATGCTGGTTGTGACACCCATATCCCCTTTTGAAGTGCCTCATTTGAGTCCCAGCTCGGCTCATGATTCCAGCTTCCTGCCAGTGCAAACCCTGGGAAACAGAAAGTGATGGCTTGAGTGGTTGGGTCCTTGCTGCCCATGTGGTAAACCTGGGTGGCCTGACCCAGCATCACCTGTTGTGGGCATTTGGGGAGTGAGCCAATGGGTTGGAGCTCTGTCTGTTTGCCTTTCTCTCTCTCTCTCTCTCTTTCCTTTCTCTCTCTCTCTCTGCCTCTTGTAAATAAATACATATTGAAAAAGAATTTGAAGAGAGCATCCTTTAAAAGTCTTAATTAGGAATTGATGGACATCTCAAGTATAAAATATTTTATTAAAAATTGTATTTTGAAGGAAAGCTTATAAAATTTTTGAAATATATCTTAGGTGCTTTTTGCAAATTCAGTATTTAACATTGTCTCTAATAACTGGATATATTTTACTTTAAAAATTATATAGTATTAAAAAACCAACAATTCCCTAAAATGAAGGAACCTTCTAGTTCCTGCGAGGGTATTTTTCAATAGTATAATTTTCTATATGTGTCATGGCCTGAGAAATCTGGGGAGTCCTTGAATTAAGAGGCAGTTGCAATAGTTGAGGCAAGAAGTAATAGTGATTTGAAGAACATAAAAGTGGCCATAGCGGCTATAGATAAATGAGTAGATTTGGGAAATATTGAGGAGAAATAATTTGGTGGGAGTTAGTGATCATCACAGGATGTGGGAAAGGAGGTATAAGGAAAGGGCAATGTGTAGGACAGTTCCCAGATTTTTCACTTGTGCAACACAGGGTAGGAGAGGTGCCTTTGCAGAAAGCAAAAAGACTTGGACAAAGTTGAAGAAGAAGAAACTGCATCAATTTTAGACAGGTTAAGCTAGAGGTTCCTGAGAAACTTCCAAGTTTTATGTAGTTAGTTAGATAGATAAACATTGTCCTATTGATGATAATTAAAGTCATGAAGATATGATCATTGAAGGGAAATGTATAAAATGAAAAAGAATAGGACTTAGTATACAGCTTAAGGAATAAAATGGTTAAGGGGGCCGGCGCCATGGCTCAACAGGCTAATCCTCTGCCTTGCGGCGCCGGCACACCGGGTTCTAGTCCCGGTCGGGGCACCGATCCTGTCCCGGTTGCCCCTCTTCCAGGCCAGCTCTCTGCTATGGCCAGGGAGTGCAGTGGAGGATGGCCCAAGTGCTTGGGCTCTGCACCCCATGGGAGACCAGGATAAGCACCTGGCTCCTGCCATCAGAACAGCGCGGTGCGCCGGCCGCAGCGCGCTACCGCGACGGCCATTGGAGGGTGAACCAATGGCAAAAGGAAGACCTTTCTCTCTGTCTCTCTCTCACTGTCCACTCTGCCTGTCAAAAATTTAAAAAAAAAATGGTTAAGGGGTGGGTGGAAGTGGAGAAACTGCCCAAGAAATTTGTGGAAAACCAAAAATTGGGGCCAGCGCCCTGGCGCACTAGGTTAATCCTCCGCCTGTTGCGCCAGTGTCCTATATAGGCACTGGTTCTGGTCCCAGTTGCTCCTCTTCTGGTCTGGCTCTCTGCTGTGGCCTGGGGGGGCAGTGGAGGATGGCCCAGGTGCTTGGGCCCCTGCACCCACGTGGGAGACCAGGGTGGGCACACCTGGCTCCTGGCTTCGGATCTGCGTATCTCCATCTGTTGCGGCCATTTGGGGAGTAAACCAACGGAGGGAAGACCTTTCTCTCTTGTCTCTCTCTCTCACTTTCTGTAATTCTACCTGTCAAATACATAAATAAAAATCTAAAAAAACAAGAACAAAAATTATGATGTGGAAACCAAGATAAGAAGAGTATTTAAGTGCTCAGTTTGTACTTGCAAAAGTTACATGTGAGAAAATGTAATGCTGTCTATTGGATCCGAGAATTAGAGGTCATTCTTAACCTTGAATAGGGTAATTTCCATGATGGGAAGGGATGTTGGACAAGGTAGTTTGAGAAGTCAAGGAGAGATTAGAGGAATGATGACAGTAAAATGGACAACTTTCTAAGAAATTTGATTCTTCAGGGAGGCAAGATACACAACAGTGTGAATGAAACTCACATCAGAACAAGGAAATTTCGGGCTCTGGAAAGAGTGTAGGTTGAAATGATGGGTCATGGGTGCTAACCAGAAGGGACAATGATGAGGTAATGGGAGGATATGATGAATTAGATGAAGTCGGAAGGGCCAATGGGTGGAGATTTGCCAGATGGTTGAAGAACAGGTGTGATGAAAGTTTCCTGGGCAAACTGGATGGGTCTGGGGTTGTGATTAGGGAATGAGATGTTTGAATATCTGATTTCAAATGTGGTACAGTGTCAGCGGAGGGCAAGATTTGATCTATAACTTGGAGAAAATGGGGAGTAGATCCTTGGCACTGCATAGCCAAGGTATCAGTGGGTCGTTCTGCTTTCTGCTGTTGGACATTGAGGTTGTTTCTAACATTTATGTCCCATTAAATATGTATTTCTGAAATGACCATCCTTGCATTTAAATACATGTTCTTAGAGTGTTTCATGCTAAAGTTATTCCATTTGGGTATCCTATTTTCCTTTCTCTGAAAGGGATTCTAGTTTGCTTATGCTTTAAAGACAGGTGGTGGTGTGAGCATTTGGTAAAGCAGTTAAGATGCCCCTTGGGATACCTACATTCCATATTGGAACACCTGGGTTTGAATCTCAGCTCTGTTCTTGATTTCAGCTTCTTGCCAATGCACATCCCAGGAGGCAGCAGATGATGGCTCCAATATCTGGGTCCCTGTGCAGACCCAGATTGAGTTCTTGGCATCTGAGTGCAGCCCGGCCCAGTTCTGATTGTTGCAAGTATTTGAAGAGTGAACCAGCAAATGAGAGTTCTTTGTCTTTCTATCTTTCAAATGAAAAATATGAGGGTGGCAAACCAATCTGAAGCCAGGAGCCAGGAGCTTCTTCCGGGTCTTCCCACGTGGGTTTAGGGGCCCAAGGACTTGGGCCATCTTCCACTGCTATCCCAGGCCATAGCAGAGAGCTAGATTGGAAGAGGAGCTGCCGGGACTTGAGCTGGCGCCCATACGGGATGCCAGCGCTTCAGGCCAGGGTGTTGACCCACTGTGCCATAGTGCCGGCCCCCTCTAATCGTGATATCACTAATTTTTAGGGTAGTTAAGATTTCTGTGCTTTATTTTCAAAACAAAGATTTTAGAATTATGATAGAGTTGGTGTCTAGATTCTGCCACACATCTTGAATAAATTATTTGAACATTCAGCTTTAGTTTATGTAAAACTTATATCAAAGGTTTTGGGGGGTAAATTGAAAGTGACTGGTCAAGGAAATTAATTCACCATTAATGAGTGTTAGTTTTCCTTCTTTCTTTCCTTGAGGGGTGATGATGGGGAAAGCAGTTATCCATCACAGACATGAGTAAACTCTTTTGTCCCAGAATCACTTATTTGTTGATATGCATAAACTTGGAAAGAAAAGAGAGGCCGGCTTGGGTACTTTTGTGGCAGAAGAAAAAACATGCTTGGATTTCTGCCACCAGCACCAGTGAGCCTCTTTCAAATGTCCTCCTCTAGTTTTCCTCAGCATGTTCCTCATGGGATGGGAGCATGAGGAAATCATGTTCCCCATACCCAGTACTCAACGCAAACAGCCCAAAGCTTTGTGTGCAGTTTCTCTGGGCCTGTCCTTTGGCAGTCTATCTCTTTCTGCATATGAGAATGTGTTAGGGTGGTCTTTTCAGGGTGCTCATATGTGGGAGTTTAAGGCACCATGCAGCATGACGTGAGCCCTGAGTAGGAGCCCAGGGGAATAAATTGGGAGTTGGAGGCTAGTTTTGCTAATTCCACCACATTCTGATAAAGAGAATATTGCATTTACCAGTTTGTTATCTTGATTTTTAACTTGTAGGTATTTTGATATTCAGTATGTCAGCTTCCATTTTTACTGTAGCCCTGGACCCCACAAATGTTTGATGAGGGTCTTTTTTTTAAGATTTGTTTGTCTGAAAGGCAGAGTTTTAGGGAAAGAGGGAGAGGGGGAGAGAGAGAAAGATCTTCCATCTGCTGGTTCACTCCCCAAATGGCTGCAGTGCACCTCCATCCGGATCATCTCGTCCAAGAACACAAGTATTTGCACCATCTTCTCTGCTTTCCCAGGCACATTAACAAGGAGCAGGATCGAAAGCGGAAGAGCTAGGACTTGAACCTGCTCTCATATGGGATGCCAGTGTCGCAGGTAGTGGCCTATCTGCACCACAACCCTGGCCCCAAGGGTCTGTTTTTGTATGTGTTTGTTCCTGTGTAGTAGAGGTTTACAGGTAAGGTGTCCCCAGCTTGGATTTGCCATTTCTCAAATTTCCCATAGATGTCCCTGTTTCATCCTTTAGGTCTTGGCATCTGCTATCTCAGAGATAGTGATATTATTCTTTTTTTTTAGCCTCCCATCTTTTCACTTTCCACCCTTACTCTATTTTATTTCTAATTCTTTACCTAACTGACATCATTTGATTTCATCACTGTCTCTTGTTTATTTTTTCTCCTGCTACCCTCTCCTCAACTCTGCCAACTGGATATTAGCTCCCCTGAGCAGGGACTGTAAATGTCTTGTTCACTATTGTCTTCTTAAAACTTTTAACAGTGCCTAAAATGTAATAGACACTTAACAATGTTTTAGAAAGTAAACAAACATCTCCATTTCTAAGTAAATGTTATTTAATTTAAGGTACAAGGATTGAGTTAACTAAATATTATAATATCATTGAAAAAAGATTTAATAAATAGCTAAATTGATTACTAATTAAACTACCAACTATTGTAATAAAGATATTTTAAGTATTTGAGGATTTTGAAAATACTTTTTCCTCTGGTCAATTTAAATCCCTCTCTAATATATTTTTTTAAGATTTTAAAATTTATTTTCCTTGAAAGAGTTACACAGAGAGAGAAGGAGAGGCAGAGAGAGAGATCTTCCATTTGATGGTTCACTCCTCAGATGGCCACAACAGCCCAAGCTGCGCTGATCTGAAGCCAGGAGCCAGGAGCTTCTTCTGGGTCTCCCACGTGGGTTTAGGGGCCCAAGGACTTGGGCCATCTTCCACTGCTATCCCAGGCCACAACAGAGAGCTGGATTGGAAGAGGAGCAGCCGGGACTCCAGCTGGCACCCATACGGGATGCCAGCACTTCAGGCTAGGGCGTTAACCCACTATGCCACAGCACCGGCCCCTTCTAATCGTAATATTACTAATTTTTAGGGTACTTTTTCTTCTTAGATTTTCTAAGAGTAAACTAGCTCTTCTTCTCCCCAAATACTCCCTACTACAGTCCCCTTGAGCGGTTTGCTTGTTGAAATTTAATAATATGATATTATGTGGCCCTAATGATTATTTTCAGAAATAACTGCTTTTTAACTAAAATATGTGAAATCAGAGAGAATAGTCAGATTTTTATTTTATGAGTTACTGAGGCAAGCTTAAACATTATGATGCACCTCAGCATCAGTTTTTAAAAGTAGAAACATAATCAGATAAGAACATGCTTTGGAAATAGGAAATAATCATCATGGAAATAGTACTCTTCACTACACTGTACATTCATTAAATGTTTTATTTTGCACACTAATATGGGAAATCATTGTTCTTGGATGATCTTTCTCAGAAGAAATTCCAGAAGCTATTTGACTTCATTTACTGGAATAAATAAGGGTGTTTCATTTCACATAGCCTCAGGGAATCACAAATTAAAACTTTCCACTAAAATGGATGCCATCTACTATTCATTATTTCAACAAACAAACCACTTCACTCTGCTGAAGTTGCAATCAGGGTAAGGGATATTGTAGTGCTCGAAACCTGTAAGGCTGAGAGAACCTATTTTACATTCTTGTTCAGCTTCACATCTTCCTCTGAGTTTCCCAGCACCCCACCGAGCTACTCTCAGTGGCTAAAAGCTCCATTAAGTAAATAGAGGCTCCCTATTTAGAAGCCATCTCTGGGAATTCAAAGTGCTTTGAGAGGGAAATTGGAACTATAAAGATTAAGGTATTAATGAAAACTTCTGTTAAATTTCTGTTAGGATGCTAATTAATCTTCTAAAAATTGTTAATCAATTCAATTATGTAACACACTTTAATTTTAACACTTGGTACAGGAAAACTAACAGAGTTTTAAAATTATGCCCAGAGGCATTCAGAAAGTTAAGGGAAAATGTCCCAAAATGGTTCCTTAGTTTCATCTTCATCATTCACCTATTCTATCACATTTGGTAAATTTGGAAAATAATGTTCAGATGTTTGAGGACATATTAAAAGTAGTAGAAAAAAACTCAGGAAGTAGAAATATAACTTCCTTAATGGAATCTCCTACCTGAAATGCAGAAGACAGTCTCAGTATGAATGATTAAACCCATGGTGGTAGCTTTAGCTTGAATTGTTAAAGGAAAAAATGATCTGATAAAAATTTTAATATTTGAAGCCTGACTAACTGTGCTAACTGTAAGTATTGGGCTAACTGAGCCTGTGCCTATATTCTTACCAATATTAAAACATTTTTTGAGTTGTTAATAGGTGTTTGAATCATATAAATTTTGTTAATTATTAAAATGTCAATCCATCTCCCAATCTTTTAATGGAAATGAAATGGCATGTAAAAATGTGTAGTATAGGCCGGTGCCGTGGCTCACTAGGCTAATCCTCCGCCTTGCGGCGCCGGCACACCGGGTTCTAGTCCCGGTCGGGGCACCAATCCTGTCCTGGTTGCCCCTCTTCCAGGCCAGCTCTCTGCTGTGGCCAGGGAGTGCAGTGGAGGATAGCCCAAGTGCTTGGGCCCTGCACCCCATGGGAGACCAGGATAAGCACCTGGCTACTCCCATCGGATCAGCGCAGTGCGCCGGCCGCAGCGCGCTACCGCGGCGGCCATTGGAGGGTGAACCAACGGCAAAAAGGAAGACCTTTCTCTCTGTCTCTCTCTCTCTCATTATCCACTCTGCCTGTCCAAAAAAAAAATCTGTAGTATAATATCTAGAAAATATGTGATATTTGAAAATGTTACTCTGAATGAAATGCTATATAGAGAAACAGAAAAAGTATTGATACAACCACAAAAGTTAGCCAACTCTGTATATGGCAGCCAGTGAACATTATTGTTGCATCTGTTTTGATAAGTCTCTCACTCTCATGTGACTAGTTTTTATTTTGTAGCTCAGAGTTGAGAACCCTTGATGTCACATACAGGTAGCAGCATTTGTGTTAATAAATAATTTGGATAATTCATTCTGAAGAACCAAAAATTATTGATTAAATTTAAATCTTGGGTCCATTTTTCTTATTTTAAGATTTATTCATTTATTTATTTGAAAGGCAAAGTGACAGACAGATGGGGAGAAAAAGGAAAACTTCTATCATATGGTTCACACTCTGAATGACTACAACCAACAGGGCTTTGGCCAGGCTGAAACTAGGAGCCAGGAATTTCACCCTGCTCTCCCACATGTGTAGCAGGGACTCAAGTACTTAAGTCATCACCAGCTGCCTTCCCAGGCACAGTAGCAGGGAGCTGGATCAAGAGCAGAGGAGCTGGAACTCAGATGTGAAATGAAGGTATCTCAAGCAATGGCTTAATCCATTGTACCACAATGCTGGTCCTTTGGGCCCATTTTTCTATTGCTGAAAAGGAGAAGGTTGGCATGGGCATTTAGCCTAGTGGTTAAGGTGTCATTGTTCCACATTAGAGAGCACTTATTTGACTCTCCAGGAAGTGAGAGGCAGTGGAGATGGCTTAAGTACTTGGGTTCTTGCCACCCACATGGGAGACCTGGATTAAATTTCCACCTTCAAATTTTGGTGTGGCCCAGCCCTGACTATTGAGGACATTTGGGGAAGGAACCAGTAGATGGAAAATCTGTGTCTCAAATAAATAAATACATTTAAAATATTTTTAAAAATGAAAGAAGAAAGTTGATGTTACTGATTCTGTTTTGATTTGTGATACATTTCTTTTGATTAAAGTTGAAAATTGTTTCTAGCAAGGTCCATGGGACTGTTACTCCTGAGTGAAGATGCCCTGATCTTGACCATAAGTTCAGTAACTCAGTTTTATCAGTTCATTCAAGGGATGATTAAGCTTTTTATTCCTGCTTGCCAAGATCACTAATGACTGTATGAACTAAGTCAAGAGCTAATAGCACTTGCTAGGCCTGAGTGAGGACATGGAGGAGGGGAGACTCATTAGTCTGGGGGACAATACTATAGCATAGATGAACAAAAAGAAGCTTGAAAGGAATGATATACACAAAGATACTGCTACAGTAGCAGGCCAGCCCATTAGTGTCCTATACAATTGTTTTATCCACTCAGGCTGATCACTGAAAAAGACAAACTAGCTTTTTAATTGTGGGAAGAAATTTTATTTTAATGTTCTCTGGAGGTTCTTTGTAAAGTTACCAAAGTCGACTTACCTAAAAGCTTAGAGCTAGATTTCTAGATGTAGGCTTCTACTGACCTATCAGGAAAACAAATTGCTTTTGGGCATACTGGAGTCCCTTAAGGCAAATGATTAATTATAATCTTCCTTGTTTATAGAATTTTTTTTTTAATAGGGATCTTTCCTAGGAAAAATATGGGAATTTTCTGTTCACTTATTTGATGACAAAATTATACTTTAGGACTGTGTCACTGTTTTCTTAAAAGTATTCCCTTTCTTTCCTTATCTGATCATTGACTATTGACATAAGACCAATCATGCTTAAAACTTGGAGGGGATGGGTTGGCAGAGTAGAGAGAATCTTCGGTTTCAGGCATAAGAAATTAAAGTTGAAATTTAAGCAGAGTAAAACATTTTAAGAGTGAAAGGTCAATTAATCTCTAGGAATGAATCCTCAGAGTTATTTAGGAATGTAATCCATACGGTAATGAGTGCATCAAGTGTGATGTTACACTGCATAGCCTTAAGTAGAAATAAGTAATTTTGAGAAGATGAAAAATAGTGAATATTATCATTCAGTTTATATTAGAGTTTTAAATTTCTAAATTCCTTGAAATTTTCTAAGAAATATTCTTGGTTTCCCTGATAAATGATAGTTATTTAAGGTTAGTATGCCATTATTTTGATCCAAACCAGATGAAATTCACAGCCCAAAGGGAAATTTCATTCTGAGTTCAAATTAAGCAACTCTTGATCAATCTGAATAAGAGCAAGTTCAATATCTCTTCATACATTGACAATTCAAAAGTTTATTAATCACTATAAGCTATCTTCATTAAAAGAAACAATAGCATGTGCTAATTGACATATGGTGCTTATTAAACCAACAAAAACAGAGTTTTCTTTGGTTTTAATTTCACATAATATTGTTTAACTTAACTCTCCAGTTCAGAATTGATTTCTGCTTTTTTTTTTTTATAAAGAACTCATTACTAACTTTAATAAGCCTGGGATTGATCCCCTTTGGAAAACAAAAGGATGTATTATATCCTGGTCTCTAGTTTAATTTACAAAGAAATAGATATTATCAGAATGGCTAATTCACCTTTAATTTAAGCACATTGAACTGGCACTAAAAACAATTTCTGAAAGCAACAAAATTTAGCTACAGGAATATAATAAAATATGAAATTTGCATTAAGAATTTAGCCTTGAAATGCCATTGGATCTTGAGAAAGAATGGGAGACATTCAGGATATGTAGAGAACAAGAAGTGAGATGACTATGCTTATACTCAAGATGCTAAAATAATTAGATTTTTAATTAGCTATGTAATTTTATCTATGGGAAATTATTAAAGTTTAATATATTATTTTTATTCTTGGTTCTTTATGGCTTAAAGCAGTTTCTGACTATTTCCTTCAGAAGAAAAAGTCTTACATCAAAGATATCCTTTTTAGCTAAGTTGTCAAAAGTGAACTTTAAAAAATAAAGTTCAGAACTCAGTGTAAATGGGTGTGGGCTATTATGCCTGAGTTCTGGTGTATTTGTATCTAGAACTCAGTCCTACATTATACATTTGTTCCTTTATCAAGTACTGAGTGTAGACAGTATTGGCCATTATACTGTACTACCCTTAAAGAATGTTTACCTTGGAGCTAAAAAGAACTTAAAGTTACATTGTATTTTAATATGCTCTTAGTCTAAGGTCTCTTTCTCTTATATAATGATTTCCATTATTTGTTCAGTGTAACAGACAGAAAATTCTGAGTGCCCTACTCATGTGCATTCAGATTCTCTTATTGTTTCCGTACATGTCAGCTTGACTTCCCAGGGCCAGCAACTACAACTTTGTTGAAGGGGCTACCATCCACTCTACCCACATAGATGGAGAGACTGGAAGTGCATGGGAATTAATGTCTCCAGGTGATGGATCTTAACCCAATGACTTATGGGGCCCAGGGCTCTTTACCCTTTTTGCTGGAATAATTACAGAGTTCCCCCGTGGCATCTACTGGGGGAGATGACTTAATAATGTACCCTATATTGCCTGCCTTTCCTTTTCTGGACCACTTTCTGTTTCCTCTGTAATGCTCACCATTCCCAATTAACTATATGCTCTAAATTCTTGTGTCAGGTTGGTTTCTAGGAGAAACCTGAGTAAGAACTTGGTATTGTCCAAGCAATACAGGTAAGATCTTAGTTGTGACAGTGCAAGTGGAGCAAATACAGAGCGTGGGTAGGTGTTTTATTTCCTTTTCAGGATTGAAAACTTGTATATCTTGAGTGTCAGAATTTTACTGGGTGTATTTGCAGACTTATGGTCACATATATGCTGGTATTTAAAACTTCACATTCACTTAAATTTTGTATTGGATTAATTGGTTTCACTTTGAGGTCACCAAATCATTAACTTTAAATAAGAGAAATAACTGGGTTGAGTGATTATGTATTTCATTTTCTAATAGAACAAAATGTATTGAACATCTGCTATGTGTCAGGTATTATATCAGACTTTAGAGATACAGCAATGACTAAGATTCATGATTGCTTAGTCTTAACTCTGTCTTCATGGGAGTTTAGAGTAGCTTGTGTGTGTGTGTGTGTGTTTCCAGCTATATTTACATGTTGTTCTTTCAAATGTATACTATTCTTGCAAATCTTAATAGTTCTTGCAAATATTAATAGTTGTTAAAAAGGAGCTATTGGTTTTACACTTTGTTTGATTCCTCCTCCTAGTATTTGCTTTTCAGCACTTAGAGAGATAATACATTTCCTCTGCTTTGTTTTTCTATATTGATTGCAGCTTACTGATTTTGTGTATGTGGGACGTTTGCTTATATAGTTTTTGTTTTTCTTTTTTTCTTTTCATCTTCAGTCATTCTTTCCTTTCAATAATGATTTTTTAAAAATTTTATTTATTTATTTTTATTTTTTTGACAGGCAGAGTGGACAGTAGAGGGAGACAGAGAGAAAGGTCTTCCTTTTTGCCATTGGTTCACCCTCCAATGGCCGCCGCGGTAGACGCACTGCGGCTGGCGCATCGCGCTGTTCTGATGGCAGGAGCCAGGTGCTTCTCCTGGTCTCCCATGGGGTGCAGGGCCCAAGAATTTGGGCCATCCTCCACTGCACTCCCTGGCCACAGCAGAGAGCTGGCCTGGAAGAGGGGCAACCGGGACAGGATCGGTGCCCCGATCAATAATGATTTTTCATTAGTGTAGAATTTAATTTGTTTCAAATTCTATTTTGTACTCCACTAATGTCTTACTGAGATTAGCAATTCTAAAAGTTTTCACTTTTAGTTCAGTTATATTAACACTTAAAAATTTTTTAAGCTTTTGATTAAATATGAAAATACTCAAAATTGAATATATTTTTGATTAAATAAAAAAGTTGTAGGAAACACAAATATTTCTTAATACCATGCAGAATACTGTATACAAACTTGAACCAAGTACTATATTTACATATAGTAACATATTATATTTACATATAATAACAATTTTTCAACTTAATTTTTAAAATATTAAATTAATACTTTATTAAAATGTATGAAATTCTTTCTAATGGTTACTATCTTCCTGCCATTTGTTAACATAAACATTTATGAATTAGATGCTATGGTTTTCTCATGATCACTGTTTTTCTGTGCTTTTGTTGTTTGGAGAAGTTGTCTAAAAATTGCACCCAGCCAAAACTTGAGGAAACATTTCAGAAAGCTTATGGAATAAGAGTTGATTATTTGAAGGTTTGGGTTCATATAATATGTGCATTCCTTCAAAAAATTGTTTGTTACTCATTATCTGCCTTTAATATTCTTTGCATATAGAAACAATGCTTAACACTTCGTAGTTAACTTTCCTTTTCACATTCATATCTTGGCTTTCTATTGATTTTTTTTAACCAGTGTGTAGTATTCCATGGTGTATATATCACATAATTTGTTTATCCAGTCTTCAGTTAATGGCCTTTAGGTTGATTCTATATCTTAGCTATTGTGAATTGAACTGCAATAAACATGGAGGTAGAGATCACTCTTTCATATGCTGATTTCATTTCCTTTGGATCAATTCCCAGGAGTAGGATGGCTGGGTCATAAGGTAGGTCTACATTCAGCATTATGAGATATCTCCATACCATCTTCCACAGTGGCAGTACCAGTTTACATTCTCTTCAACAGTGGACCACCAACCCCACATCCTCACTATCATTTGTTGTCTGTTGATTTCTGTATGAAGGCCATTCTAACTTGGGTGAGCTGACACTTCATTGTGGTTTTGATTTGCATGATTTCCCTGATGTCTAGCAATCTTGAGCATTTTTTTTTTCATACATCTATTGGCCATTTGAATTTCCTCTCGAGAAATGTCTGTTCAGGACTTTTGCACATTTCTTAACTAGATTGTTGTTTTATATTTTTTGAGTTTCTTGAGCTCTTTATATATTCTGGAAATTAATCCTTTATCCGTTGCATAGTTTGCAAATACTTTTTCCCATTCAGTCAGTTGCCTCTTCACTTTTCTGAGTGTTTCCTTTGAAATGCAGAAGTTTCTCAGTTTGATGTAATCCCATTTGTTAATTTTGGCTTTGCTTGCCTGTGCATCTGGGGTCTTTTCCAAGAAGGCTTTCCTTATGCCAATATCTCGTAGGGTTTCTCCAGTGTTCTCTAGTAATTTGATAGTGTTGTGTCATAGATTTGGGCCTCTGATGCATTTTGAGTGAGTTTTTGTGTAAGGTGTAAGGTAGGGGTTTTGTTTCATACTTCTGCATGCAGAGATCTAGTTTTCCCAGCACCATTTGTTGACGAGACTGTCTTGGCTCCAGGGATTGATTTTTGCTCCTTTGTCAAAGATAAGTTGGTTGTAGATGTGTGGGTTGATTTCCGGAGTTTCTGTTCTGTTCCGTTGGTCTACACACTTACTTTTGTGTCAGTCCCAGGCTGTTTTGATTTTAAATGCCCTGTAGTATGTCTTGAGGTCTGATAGTGTGATGCTTACAGCTTTATTTTTGTTGTTTAAGCTTGCTCTAGCTAATAGGGGTCACGAGTTTCCATACAAATTTTAGTATTTTTTTCTAGATCTGAGAAGAATGTTGTTGGTATTTTGATTGGATTGCATGGAATCTATAAATTGCTTTTGGTAGTTTGGACATTTTGATGATGTTGGGTTTTCCAATCCATGAGGATGGAAGATTTTTCCACGTTTTTATGTCTTCTTCTATTTCTTTAATGTTTTGTAATTTTCATTGTAGAGATTTTTGACATCCTTGGTTAAATTTATTCCAAACTATTTAAATTTTTTTGTAGCTATTGTGAACAGGATTGATCTTAGAAGTTCTTTCTCAACTATTGTATTATCTGTGTATACAATTGATTTTTGTGTGTTGATTTTATATCCCGCTACTTTACCAAACTCTTTTATCAGTTCCAATAGTCTCTTTGTGGTCTTTTAGGTCTCCTATAAATAGAATCATGTCATCAGCAAATAGGGATGACCTTCAGTTCTTTAGGGATGGACTAAATGGCTGGAATCATCACTTACAAAAGTGTCTTGGACTTGATCGAGTTTATGTTGAGAACCAGTTTTTATTTTTTATTTTTATCTTTTAATTCTGTTTTACTTGAGATGTTTGAAAGTATCTCATTCCTACAATATTAATCAATTGTTCTACCTCCATAATATTTTTGTGATCAAAACATTAAATAAACATACTTCTATTTTTCAGAAGATGTATTTATTTGGAGGTCAGGCTAAGCTGCCACCCATGACACTGGCCTCACATATGGGTGCTGGTTTGAGTCCCAGCTGCTCCACTTCCAATCTAGCTCCCTGTTAATGTGCCTGGGAAAGAATCAGAAGATGGTCCAAGTCTTTGGACACTTGCCACCCAAATGGAAGAACCTGATGGAGTTCTGAGTTCTTGGCTTTGGCCTGGCTCAGCCCCAGCTGTTGTATCCATTTAGGGAGTGAACCAGTGGATGGACTAATTCTCTTTCTCTCTCTGTCTCTCCTTCTCTCTCTATAACTTTGTCTTTCAAATAAACAAATAATTTAAAAAAAAGTTTCTATTTGAAAAGGAGAGCAAGAGAGAGAGAGAGAGAGAGAGAGAGAAAAGAGAAGACAGATCTTCTATCTACTTGTTCACTCCTCAAATGTCTACAACAGCAAGGCCTGGGTCAGGCCAAATCAAGGAGCCAGGAATTCCATCTTGGTCTCCTACATGGGAGGCAGAGACCCAATTACTTGGGTCCTCTTCTTTTGCCTTCTTTGTGCATTATCATGTAGCTGGATTGGAAGTGGAGTACCTAGGACATGAACTGACACTCTGATATAGGCTGCCAGCATCATAAGCTTGGGTGGCTTAACTCACTGAGCCATAATGTTAATGCTTTTTGGCTCATGTTCTATGTGTGGGAGAAGCAATGTTTTCTTTGCTGTGGAGCAATTAGAAGTGCTCTGTGGTGTTGAATACATAGTTAGATGCTTTAAATTCTGAGTATTACCTAAATCTACAATCATAATGAAGACCTACTGTCCTTAGAGATATGCTGTTTGTTCAACAAATATCTACTGAGCTTTTGTTAATATGGGGGACAGAGTTGTATGCAATGTAGATAATAATCCCTGAACTCCTGTAGCTGACGTTCTTTTATTGTTCCAAGAGGCTTGGTTACCAGAAATTGTACCATTTTCGGGGCAAGTGTTGCTTAGAAAGACTTCATTCCTTGGCCTACTCCTTCAATGATTTTCCATTATAGTTAGGTAAAATCGAAAGGCTTAACCTGCTTTCCAGTCTTACACAATGAGATCTGGCCCAAATTTGACCAGAACTCTATCCAAGGATTTGTACCCCCTGGTTTACACCAGCTTGTATCAGTCACAGTAGCTTTATTCTCTTTATATTGTCACCAGACTGTCTCAGAAGCTTTCACATCTTGTCCCCTTGACTATCAAGATCTGTCTTGACTATCTTAAAACTCCTGTTCCTTTGCACTACATTTCACATGGTCACAGCTTAAATAGCACTCCTGCAGAGAGACCTTACCTACCCACCTCCTTTAAAGTGGGTATCCTTGATATATTCTCCAAGAACCTTGCTTTTCTATAGTATTTGTAATAAATATAATAAACAAATAAATAATATAATATCAATTTGGTATTTTAGAGTTTATTTATTACCTCTCCCACCACTATAAGCCCAGTGAGATCAGAGACTATATCTGTTTCTTTCATCAGTCTCTGGCATAGTGCCTGGCATATTGTTGACTCTTAAATATATTTTTTGAATAACTTTGTGGCTTGACCTTAGACTCTTTAGCAGCAACCTCAGCTCTCTCACTCCCTTTTTCCATCTCATGCCTTCCAAGTCAAGGACCCTTTCTAGTCCTTTCTTTAGCTGCCTATCCTAAGGGTTATGCCAGTATAGCTGTCATCATCTATTTATGTGACAGGCTGGGCCTCAAGCCCCAAAGTGGAAGAGTGACTGCAGAGACCTGATGAGATAACAGGAACCAAAACAGAAACTCCACCCTTACAACCAGAGCTTCCCAGAGCTGGCATTGAAAGGCAGCAGGATCATCTCAGAATCCTATTGGTTCTCACTGAGGCACTGAATGCCAAACCTGACTGTGGCCCGAAGAGGCTCTGGCAGCAACATGAAGACCAATGATGGGACTGAGAAGATGGGCAAGTGTCCGCCTGTAAGCTTATTTGAAGTGTGATATGTGTGCGATAGTTATATATTGATAGATAGTTAGATATAGTTAGATAGTTACATATTGATAACTTACATTCTGTCTAACAGGCAGAATGGCTAGAATACCAGGAAAATACTGATCTCCAGGTGGGAGAACCAGTATAACCCACCATTGAGGGGAAGGGGGAAGAAGGCTTGGATAGGGTCAGGGGCAGAGGAAATGGAATGAGCTGACATGTTGATCTTGCCTATTCCTATTCCAGTTCTTTGTTGCCTTTATATGGGATATAAACAAGTCCTATCTTAGCCCACTCTGGTCCCTTTTGGACTTCAAATCTTGTGAGATTCAAGGAATTAATTTTTCTTCTCAAATTTTATTATGGAAGTTTTTAAAGATACAGCAACTATTTTACTGTGCACACTCAAATGTCTACCACCTAGGCTTTATCCCCAACCTTTCACTGTGCTTGTTTCATCACATCTGTATCCAGCTATTTGGCTCTTTAACTACTCATTACTACATCATAATTTTTAGTGTATTTAATGATGAAAGTAAATTGCAGACATTGGTACATTTTTCATCTGCCTCTTATCTTTAACAAGAAATCAACATTTTTTGCAGTTTTTATTCTGAGGTAAATTTTACATGTAATAAATGCACAAATCTCCAGTATGCATTCATTGAATGTCAACAAATGAACACACCAGTGTAATTCAGACCCTCACAGGATGTAAAACATTATCTAGAAACCTAGTAAGTTCCCTCATGCCTGCTCGGAGTCAGTTGCTACCCCAGCCTCTAGAGGTCAGGGCTGGTCTGTTCTGCTTTTCCGTCATAATTTCAAGATGTTGATTTTTTTTTTTTAATGGTTAATGTTGTTAATGTGCCCTCAAATAATCTTTCTTCAGTAGTTCTCACTGCTTTTCATGATTCAGATAGAGATAACTCTGCTTCCAAAATGCAAACTGAACCAAAACTTGAAAGAACAAAGCCAATGTCAACTTCATAATAACTGTCTCCAGTAGAAGGCCTGGTGTTATGTTATCCAACTCACATTTCCTCAGGGTGTACTAGATACTGAATAAAAATATGGCCCTAGAGTCGGAGCATCACCCTAACAGAAACAAAATAGTATTTCTCTGGTTCTCACCTTCTCCACACTGCACTGAGCCCAGGGTCGTTCTGGTTACTTGAATGCTTACCAGCACTTTCAGGCAGTTTCCGTGCGTGTTTCCCATGAGCTTGCTATTACAGCGACAGTCGTCCCTATGTACTGACATTAGCTCATTACCCTTTACTGGATCAAACTGGAATTCTGAAAGCCTTTGTTGATTTGAAGATGAGTTATTTCTTGAGAGCATCCTTGGTCTCTTTTACGAATAGAACTTTGATGACCAAATCTCATGTGTCCCCTAGATCCGCTCAGACATGTCTGAATTTCCTGTGAGTTCACAACTGGACTTAGGCTTGGTATCTGTTACAGCTATTGCAACTGACATCCTTGAAAACTAAACCATAGATAAATGTCACACCTTTTTTCTAGCCCTACTCCTCCCATATGATAGAACACACATTATATTTTATGTTAGCTTTTGTATATACTTTTTCATATATTAAAGTGCAGACTTTAACATATTAAACATTGACACACCTAAAGTACTTTTTGTAAACTGAATTTAGACTTCTCATCAACTATGATTTGAGAGAGCTGGGTTGGTGTTAACTGCTGGTCAAAATGTAGCTTCACATAGTTTCTTGTTTTTATCCAAGCAGCAGTACTTATTTATTTGCTTGAATATAATATTTGAACCTTATTTGAAAAATTAATTCACAGTGAAAAAATGAAAAGGTGGTAAGATACAAAGCCTAATTATATTGATGATATCTTAATAATAAATTTAGACAAAGACTAACAGAAACTGAAAGCAGACATTTGTCAATCTCAATCAAAAAATTTTTTTTAATTTATCTATTTATTTGCAAGTCAGAGCTACACAGAGAGAGAAGAAGCAGAGAGAAGCAGAGAGAGAGAGAGAGAAGAGAGAAGAGAGAGAGGTCTTCCATCCGCTAGTTCACTCCCCAGTTGGCTGCAATGGCCAGAGCTGCACCAATCTGAAGCCAGGAGCCAGGAGATTCTTCTGGGTCTCCCACATGGGTGCAGGGGCCCAAGGACTTGGGCCTTCTTCCACCGCTTTCCCAGGCCACAGCAGAGAGCCGGATCGGAAGTGGAGCAGCCAGGCCTGAAACCGGTGCCTATATGGGATGCTGGTGGCCTAGGCCAGGGCGTTCACTCACTGTGCCACAGCGCCGGCCCCAATCAAAATTTTGTTAGATATAAGCCACTTGTCCCCATATTGATGTATGTTTTTTTCTTAGAAAAAACAAAGAGCATGTGTGTAATGCTTTAGAAATATATCATTTCATTTGCAACAAAATGGAGGAATCTGGAAAACATCATGCTGAGTGAAATAAGCCAGTCCCAAAGGGACAAATATCGTATGTTCTCCCTGATCTGTGACAACTAACCCAACACCTAAGAGGAAACCTGTAGAAGTGAAACTGACACTATGAGAAGCAATGACTTGATCAGCCCTTTTCCTGACTGTTGAGGAACAGCCTACTATTTTATTCCTTTTAGTATTTTCTTTTTCTACTTAATACCATTGGTTGAACTCTTTACTTAACACAGAATTATTCTCTGGTGTTTAAATCCAATTGAAAATTGATCCCTGTTAAAAATAAGAGTGGGAATAAGAGAGGGAGGAGATGTACAGTTTGGCATATGCTCACTCAGACTTACCCCTAATGGTAGAGTTAGAAACGTGCCATGGGATTCCAAATCAATCACAATAAGGTGGCATGTCCCAATGCTATCTTACTAGTCAAAGTGATCAGTTTAAGTTCATAATTGATCATAAAGATAGGATTAAATGTCAAAGGGATCACATAAATAAGACCAAGTGTCTGCTAATAATAATAGAATTAAAAAGGAGAGAACAATGCAACATGGGAAGCAGGCCACACAGCAGACTCATAGGATGACAAATGCCCTAAACAGCACTCTGGCTTCAGAATCAGCCCTTAAGGCATTCGAATCTGGCTAAAAAGCCCATGAGAACATTTCAGGCATGGAAAGCCAAGACACTGTGGCCAAAAAGACCTATCTGGAAGATCTCTGTGAGTGAGATTCTGGTGGAAAGAGGGGGCCATCAAAGAAGGAGGTACCTTTCTCTGAAGGGAGGAGAGAACTTCCACTTTGATTATGGCCTTGTCTAAATAAGGTCGGAGTTTGTGGACTCAAGAGGTTTCCATAGCCTTGGCAGCTCATGACAAGAGCCTCGGGTGATCACTGACATCATAAATAAAAGTGTCAGTTGTTAAATCAACAACAGGAGTCACTGTGTACCTGCTCCCCGTGTAGGACCTCTGTCCTTAATGCGTTGTACTATGAGAATTAACGATAAAACTGGTCTTCAAACAGTACTTTATACTTCGTGTGTCTGTGTGGGTACAAACTTGAAATCTTTACTTAGTATAGAGTTGATCTTCTGTATATAAAGATAATTAAAAATGAATCTTAATGAAGAATGGGATGGGAGAGGGAGTAGGAGGTGGGATGGTTTGGGAGTGGGAGGGTGGGTTGGGGGGAAGAACTGGTATAATCCAAAAGTTTCACTTATGAAATTTATATTTTTTAAATAAAAGTTTTCTATAAAAAAGTATACCATTAATGATTGGCTCTAAAAGAAAATATAGTGGAAGATGTAGCATTTTTAGCTTATTGAAAAGAAAAATCATTGTTAAGTAATTTGTTACAATTGGATTATCCTACTACTACTTATCACAATTTATAACATCAGTACTGTGATTATTTATCTAGTATAGATTTCTCTCACCACACTATAATCTTCTTGAGTTTTACAAACTATTTTTCTATAAGAAATTAGCAAAATGATTAGCACTTATTTTTTTAAATTTTTGTTCATTCATTTTCATTTTATTTGAAAGACAGGTTGGGGATAAAGGGGGAGGAGAGAGCAAGAGAGAGCGCATGCACTTTCATGTGTTGATTTATTCCTCAAATGCCTGCAACATTTAGGACTGGGCCAGGCAGCAGCCAGCAGCAGGGAACTCTTTCCAAGTCTCCCAGGTATCTGCGTGGCAGGGATCCAATCACTTGAGCCATTATCTGCTGCTTCCTGGGGTATGCATTAGAAGGAAGCTGTTTCAGAAGCAGCATAGCTTCCCATCCAACTAGACACTCTGATATGAAATGTGGGCATCCCAAGCGCCATCTTAACCACTGCTCCAAATGTCTGCCCCATGACTTGTATTTACATGGGTTCAATGAATTAATGAACTTGTGTAAACATTCCCATAGAAAAGCTACCTTGGTGTTGGTTTGAAAAAGATGCATTTTAAATACTTTGAAGATCCAAATAGCTCTCCAAAAAAGCATAAATGCCATTCTTGAAGTATTGGAAATATGTGAGAGGTATAGATTTATTTGTTTTCTTGTGAAGAAATTTTCAACTATATTAAAAAAAAAAAAAAACACTTGTTGTATTTAAAATGTTTCCACAGGAAAAAATGGCTTCTTCAAGAAAAGTGTATTGATGGGAAGTTTTGTTCTAAGATTTTGAAATTGTTGCTTCTTGTAAGTGATGGTATGGTCACTCTGAGAAAATAACATACAGAACTGAAATTTTTATGGGTGCATAGATCTTGGCCAGGTGAGAAGTGGGGAAAATGTATTTCAGACAAGGGAAAGAGCAAGTGCAAATCCATGATATAAAACCAAACAGTCAAATATCCGCCAACACTGATGAGGTCAAATAAGTTATTTAATCCATACCTTGAGTATTATGGAGTCATTGTAAAGAATGCGGTGCTCAGTAGTTCCTGAGCCAGGAAGATATTCTTAGGTTACTACGAAGGAGACAAACCCACACTCTGCAGCTGCATGTGTGCACCACTCACGGATGCTCCTGTGCACAGAGAAAATGTTGTGGAGGACACAAACCAAGATGTCAGCTTTGTTACTCCTGGGGAGGGAATGGACTGGGGCTGTGATCTAGAGATTTTTGATTTAATATATCTCTGTTTTAATAAGTTTATTTGTTTACCACCAACCTGAATACATTTTGTAATGAAACATTTATTTTTTAAAAAAGAGAGAGGATATGGTATTTGGAAGAATGGTGGGCTCTCTTAAAGTGCACTTGTTACTAAACTTGCAAGAAGCGTCAGGATATTTCTTACAGCAATTCTTTCTAGACTACAAAATAGGTCAGGTTGTATTAGTGATTTTCTAACATTAAGCATGGAGCCTGTTTACATTCCATCCCAGGCAGAATGCCTGTATGTGAAAATGATGAAAGCAGAGATGCTTGTTGGAAGCTGGGAGAGAGGGGCCTCTCTTTCAGTGTTTCCTTCCCCTCATAATCTTTTGACAGCCCCTAGGGCTCTGCTGAACACAGTTTGAAATACACTGGTCTCTTCCCGGGATGCTTTTGATTTAGTCCTTCCTGAAGGTCAGAGGGATATACCAGCCCTGTGATTCTAAAGCACAAAGAATAAAGAATGCCTACAGGTAACCCCTGAATTCCCTCTTGCCTTACAGAAGACACGTTTTAGAGCAGGAAACTTTTGTGTCATGTAAGATTTTTCCAGATGTACAATTGAAGAGGAACCGTTTTGATTTTGCATTTCTTGGCTTTGGAGTCTTACTATTTTACTTCTTAAAACCTTAGCTTTATGATCTGTATTCTCTATATCCTGAAAGTGACTGCAATAGTTTTGTCAAGGTAATGATTATAGTAAGTTCTATTAGTGTATGACTGCTCTACTATTCTTAGATATGAGAGGAACAACTCAAAAATTGATTTGTATTTATTTAAGAGTAAGTATGCCTTTGCCACATCTAAGCAATTGAACAAAGAAGTAATGTTTAAAAAAACCCAAATAGTATTAAATAAAATCTATGCCAATTTTTAGAAGAATTACTCATTTTTTAAAGAATGTACATACTTTCATAAACCTAACAGTTTATTTCTGGGATTATTTGCAGGATTAGAAGCACAGTGTATTAACAACATTGTTATTTTAGCTTGTTAATAGAATGTTAAAAGTTTTGACATAAACATGGAAAGGTGTTTAAAATAATACAGAAAGCAATGTCACAATTTATCCACATAGACCTACATTTTTGCCCAGTGCTTTAAACAGTTTATTTTTATTTCAAGTTAGTGTGTGTGTAGCGGGCCCGTGGGGAGAGAGAAACTATAGGAGAGGGAAATGAAACAAGTAAAATACTGAAGAAGAAAGAAAATCTCTGTTCCCCACAAGGTGGTACTGTGGTTCTTTTACTCCTTCAAAAATCTATGTGTGGAGCTGGTATTTCTCTGCTTGTCTTCCTTCCGCCACCTTTCACAGGTGAGCTTCAATTAGATTCCAATAAAAATGAGAAATAATTTCAAAGGAAACCTGTTACTTTTAGGTTTGAGGTAACCGGCAAGTAACTAGAAATTCTCTATTTAGCTTACTTTACAATAGTTTCCCCTCCCCCTTTAGCTTTTTGCCTCTTTTAAGAAAGTTCTTGTGCCAACGTTGATGTTGATGATAGCTGATGGCTTTTCATTTACACCTCATACTAGATACACTATGATAGCGTGCATAGTTGTAGTTTTTCGTTGTTATAAAGGAATAACACATATTTTAGGCATCTTTATAACGTTTCGATAAATGTGTATAAATGTAGCTTGTCATATTTGGGCAGTTTTAATTTTTCTCCTTCTAATCAACTGTCCAAAATTCAGTTCTATGGATAACAATCACAGAATATGGTTTCTTTAAAAAGCACTTGGGTAGATATTATGCTATTTCTTTTTACACTATATCCTTCAGTTTCTTTGAAGATTTAAAAAAAGAAAAACTTCATAGTTGAGTATGGAAAACCATATATAAATTTGTTTTTCTCTGCACCAAGAACCAATGCGAGTAATTGGAAGTCGGGTTCGAGTCTCAGCTGCCCACTCCGCCTGCCCGCGGCGGGCCCAAGCTGCCAAGTCCTTGCGGTTTCTGGGCCCCACGTCGGGGACAGGGTGACCGCGCAGCGCCGGCGGTGCCTGTCCTCAGGGCAGCAGCGGTCTCGGGTCGGGGGTGGTCGTGGTGGTGGTGGGCGCAGCAGAAAAGCGGTGACGGAAAGCACGACTGGGGGCCCTGTGTCTGGAGACCGCGTTCGGGGTGGCCCGCGGGAGGGGCTGATGCCCCGGGGAGCGCAAACAAATCGTTAATGAATTTGCTGGCCACACAAAGGAATCTGGGAGGAAGAGGCGGAAAGGAGAAGAAAAGGGGATGCTCGGAGAGCCCTGGGAAACGGAGGGAAAGCACAGGCTCAGAAATCACAGCCAAAGCCCGGAAGTAAGAAGGCGGCCGAGAAGGAGAGAGAGGGAACAAGGGAGAGAGAGAGGCGAGGTGGCGGCGGCGGTGAGGGCGCACCGCGTCGCTGGCACGCGAGGCTGGGCGCCATCCCTGCGCGGCGTCCTCGGGTTTGGGTCCCGCTGCACTGGCGGGAACAAGTCGATCCTAAGAAGTTAGGTCTAAGCGCCAGAGCCAGGTTTCTCGCCGGCTGCGGGAAAAGGACGCGCAGGGCCGGGAAGCAGCCGCCGCGCCAGCAGCGCTCAGGGAAGGCGGCCGGGCGCGCAGCCACGTCCTCCCAAGCTAGAGCGCTCTTCAGGGGCATCGCCAAGGGCTTCCCGGGCGTCCCCTTCCTGCCAGCCAGAGCCTGGGCAGGGCCACTAGGGCCGAAAGGCGTCTGACCTCTGGCGAGGGAGAAGCGCCCCATCCCTGCGCTCCCCGCGCCCATTCGAGTCCCCCCCCCCCGGCTTCGCCGTCGCGGGGCTCCCTCCTTCCGGGACCCACACCTGCAGCCCTGCTCGGATCCACCAGAGTCCACGAGAGCTGCGGAGTTAACCCTGGGCCCGGGCTCCGGCGCGGCGCGGGAATGAGTTTCGCTGGCGCCTGGGCCCGGGCGCAGGCGGGGAGAAATCTCGGCCGAGAGGGAGCGGACTCAGCCATGGACGGGGTGCTCGCACAGCTCAAGGCCACTTACAGGAGTGTACACGAATACATAAGGCCAGGGATGTGTGTGCCTCCTAGGAGGTCAAACCAGGCAACCACGGGAAGGAATCGGGGCCAGTGTGTATTGCAAATCGATGCAGCTTCGTGTGATGAGCGCCCTACGCGATGAATAGCTCCTGCCAATCCCCGGTGATTATTCAATGATTATTAATCGACGAGACACCTTTCACCCGAAAATGGCTTGTCTGCATTGTCTTTCTCCGCAGAGAACTGCGAATTAAAGTTTCTTTGTTAGGGAGAACAAAGAAGAAGCCAAACTATTTTAAGGAGGCATTTGACTTGGCACACCGCTCTGCTGAAGATCATCAACCTTCGCTCCTTGATTCGCCCCCTCTCTGTCACAGCCTGGGAGTAGACTTGTTTTTGAAACAAGGCGAGTGCTCCTGGTGGGTTTGAAGGGCCCCTCTTCCAGACAGGAGCAGAGTTCAGAGGATGAGTTAAATATAACCTTCTACATTCACATCGGAGCTGCCCGAGGCCTAGAGAAGTTAGAGACCAGACGCCAGGTCCCAGCCCTGCTGCCCAGCTCAGCGGCTGAAGCCGCGGCTCCCGCCAAGTGGTCCACGTGGTCTCGCCCCTACGCTCGTCCTCCCTCTTGGGAGCCCAGCGAAAACTCCCTTCTTGAAAGTTTGTCAAGAAGGCAATGTCTTCTTCCTTTTCATTAAAAAAAAAAAAAAAAATTATTTTCCCTTGCTGTCACATTCATTCTGACATAGATCAGGAGTGGAAAAGTGTGTGGTATAGAATAGAGTCATTAGTAAATCCATCTCGTTTTTTGTTTCATTTGACAGCAACACATTAAATTAATCCCTGTCCAAAAGAATCACATTAAGGGAGCTGTCAGTGCTAATCCCCAGCTCATTGTTGCTACCTAGCTCGGGGTTGACTTGAATAGGTCGCGCTGACATTTGTTTCTTCAGCGGCACCTCGGTGACTTCATCCAGACCAAATATATTCTCATCATAAAGTCAAGGCGCCCACAAGTTTTTACAGACCCTGAATTCCCTGCGCTGCTAGCTCAGGGCCTGAGCTCTTGTTGGAAAAGTTGATTCACACTGATGCCTTTGGCTGAGTCAAGATGCCCGCAACAAGAGAAAGGAAGGCAGAGTCCTCCCCTAGAGGAATAAAAAGCTGATTTTAAAAATTAATTTAAAATAGGGTGACATTGCTATTGTTCTGACGCTGGTCTTTAGCATCTCGTGTTGACTACTACTGTTGTCTCTAGATCTGCTTGTGTACAAAACAGATCTAAGATAAGGAAAAGTTAGAAAAAATAAAATGGTTGGGATGAAAACAGATTACAAAGACCCATGAAAGAAGGGGGGGGTGGCGGCGACAAAAAGGATGAGGAAACTTGGAGAACTATAAGAGACAGAGAGCCATAGAAAGTACAGAGGGAAAAGGGGACTTTACCAGCAATCTAGGCAGTCATTTGGATAGAAAGAATTTAAACAGTGCAGAAAGAAGAGGAAAAAAACAAGTATAGACGAAAACATCCATTAACTAACAAGTGTGATTATACAATGGTTTCTTTATGTGCACTCTTTCTGTCTCTCCTCTCTCGTCCCTTGCCCACCCCTACACACTGATGGGGATTATCCCAGCTTTGTGCTTATGACGTTTATGGATTCCAGGTCTGACAGTCATATATTAGCCTTTGTCTGGGCAGCTAAGAGAAAGCAGAGAGCTGTTCCAGTCTTAAATCATTTAACCTGTTCTTAAAATATGCTCCCCACCTGGTTATTGTTATTTTCATAGATACTTGGCAAGGATTAGAGGACAGAATGGGAGCTAAAAATTCAAAAACGATCATCTGTTGTTAAATAAGCCTGTATTGGGTGATTAGTGTACAAACACTAGAGATTTGCTATACCCATGCATGGCACAAAAAGGTATGCATATTCTATTTTTACAGCTTGAACCATTCTTAGTCATATTGCAAAGTGGTACTGGGAAATCTTTTTGTCAAATGGAAACTCACCTTTGCCTTTTTTCTTAAAAATCTATATTTTCAAGTAAACAGCATAGTTATGCCTCAGACTCATATTTTATCCATTATAATTAATTATATGCTTACTTTTATTATAGATTTCTTCTCTTTTGCTTCCTTTATCTCCTGAGAGCCATCTCTGGACTGTAAGGGAAGAAAAATCTCTTTTGTTTTACCTCTTCTAAGTTCATGGCAGAGACCTCCTATAACAAAAGACAGATTAACAGGAGAAAAGCTTGCATGTTTATTTAATACAAGTTTTACACGACATGGGAAACTGCATAACTATAGAAGGAAGCGCAGACCTGAAGAAACAGTTAAGCCTGAGTATTTTTCTTAGTGCCTTTGAAGACAAGTGGGCAATTATAAAGAAAAATGATAGGACAAAACGGGGTATGAGCTGATGTAATAATAACCCAGAGGAAACTTAGCAAGGCCTGTTTGTTCAGATCCCTGTATCCCTTTGTCTACAGAGATGAGGATGTTCCTTTTTTTCTGGGTATGGAGAGAGCACCTCTCACGTGAGGGTCTTATGCCCTCCTTGTGGAAAAGGTCAGAAAATCCTTCCTAAGTTTTATGAGCTGCTTCGGGCAGAGAGGTGGAGGAAGGTCAGGTCAGGGACAGCTTCCCGCACCTGCTCGCCTCTCAAGGTCTTTTAGCTTAAAATATTCTTTCAGCTTAAAATATGCCAAGTTTCCAGTTTTGGGTTAGCTCATCCTAAAGCCCATCTGGAACAAAACCACCTTTAAAATTACTTTTCTACAACCCAAAACAATTTCACTGAGCTACCTGGTGAAGGCTATTCTATTTATTTTAATGATTGGAGAACTGAGGTTTATGCAGAGAAAATGAGCTAGGATTTTCACAGTCCAAACAAGAAGAAATAAAAAATCAGTAAGAAAAGAACTCTTCAGACAAATGCCAGGAGTATAAGGAATAAGAACTTACATTCATATTACATCAACGGACTAAGACCTAGTTGGCATTTTAGAAATTAGAGGGTTACAGCAGACATGAGTGGAATGCTAAATCTACAGGGACTCTGTACTTAATGACACCTTGTATTTAGCCAAAGTCTTATACATAGAAGGCATTCAACAAATAACCTTTACATCAGTGTAGCATGTGCTTGGGGGAGGAAAGATAGGATGGAATGAAAACAGATAGGAAACAACAAAGAGAGGTTCTGAGGAGGCAGCGGAATCCAACACTGTTGATTGCAACAGTGGGTGTAGCTGGTGGTGTGATGCTAGGTGGAAATGATTGCGATGGCCGGCTCTGTGTGAATTAGTCAGAGGCTCAAGCCTGTAGGCAATAATGAGGCAGAAACGGTAATACTTGTCCCAGAAATGTATTTAGCATTGTCCATCGAATTCATGGTCAGACAAGAGCTTTGCTTCAAGAAACCTGAATTTGCAAGGACAAACACGTGCGTTCAAATTCAGGTCATTCATTCAAACATCCTCCCGTAGACAGGTGTGTATGTGGAAGTTCTTGGTTCGGCCCTAGAAAGCAGCAGAGCCCACATCATTACGTGTAATAAAGTTGCTCCAGGAAGTGCCTTTCAGTGATTTAACTGCATGTGGTGCCTGGTTCCCATTGGGCATCCAGGAAGGACTCCTCCATCTGCTTCCTGCTGGGCCGAGGAAACGTGGAAAGCCCTAATGACAAATCCCTGGTGATGGACACACCACTGTCAGATGTGCCACTGTCAGAGGCTGGGGTGTAATTGGTTTGGTGGTTGCTGTACTGGTGGTAGGATTATGGGGTTGGGAAGAACTTTCTGGTAGAGGAAACCAGTCATTTTCTGGAGCTTCATGCCATTTCTTTCCACCGGATCTGTTGCTTGGAACCCCTACTGTTTCCCCTCTGTCACTGGCCCAAGGCTTGGCTGGCTTTCCTTTTCCACATCCTCCTCTTATGGTTTTTGCCTGAGATGTTCTCCCTGCCCGATTCACTGCTTTTGCCCTATCGTGCATGACCTTGAGGCAAACCCAACACTTGGATTTTTAAAAAGGATCATTTTTTTTTTATTAGCAACAATGGGAGAAAAGGGAAGAAACAAAAGTAAACATGTGTCCCCGATTTTCCTTCCTTTTGTACGCTTTAGACTTCTATGGAAACACACGTATGTATAGATGGGATGCATTTCTCAGATTATGTAAAGTGCTGAAATCAGATGCACTGAAGTTTCAGGCTCTGCCTCTCCAGAAAGCTGTCCCAGGCTTCAGAGGAGATGTCTAGGTCGAAACAAAGGCCCTGAGAGGGTGCTGACGGCACGAAGAACTGGACTCCGTGGGGCTGTGGCAGGGAGGAGGAAGGCAGCTTTGGGGCTTCACTCACATTCGTCTGTCCTTGCTTCTGAACACAGGCCCTAGCCTGGGGACAGCAGGGAGGGCGGCCGGACATGATGCACCCTCCCCCCCAGGATCGCTTGTGAGTGTTAGAAAGTTTTCTCTGAGCTGTGATGGCCTCTCACGACTGACCTGTGGCATAGACTGAAGACAAAGTAGTCTGTGCCAGTGGATCAGGCTGCAGAATAGAAAGAAGACCTAAAGAATTAAAAGAGATGTGTATGAACCTGTGTACTTTCAGTTTTGTCCCAGCACTTCTAAGCCCATTGAAAAAGCTGTAACTGACAATGACAACCCATTTTCAAACTGAAATTATATCTGCGTTATTGAGGTAGAAAGCCCCTGAGCAGGTATGGTACTTTTATTCTGAGCTTGCTGGGGTACCAAGCACACACAAGGCATTTAGCAAATAATGATAATAATTTAAAGCAATGGGAGCATTGGGTGTATGGGGAGATAAGAAACTGGAAGACTGGGGCCCACTAATAATTAATAATGTCTCAGGAGGTGGTCCCAGTGTGTTTGGATTTCAAATCCCCTTGTTCAATTTCTTGCTGGAGTGAATTCCACACAAAAAAGAATAATCTTTAATTTGATACTTAGTCACTTCAGTGTCCTGTGCTGAGCTGGCACAGACTGCACTTTCTTATGAAAATATACACGTTCGTAATCAGTCAGATAGTGTTGCTCCCCAGGGCTTCTAAATGCACAAGCAGGCGATCATATATTCAGATATATGGCTTCAAAGTCATGGGATCATCTAAGTTCACACTCCTCATTTTTTACTTTTTATTCTTGGAATTGAAAGGGAAACGACGTTGTGGAAACTTCTAATAAAATACATAATGAAAAAAATAATTAAATGCAAAATGAAACAAGGCCCAGAACCCACATTTTAAGGCTTCCCTAGGAAAGAGTTCTCATCCTTTTGTGTAATGGGCTGGATTGACAGACATTTTAATAAAATGACAGGATAACTGGAGTATGCCTTTGATTAAAGTTTAATTACCAATTATTTTGTTGCCCCTTGTGCTCATACCCTAAAGACTTGGGGTATGCCATTATTTATTTGGATTAAAACATTAAAACATAAAGAGAGCATAGGCTATGCTAACCCATGGAGAGATTGGAAAGAAGGTAAAATGTATACTTGTCACTTCTATTGTGTTCTTTTTGCCATGTCTGATGTACCCCTTACCATCTGCCTTGAATTGGGTTGAGACTTCCCTTCTCCCTGTATCAAAGCTTATGATTCTGGGACAGGCATTTGGGCTTGCAGTTAAGATGCTGGTTAAGATGCTTGTGTCTGGGACTGGGTGCTGGCTTGAGTCCTGACTGCTCCACTTCTGTTACAGCTCCCTGCTGATGTGCCTGGGAAGACAGTGGAGGATGGCCCAAGTGCTTGGACCCCTGCACTCACATAGGAGACCTGGATGAAGTTCCTGACTTCGGTCTGGCCCAGCCCTGGTCATTGAGGCTATTTGGGGAGTGAACTGGTGGATGGAAGATCTCTCTGTCTCTTCCTCTCTTATTGTAACTCTGATTTTCAAATAAATTAATAAATCTTTAAAAAAAGAGAAAAAAAAGCCCTTTAGCGTCTTTGCTTTCCTAAACTGACCCCACTCTATTTTCTTAGTATTCTTGAATCCTTCTTCCCTATGGTCTTATTTTGAATCTGCAGCATCTCATGTCTGAATCACTGAAGTGATTTCTTGAGTGGTATATTCAGTCTAGTCTCCTTGTAGTCCATCCTTTACCCTGCTGTTAGATTTTTCTTTCTAAAACACATGTCTGCTTTTATCTAACCTCTGCTTAAAAATTTTGATACCCATCTCTGTCGGCTATTGGATAAAAGTCACACTCCTCAGCAGAGTATAAAAAGGAGTTTTCCATTTGGTTTCTGGCCATCTTCCCAGCTTTATAATTGTTTTCTAAGCATGGATCTCTATCCATGGATCTTTGGGATGCTTTGCTCCTTCCGCACCTTTGAACATGACATTCTATCTATATGGACTCCCATTTTCCATTTGTTTCTCTGGAAGATGCCTACCTTTCCTTCTAGTCTTATTTTGAAATAACCTTACTGTACTGGAGGGCAATTATTTTCTCTTCCTCATCACACTTTCTTTTAAGAAAATCTTGTTTTTGGATTAGGAGTGGATGAAGTCAGATTCCTGTTCCCAGGAATTGAGTTGGAGATATGGGGAAAGTGAGTTAGTTGGCTATGGGGATTGAATGAATAAGGTCTTATGGTATTATGGTCTTACAATGTATGGGGATTGAATGAGTAAGGTCTTATGGTATTATGGTCTTACAATGTGGGCATGAGTACAAGCCAAAAGAGAAGATCTAGGGAAAATGGAGTGGTGTGCAAGAAAAAGCTTATGTGAGAGATGCTTAGGAGCCAGAGAAAGAGAAGAGTAAGAGAGACATCGTCTTGGTTTCTGTATTGCTGTTTGAGTCCCTCTTGAGCTTACAATTGCTTTTTACTCAACTCTTTATGCTAATATCTCCTTTAACTGACTTAGATGTTTCAGTTTTTTGTTATCAAAGCATTTAGTTATTAAGACTAATCTATTACATGTAATAAAACTATTTGTATTTGTAGCAGTACTTGAAAATGAAGTAATAAGTTTATTTTGGTTCCAAAAATGTTTGAGAGATCCATGCACAGTGTTTTCAGGATTTCCACGAACTTATTGAAGACTCCTCATCTGTATATCCTCCCCACCAGCTGGTAAACCCCGAAAGTAGGGACATTTTAAAACTTGCCTTGATTGCTAATTCCTAGCAGTTTTCTTGGCAGTGGTTGGTTGACGATGTGTGTCTGAATGAATGAAAACTAACCACATTTTTCAATGCCTTTTGTAACAAAGAGTTAATGAAATTACAAAGTTGGTGTCAGACAATAGTGTCAAGCCTTCCAATAACACGTTTGTATTTTAATAATGGCTTTCTGGAATCAATCCTTTGAGGTACAGAAAAAGCCACAAGGTGGGTATTTGTCAATATTGGGATTTGTGGGAGGTATTTTGGGAACTTTGACCATCTTTGAAGTTATAACATGCTTTTGTTCAGGAACCGTGGGGTGTAGGATAGCAGAAGGAGCTGTCTGTGGGGCAGAACGACTCCTTTGCAGGGAGTGAGTGCATGGAATTGTGACTAGAACCTTACTGCCCAGAACTGCAGTTACTTTCTTCCGAATGGTTTCAGATAAGCACTAATCATCCAGCAAAACTAGAAATTGTCCTGGTGAAACCAATAAAAACACCAGGCTACTCGTGGTAATATCACCATGTAAAACTCGATTCTGTGAATTAATGTATTGCTCTTTAAACATTGTCCCTAATAATCCACCTTCTGTTACAGTATGACTGTTTGGAAGACGATTAATAAACATAAAGAAAGCCCTTTCTTTTGTATGGTATGAATTAAAAAAAGAATGTTGTCTTATTATAGCTGAGATGTCACTGGAGGAAGATCAAATGGGGTAGGTAACTGAAATCAGCTTGAAATGAGTGTCTCCCTCCCCTGAATTTTATCTCCCAAGATATTTATGAAATTAGAATTCTTGATCTCTCCTTTTAATCATGTGGAACAGATTTTCACTTTCCTTTTTCCCCTCTCTACAGTATTATCTGGTTACCCCAAACCCAGGCAGTGAAACTGTCATTTCTCAAGCTGTCATCCTCACTGGCTGCCATTTCTTTGGGGGGTACATGCCTTTGAAAACAGCAGTCTTCACTAGACCAAAGCCTTTTAAGGCAAATCTTCTAGGTACATCTTTAAACAGGGAAAGCATCTTCTTTATCCTATTTCTGGTAAATGGGCCAGGTTTCAGTAAAGGCTAACTGTGTTTGAGGACAGAATAAATTCTACTTGTGGTATGAAGTGATGTTGCTTTTTAATGTTAAATATAATTATAATAGGGTAGAGGTGCAGTGTAGGCATGTTGTTGGATAAACACATAAACTTACGGATGCTTAACAGTTTCTGAACTTACTGTAAGGTTTATTCCTCCCTTGTGAAAATGCTGCTCGGCTCTAGTAAAATGTATATGCAATATCCTCCAGAGGAGCTATGAACATAAATGGAGTTCGAACAGCTGGACAGAATGCCAATGTTTTAAAAGATAGCTGAAATCAAAGCTGGAAAGCAAAAACGTCTCCTTAGCTTCAAAGGTAGCCAATTAAGTTGCTCACACTATTGATAATACTTGCTTTATTCAGAGGCTTATTATACAAAACATCATGCTGTCTTGAAACTGGAGAGGTTGCAGTGCAGTCGTCTCCATAATCCATAATTGAAAGAATCGTAAATGTAACAATTATTTCCCTCTATGATTGCTTTCACAGTTTCTCATTCTCTGCAGGATCCTTGTTTTTTTGTTTTTTGTTTTTTTCCCCCCTTCAGCTCATTGCAACAATCAAGTAATTAGAGTGTGATTCATATTTAAGATTAAACTTCACGTGTCTACTGAGGTATATAAAAATTTCTATTTTTTCATAATGGTGAACTGTATTTCTATAATCAATCAGCTTTTAAAGTAAGCAGTATTGATTGCACTATATGCTTTATAAGTGATGTGTGCTTGGTTTAAATTTTACAAGTTTTACCAATCAATGGTTTATAATAAAGCAGTGTGATTCATTCAAAGATGGGCATAAACAGAGTAGTAGTACAATATTCAAATTGCAGAAATAGTCTGAAGGAAACAAAATTTCCTGCACTATATTTAATTTAATCTTTTAAAAAATTCTATCATCCTTCAAAAGCTATTTCTGGCTATAAGTATTTTTAAATGTTTAGTAATGAACTAAGTGGAAATGTTATTATTTCTCAGATTTGATATTCCAATTCTGTGGATTTCATGTAGTGACAGAAGACTCTTACAAAATCTACGAGTATTTTTGTCTTCCCTGTAGTTGAGAAGTTTTGTTAATGTTTGTTTAAGAGTGGTTATTCACTGGGCTTGGATTGGAGACCGGCCAGCTTTTCTGGGAACTTTGATTTTTCATGGCATAGATTGAGTTTAAGGGAGGGGAGGGGTACTTTCTCTCTTCTTGCCTACTCCATACCCTGCCTCAAGTCTAGCAGAGAGAAGAGAAAATGAAGCAAGCGGGGAAGAGGAGAGGAAGAATGCAATGGGGTGGGGGAATAGTTATAAAGAGATTCCCAAGCATTTTGAACAAGTGAAATAAAAGGAACAATCAACATACATGTAAGTTCACGTTCAATTTGTTTGAAAATTTAAAAATCCACCATATTATGTCATCTTAACCAAAACTAGTAGTACTTTATAAAATCTTACACTTTATTTTTAAAAACGAATCCAAATATTTCATTCCAAACATTTTCACAAATTTCTTTCCAAAATGTTTCAGAAAAAATCTTCATGTTTTACCCAATTTGAGAGGCCAGCTAATTCACTCTCCTAATTGTGCAGGAGAACAACCGAGTACTGTATTTTATAATTAGAATGATTACATGTTTTATTGTCTAGTCCCGGGCACTTTTGAGAATCGAATGGATTGCCCCTAATAATCATCCCAAGACAACAATTATAAACTGGGAGACTAGGATTTATGAACACCTTGATTATAAAAAATAGAAACTAAGATTGCCAGATGGTTGAGTCATTAAAATTAATTTAAATGCTCTTTTAGTGTTCTGCCGTTATGACTGAAGGGAATAAACATTAAATGGCCATTCTAATAACAGCTACTATTTCTTTTGATCACTTATTTTGTGCCGGACATTATTCTGAACATTTTATTTGTAGAAACATGATCAATCTTTAGGACAATTCTGTGAGGTTGCTAACCATTTCCCTCTTTTTTTTTTCTCCCCCCACAAGGAATGGAGGCTTACTGAGGTTTAGTTAGTTGTCTGTGATCTCAAAGATTTGGAATTCAAACCCAGGTATTTTGGCTCCAGAGTTCACGTCTTAGTTGGTACCTTATTCTGACTTCATTGATATTGGTAGAGGCAATTCTCAAATGGCAGAAATAATTGAAGGGCTGACCATATCTCAAGGGTTTGCAATCCTAGAGGCCCTAAAGAATTGGAGGCCCAGTAAGAAGTTGTGAACTAGATGATTAGAGAAGAGATAAGAGAAATGAAAGGATTAGGCTATAGTTACAGATGAGCCTCAGTGTGCTTGCTGACGAGTGACTCTTACCTGTGGGGTTAAGGGAGCAGGAATACCAGCCTAGCCATGTGGTGAGTCCAGATGGGCAGGCAATGATAAAGGAGCATCTGATTGAAGTGAGGAGTAAAGGAACGAAGATTCCTGATCATTGGTTTGATCTAATCAACCTCTGAACTATATTTACAACCTTGGCTTCAGTTTTTGTTGGTAGAAGGGAAAGAGTTCTTGCTTTCAGGAAATAACGGAATGGAAGGGGGATGCTGGAAGCAGACATAAATAGATGTTTTCTAGGCAATGCACTGAGGCAGTCTCCAGTCCTGGATACCACTGAAGTACCGGGACCTCAAGAGAGCTTCTGCTAGGCTGATGCTGGGCTGAGAAATCATGGAAGCTCCATTTGGCTGATTATTACTTGATCTCCAGCTCTCTTCATTGTGGGAAATTATGGGCTACAAAAACTAGGAAAAATATACTGCCAATTCTAGTTCTATCTAATGTGAGTTGTGTTGATTTTTTAGAGAGTCATTTTTATCCTTATCGCAAAGGCACATCTGTTTTCAACCATTCACCACTGTATAGATTATTATATATACTTTATAACTCTGGCGTGTTGTACCTGAGTTTTCCTTTAAGGATGTGAGAACACACTCACTCACTTCTTGTATAGATAATTCACTCACCTGGATCTTAGTTGTGTTTGATTCATTAAACACCAGAAAATCCTATCTTGATTATGTTGGTTAATCTTATTGAGGAACCTTTCACCCACCAGTGGGAAGCCAATATGAAGAAAATAATTCTTGTCTTCAAAGTACTGAAGTAAGAACATGTACCAAAAAGCAAGACAAAACAAGATAAGCGACTTAATCAAAAGCAATGTAAGCAATGGCAAATGATAGCAGGAATCACATTAATTTTCGGGGGTTATAGTTTAAAAGTTATTTCCCCAGATATCCCTTCCCATCCCAAAATGTTTGAATATTATCATGTATTTTTGAAAAATGATCAAGTATAATGATGAAATCTAAAACAATTATATTATCTTAAAAAAACCAAAATAACACTGTGTAATTTCAGATTATGAAATGTGCACATATTTTCCCTGCTTGTACTATTATAAAGAACACTTCCAATTTTAAGCTAAAAATGTGCTCAGTGATTTCCTAATTCAGTTCCCCCCTTTGTCATGTGAATTATTGAGAATCAGAATCTTCTATACCTTGCTTCAAGTCTCTTGGTGGCACAAACAGAACAAGAATCCAGGTTCCCATCCAGCAGCCTGTAGCCCTTTCAACATTTTTGTTTTCTCTTAAAAAGTTGGTATCATATATAATACAGACTGTACATCTGTAAAACTAGTGTTGAAAAACTAAAGGCAGAAATTTAATTCAGTAAAATGTGATTTTTTTCCCCTTTAATAAAACTATGCAGTCTTGTGATGCACACAAAGCACCAGCCCAAATCAGCAAACTGCATAAATAATTCCAAATTCTAGTCTTGCTTCTGCCATTGGCTTTGTGCAATGTTTGCCAGATCAGTTCACCTTAATGACATCAGCCCAAATATATAACAGGAAAAATAATGTCCTTGCTTTCTGAGGCAGGAAAAAAGTTGTGCTTTTTGAATAAAAAAAAAGGCATCAATAATTGGAAGGGACTTAAAAATTCCATGGTATGGACATACTATTACATTTTGATAAGCAGCAAATTGTTGGAGGTACTCATGGTAATGGTTAAGCAAGCAGTAAGTCTTTTATTTATTTATTTTTTATTTTTTGACAGGCAGAGTGGACAGAGAGAGAGAGAGAGAGAGAGACAGAGAGAAAGGTCTTCCTTTGCCGTTGGTTCACCCTCCAATGGCCGCCGCGGCCGGCGGGCTGCAGCCAGCGCACCGCGCTGATCTGAAGCCAGGAGCCAGGTGCTTCTCCTGGTCTCCCATGGGGTGCAGGGCCCGAGCACTTGGGCCATCCTCCACTGCACTCCCGGGCCATAGCAGAGAGCTGGACTGGAAGAGGGGCAACCGGGACAGAATCCGGTGCCCCGACCGGGACTAGAACCCTGTGTGCCGGTGCCGTAAGGTGAATTAGTTTGTTGAGCCACGGCGCCGGCCACAAGCAGTAAGTCTTTAAGTGTGATACTCTCTGTTTATATCTTTGATCTTAATTCTATTCTTCTAGACAGAATTAAATATATTTTCTCTATATTTGTTTTTCTATCTTTGCCCGATTCTTCTTAGAAATAAATTGTGTTATAAAACTATAATAACTTTCCTGAGCTTAGTAAGTGAAGCTAAACCACTGAAAAATTTCTCCCTGTATCCCTGTCTTACCTTGACAGGTAATTGTTTTGGTCACATTAACTAGGTAATTACCTAAACTCCATTATTTTCTGATATTACATTGAAACCAAAAATGAGAGAGAGAAACACTGAAGATAAATTGTGAATGTGAGCGCGTATCTATTCAACTTCTTATGGACATATATTTATAGTTTTTGGAAGTAGTAGGGGCACACATTCATGTCAAGTTAAAGAAATAACAATATGTTCCTAAATCCGTATACATGAAATATATGAAATTTTTATACTTTAAATAAAATTTAAAAAAGAAATTACAATAAAAGGAGAATCAAAATAATCTGCTTTTGGAGTAAAATCTCTCTGACATTAAAGTGTAAATTACAGTATTACAACAGGTACATCACTAATTTACATTCCAACAACAGCATATGCAAGACTTACAAATGTAGATATTATTACAAATATTTGATGCTCTTTTTTAGAAACTAACACTTAAAATCTACTTGAAGTTCCATTTGCTGCACCTCATTTGCACTGTCCTTTGTACTGACAAAATGCTTCTACCTCTTCTTGTATGTTTATTTAATTTATTTAAAGATACTCTTGCTAATCCTGATGGCATAGGTTCGAGTCAAAGAACTATCTTTTACATAGAAATATTCCTTGCAACTAATGTGCTTGCACTGACTTTGTGATTATATTTTTATTTTAACCATTAGAGGGCACATTAGTTCAGGAGAAATTAAACAAAAAGGACAGCAATAAGATGGAAATAGCCTTAGAAATGTTAGGCAGGAGAAATTTATGTTTGTGACCATGCCTGTTTTCACTCATTTCGTTGCCATTTGCCATATAATTTATCAGAGATTTTTTTTTTTTAATCTGAAAAAGAACCTCAAGTGTATATAGTTTCATGTAAGAAATCACGTCACTTTTTATCGCGGGCTACTACTCCTAGGAGAGTGAGGTAGGCCTAGTGGAATTTGACAACGTTGACTGTTTAGTGACCAAGGAGGACATAACAAATCATGGCATCTGAAGAACATCCTGTGCTCAAAGGTATGCTTGATTAGGTTATTATGAAACAAGTAAATGCCAGACTCTGGTCTTATAGTTAATAATTACCAAAAAAAAAAAAAAAAAAAAAAAAAAGGTACCTAAGTGTGAATGAATTCTGGTCAGCAAGTCTTTATAACTTAAAATTCGATGCAAATTGAAGAGAACAATAGATGGCCCCAGAGCGAACACAGGCTTTATTTCACGGGAAAGACTTGACTGAGGTCATAAACTGACAGGGCAGGCAGCTCAAGTGGCTTATGAGTGCCTGCTGAGTCTCCGAATGAGCTCATTTGTTTTTAATCTGCGGCAAACTGTTATTATTTCTAATGCTCAGTCTTTAGCTCTAAAAGCTGCAGTTTTTAATCTGTATAGGCTGAAATAGATACTGGTGAGCATTCACCAGTGGTACTTTCATGGTGCCAAGTTAAAAGAGCCCTTCAAATGATTAATTCTTTAATTTAGTTAATGAACTTTATTGAGCACCTACTAGTTTTCAAACGCTGAGCCAGGTGCTAGGGAATAACCACAGATAATATATTGTCCCCAGCTTGAGGATAAAGATGTTTTTATTGCCCTGTGATTTATAGAGAAATAAATCAGCCAATAAGTGTACTATATGATAACTTTATGTATTAGTGGAAGAACAGGAAAGAGATTTATATCAAACCTATTACAAACAATATCTCACATTCCATTTTTAAGGGAATGGAGTGCTTGGGCAAAATTATTCTTATATACACTATTTTCAGTTTAAAACTTCAGAACTGCTCTGATAATATTTTTCTCTAGGAGTCAATTATACAATAAATTGTAGTAATTAGTGGCAGAAAACAAGGTAATAATGTAATTAAAACCAAAATATTTACTTGCTATAGAAGATACTTTTATGCATCTTAATTCTGCTCCTTGCAAGCTAATAATACTCTATAGGAATTTCTGTGTGGCTTTTACATCTGTTGGTTGTGGAATTAGCTTGTACAAAGAGAGCTCAGAATTATGCTGTAATTATGATTTGAATGATGATTTGAGTCTGAGCATGAGTTGTCAACAGAATTGTGAGCTGGGGGAAAAAGAGATAAGGACCGTTAGTGGGATAAAAAGTATATTTGCAGTCACTTACTTTAAAGTGCCTTTTGTTTTAAAAGAAGTAATTAATGTTAGGAATTAATTGGTTCAGATTCTTGATTCTAAAGTTATCACTCGGTTGCTAAGATGAAGCCTTTTCAAAATGACTACACGATATGCAATGACAGGAACATTTCAGTTGAAGGTAGAAAACATAATTGAAAAGCTAGCTTTTGAGTGCCTGCTTATCACCCTAATTGATAGCAGATGAGCCCGAGGAACTAAATGCTGTCGTTTAATAAAAATGTATTTGCTGGATTTCACATTATGACGCACAGTTTCTCTAAAAGCTAAGCATGATCCCTGATGTTTTGATACAATATAGGCCTTAAGTGGAGCGTGGTGAGGATGTAGCAACTATTATGAAACAATCATTAAGTCAAGATTACATGCAAAAAAAAAAAAAAGAAATGGATCCAGGTATAGTACCTAAAAATCTTTTAAGATTTGGTTAACCAAACTGGAGCATTCATGACATTCATAAACTGCAGTTTACATAAAGAATGATGTTTTAGGTGTACATTTATTAACATAAAAAGTATGTTATAAAACAGACCATAAAGTACAAGGCCCACTACTGTAAGTAAAAAACCACCACGCACAAAAATAGGAAAAATTGGATATATACCATATGTTAACAATGGCCATCTTAGGCAGTGACATTAGGGAGATTTTCATGTTCTTTAGGTTTATGTGCACTTTTCTAATTTTTTCTACAGCAAACATATCTAATTATGTAATTCATTTAACTTTAGAATTCATAGAGTACCGTTGCTCTTTTTTTTGGTCTGTACTTATCTTTACATAATCATATGTCTTCCTGTGTCCTTTGTTTTCATATTTGCATATTTGCTTGCAGCAAGTATCAAAATTTAGCAAAATATAATGCAGACAATTGCTAATTTGTCTCCTACAAATGAGAAGGTATGGTGAAATCAGAAACAGAAGGACTACAAAACAATGCATCTGAGTTTTAGCTTTGCAAGTATGGAAGTGAGTACTTAAGATAACATGAAGGAATTATGTATAGGATGTGACCTGGGCATTGAGGAAGAACGAAGTGAAAGGAAAGAAATTCAGGTTAGACTACTCCTACACAGGGGAGTAGGATGATAGAACCGTTGGTAGCAGCTGGCAAAACCTCTCCGGGGCAGAGGTGTGATCCTTTGGAGAAAGACGGTGAGTCAGGTTACACTCGGGAGCCTATTTCTACAAGGTTGTATTCTTTTCTGGTGAGGAGAAATCTGGGATCAATTCAATTGATCAACAGCAATTTATTTTCTTATTTCTATCCTAAAAATCATCTTTTAAGGGATGCATGCTTATGGCCCTGTAAAGCCCAGACATCTCATCTGTTGAGAGCAGTTGAACCACAAACAAAAATAAAATGAAATGGGTGGATTTGAGAGGTTAAGGCAGGAGTTTCCATGGATAGGAAGAGCCAAAATGGCTCTTAAACAATTTAAAGAACCCCCAAGCATGTAGATACACATATTATAGCTCTTCGTGGCATCTCTATTCTGGGCCAAGCAGGATCAAGCGATAAAAGAAAAAGATTACCTTGCTAGTTGAGATTAATAGCTAAACAAAAAGCAAGCATTTATTAAGTTGTTGCAAGTAAATATTGTAAAGGTAAAGTTTAAGAGAGGAAGCTATGTTGCTAGGGCCACAGTGTTAAGCTGCTTTCTCTCCTTTCTGATTAAACGAGATACTCTGGTGAGTCTTTTATTGTTCTGCTTCCTAGGCTGTCCTCATTCTGACATGTGGAAAACAGCTTTTAACTACTAGTGAATAATCAATTTTCCATTACAATTTTATTAACAGTAAGTAATTAATCAGTCTCACAATTTTATCTAGAATGTAGGTTCAAATATCCGGCTGTGACTTTTTCATTCCGAATAAAAATTTGTAAACCAACCATGTTTCAAATTGGTCTTTTAACCGACGAGCTGATTTACTTGATAGAGAAAGCTCAGAAAATTTTCTAATTAGTGCTAAGACCTGATTTTCTGTGGCTCACTGCTTCATGTATTCGACTTCTTCAAATTATGCTGTAGGAAATGTCTTTAGAGCCTAGTGTTTTCTATTGATCTTTACAATTGTTCTCAGTAATTTAGAAGTTAACTGTGCAGTGATTTTTCAAGAGTGCGCTGGAGCCTTGAGTCAGCACCTACTCTTCTCCACGGGGCCAGGGGCAGAGTTCCTCACAGCATGCATCTGACAGCTGCATGCATAAGAGTGGGGTGCACAGGCTCCAGCTGCCAGTTCATTTCCTCCGTGTAAACTCTCCTATTCTTTCAGCCTGAAGTTCACACCGTAAATGCCTCTTGTTCATAAAGAGCTGAGAAGGGATTTGAGTGGCATGAGCTTACCTGAGAAACTAAAGATCATTAATTAGAAAGGTGCTTCTGGGCAACAGGACATTTTTCATTGGAAAAGATTTCAAATCTGAGAAAGTAATTAATTTCTCTGTGGAAAAGGACCAAAGTTTTCTCTTCTGGGCTCCTTCACGGTTGCAATTGAATGGTTTAAGGCACAACGGCGGGAATGGGACTACTCTCTCATCATTAACCCTCAGAGGCTGCCTCTTTTTTTTCTTTCTTTTCCTCATCCATTTTGGCATTAGCAGTGCCTTCTAGAGCTTTTGGGGGAAATTTTTTCTTTTATCTTTGTGAGGAAAATTTAAGGAATATGTTTAAAACAATATAACACACAATAAGGAGTTTTTTTTTTTTTTAATGTGTATCTACTATCAGAAGGAGTTAGCAAAAGTGAAAATTTGGGGGGTGGGCGGGTGTTTGGTGTTGCAGTTAAGATTTGACTTGGACACCTGCATCATGGTGCTTGGGGTACAGTGCCTGCTCCACTTCCCACTCCAGCTTCCTGCTAATTCACACCCTGGAAGGCAGCAAGTGATGGCTCAAGTAGTTAATTCCGTGCCATTCACACAGGAGACCAGAATGGAGTTCCTGGCCTGGCCGAGACCTCCTCCAGCTGTTGTGGGCATTTAGGGAGTGATCTGCCAGATGGAAGATTTCTGTCCTTTTTTGTCCCTGTCTCTCAAATAAACAAAATATAAAAATAAGTAAATAAAATCCTATCTGTTAAAGGGAAAATTGAGAAAACTGGCTTCAATAAATGTGATAATTAACTGTGTTACCATAATATGCCACTATATACATATGTTGGGAAAGAGATTTTCATTTTACAAAGATGTTGAAACTCCCGAATAAGGGGAAAAGACATGGGCAGACAATTCAAAGAAGAAATAGAAAGGTAAAAAATCCATTATTAGTAATTGAAGAAGTTGTTGTCAAAATAAGATACGTTGAAAAAGTTTTATCTATCAATCATCTGTTTGTAACCAATCTACCATTGTCATTTGACACCAGTAAGGACTGATAAATTTCTATTTTCTATTATTCAATCACTTATAATTCTTACTGCATTCAATTTCATGTTCAAGTTGCCCCATATATGGTCAGTGGGAAATCCTTCAAACTGGATCGTGTATCTTCCGTCACTGTTTTGACTAATTTCTTACTTTCTATCCAAGACCTGGACTCAGCATTTCTTCAAGAAACTTTTGTTCTTGTTAGTAGAAAGTGGTATTAAGAAATCAAGATGGGATATTAAATGTGTTCATCACTAGAATGCCCCTTTAGTGGGTAGAATTTGTGTGTGTGAATGTGTGTGTATTAGAAATCAAGAGCTTGTGCTGATACCTCTAAAAAAATTTTTTTTTGAAAGGAAGAGAGCTTACAGACAGTGCCTGTCCTCTCACTATCCAAGTGTGTGCAAGGGCCAGGCTGAAGCCAGGAGGTAGGAAACTCAATCCAGGCTGTCAGCTGGGTGGCAGGAACCCAGTCACTTGTGCTCTCCCAGGGTGCACGTGAGTAGGAAGCTGGAGCCAGGATCTAGAGTCAAGAAATGCAGCAGAATATTGAGCCCAGACTCTGAAATGAGATGAATGTGATGATGGTATCTTAACTGGAGTCTTACCTTGCAAGGCCAAACACTTGTTCAATACCTCTAAAATTTAATCCAAACCCACAAAGTTATTTATTTGGCTTGTCTCCATTCCCTATTTACCTGGCTCTTCGTGTACATTGGGAACTCTGGTTTCTGGCATCATTAACGCATTTAGTTGTTGACTCATCCCTTCAATGTATATAAAATACTTTCAGAATTTATATACCCATATTCCCATAGAAATAACCTACTAGTGCACATTTAAGTGGAATTTACAATTCTTGTGCTTCCTTTTCAGTGCTCAAAAGTGATCTCGGTTGGTTCTTATTTCGGCTGTAGAGTACTTTTATTATTTATTTAAACACAGGCTGATGCACTTCTTTCTGTTTGCAGGTTTAAGTTTCATGAGTTTTCCCAGTTCTTGTTGATTTACTATTATTGTTGGAATATCTAGATTTAACATGCTTCAAAAAGTATACAAAAATGTAGACTCAGGGAAAATCAGTGTTTCCAAGTTCATGCCAGTCTTTCTACTTCTTTGTAAGTAAAAATATTTTTTTTCCAAAAAAAGCATTTTCTTGTATGTTTCCTATTTTCTCTTCTTACTATAAAGGTAGTCTATGTTACACACGTTTTTTGCACTGATGTGAAAATGTCTCAGGGCTGGCGCTATGGTGTAGCAGGTAAAGCCACCGCCTACAGTGCCAACATCCCATGTGGGCGCCGGTTTGAGTCCTGGCTGCTCTACTTCAATTCCAGCTCTCTGCTGTAGCCTGGGAAAGCAGTAGAAGATGGTCCAAGTGCTTGTGCCCCTGCACCCGCATGGGAGACCTGGAGGAAGCTCCTGGTTCCTGGCTTTGGATCAGTGCAGCTCCAGTTGTTGCTACCAATTGGGGAGTGAACCAGTGGATGGAAGACCTTTCTCTCTCTGCCTTTCCCTCTCTCTGTGTAACTCTGACTTTCAAATAAATAAATAAATAAATATTAAAAAAAGAAATGTCTCCATATCTGTTCCTATTTTCATTTTTTAACTGCTGTATCATATTTTATTATGAATAGCCTCATACTGTTGGAGATTCAACTGCTGCTGTGTCATACTTTATTATGAATAGCCTCATACTGTTGGAGATTCAACTGCTGGTTAAAAAAGTCCTAGAAGGGCTGGCTCTGTGGCGTAGTGGATAAAGCTGCTGCTTGCAGTGTTGGCATCCCATATGGGCACTGGTTCAAGTCCTGGCTGCTCCACTTCTGATCGAACTTTCTGCTATGGCCTTGGAAAGTAGTGGAGGATGGTCTGAGTGCTTGGGCCCCTGCACCTACACAGGAGACCTGGAGGAAGCTCCTGGCTCCTGGCCTTGGATTAGCCCAGCTCCGTCCATTGCAGCCATTTGGAAAGTGAACCAGCGGATAGAAGACCTCTCTTTCTCCCTGCCTCAACCTCTGTAACTCTGCTTTTCAAATAAATAAGTAAATCTTTAAAAAAAATCCTAGAAATGGAATTGTTGAATTGAAAGGTAAATGTGCATGCAATTTTGTCAGAATTTGTCGAATTCCTCTCCATAAGGATTATATCATTTTGCATTTTTACTGGTACTATAGTAGAGTGATTTTTCTCTTAAAAGTTATCAATAAAATATATTAAGATTTTGAGTTTTTGCCAGTTTAACAGAGGAAAATGTTATCTTACTGTAGGTAAAGTAAGCTAATTCACATTGTTGATATGAGTGATACATGAATGTTAAGTCTGTTATGTTGTAATTATTGTGTGTGTTATATTTATTGTGCTTCCTTCTCAGATTGGTGTATATTTTTGCTGAGTTTTAAAAGGTTCTTTTATAGTAGTTTGGAAAATTTGCATTTTTCTTAGTTATCTTGGTATTTATAAGTTTTAAGCTCTGTAATCTGTGTTGTCCTTAGTTAACTATGTGTAGCATAATGTGTCAATTTTTAAATCTTTATTTGAGAGAGAGAGAGAGAGAATCCTATCCCCAAATACCTCTAACAGCTAGGACTGGGCTAGGTCAAAGTTGGGAGCCAGGAACTCAATCCAGGTCCCCTGCATGAGTGGTGGTAGGAACTCAGCTGCTTGACCAATCACTTGGGATGCTTGAATTGGGAGCACAGCTGGGACTTGAGCCAAGATACTCCAATGTGGGATAAAGTCATGCATCACCACCAGCTTCTTAACTGCTAGGTCAAATGCCCACCCCTACTATGTAAACTTGAAAAGTCATCTTTTCACTTCTACCTATCACCTGTATTATAACTTTATTCTGTTTCCCAGATTTTCTGTTTTTCTCCTGTGATTATTTAGCTGCATTCATTTTACTTTGTTAGAAAATACAGTGTTTATATGCTATTTCCCCCTTCATTTTCTTATTTCTTTGTTTTAGTTTTAGCTCCACAATTACATACATTCAATGTTCACCACAGTGCCTTTGATGAAGTTTCTGGAATTATCTATGTGTTGGAAAAAACTGTCCTCTGTTTTATTCCTAAAGGTAGAAGAACATTAAGTGCCAAAATATTTTTTTTGTATTTATTTATTTATTTTTAAACTTTTATTTAATAAATATAAATTTTCAAAGTACAGCTTTTGGATTACAGTGGCTCCCTCCCCCCCCCCCCATAACCTCCCTCCCACCCACAACCATCCCATCTCCTGCTCCCTCTCCCATCCCATTCACATCAAGATTCATTTTCTTTTTTCTTTTCTTTTTCTTTTTTTTTGGACAGGCAGAGTTAGACAGTGAGAGACAGAGACAGAGAGAAAGGTCTTCCTTCCGTCGGTTCACGCCCCCAAATGGCCTCTATGGCCGGCGCGCTGTGTAGATCCGAAGCCAGGAGCCAGGTGCTTCCTCCTGGTCTCCCATGCGGGTGCAGGGCCCAAGGACTTGGGCCATCCTCTACTGCCTTCCCAGGCCACAGCAGAGAGCTGGACTGAAAGAGGAGCAACTGGGACAGAATCCGGCGCCCCAACTGGGACTAGAACCCGGGGTGCCAGCGCCGCAGGTGAAGGATTAGCCTATTGAGCTGTGGTGTCGACCAAGATTCATTTTCAACTATCTTTATATACAGAAGATCAACTTAGTATATACTAAGTAAAGATTTCAACAGTTTGCACCCACACAGAAACACAAAGTATAAAGTACTGTTTGAGTACTAGTTATACCGTTAATTTCCATGGTACAACACATTAAGGACAGAGGTCCTACATGGTGAGTGAAGTGCACAGTGACTCCTGTTGTTGATTTAACAATTGACACTCTTGTTTATGGCATCAGTAATCACCCTAGGCTCTTGTCATGAGCTGCCAAGGCTAGGGAAGCCTCTTGAGTTTGCCAGCTCCGATCTTATTTAGACAAGGCCATAGTCAAAGTGGAAGTTTTTTCCTCCCTTCAGAGAAAGGTACCTCTTTCCTTGATGGCCCATTCTTTCCGCTGGGATCTCACTCACAGATATCTTTCATTTATGTCATTTTTTCTTTTTTTTGCCACAGTGTCTTGGTTTTCCATGCCTGAAATACTCTCATGGTAAGTGCCAAAATATTGAAAAGAACAGGGCTTGGTAGTTCAAAGCATCATATAAAACTCTTTGTTTGCATCATATCATATCAAATAAGTATGTCAATGTGTTCTCCATTTTGCAGTTGGGCATTATCAATATCGTGGAAATGGTAACATAAGTATCTTGTAATAACTTCAGCAAAGTTTCCTTTGAATGGTTTTCTTCCATTCCTTTTTAAAACTTTTTTCTTTCTTGGCTTTTTGGAACTCTCTTATTCATTCTCTGTCCTTTTCTATGGCCACTGTAGCTTTTTTGGACTTTAACTGTCATTCAGTTTTTTGATTCAACTTACTTGGGATCTTTGAACTTTAGGTCTCCTTCCAGTATTACCTTTATTGAGATAATTCTCAGATGTGTGTGATGCATACATGTCAATCTTTATGAAGTCCGTACAGTGAACTCTGTTCTCTTTTAGGAGGTACAGTGATGAATATGGTTTCTGTTCTCAAAGACCATTCAGTCTAGAGGTTGTAAGTATTCAAGTATACTTGCAATCACATAATATGTGTTATGTGCAAGGAAGACATAAAAAAGTGGCTGATTAATTCTACTGAATGAGGGAAGATCAGGAAAGGTTATATAGAGAAAGTCATGTTTGGATTCAATTTTGAAATGTAGGTAGTTGTTGACTGACTTGAAAAAGTAGAGTATGAGGAAGAGGATGTGGAGAAAAATCCAGTCCCAGAAAGACAAATATCATATTTCTCCCCTGATTTGAGATAACTAATAAACAGAGTACAAAAATGTAATGTATATGAGTGAAATTGATATTTTGAGATTTGATTACTGCTTATGGTCCTTATCTATACTCTTAAGGAACAGTGGCTTTTCTACTTGCTACCTGTTGAATTATTCATGTAGTGGAGGCTTAAGCTTGTGATCATAAAACAAAATTGTAAATAGGTCATTGTAAAAATTAAAATAAGAAAAGAAGGAGGGAAGGTAGGAGTGAGTGAGAGAGGGAGGGAGAGTAGGGTGGGAAGTATTATTATACTCTTTTTTGTTTGTTCTTAAAATTTTTTATTAATATAAAGGGAACAGATTTCATATATTTCATAAATACATTTATTTTCAATTTGTATATATCTCATAAATATAACATTATGTACAAAGTAATTCTTCCCACTATACCCACCTTCCCACCTCTTCTCCCTCCTCCCTCCTGCTCCCTCTCCTGTTTTATCCGAGAAAGAAAAATAAAAAGAAAGAAAGAAAAAGAAAAAAATGAATGGAGTAAAGAAAACTAAGAGAAGTGTTCCTCAGCAGTCTATACAAGGGATGATTTTGCTTTCTTTCCCCCTTCTTCTTTTCCCTTCCTTCCTCCCCCTTCTTTCCTTTTAGCTAGTAACTTAATTGTCTTTGAAGAAGAATTCAAGGATGATACATCTTTAAAAGGCAGGATTATTGAGAACAAGTTTTCCTATTAAGTTTCATGTTACAACTCCTTGGGGACAGAGATCCTTCATTGGAAGTTAGTGCACAGTGACTCTGGGTGTTCATTTAACAATTACTATTCATATGTATAACATCAGTAATTGCCCAAGGCTCTTGACATGAGCTGCTTCAGCTATGGAATCCTTTTGGATCCACTAGCTTGACAAGGCCATAAGTAAAGTGGAAGTTCTCTCCTCCCTTCAGAGAAAAGTACATCCTTCTTTGGCGGCTATTTCTTTCCACTGGGGTCTTACCCACAGGGGTCCTTTATGTAGGACATCTTTTGCTGGAGTTATTTGGCTTTCCGTGACTGATATGCTTTCCCTGGGCTTTCCAGCCAGATGGGAGTACCTTAGGGGCTGATTCTTAGGTCAAAGTGCTACTTAAGCAATTGTCATTCTATGAGTCTGCTGTATGGATTGCTTCCCATGTTAGAGGCTTCACTCCTTTTTAATTCTATTATTGTTTTCATACACTTATTCCTAATTATATGATCACTTGATCACTTGATCCTATTTATATGATCATTTTGCCACTTAATCTTATCTATTTGGTATTTATTACACTTACGCTGCTATATTTTATCAGCCAGCCTAAGGAATTTCGGGGTCTTATGTCAATTTGTTTAGCTGTATCCTTAGAAGTGAGTCTGTAGTAAAGTATGTAGGACTATACTGCTTTGCAATTACGCACTTCATGCATTTCAGAATTAAAGCTTTAGGATCTAGGTAATTCTTCCCACTGTGCCCGCCCTTTCAACCACACTCCTTTTATTATTCTTACTTTAATTCTTTACTAAGATCTATTTTCGCTTAACTTTATACATATATGATTAACTATATTTAGGATAGAGTTCAATGATTCATATGAAAGAGAAAAAGATAAGGAAAATATTATAAAGAAAAGAAAAGAAATGATAACAAAAAATATAGAATAAAAATCTGTTCCTAAACAGGCAACAGAAAGGCTGTTCAAAGTCATTACTTTCTCATGGTATCAATTTAATTTCTATATGTTGTCTTTTATGTGATCTACTAGTTATCACTGGTCAGGGGGAACATATAGAATTTGTCCCTTTGAGACTGACTTATTTCACTAAGTATTATGGTTTCCAGTTTCATCCATTTTGTTGCAACTGACCAGACTTCATGACTTTTTTGCTACTGTACAGTATTCCATTGTGTACATACCTCATAATTTCTTTATCCAGGCTTCAGTTTATGGGCATTTGGGTTGATTCCATGTCTTTGCTATTGTGAATTGAGCTGTGATAAACATGGAGGTGCAGATAGCTCTTTCAAATGCTGATTTCATTTCCTTTGGGTAGATTCCCAGGCTTGGAATTGCTGGGTCATATGGTAGGTCTATATTTAGACCTCTGCAGTATCACCACACTGACTTCCCTAGTGGCTTTCCAAGTTTACATTCCCACCAACAGTGGATTAGGGTACATTTCCCCCGACATCCTCACCAGCATTTGTTGTTTGTTGAATTCTGTATGGAAGCCATTCTAACTGGGGTGAGGTGAAACCTCATTGTGGTTTTGATCTGCATTTCTCTGACAGCCAGTGATCCTGAGCATTTTTTCATGTGTCTGTTAGTTATTTGTATTTCTTTTAGAAAAGTGTCTGTTTAACTACTTTGCCCATATTTTCACTGAATTGTTTGTTTTGTTGTGTGTTTTGTTTTGTTGTTGTTGAGTTTTTTGATCTCTTCATATATTCTGGTTATTAGTCCTTTATCAGTTGTATACTTTGCAAATATTTTCTCCCATTCTGTCGGTTGTCTCTTCACTTTGCTGATTGTTTCTTTTGCAGTTCAGAAGCTTCTCAATTTGATGTAATCCAATTTGTCTATTTTGGCTTTGATTGACTGTGCCTCTGGGGTCTTTTCCAGGAGCTCTTTGTCTACACCAATGTCTTGTAGGGTTTCTTCAATGTTCTCCAATAATTTGATGGTGTTGGGTCACAGACTTAGATCCTTAGTACATTCTCAGTGGATTTTGGTGACTGGTGTCAAGTAAGGGTCTTGCTTCGTGCTTCTACATGTGGCGATCCAATTTTCCCAGTACCATGTATTGAAGAGACTGTCCTCGCTCCAGGGGTTGATTTTAGCTCCTTTGTTGAAGATTAGCTGGCTATAGATATTTGGATTGATTTCAGATGTTTCTATTCTGTTCCATTGGTCTTTCCATCTGTTTTTGTACCAGTACCAGGCTGTTTTGGTTATAACTTATTTTTTAATTAATTAATTAATTTTAATTTTTTAAAACTTTTATTTAATGAATATAAATTTCCAAAGTACAGCTTATGGATTACAATGGCTTCCCCTCATAACTTCTCTCCCACCTGCAACCCTCCCCTTTCCTGCTCCCTCTCCCCTTCCATTCACATCAAGATTCATTTTCAATTCTCTTTATATACAGAAGATCAGTTTAGTATATATTAAGTAAAGATTTCAATGGTTTGCACCTACATAGAAACACAAAGTGAAAAATACTGTTTGAGTACTAGTTATAGCATTAAATCACAATGTACAGCACATTAAGGACAGAGATCCTACATGAGGAGTAAGTGCACAGTGACTCCTGTTGTTGATTTAACAAATTGACACTCTTGTTTATGGCGTCAGTAATCTCCCTAGGCTCTTGTCATGAGTTGCCAAAGCTATGGAAGTCTTTTGAGTTCACCGACTCTGATCATATTTAGACAAGGTCCTAGTCAAAGTGGAAGTTCTCTCCTCCCTTCAGAGAAAGGTACCTCCTTCCTTGATGGCCCCATTCTTTCCACTGGGATCTCACTCACAGAGTTCTTTCATTTAGGTCATTTTTTTTTTTTTTTTGCCAGAGTGTCTTGGCTTTCTATGCCTGAAATACTCTCATGGGATTTTCAGTTGGATCCGAATGCCTTAAGGGCTGATTCTGAGGCCAGAGTGCTGTTTAGGACATCCGCCATTCTATCAGTCTGCTGTGTATCCCACTTCCTATGTTGGATCATTCTCTCCTTTTAAATTCTATCGGTTAGTAATTGCAGACACTAGTCTTGTTTATGTGATCCCTTTGACTCTTAGTCCTATCATTATGGTCAATTGTGAATAGAAATTGATCAAATGGACTAGTGAGATGGCATTGGTACATGCCACCTTGATGGGATTGAATTGGAATCCCCTGGTATGTTTCTTACTCTACCGTTTGGGGCAAATCAGCTTGAGCATGTCCCAAATTGTACATCTCTTCCCTCTCTTATTCCAACTCTTATATTTAACAGGGATCACTTTTCAGTTAAGTTTCAACACTGAAGAATAACTGTGTATTAATTACAGAATTAAACCAGTAGATTAAGTAGAACAGACAAAAAATACTAAGAGGGATAACATATTAAGTTGTTCATCAACAGTTGGGACAAGGGCTGATCAAGTCACTTTCTCATAGTGTCCATTTCTCTTCAACAGGTTTCCTTTTTGGTGCTCAGTTAGTTGTCACCGATCAGAGAGAACATATGATATTTGTCCCTTTGGGACTGGCTTATTTCATTCAGCATAATGTTTTCCAGATTCCTCCATCTTGTTGCAAATGACTGGGTTTCATTGTTCCTTACTGCTGTATAGTATTCTAGAGTACATATCCCATAATTTCTTTATCCAGTCTACTGTTGATGGGCATTTGGGTTGATTCCAGGTCTTAGCTATTGTGAATTGAGCTGCAATAAACATTAAGGTGCAGACGGCTTTTTTGTTTGCCAATTTAATTTCCTTTGGGTAAATTCCAAGGAGTGGGATGGCTGGGTTGTATGGTAGGGTTATATTCAGGTTTCTGAGGAATCTCTAGACTGACTTCCATAGTGGCTTAACCAGTTTGCATTCCCACCAACAGTGGGTTAGTGTCCTTTTTTTCCCCACATCCTCGCCAGCATCTGTTGTTGATGGTTTTCTGAATGTGAGCCATTCTCACCGGGGTGAGGTGAAACCTCATTGTGGTTTTGATTTGCATTTCCCTGATTGCTAGTGATCTTGAACATTTTTTCATGTGTCTGTTGGCCATTTGGATTTCATCTTTTGAAAAATGTCTATTGAGGTCCTTGGCCCATCTCTTAAGTGGGTTGTTTGCTTTGTTATTGTGGAGTTTCTTGATCTCTTTGTAGATTCTGGTTATTAATCCTTTATCTGTAGCATAGTTTGCAAATATTTTTTCCCATTCTGTTGGTTGCCTCTTCACTCTCCTGACTGTTTCTTTTGAAGTACAGAAACTTCTCAGTTTGATGCAATCCCAATAGTTAATTTTGGCTTTGACTGCCTGTGCCTCCAGGGTCTTTTCCAGGAAGTCTTTGCCAGTGCCAATATCTTGCAGGGTTTCTCCAGTGTTTGCTAATAATTTGATGGTGTTGGGTTGTAGATTTAGGTCTTTAATCCTTGTTGAGTGGATTTTTGTGTAAGGTGTAAGGTAGGGGTCTTGCTTCATGCTTCTGCACGTGGAAATCCAGTTTTCCCAGCACCATTTATTGAATAGACTGTCCTTGTTCCAGGAATTGGTTTTAGATCCTTGATCAAATATAAGTTGGCTGTAGTTGTTTGGATTGATTTCTGGTGTTTCTATTCTGTTCCATTGGTCTATCCATCTGTTTCTGTACCAGTACCATGCTGTTTCTACAACCACTGCCCTGTAGTATGTCCTCAAATCTGGTATTGTGATGCCTCTGGCTTTGTTTTTGTTGTACAAGATTGCTTTAGCTATTCGAGGTCTCCTGTGTCTCCATATGAATTTCAGCATCATTTTTTCTAGATCTGAGAAGAGTGTCTTTGGTATCTTGATTGGTATCGCATTGAATCTATAAATTGCTTTTGGGAGAATGGACATTTTGATGATGTTGATTCTTCCAATCCATGAGCATGGAAGATTTTTCCATTTTTTGGTATCCTCTTCTATTTCTTTCTTTAAGATTTTAGGTTTTTTTTTTTTAAAAAGATTTTTAGGACCTTTTACGTCCATTTGGTCTATTGTGTTGATTAACTCTGTTGTTTCTTTGCTGATTTTCTGTCTGGTTATTTATCCATTGCTGAAAGTGGGGTATTGAAGTCCCCATTTACTATTGTATTGGAGTCCAGCTCCGTTTAAATCCATTAACATATTTTTTAGATAGCCAGGTGCCCTGCAATTAGGTGCATATCTGTTTATTATAGTTACGTCTTCCTTGAATTGATCTCTTAATCATTAAATAGTGCCTTCTTGTATCCAAAAATGTAAACAAACACACATGGGGAAAAATGGCTTCTCCCAGCTGGCTACAGGTCCAAGTGGGGAGAGGGGAAAGAGAGGCAGACAGGGAGGTGCCCCATCTCTCTATTTGTTCCTTTATAGTTTCTCTTTTTTCCTGTGTGGAACTTCAAAAGCAGTTAGCCAAGCTCTCCCTCCTGCTGCTAACTGTAGCTCCATGAACCTATGAATTTCCATCTCACCTGGTCTTCTGGGGGCTGGTGCAGACCTCCCTAGTCCTAGCCTCTGCCATTTCCCTCATTATACTCTTAAAACTATATATCAGGCCGGCGCCACAGCTCACTAGGCTAGTCCTCTGCCTGTGGCACGGGCACCCTGGGTTCTAGTCCTGGTTGGGTTGCTGGATTCTGTCCCGGTTGCTCCTCTTCCAGTCCAGCTCTCTGCTGTGGCCTGGGAAGGCAGTGGAGGATGGCCCAAGTGCTGGGACCCTGCAGCTGCTTGGGAGACTAGGAGGAGGCACGTGGCTCCTGGCTTCGGATTGGCACAGTGCCATTTGGGGGGTGAACTGATGGAAGGAAGACCTTTCTCTCTGTCTCTCTCTCACTGTCTAACTCTGACTGTCAAAAAAAAAAAACTATATATGTGAATACATAAAATTTATTCCCATTTTTAAAGTAGAAACCTTTTTTTAAAAAAAGGCATTCAAAGAAGAGTGTTACCCAATTAAGATACTGAGATGAAAACCAGATAGACTATTCAGACAATTACAAATATTTCTATTGGTTGGGGCTCCTGGAAGGAAACAAGGATTCATTATTTTTTATGACTGAATAATATTCCATATTGTATATATACCACATTTTCTTTATCTGTTAATTCCTTGATTGACACCTAGGTTAATTCTCATAATTTGCAGCAAAATGGGTGTTGTGAAGTCATTATGGTAAGCATAGCAAGCCAGACATGAAAAGGCAAATACTGTATGCTCTTTTATATATGAAAGTTTAAAAAAAGTCAATCTGAACTTAGAATAGTGATTACTAAGGCTGAGAAGTGTGAGGGAGTGGATATAGAGGGACACCGGATAACAGGTACCAAAATACAGTTAGATTGAAGTAATATATTTTAGTGCTTCATAATACAGTGTGGTGACTACAGCTCAAAATAAGGTATCATGCACTGTGTACAGAACTAGAAGAAAGGAGCTTGTAGTCTCTAAACATAAAAAACAAAATGGAAATGATAATTACCTGACTTGATCAGTGTACACTGTATACATGTATTGAAATATTACATGAGACTTCATAAAATGTGCAAGCATTACCTGTTAATCAAAAATAGAAAGAAAGAGGGGCTGGCACTGTGGTACAGCAGGTTAAAGCCTGGGCCTGCAGCACTGGCATCCCATATGGGTGCTGGTTTGAGCCTTGCACTCATGGGAGACCAGGAAGAAGCTTCTGGCTCCTGGCTTCCGATCAGCTCAGCTCTGGCTATTGCGGTCATTTGGGGAGTGAACCAGAGGATGGAAGACCTCTCTCTCTCTTTCTCTCTCTCTCTCTCTCCCTCTCTCTCTCTCTCTCTCTCTCTCTGACTCTACCTCTCTCTGTAACGCTATCTTTCAAATAAATAAAATAAGCCTTTAAAAAATAGAAAGGAAGAAAAAACAAGAAAGAAAAATAATTGAAGGAAGGAAGGAAGGAAATAAGGGAGGAACGAAGGGAGGGAGAGAGAGAGAATAGATCATGGTGGGATAAGGGACTTAAACCTCATGTAAACTATAAGAATAGTAATTAAAGAATTATAAATACAGGTGATGTGACTTTTATTTCAGAAGATCACCCTTATTTGGTAGAAAAAAGCTAAAATGAGGTCCAGGTCAGAGATGGTGGAATTAGTTAGGAGACTATTGCCATAAACCAGGTGTGAGAAAGGGTTTAAATCAAGGTGGCAGTAGTAGTAAGGATGGAGAAATATTAAAGAGGAAAAATCCAATAGGATTTGTTCACGGGTTAGCTACATCAGTGAGGTACAAGAAGATGATGAGTCCTAGGTTGCTGACTTCAGTGATAAATATTTGTCCAGTGAAAATGAATAACATGGATAATGGATATCTCAAGATAGAGAATAAAAATAACGAATTCAATTTGGGCCAATCTCAGTTGGAAGTACCAATGCCAAATGAATGGTGTGATAAGTGATGATATTGTAATTCAGGATAGAGGTCTGGGAAGGAGCTATGGATGTGTGCAGTCCTGAGCTGTTCCTATTTCTAATTGGTGTAGGATGTGTCTACCTAGATGTTCTATGGTCACCTGAAGGTCAATTTGATGAAATTCAAACTCACTGACTTTCCCCCTAAGCTAATTTTCCTAACTCCCTTGTAATTAATTGTGGCATGATTGAATTTCCACCTCTAGATTCTAATACATAGAGATAAGCTTTATGCTGTTCATTTTTATTCTTATGGCCAAACTTGCATATTATCAAGTTATATAATTCACTAATTCAAAAATTTTATATGATATTTTCTAGGTGCCTAGAAACTTGGGTTTCAGTCTTGATTCTACTGAGAAGGTTTTCAACTTGGAGAAGCCATATGACCCTCCCCAAGCTCCAGTTTCTACATCTGAAGAAAAGAAGTCTTTGGGTTAGATAGCCAATGAATTTCCTTCCAGGCAGTCAGTCATATCTGATTCTGATGCTACAAGCAAAATTTACATAACTGTCTCCAATCTGATGTCTCAGCTTTTTGGTGTCATTCTCATACCTAAAATTGCCACCTAAAGCTTCTTTATTATTATTCTTTCATATTATGTCCTCGTCCAAAAACTAACCCAATGGTTTCCTTTTTGCCTGAATGCTTTGTGAAATTATTAAGATTTAAGATTTTACAAAATGATTTCTCCCTAGACAAACTGATTATTTGTTACCTCTTGGCATCATCCTTTATTTTCAGTCAGTCCTGACATCTGCCTGATTTCTCCCTAGAATTTAATCATGATTTCCCCCCACTTCAAGATCTAATGCCCTTCCCTCTGAATCTTAAGTCATCTTTCAAAGATCAGCTCAAGTCCTCTCTCCAGGGAGATTATCCTGAACTACTTAATCATCAGTATTCTGTTTATTTTCTTTTTTTTTTTTCTGATTTCCAAGAGTATTTCTACTGAGTGGCACGATTTAGCACTTAACCATCCATGGGCTTGACTTCTACCAGATTCCCATGTGGGACTACCTTCTGTCTTTGCCACAACCTAACAGAGTATGAAGCCCAAAAGCTGTAAGTATGCTTTAGCTGATTGACTTTCGGGAGCACACACATTATTCAAAACAAGGGATAGTTATAACCTCAGTGTTTGAAAAACCAAAAATAAAATAAAATGTAAAGATAACAAAACCAAAGTTAGGATGGAGGGATGGCCTGTGAGATGATTAAAACCATGTGCCAGAATGGACATGGGAAATCCAAAAGCCAAAATGGTCTGTTCAAGGAAAATTAACTCTTGAATTCTTTTTGATATATTTACATGCTGTTGGTAACCTGGGCATTGTGGGTTCAACTGACTTCATTAGGGACTATGCACATAAGAATCGAATTATCCATGCTATCATAGAAGCATTTCAGTTGTAAAGATGCCACTTTAACCCTGTAAGAAATCCAATGCAATTTTAAATTATATATTTTTTAAACAGGTCCGAATTTGGAGATTACATGTATTTGTGAAGAAAGCAATCAGTCATAAAAGTACCTGGTTATGTCTCTAGGTAATATTTAGCTGAGTTTTTACATTTTTGAATGGCTCTTTGTAATTCACAATTATTTTTTTACCACTAGAATTCAAAAGGAAAAACCACTTGTTTACCACATGTCATTTTTTTCTCCGTATCTGTCACCAAACACCTATTTTTGCAATTATTATTTAGTACTCTCATGCTTTGCAAAACACCTTAAATAATTATCGTTATTATGACAAGTGTGTTGCAGAAATACTATATTATTCTGTATGAATCTCTATAGGACTATCTCTGATATCACTAAGTTTTTGATTATCTCGTATTTAACAGAAAGTTTATTTTGCATGCCACTGTCTTCAGAAAGTTTAAAGTCTCCCAGATTAACAATGCACCATGGAGCAAAGACAGGCCAAGCTACATTTAGAATTTAAATTTAAACCCTCATGAGCCTGCGACAGGATACTAAAGGAAATCATGATTCATATTCTATGCTCTCTAAGGTGGAACAAGTGTCTTGACTCCTGAGAGCTGGATGTCAGCAGACTTTAACACAGTGATTCTCAGTGTAGCAATAGTGGTGGAAAGCCACCACAAGGACTGAGAAACTGAAAAGGAAAAAGCTGTCTCCTAAAACACAGGACATCCTGGGAATATGAAGTATGGCAGAGACCTTGTGGTTTCCATCTGCTCATAAAAAACTTGGGTAAACATTTCAGTTGGTTTGCGTTCCCTGCCCCATCTTGCTGTGTTTGCTTACTATTCAGTGCATCTGAATTATATATTCCTATTAACCAAGAGAAGTCTGCATTTCCATGATTTGGATGTGATTGTATAGCCTACTTGCCTATGATAGTAACATCATCATGTGATTAATGTTTTATAGGTTACAGAGCATTTTTACAGATATTATTGCATATGATCCTTTTGATAGACCTGTGATATAGGTAGCAAAGAAATTATCTAAGTCATGGACAATTTGATGCTCAAATTTTTTTTTTTTAAGATGACGTACCTTATAGAATGGCGTTGGAACTGGAACACTGATATTTTGACCCAAAGCCTAGAGATTTTTCTATCATTCTTCAATTTCTGTTATCAAATTTGTTAATGATGACCTTCATGAGTTACTTTGATGAAAAAATGGCAATGAATGTGTGAAAGGATTCGTATCTTAAGAAATAACAGGAGTGAGAACTGAGTGTCCTCTGCTGCTTTTCTGATTTAATTGTAGAATTGCAGGATTTGATAGTCAATAAAGCAATGCATAGTTACAATTTGTTTCTGGTATTACATACAAAACCTTATACTTACCTGAGCTCTGACTTTACGGGATCCTGGAGGAAAATACATCTTGTTTTCAAATACTTTTAGAAAGGAGTCTCTCTCAATATAACCCTTTCCAATGTCTTAACTTTCACATCACAAAATATTTATTTCTATCTAACCCAAATCCTGACTGCTGTCATTTAAGCCCAAATCAGTAGATTTTTGTGTAGGATTTTTATTTATAGCTTTGGAAGGAAGCAGGAAATATATTTGAATGCTTTCTGACTGCTGACAAGACTTAATAACTGATAGTCCTAGACACTGAACTGAATGTCCTTTGGCAGGGATGGCTATTTTGAGGGGAAAAGATAGAAACTGGCAAAAAATTTTTTTCATGCAGGTGTGATTTTATGATGGAATTTTATGAGAGAAACCAAGTAAGTGTCCTTTATATCATTTGCAATATTATCAGCTCTTAGGCTGAGATTTCTTGCTCATTATTCACATTTATTTGGCTTAGAACAAATTAAAATTCAGACAAGACTATTGTGATATAATTTTGATTTTGCAGATGCAATCTAACACCTGAACAACTTCAGAAATGTTTGGTTCTTTTATTTGTGCTCTTTAACTTTTGTTAAAAATGCTTTGGTGGCCGGTGCCGTGGCTCACTAGGCTAATCCTCCGCCTGCGGCGCCGGCATGCGGGGTTCTAATCCCGGTTGGGGCGCCAGATTCTGTCCCGGTTTGCTCCTCTTCCAGTCCAGCTCTCTGCTGTGGCCCAGGAGGGCAGTGGAGGATGGGCCCTGCACCTGCATGGGAGACCAGGAAGAAGCACCTGGCTCCTGGCTGTGGATTGGCATAGCTCCGGCCATAGTGGCCATTTGGGGGGGTGAACCAATGGCAAAAGGAAGACCTTTTTCTCTTTCTCTCTCTCTCTCAAATGTCTAACTCTGCCTGTCAAAAAAAATGCTTTGGCTTTTTCAAAGGCAGAAATCATGCTTGTCTATGTGGTGGTGCAATTTTGTGAGCACTCTATCAATGCTTGATATTAAGGACAAACAAGCAAAGCTCTGCATATTAGAGTTATTTTTCTAGTTTCAAAGATTGTAAGGATGGGATTTTGAAAGTTAGTCCAGCCTGAAGAAAAACTCGCAGCTGGAATGCTCTGACTGATGTATTTCTTTGATAGTGTTTTCTTCAATCCCATAGTAAGTTGGGAAAAATTCACAGCAGAAGTTGATGTTTTTCACTTCTGAATTTCCAATTTGTTATCGTGCATGGTAAGTGTCAGGGATAGACGTCCCTTTAAGAGGCTGCTCTCTTGTGAGGGGTCATCTTTGCATTGTAACATGTGATCTTGCTTCTGGCCAATCTGACTGGACACATTGTAAGCATAAGGCCAAAAGGTAGCATCTGTAGGCTGACCAGTCTATCTCTTCCAATGTCTACCTCCCAATTCCTTGTGCTTTGCAAGCAGCACATGTGCGCACATGCACACACACACATTTTTCTACATCTTTAGGAATTCCTTATTATCTTTTTGTAACTTTATTCCATTGGCTCATTTTTCAATGTGTGATGTTCTACTTTTCTCTGTGTATCTCCTATCTGGTTCCTGTTGCAACTTTTTCCTCCTTTTCTCAAGATCCCTCTTTCATGCCTCCCAGGCATAAACAAGTTAAAAAAATTAGAAATCAATATCTGTGTGTGTTATTTCAAAAGTCACTGGCAATTCTGAGCAAATAGCATCATTGCTTGGCATGAAAGTATTCTATATGACTCAAACTTAAGTCTTGGAAATAAAAAAAAAATGTATTCAAATCAGTTTTCATTTGGACAGTGTACTTATTGTTGTGGGTTGAGTTGTGTCTTCCCCGCACCCTGGCCTAAAATTCTTATGTTGAATTCTTAACTCCAAATGTGACAATTATGGAGATAGGGCCTCTAAGGAGGTAGGTATGTTTAAATGAGATCATAAAGATGAGTTCCTAATTTGATAGGACTGGTGTCAGAAGAAGAGGAAGAGACTCAAGAAGCACACATCCACAAAGAAAAGGCCAGCAAAACACACCAAGAAGGAGGCCATCTGCAAGTCAAGGAGAGAGGACTCACCAGAAACCAGCTCTGGTGCTATCTTGATTTTGGAACTTAAATCTCCAGAATTGTGGTAAAATGTATGTCTGCTGATGAAGCCACCCAGTCTGTGGTATTTTGTTGTGGCAGTCCTGTAGACTAATCTACTTATTTAAGACTTGAGTTTCAAAACATGATTTCAGTCAACTTAAACCTGAACAACTCAAAATAACATACTTAATTCCAAACAGCATCAGTGTCAACACCTAATCAATTTAACTTTGTTATCATGACACCCAAGGGCTCTAAGTTAAACACTGGTTTTAGTGGGGATATAATTAGACTTTTGGCCCATACTTCATAAATGTTAGGTAATTAAGTTAAAAACATGTTTCCAAAATCTTAGACAGGGCCTACATTTGTACAGAACACTCTATGTACCAAGATTTAGAGTGCTGAAACTTCTAATTTAGGAATAATATTGGTTATGATCATAAATAGTAAATATTCATAACATACCACCCTTACTTAAGAGGATATATGGTGTAATATGATTTATCAAGCTTGGAGTTTCAAGGTAGTTGTTGATGATTGTTCCATTAGTGATTTGTATTTGAAATTTGAATCTGCAACCTCATTAATTTAGCTAATTCATAGAGATCACATATTGAAAATTAGGTTCAGGTTTAAAAATGATAAAATAAACAATTTTTAAAAATGAATAGTAAAGGATATCTTATGTGTATACCACAAATCAGAGGCTCAGACAGTTAGCTTAGGTTTAAGTTTGATTGCAATACTTAGTAATAAGCAATAGCTGTGGCTATGATTCACGAACATGATCACAACCTCATGTACATTCCCTATAAAACAAACCTTCAGGAGACTGTATCAGTAGAAAGTAGGGCCACTATTATTATGAAGGGAATAGAATATTTCTTATAGAAATTAGATCTGACACACACGTGGAAGGAATTAAGGAAGTCAAATCTGGAGGGGAAGCTGGAGAGTCAGAGAAGGAGGCACTCACTACCATAAGCCTGAAGCATTGACTAAGATGAACAAGTCAGGGTGTGCAGGGAATTTTGTACTGCCTAACCTGAGGATACAAGCACATCCTGCTGCCGAGGAGAAGCTGTTTCTCTGTGTGGCTGCCACTTGAGCACCTGGCAATGTACTTAGTGTCATTATTGGCCACCAGGTCTATCAGTTGGGTAAAAGAACTGAAGATAGAGCAGAGAAGAATGAAGACGAGCTAGACTGTACCAGGCACTTCTGAATCTGCTTGCTCCTGTCTGACTGTGATAGCCTTCCTGGAGTAGAGACTGCTGCTCTACTTCTGTATTCCAACTCTTGTACAAGTTCCCCTTTTGGTCAGCATTTTTTAAAAAAGATTTATTTATTTAGTTATTTGATGAGAGAGAGAGAGAGAGAGAGAATCTTCTATCCAGTGGTCCACAGGTTCACTCCCCAAATGGCTGCAACTGCCAGGGCTGGGCCAGAACAAATCCAGGAGCCAGGAGCTTCCTTCATATCTCCCACATTGGTCCAGGGGCCCAAGCATTTGGGCCATCCTCTGATGCTTTCATAGGCACATTAACAGGGAACAGGATTGGAAGTAAAGCAACCAGGGCTCAAACTGGGATGATGGCAGCAGCTTTTCTCACAATGTCCAATGCCTTCTGCATTCTCAGCTTAACCAAATTGATATCCTCTCATGATAAAAAACCTTAAACAAATTGTGTATAGAAGGAATATTCCTTAACACAATCAAGGCAATGCATGCGAAATCCACAGCCAGCATCATATTGAATGAGGAAAAGCTGGAAGCATTTCCACTAAGATCTGGAATCAGACAAGGATGTCTACTTTCACCATTGCTATTCAATATAGATCTGAAGGCTTTAGCCAGAGCCATTAGGCAAGATAGATACATAAATGGGATACGAATTGGAAAGGAGGAAATCAAATTTTCCCTGTTTGCAGATTACATGATCCTATGTATAAGGAAACCAAAAGGCTAAACTAAGAGAATATTGGAACACATAAGGGAGTTTGATAAGGTTTCAGGATATAAATTAACACACAAAAACCCATAGCTTTTGTATACATAAATGATGCCATGCTTGAGAAAGCACTTGTAAGATAAATATCATTCACAATAGTTACAAAACATTTAAATACCTTGAAATAATTTGTCCAAGGATGTGAAAGATCTGTACAATGAAAATTACAAAAGATTAAAGAAAGAAGTAAAAGCAATTACAGAAAAATGGAAGAATCTTCCATGTTTGTGGATTGGAAGAATTAATATAATCAAAATGTCCATACTACCCAAAGCACTTTACAGATTCAATTCAATTCCAATCAAAATTCGTGGACATTCTTCTGAGGCCTAGAAGAAATGATGCTAAAATTCATATGGAATCACAAGAGATCCTGAATATCTAAAGCAGCACAATACCAGATTTCAAGACATACTACAGGGAAGTCATACTCAAAAAAGCCTGGTACTAGCACAAAAATTGACGTGTATGCCAATGGGACAGAATTGGAACCCCAGAATTCAATCCATACATCTACAACCAACTTATGTTTGACAAAGGAGCCGAGATTAAACCTTGGAGAAAGGACAGTCTTTTTTAACAGCTAGTGCTTGGAAAATTGGACATCCACACGCAGAAGTATGAAACAATACTCTTACCTTATACCTTATACAAAAATCAACTAAAAAATGGATCAAGGATCTAAACCTATGACCAGATATAGTCAGATTTCTAGAGGAGACCATTGGGAAAAACTCTACAAAATATTGGTATAGGCAAGGATTCTTGGAAAGACCCCAGAAGCATGGGCAATTAAAGCAAAAATGGACAAATGGGATTACTGCAAGCTAAGAAGTTTCTGCACAGCAAAGGAAACACTCAACAAAGAGGCAACTGACAGAATGGGAGAAAATATCTGCAAACTATGCAACTGACATGGGATTAATATCCAGAATCTATAAAAACCTCAAGAACTCAACAATAACAAAATAAAAAAATCCAGTTAAGAAACGGGCAAAGTACTTGGGTAAGCATTTTTCAAAGGTTGAAATTTGTGCCAGGAGATTCCAATTCAATCCCATCAAGGTGGCATGTACCAATGCCATCTCACTAGTCCATTTGATCAATTTATATTCACAATTGATCATAATGATAGGATTAAGAGTCAAAGGGATCACATAAACAAGACTAGTGTCTGCTAATACTAACTGATAGAATTAAAAAGGAGAGAACGATCCAACATGGGAAGCGGGATACACAGCAGACTCATAGAATGGCAGATGTCCTAAATGGCACTCTGGCCTCAGAATCAGCCCTTAAGGCATTTGGATCTGGCTGAAGAGCCCATGAGAGTACTTTAGGCATAGAAAGCCAAGACACTCTGGCAAAAAAAAAAAAGACCTAAATGAAAGATCTCTGTGAGTGAGATCCCAGTGGAAAGAACGGGCCATCAAAGAAGGAGGAACCTTTCTCTGAAGGGAGGAGAGAACTTCCACTTTGACTATAACCTTGTCTAAATATGATCAAAGTCGGCAAACTCAAAAGGCTTCCATAGCCTTGGCACCTCATGACAAGAGCTTCGGGAGATTACTGATGCCATAAACAAGAGTGTCAATTTGTTAAGTCAACAACAGGAGTCACTGTGCACTTATTCCTCATGTAGGATCTCTGTCCTTAATGTGTTGTTCAATGTGAATTAATGCTATAACTAGTACTGAAACAGTACTTTACACTTTGTGTTTCTTTGTGGGTGCAAACTGTTGAAATCTTTACTTAACATATACTAAATTGATCTTCTGCATATAAAGATAATTGAAAATGAATCTTGATGAAGAATGGTATGGGAGAGGGAGTGGGAGATGGGAGGGTTGTGGGTGGGAGGGTCATTATGGGGTAGAAAAACCACTGTAATTCAAAAGCTGTACTTTGGAAATTTATATTTATTAAATAAAAGTTAAAAAAAAATTCAAATAGCCACCACATGAAGAAATGCTCAGTGTCATTAGGCATCAGGGAAATACAAATCAAAACCACAATGAAGTTTCATATCACCGCAGTTAGAATGGCTTTCATGCAGAAATGAAAAACAGTTCAGTACTGTGGTATAGTGGGCAAAGCTGCCATCTGCAGAGCTCCAACACATACGCGTGCTGGTTAAAGTCCTGGCTGCTCCACTTCCATTCCAGCTCTGTGCTACTGCACCTGGGAAAGCAGTGGAAGATGGCCCAAGTACTTGGGTCCCTCCACCTTCATGGGAGACCCAAATAAAGCTCCTGGATCCTGGCTTTGGCCTGGCCCAAACCTGGCCTTTGCTGCCATATGGGGAGTGAACCAGCGGATAGATCTTGCTCTCTCTTCCTCTGCCTCTCTTTTTCTGTAACTCTGAATTTCAAATAAATAAATATTCAAAAAAATAGAAATAAAAAAACCAATAAATGCTGGTGAAGATGTGGAGAAACAGGTACCCTAATACACTGTTGGTGGGAATGTAGACTAGTACAGCCATTGTGAAGACAGTATGGAGACTGTCTGAATTTCATAGTCAGAGACTTCTGAATTTCATATTCTGAGAATCAGCTATATGAAAATAGATCTACCTTATGACCAAGCCACCTAACTCCTGGGAATTTATCCAAAAGAATTAAAATCAGTGGGTGAAAGAGTTTTCCATATCCCACATTTATTGCAGCTCAATTCACAATATCTAAGATATGAAATCAACTCAAATGTCCTACATCTAACATACAAAATCAACCTGGATATCCATCAACTGATGTTTGGCTAAAGAAAACGTGGTATATATACACTGTGGAATACTACTCAGCCATAAGAAGAATGAAACCCTGTCTTTTACAACAAAATGGATGCTACTGGAAACTATTGTGCTTAGTGAAATAAGTCAGTCCACAAAAGACAAATATCATCCATTTTCCCTGACCTTTGGTAACTAACAGTATGAAAATGTAATGTTTGTGTGCAAAATTGACATTTAGTGATTTGATTATTGTTTACAGCCCTTATCTCTACTGTTGAGGAGTAGTGTTTTTTTCTCTCTTATTATTTGTTTAATTCTTTACTTAGAGGATGAAGCTTGACTGTCAAGGAGCAACTTTTTTGTTTGTTGGTTTTGTTTACTTCTTCATACTAATCAGTGAACTCTATACTTAGTGTAGGATTAATTTTATGAGTATAAAAGTTAACTGAAGAAAAAAATAACTGAAAATATGTCATTGTAAAAATTAAAAGCAAGCATAAGAAAGGAAGGAGGAGGGAGGGTGAGAGTGAGGGTGTATCACCGTCCGTGCTCCTAAATCTGTATATATGAATTACATGAAATTTGTTCACCTTTTATAAATAAAAATATTTCAAAAATTGACATAGCCCAGCCTAGTCCAAGGCTATCAGTTTCTATGGTGCTCTGAAGGGGTGGAACTTTATTGCTTGCTGTGTAGGAGCATCATTCTGGGAGAACCATGTAAGGGTTACTGAAAGGCCCACCTTCATCAGAAAGCCTGTTTTTATTAGTGCCAGGGCTCTCACCACTTGTCTGCATTTGGGTTGAAACATTGGTTTGTAAAAATTTCAAATGTATCTTGATGTGAATGGGATGGGAGAGGGAGTGGGAGATGGGAGGGTTGCAGGTAGGAGGGAAGTTATGGGGGGGAGGCCACTGTAATCCAAAAACTGTACTTTGGAAATTTATATTTATTAAATAAAAGTTAAAAAATTCAAGATATTAATGGGAGTTTATATAGTAAATCTTGTTAATTCATCATTATATAAATATGTTTCTTAATCATCTTGCTGTCTTACTATAGAGTAGATGGCAAAAGCTCCAGGGATTCCAGAGGGTTGGTGGGTGGAGACCTCTAAACACGTTAGGGTACATAAATGGAGAAGAAAACGTACAAAGGGGAATTCTCCCATGTAACTGAGCTTCCTAGTAACAATTCTGGTTAGAATTAGACTCTTCACTATACCGCTCAAGGATGAAATTACAAACGGTGCTCCTGAGATGTTAATATTCATATCTATGTTCATGAGGTTAACACTGGAACTATTTTCAGTTTGATTGTTTACTACTTGGAAAGTCAACTTATTTTTAGGTTGCCCAGTTTTCACACTTTCTATTTAAATTTAGCTTTGCCTGATTCCATTATAATCTTGGTATCGAATGTTAAGACCAGGATGTTTCCTGAGTTTCCCTTCCCTTCTCTTCCTTTCTTATCTTTTCCTTTTCTGATGTGAAGTGAGGGTTTCTGTCACTGACCTCTGCTAAACTGTGGTGTCCTGCAAACTGGCTTGGGTGCTCTCCTTTCAACAGCAAAGTGACAGAGACGGGGGCACCTGGAAGCACTGACTGGTGTTCTGGTGAATGTGAGTTGCCATGTACAAGAGCAACATTAAGAAAACACAAGAGACTGACATTGAGGACATTCAGGGTGAGCAAGTTCTAGTTCATACATGAGATAGCAAGGTAAATTAGTAAGGGAAATTGACAATCATTTATACCCGCAGCCATCAGCAGGCATCTCAGCTAGGCTGCCGACAAAAGGTCATGCTTACTTGCTGGGATACAGCCAACAGTGAGGCTAAAAATATTCATCTTCAGACATTGTTTTGGTCCTTACGCTCTGTGGTGACAGAGGAGTGTCTCATTTCCTCTCCTTCATCCTCTCCCACCCCTGACTCTTTAGCTCACTTGTGAGCATGCACGTGCTCTTTCTTCCTAAAAACATGCAGAAGCAATAAATCAGCCAGTTTAAGAAGACCCAGCCAGGCCAACACAGATCGATTTCACAGGGAAGTCGATGGGTTGCTAATAGAATTACAACTACCTGTCAAAACAGGGAAAATATATCTGTGACAGTGACAAAGGGCAAATCAATTTAAGAAGAGTTTTTTTTCTTTGAGAAACATAGATGTGGAGTACATGAGTGTCTCTGAGTCTGTAATTGTGGATAGAAGCCATATACTTGGGCTGCTAAACTTAAGGTTATGTCAATGATTCTGGGAGTGCAGACTCTTCTCTTTTTCTAGGTGATTTTCTCTGGTAACTGTAAAAGTTGATCTGTAGGAGAATATAACAGGTAGGAGCTGGCTAAGAACATATTTTATGAACTGTGTTACCCAAGTAAGTTGATCTAGTTATTAAATAAATTGTATGCTCACAAACTGTGTTTTCACATTTCAGATTTTGTCTCATTTCAAACAAGGGGCTGTGCATTGCCAAGGACAGCTATCTGGCAAAGCTTTATCTTGTAAGTCAACTTGATCATTTTCAGAGGCTTCAGAAAATTGTTGGCAATGTGACTTTTGCTTAAAGAAACTTCTGTGTTCAGGCTTAGTGTCACGCCAAAGGGAATCTTAATCGTGAGTACTACTCCCAGGAGGATCCTGTTGTGTGCTAACATGAGACTTTCTAGGTCAAGGACTTAATTTTTTCACAATTTAGCACACGTTACTTTAGCTCAGCACTATGGATTTTCTGCAAAACAGACAAGGATAAAACAAACAAAAATAATCCTATGTTACAACAAATCTAACGTGTCATTGTAATCAGGAAACACATTGGGTCTCATATTCACCAAGGCTCAGTAATCAAAGGTACCCCCAGTAGACATGCTGCTCTTCCCTTGTTGGAACAGAGCTGCTGTGTGGCAGCACAGACAGAAGTTAACAAACAGAGTGCTGGAATCAGACATATCTGCATTCTGGTCTGATCCTCCTAGTTATTTGCATGTCTTGGATAAGCTGTTTTGCCTTTCCAAGGTTGTTTTCCATTCTGTACAATGAAGTTATTAATAGTGCTGACCTCAGTTAGCTGTTATAGGAGTAAAGGAGCTAATGTGCGTGTCCTCTGGCCTCCCAATGCAGAAGGGAGGAAATCGGTGATTTCTGTAATCTCTATTCTACTTATGACTGCGATCCAGCAGGCCATGTTTTGCTCCAGGAAGTCAGGTGAAGGCTTCTAATGCTTTACTGAAATTAACAGCTATATAAGAAGAACTATACCCACCCCTACATGCTCCATATACACATGCTCCTTTGGCATTTATCTTAAGGATATTATATGATTTTCTATTACCATTTCCATCTCTACCTTTAGTAGAGATGACCTTTGCTGCCTGGAAACCTAGGTAAAGAGGGCCAGGGAAACGCACTGTGATATCTCTAATTCCTTGCATTTGCTGAGTGGTAGCTTACGGCCTGGCATTGAGGGCCAAAGACTCAGTCTCTTGTTTTGGCTTGACCTTACTAACGATGGCTCCAATGCACACAAACTCATTCCCATACCAACTTTTATCATGGGGTGGGGGATGAAGGCACAAACTAGATTTAATTACTTTAAAAAATGTTAGATAATAAACATTGACATTAAAGAAAAATTCTGCTTTCCTCTCCCAGAGTGGAGGCTGATATGATGTGCATCCTTTAAAGCTGGTAGCAAAATACCGCTTGATCCAGCAGTTTCAGAATGATGTCTGTAAAGATGGGCAAGAATCTAGTAAGATGCTCCAGTGTCAGTTTACGTCCACATCTCTATTGCTTGGGTCCCAACTCCATTCACATTTTGTGCTGCACTTTCATGGAATTCCTCCTGGAGCTGTCCCAGTTTCAGAGCTATTGTATCACCACTCTTGCCATGAGCGAAATTGACTATAGCACTAATTTCTGTTGTAATTTACTGGTGCTCTGTCCACATTCAAGAACCTTGGAAGAAGCAGTAGGGATTATGGCTGCAGATAAAAACAAAGATGCAAGTTTCTCTTGTTATTGATAGGACAAAGTATGATTAGTCTTGGTGTATATTTAGCATAATTATGCAAGTGTCTGTACTGAGGGCATTTTTACATTATTACTCTGGAGCCACATCTTCATCACCGAAGTGGGACGACTTGCTTCATTCTCTGAAGGATGAGGATCATGATAGCCTAGGGACTCAGTATTGACTATTTTAGATATGATAGAGCTGGGGAAAGAGCGTGGTGGGATTTAAGACTGTGTTAGTCCTGCATTGTATTGAAGTTCTTTGTGTAAGCCTATACCACATGCCTGAAATTCCTCTTGCTGTCTTGAGGGGGGAACCTAAAAATGGTGTTTGGAAAAATGGCCATGAGCTGAGCTTTGTGGTGGAGAAGTCATCTGCTACTCTCAACCCCTGACATGACAATTAAATCAGGGGTTCCCAAACAGAGGGTCGGAAGGACAAATGTCCAGGCTGACGTCTAGGTGAGGTGCCTGACCTTCTCCCCGGTTTCTGAGAACACGAGTTGGATGAGAAATCACTGAGGACTCAGGGCCAGGTGACTGGCCTCCACCTCCCACTTCTGTGGCTTGTGCTTTGTGTGATGTTTACTGTGTAACTTATCCCAACTCTGCCTGAGGTTTGCAGGACAGCAAGTGGGGGAAAACAGCTGCTGTATTGCAAATGATAGAAAGCCGGTTTTAAAGTTTAAAAAAAAAAGTTATTACTTTTTAGAACCACAGGCAAGAACTCTCTGAGGTGCCATGGTTCTGCAGCCAGTGCAGTAATTTCCTTCTCGGCAGGTTTTTTCTGTCTTTGCCTGTCCTGGGGACCTGTTGTGGCTAGCTCCGTGAGTGCAGAGTCGAGACCAGCTAGGAAATACTGGTTAATTGCTGAGCGGCTAATCAGAATTGGAAAGGTCAGTGATAACAGGCAACAACTTACTCATGTTTGAAAACAGCAGGTTGTGACAAAAGCAATTTACCTTGATAAATGCGCTTCAGAAATCCAGTGAGCTTATTTTGTCTCCCTTGGGCTCTTTCTGTCCATATTTATCTGCCCCTTTTGGTTTTGGATTCTGTCTCTGGTTTCTGTTTCTTGCTATTCCCCATCACTGTCTGCGACCCTTGTGACTCTCCCCTCTGAGGATCTAGCATGCAGAGAGCATCTGGGTTTTCCTTCCCTGTGGGTCCTCCTTTCTTATTTCTCTCTCATCTTTACTCCCTCTGCCTTTTTCAGTCCTCATCCCCTTCTGTCTCTAGCTGCAATGCTTATCGTATTTTCCCAGTGATGAAACTGAAGTGCCTTTGATATTGTAAGTCATAGTTTCAACGCTTGCATTACATCTGCTTCTGTAAGAGCCCTAGCTTCTTGCCAGGGACCTCATCACTTGTTATTGTGGTTTGAAGATTGCAGGGGCGATGTGTCACATGAGGTCACCTGTTGTACACAGTGTCCTCTGGCTAGGCCTCCCTTGAGTGCCACTGCTGGCTGTGACATCACTTGAAAACACAGTTCCACCACCACTGCTGCCTGTGCCATCCATGGCCAAACAGATGTCATGGCCAACTCTGGAGACTGAGCTCTTTCTGTGCCTGAGTGGTACCTGATCCCCATGGCTACTGCTCTACTGGGTCTTTCTCAGAGGAGGAAGGCAGTCTCTGCTCCTCCTTGGACCCTGCATTCCATACCTGGACAAGAACACCTCTCTGGGTGCCTGTTCTCAGAAAGTGCCCCTGCGGAAAGAGATGGCACAGTCAAAAGGGGCTGTTGGGAAGAGTTTGAAGGAAGGAATGTTTTCAGAGTGTTATTAGTTGTTAATGGTTCACAAACCATGTTGGATGCCTTATATAATAGTTACCTAATGATCACAGTAACTTCTATATGTTGAATACACAAATGGAAGAATATTCAGGGCTTCTGTGACTCAGAATCAAACTCCCAAATCTCTGTATATCCCAGAAGGCCCTTAGCCCTTCTGGACTTGTCCAGTCTGATCCTCAGAATTTCCTCCTACCCCCAAATTCTGCCTTCCTTTTTAAAAATAAGGATTATATTTATTTATTTGAAAGGTAGAGTTGCAGGGAGGAAGAATAAGATCTTTCTTTCATTGGTTCACTCCCCAAATGGCTGCAATGGCCAGCGCTGGGCCAGGCTGAAGATAGGAGACTGGAACTCCAACTGGATTTCTCACATAGGTGCCAGGAGCTAAGCACTTGGACCATTCTCTGCTGCTTTCCCAGGTGCATTAGCAGGGAGCTGGATTGAAAGCAGAGCATCTGGGGCTTCGAACTGGTACTCATAAGGTATGCCAACATTGTAGGCAGTGGCTTAACCTGCTATGCCACAGTGCTGGCCCCTCTGCTTTTCTTTTGCTGTGCAAACTGGTTTTCTTCTCAGGGCCTTTGCACATATTGATCTCTCTGCCTGGGACAAACTTCCTGCCTCTTCCCTTCATCTGGCCAATTCATTTCTCAGGCTGCAGTGTCATTTCCATAGAGTGTTGCTACATGCTCTCATAACAGCTTCTCCATTTTCTTCACAGAACCCCTGAGAAATGAAGGAGAGCAACAGAAGAGCCAGCTTTGGGTACGTGCACCTTGGAGAAGATGGGGGGGGGCGCTTATTTGTATTCTTCACATGATTGTTTCCTATCCATCTTCCCCTCTGCATGACTGCAGGGCTCATGCATGGTTTTTTATTTGGTTGCTTCCCAGACCCAGCCCATAATAAACTAATTACCCACTCTGTGCTAGGGGATTTTTACTTAGGTAGTGTGGATTACTTCCATTTTCACCAGAATTGGAATGCAGGGGGTTGGCAAACCATTGTTTACTGGCCAAATCTGACCCCCAACTATTTTTATTAATAAAGTTTTATTAGAACACAGCCATGTGAGTTTGTATTGTTTAAGGCAACTTTGTGCTATGAAGGCAGAATTGAACACTTAAAACAGAGCCGAGTTTACCTGCAGAGCTGAACATATTTATCATTAAACCCTTTACAGAAAACATTTACAGATCCCTGTATAATGTAACCCAGATTCTCAGCTCCTGGGTGAGGAAACTGAAGGCCAACACGCTTTAGTAACTTCCCCATACCTAGATTTCCAGTGACAGAGCTGTGGTGCAAAATCACCGCTAACTCTTTTCTTATTTTTCCACACAGATCTGCTGGTTGACTGATGTTTAGGGGAGTGCAGCAAATTTTCACAGGGGAGATGATGCTTGGCTGAGGTGTTATTTTGCTTTTTAAATTTTTATTGGAAATGTAGAAGGAGGAAGACTGTGGTGGCAGGGAGTGAGAGTGAGAATGCTCCCATATACTTGTTCATTCCCCAAATGCCCACCACAGCCTGTACTGGGCTAGGCTGAAGTCAGGACCCCAGAATTCAATCTGGGTCTTCTGTATTGGTGGCAGGGATCCACCTACTTGAGCTAGCACCCTGCTGCCTCTCATTGTCTGCTTTATCAGGAAGCTGGAATCAGAAGCAGAACCAGGATTGAAACCTGGATTGAAACTCTAATATGGGATATAGGATTCTAAGTAGCCTGTTAACTGTGGCACTAAATGCCTAACCCAGGTGGTCATAAAAGAAAAGTGGAAATTCTGCAATGGACAAGAGAGGGTAAAATATTCTAGACTGAGAAACAAGCTAAAATAGGGCTCATGTGTTTAGGAGATGGCTGATCAGACTAACCACAATGTGGTGATGGAAAGACGTTGGGGAGAAATTGTCAGAAAAGGACATGGCTGGAATGTGAGGAACCTGCCAGATCAGGAGGCCTGAACTTGAGCTTCCAAGTCTGTGGTCTGCTATGTTTATACTTCCCTGGCTGTTACATATTTTGAGTTTTTGTTCTAAATATATTTCTTTTCCATAAATATCTACATGTCTCACTACATTAACAATATATTGTATAAATACAACATTTTAAAACATACAGATGTTTTTCTGAAAAATCAAATGTTACAATGTTTTTTTATTTTCATTATTAATGGTTCAATATACCTTTCAGCTGCCTTAAGACAATGAAGATTTTTAGTGAGAATATTGTTCCTGAATGTGCTTAATCATATTTGAAGGTCTTGTCTTAACACTTAGTGATACAACCGTTTGATGATATCATTCAAGATTAGTTTTCTTTAATACATGTTTTAATGTTGTCACAACTGGAAAATGGTCACTCACAAAGAGATATGGATTCAAGTGGAAGAGATACATTGTTGGTTTCACTTAGAAATTATGATAATTATTTTTCAAAGCTATCTAGAAATTATACAAGAGATTTTGTCTTAATTCATCTGGTACATTTACATATTCCCTGTTGTCAATTGCTTGTCAATATGTAAATAAGTTTGAAGGTGCTTTGTTCTCATATTTTATACAATGTGTTCACAAGCCAGGGATAACTGCTCACCTGGAAATTTTTAAAAAGGTTGGGAAATTGCAATTTTAAATATCTATGTGTGGCATTTCTTGAAGATGATGAGTATCATTTCCACCAACAAAATCATGTAACAACAAAAATACTTATTTGTGAAATGCTCTCTTGAAAGCACAGGATTCTTCTGTAAAAGAGGTTATTTCTTCCCTCTCTTTCTCATACTGTCACCTTTACCTAAAAGAAACCGATTTTGTGCTTATTTTTTGAAAATAAATACATCCCAGTGACAAGTCTGATTACCTCATTGTTGCTTTCGCTGCCTCTTGTGGCTGACCAAGAGTGCAAACTGGAAATGGGAGAAATATTTGTCTTGCCATTTTCTTGCTGTTCATGGGTATCATTAGTATTTTCTTTACCCACAGCTTCTTTGAAAGGTCTTCTGAAGCCGTTTGTCCATTTTGGATGGTTGGTTTAGTTAAAAGTATTCTGTATAACTGTAAATCCAGGGTGCTGGCATAGGCACACTGCTGTAATTTGTTCAAAAGATGCATAACTGAAGGCTCCACGGTCAAATCCTCCAAGTTAATGCATACATTAAATGTTAGAAATCCTTAACTGCTTTCTTATTTTTAGGATAAATACCAGAGAAGTTGTAACATTTTCTTCCCAGCCCTCAATGACTTATCTTGTTCATCCCTGCAGGGTGCACACTGCTTATTTCTGAGGCCCCTGCTCTGAGCACTGGAAAGCAATCGCAAGTTGTTAGATGGGAGACAGGTGACACAATCAACTTCAATTTGTCTTTAGGATTAAATTTTTGTGACTCTGAGTCTAGACACGTTAAGTATTCCCCTGAGGTTTTCACTGTGTGCATATTCAAATAAATAAGTTCCCTGGTTTTACATAATGTTATCCAAGCACTTTCAGAAGAGGCAACCACTGAGCCCCCTGATGGTCTGGTGAGCCTCATTAGAATCCCGATGCTCTTCTGGCATTCCTGGATAGCTCCAAGGCCTTTGCCCTTTAGATTGGAGAGTAGGTACTTTGGGTACAAGGGGAGGATGGAGGTGACTTCAGCTCCACTGAGTAGAAAGAAGAATAGTGGTGTTCTGCAAGAGACAGGGCAAATGCTTTCTGTGACCCTATTAAAACCAAGAACTGAAGAGAAAGAATTAACAGCTCTGACTCCATATTTACACAAAAAGGAGGAAAAATACACAAGATGAGAAATGACTCTAGGTTAAGAGTTGCTTAAGGACTTATGCCCTTTTTAAGCCTTAATGAAAAATTCTTGTTTAAATAAAAAATAAAAGCATATGAAGATTAAAAACTAACCACTAACCTTGAAACAGGGAGAGAAATAAATGGAGTTAGTCCCTGAGATATAGAAGTTGTCAAAACAAAACCTACCTAGGCGAAATTTAATAGCCATTTTGGGTAAAAGTGCTGTGCTAGTTTATTTTGCAGACCATGTAACCAGGACATGAGGGACTCCATCCCTTGTTAAGCCTACACAATTACTTTTAAGAGAAGAATTTTCACTATCTCTTTGGGAAATAATTATGTAAAAAGTTTATTGCCTCATTTCATAATTTTTCCAATTACTGTAATTGTGTGAGTTTAGAAGACAAAATAAATTAGAAATTTTAAAGACTAATCTGTGTAGCAGCAAATGGCTCACTGTATGGCATCCACCTCCAAAACCACACCTTCTAAATTCTTGAGCAGCCAGAAAATACAGCTTATGTCTTTGGAAAAGGAATATATAGCTATACAGAATACTAAGTTGGAATCTTAACCAAGGTATCAAGATATGATCGATATCAGACACTGGAATGAGTTGTGAGATAGAGCATATGTTTGGAATTTCAAAGTAGGAGATTAAAATCTGATTTTATGACTTCAATTCTATACTCACTTTGAGTGTAGAAAAAAATGGAAAGGGTGAGTGTTTGTGGACAGGGAACTACTTGGTAAAGATTTTCTTTGGAGAAAAGTGCTGTGTGAATTGTGAGTTTTGTTTGCTCCACAAGGAGAATGAGGAGTAGGGACTTGCCTCTTGCACTGATCTTCAACAAGACCAATAACAGAGATTTTGATTATCTTAAAGTGTGTCCTCTGTAGCTAGCCAGACACCATGGACAGCGTCTGCCCCCTGTCTGGGGAATTCAGAATATGGAAGTGGGTTGCTTTGCCACTGGTAGGTTGAATGGCATATATTCCCTGATTTTGTTGAAATAAGGAATGCATGTGTATTTCCCATGACAGATATGAACAACGAGAGAGTTGATGTAGCTTAGGTCCTGTTCAATAGAGTTGACTAGAGGGTTAAGGGAACATCAGCAGATAGAACACAATGTGGGTACTCACTGATAGAGTTGCAGCAACTGAGAAGAAACCAGATGATCAGCAGGACTAAAATTCATTGCCCAAGTTGAAGGAGTGACAGTAGGGGATCATGGTCGCACTGTATGAGAATCCCTGAGCAACTCTCAAGTGTGCCTCAGAAATAAGAACTTTAAATACCTGACAGTTCCCAGAGCATGGAGCCTCCCAGCAAGGCTACCAATCAAGGGTAAACTTCCCTTCCTTCCTTCTTTCTCCTCCCTTCCACTGTAAGATGGGGAGTGAATGAGGTTTTGGAAGTGTAACACAGGGATATGAGTGGAGAAATGGGACAAGATGATTTCATCTTGGGTTTGTGACTAAAGGTGACCGGTGTGTTTTATAATCTGACAGTGAACTGAAAAGCTTTGGGAATGCCCAAGGTTTCATCTGAGAAGTGGAAGAAATTTTCTTCACCAAGTAAGTTTTATAAGGATCGTGGGAGGCAGAAGTAAAGATGTTTGCTGATTATATTCCTGGAGCTCTACTTCATCAGCATCCTGGATCCAGAAAAAAGAGACCACAGGACACAGGGAAAGCACTGTCCTCAGTGATGGAGGGACCTAGAGGAGAGGGTCATGTGTGATGTTTCAACCTCTTCCTTTGGCTGCAGTTGTCACCATGGGGGTAGGGTGAGGATACAGTGTGATGTAAGAAAATGCTATTTCTTTCTGTTTACAAGGAGGGATACTATGTTCTGGATAGTTGTGTCTCTCTAAATTCATGTACTGATGGGTGGGCATTTAGGCTAGAAGATAAGATGTCCCATATTGGAGTACCTGGGTTTGCTCTATCTCTGATTCCAGCTTCCTGCTATTATAGATCCTGGGAGGCAGTGGTTCAAGTAATTGGGTTCCTGCCACTCATGTGGAAACTTGGATTGTGTTCCTGGCTCATGGCATCAGTCCTCCCAAACCCTGGCCATTGTGGCATGTGGGGAGTCAATGAGCAGATGGGAACTCTGTCAGCTTGTGTATCTGTTTATCCTTCTTCGCTCAAATTAAAAACAGAATATTGAAATCCTAATGCCATGGTGATGGTATTAGCAAGTGGGGCCTCTGGGAGGTGATAGGTCACGAGGGTGGAGCCCCATGAATAGGATTATTTGCCTTATAAAAAAGCCCCAGAGAGCTGCCTTGCTCATTCCACCATGTGAGAACACAGCAAGAACAGATTATCTACGAGGAATGGGTTCTCACCAAATCCTGAATCTTCTAGCACCTTGATCATGAACTTCCCAATCTCAGGAACTGTGAGAAACATATTTCTGTTGTTTATATGCTGCATAGTTAATAGTGTTTTATTATGGCAGTCTACATGGATTAAGACAGGGTGGTTCTGCAGTATCCATTAATCTCTTTATCAATGAAGTGTTAAGGCTGGCTGATGTTGTGCACCTGAGGCTTGGAATGTAGGACAAGGTATAAGTCCTCCCAGTGTTTACATATGTCTAATGCAAGCACAACTTCCTGTAACATTATTGTGTGTGTCTGTGTGTAAGGATATGTGTGATCCAGGGAAACATCAGAGACTCCTCCCAGTCAGAGTAGGGTGGTGGGGAACTGGTAAGACTCAGTTTACTGCAGGTATTAAGATCGCAGACTTTGGAGTCCAGTAGTTTGAATTTGAATATTGGGTCATTGGGGAAGACTAAGTTCCTACTTCCTCATCTATAAAAGGTGTAAACTACTTACTTCATGGCATTATTATAGTAATTAAAGAAGAGAACTCCCCATGGAGTCTCTGCTATAGTTCTTGGCACTTGATGAATGCATAATGTTGTGGTTAGAACAGAATTTGGCTCCCCAAACCTGTGCAGAAGTTTAAACTCGAAAGTCTTACATTAAAAATTAATGAATTAATGTCAATTGTTGATGGGTTGGGGGGTAGAGACTTGATCTAACATTGGTGCCTGGGAGGTGGGAAGTCTTCAAGTCTTTGGGGGCTTGCTTTTGGAAGGTATTCTCAGGAGAGAGTTGGTTATAAGTGAAAAGCTTATAACCTTCTCTCTGCTTCATGGCTCACCATGCAGTCATTCCTTTGCTATGCCCCAGGTTATTCAGATGCCTGAAACAATGGGACTACTCAGTTTTGGACTTGTAAACCTCCAAGTCCACAAACCTTCCTTTATAAGTGGCTCCTCTCAGGTATTTTGGTTGTAGTAACAAAAAAGTGGACTAATAAATTCAGTAGCTGCCAGCTAATGTTATTCTGTGTTTCTAATTTATACAGACTATTCTCATTAGTTATTGTATTTGCATTCTATAAAGTTGCTTAACACTGAGTTAGTAAATACTCCTAAAGGATATATGGAGTTAGGTTCCTGTAAGCCTCTGGTCACAACATTTCCATCAACTAATGAAAACATAACCTTGTTTTATGTGTACTTCTTGTTAAAGATAGCTTGTTTTACATATATTAGTGATTCTTTAATGTTGGACACAAAGCTGAGAGCTCTAGAACTCATGCCTGAATAAGATGATCTAAAACACGCATTTTGTCTCTAGGGAAATTTTTGTATTTAGGAACACCAGACAACATTTCAGCACTACAACTGAGGGTCATTTTAAACAGCAAAACCATCAGCAAAAAATTGCAAAAAACATTTCACTCAGTCCATTGTGAAAAGGATACTTGTTTATGTTTCAAGAGAAGAAGCATGAAGGCAGAGAATCAGCTGGGATTGTGCACATTGGGTGACTTGAATTGTTTTGTACTCTGCACATGTCTGCAAATGACTGTGAGAGTTTCAGGGTATTGATTTTGGGTACAAATAAATTTTAGTGCCTAGACAAATTTACAATTATGGAATATGTGAACAATGATCTAATGACTCTATCTGGGTAACAAACAACTGGTAATCCAAGGTCTGTTAACTCTGGTAAAGGGAGAATGACATGCAGAAGCAGCTCATTCTGTCCTTGGACAGATCTCACATTGACAAAGCTGCCAAATTCTACCCCATGGGACCTTGCAAAAGCACTTTAACATTTCTTTCCAGTGACAGTCATTCATATACTGGAAGACAGCTATTATATTTCCTTGGACTCAACTATAGGTTAAGCATCCCCATTTCCTGTAGCTATTCTCCATATGATAATACTTTTATTGTCTTCACTGTCCCTGTTGCTTTCCTTGGAAGATGTTTCAACATCTTTTTTAGAGGGTGAAGCCCAGGAGTAGGGCTGAGTACCAAAGTGCCAGATGAGGTCTGACCAAGGCTCCAGAGAAAAGTGAAAATGACCTCTCTCATTCTAAATGCTATGTTTTGCTAAATAACTTTAGAGTTTTTGAGGAAGAAACTGTTGATATTCTCACACTAAATACATTATCTGTTAATATTTCCTAGCCTCATGCATCTAGATGGGGGCATATGACTGGTTCTTCCCACAGGATACAGGTATAAATGATGCAAGCCTCTCGCAGGTCTGATTCAGAAGGACTTACTAAGGAGGCTCATAGTCATCTTGGGAATCAAGTGCATCAAAAGACATAGCTACAAGGTGGCAGAGCTCTGGGTCTCGAGTTATCATGTGGTGGAGAGCTGTGCAGAAGAGCCATTTAACTTGCCATAAGCATTGGCAAAACTGTGGAATAGAATTTCACTATTTTAAATACTGATTTTTTTTTTTGTAGTTTACAGTGTTCATTGTAAAGAGAATCTACAGCAGCTTTTTGGGTGACCATGTTCTACTGACTTGCAATGAGTTTGCAGTAAGCTAATAAATCCACTCTCCTTTTTAACACAAGCTGCTACTTAGATCCATATCCCTACCATGAACTTGTTGATATTGTTGGATATAAGTCCAATATGTTACAATGTTAAATTTATCCCTATTGGCCTTTATTTTTTAGATCCAGTGAATCTCTTTCCAGTTTCTTCAGAACTTTTTAGATGGTGATTCTGTCAAGCAGCCATTCTTTCAAACTTTGTGTCTTCTAAAAATGTGTAAGACTTTAAACTTCTTGCTTGTTTTTTTTTTAACTTTATTTAATAAATATAAATTTCCAAAGTACAGCTTTTGGATTACAATGGCTCCCCCCTCATAACTTCCCTCCCACCCGCAACCCTCCCCTCTCCTGCTCCCTCTCCCCTTCCATTCACATCAAGATTCATTTTCAATTATCTTTATATACAGAAGATCAATTTAGCATATATTAAGTAAAGCTTTCAACAAAAACTTCTTGCTTGTAAACACTTTATTATCCAATGTACTGGGCCTTTGTATTCAGACTAAAATACACAAATGTTTATAACTCAATTACACATGCTTTTAGTGTGGGCATTACTCATCAATTCTAGCACTGTTTCATTTTCTTTGTTGGTGTGTTTTATGATCTGTCCTTCAATATAACAGCTTATTTTACCTGGGTCCCTTTTTTCCCTCCCTTTTTAATTTTTATCTTACTCGTTCAGTCTCTGGAAAACATATCCTCCCCTTCCTTATAAAAATACCACTTCAGAGCCAAAGGTATATTGTTCTAGAAACTGATGTTTAAAATGAAGGAATCTGGAAAACATCATGCTGAGTGAAATAAGCCAGTCCAAAAGGGACAAATATCATATGTTCTCCCTGATCGGTGACAACTAACTGAGCACCAAAAAGGAAACCTGTTGAAGTGAAATGGACACTATGAGAAACAGTGACTGGATCAGCCCTTGTTCAGATTGTCGATGAACAACTTAGTACTTTATCCCTTTTAGTATTTTGTTTGTTCTACTTAATACTATTGGTTGAACTCTGTAATTAACACATAATTATTCTTTTTTTTGTAAACGAAAACTTTTTTTTAACTTTTATTTAATAAATATAAATTTCCAAAGTACAGCTTATGGACTACAATGGCTTTCCCTCCCATAACTTCCCTCCCACCCGCAACCCTCCCCTTTCCTGCTCCCTCTCCCCTTCCATTCACATCAAGATTCATTTTCAATTCTCTTTATATATAGAAGATCAGTTTAGTATATATTAAGTAAAGATTCCAACAGTTTGCACCCACATAGAAACACAAAGTGAAAAATATTGTTTGAGGACTAGTTATAGCATTAAATCACAATGTAAGCACATTAAGGACAGAGATCCTACATGAGGAGTAAGTACACAGTGACTCCTGTTGTTGACTTAACAAATTGACACTCTTGTTTATGGCATCAGTAATCACCCTAGGCTCTTGTCATGAGTTGCCAAAGCTATGGAAATACATAATTATTCTAAAGTGGTTACATTTAACTGAAAAGTGATCTCTGTTAAATATAAGAGTGGGAATAATAAGATAGGGAGGAGATGTACAATTTGGGACATGCTCAATCTGATTTACCCCAAATGGTGGAGTTAGAAACGTTCCAGGGAATTCCAATTCAATCCCATCAAGGTGGCATGTACCAATGCCATCTCACTAGTCCAAGTGATCAATTTCAGTTCACAACTGATCACACTGATAGGTCTAAGAGTCAAAGGGATCACACAAACAAGACTAGCATCTGCTAACACTAACTGATATAATTAAAAAGGTAGAGAATGATCCAACATGGGAAGTGGGATACACAGCAGACTCATAGAATGGCAGATGTCCTAAACAGCACTCTGGCCTCAGAATCAGCCCTTAAGGCGCTTGGATCTGGCTGAAGAGCCCATGAGAGTATTTCAGGCATGGAAAGCCAAGACACTCTGGGAAAAAAAAAAACCAAAAACCAAAAACCAAAAAAACCTAAATGAAAGATCTCTGTGAGTGAGATCCCAGTGGAAAGAATGGGCAATCAAAGAAGGAGGTACCTTTCTCTGAAGGGAGGAGAGAACTTCCACTTTGACTATAACCTTGTCTAAACAAGATAGGAGTTGGCAAACTCAAACGGCTTCCATAGCCTTGGCAACTCATGACAAGAGCCTAGGGAGATTACTGATGCCATAAACAAGAGTGTCAATTTGTTAAATCAACAGCAGGAGTCACTGTGTACTTACTCCTCATGTAGGATCTCTGCCCTTAATGTGTTGTTCAATGTGAATTAATGCTATAACTAGTACTGAAGCAGTACTTTACACTTTGTGTTTCTTTGTGGGTGCAAACTGTTGAAGTCTTTACTTGATATATACTAAACTGATCTTCTATATATAAAGAGAATTGAAAATGAATCTTGATGTGAATGGAGTGGGAGATGGGAGGGCTTTGGGTGGGAGGGACGTTATGGGGGGGGGAAACCATTGTAGTCCATAAGCTGCACTTTGGAAATTTATATTTATTAAATAAAAATTAAAAAAAAAGAAACTGATGTTGGGATCCAGGCATCAAAACTCCACATTTGACACCATTTACGGTACAACTATTACTCCTCCCTTTTCTTTCTTTTTTTTTTTTTTAACAGGCAGAGTGGATAGTGAGAGAGAGAGACAGAGAGAAAGGTCTTCCTTTTTGCCATTGGTTCACCCTCCAATGGCCGCTGCGGACGGCGCATCGCGCTGATCCGAAGCCAGGAGCCAGATGCTTCTCCTGGTCTCCCATGGGGTGCAGGGCCCAAGCACTTGGGCCATCCTCCACTGCCTTCCCGGGCCATAGCAGAGAGCTGGCCTGGAAGAGGGGCAACCAGGATAGAATCCGGCGCCCCGACTGGGACTAGAACCCGGTGTGCCGGCGCCGCAAGGCGGAGGATTAGCCTGTTAAGCCACAGCGGCAGCCTACTCCTCCCTTTTCCAAAGTCATGACTGTCATTTGTTTAAAAAAAGAAGTTTAGAAACACTTTTCTGTCTTCAACTTGTTTTGGGAAAAAACTACTTTTTTCAAACTTAGAAAACATTGTTTTGAGTCCTGGTTTTCCTAGTTATGAGCTTAACAATCTTGGAGAATCTTGTCTTAACTTCTATGAACATCAGGTTATTTGGTTATTTATACAATCTGTAAATAGAGTTAATAATTTTCAGCTTGGAAACCCCCAAGATTGTGTGAGGATTGCATACACAAATGGTGCCTGAATGTTTAGGCTAGGCCAGTGTGACTCTGGTTGCTATTTGTCCCAAGGATGCTTCCTGCATCTTTTCTGTGAGGTCCTTCCTCCCCTACAGGATCAGCAGAAGTGTGTGGTGGTCATCATGGTGCGGTAGGTTTGACTGTCTTGGCGGGTCCTCAGGTGTTACACTGTACATCTGTCTCAGGAAGAAAGGGGAACTTCATCCAGACTGTACATGATTTGAGCTCAGAGATTTTCATTCTTGAAGGGCAGGTGAGGGTATTAGCTCTGAAGATACAGACATCAGAGTTATTTTCAATGGGCTCAGCAACAGCCTTCCTCATTGTCCCCTCCAGATGCTCCATGCGGTGCGTAGGATCACTGAGGACCTGGGAACTGAAGAGTCAATCTTGGAGATTTACAACACAACATGTACACATTAAAGGCGCCAAGAAGTCCTGCATTGAAGAAACCTTTTTGACTTGGCTTAGCTCATTGGTTCTCAAAATTATTTGACCTTGGAACCCTTTCTTCTATGGGATTAGTATTAATGTCGCATTCAACTAGCCTTCAATGGAAGTCTGCTGGACACATAAACCTAGGATACTTGACAGTGAAATATCCTGAATTCAGTGAATGGAAATATGGCAGCTTATTCTTATTCTGTTCTTTTCCCAATCTGGCCCAGTCCCAGTAATGTTTTGGAGAGAATCTACAAATCATTCATCCATGTAGCAGGTTGTTAGTTGCCCTTACCTGTTCTGAGAGTATTTTCTTTTTTTATAGGTTTATTTATTTATTTGAAAATTAGAGTTACACAGAGAGAGGAGAGGCAGAGAGAGAGAGAGAAAGAGAGGTCTTCCAACCCCAAATGGCCGAAACGGCTGGAGCTGTGCCAATCCGAAGCCAGGAGCCAGGAGCTTCCTCCAGGCCTCCCACGTGGGTGCAGGGGCCCAAGGACCTGGGCCATTTTGTACTGCTTTCCCAGGCCATAGCAGAGAGCTGGATCAGAAGAGGAGCATCCGGGATTAGAACTAGTGCCCATATGGGATGCCGGTGCTTCAGGCCAGGGCGTTAACCTGTTGCGCCACAGTGCCAGCCCCTCTGAGAGTATTTTCGCTTGCTCTGCTAGTTCCCCAAGATGTTTCTTTAAAGCTCTCCAACCTTGAGGTCATTATTCAGATTGTGTGACATCAAGCAGCTGTTGGGAGCCATGTGACTTTTCTGTACCACTGAGAACATGTTCTATAGCATGGGAGGGGATTATCCAACTTGCAGACCATGTAAGTCCTGTGAAATCATTTGGTCTGGCACTGCTAAGGCAATTGCAGACAGAGCTTGAAATTCAATAAATCAATAGTTGGCTAATTTTTAAGTTGATAATTTTGTATAAATATTCAAATGGCCCTTGGCCAAAAAAAGGTTCCTGCCCTTGTTGGAAGATGGGTACTCAGAATGCATTTAATCCTTACATTATCGATACGCTCTGGGAACATTCCAGAGTTCAACACTATTTCTGTGATGACATACAGTTAGTTCATGAGGAAGCTGGGCTTGGCTCTAGCACTGGGTCTTCTCATCCCCAAATCCTACGTTACTATCCATGAGTGTATATTGCCTTCCTTAGGATACAGTGGATACTTCCACTCCAGATAGTCTGGTGAGCTACAGCAATCTTACATCTGCCAGCATTTTTTTTTTTTATTTCCTCATGTCCTTTACTTAATATTTTGTATTGAGCTACTTCTGCCCTGGCTATCTTTTCCAGGGCTTTCTTTTCTTCTGAGAATAATTTCTAGGCACCGCTAGAGGAGACACCGATGGCAGGTGTAGACTGTCTTAGTTCTGGCTATTACAACAAATTACTATACATTGGTGGCTTAAAGAATATACATTTATTTCTCACAGTCCTGAAGAAATAACTGGAAGGTCCAAGACCAAGTCTGGCAGAATCAGTGTCTGATGAAGGCCAGCTCCAGCTCTTCTTTTAATTTTTAAATTTTATTTGAAATGGAGAGACACACAGAGAGATCTCTCACTCACTGGCTCACTCTTCAAATGCCTGTAATAGCCAGAGCTGGGCCAGACCTAAGCCAGAAGCAAAGAACTCCATCTGTGGCTCCCATGGGAGTGGAAATGACCCAAGTACTTGAGCCATCACCTGCTGCCTTCCAGAGTGCATATTAGCAGGAAGTGGAAGTGGAGAGTGGAGCTGAGACTAACCTAAGCACTATAATGTGGGACATGAGCTTCCTAAGTGGCAGCTTAAATAGCTGCATTGAACACTGGACCCCACATGTTCCTTTTTATAAAGACACTAGTCTCACCAATGAGGGCTACAACCTCATGACCTACCTAATCACCTCTCAAATTTCCTACCTCCTGATGCCATCTCATTAGGGATTGGGATTTGAATACATGAATTTGGCACCTGAGCATTCAGTCCTTGGCATCTATTGTCCAGCTTTCCTCTGGCCCTGCTCTGCTTGCCAGCCATTTTCGTTCCATTGACTCAGCATAACTGCATGAGGGTTCCCCCTTTGTTATTCTCCTCTTGAGCTCCTGAATCTTCCATTCCCATCATTTATATTTTACATAGAAGATTGAGGAGTAGAGAGAATGACACAGTGAAGGAAACGTGTGGTACCCAATGTTGAGATCAGCTCCAAGGTTTTTCTCATCCCTGCCTTCGGTTCAGCAAATCGTTCACTTTCCTTTCTCCCCTTCTACCTTTCAAACTCAAAGGCAGCAGACCCTAGCTCTGGTTATAGCCTTCCTTATGTTCTGGGACATCATTTCTTACCCTTTCTCTCTTTCTTTTCTGCCAAAGTCATTCTCTTCTCTGACATCTTATACTTAATTACCTGAGGTCTGTTACACAGCATTGAGCTTAATTGATTTTTCCTGTTCTTTTTTTATATCCTTGATTGGCTTCTATGTCACTCTTAATCACATTCCAATTTCTGTTTTCCAGAACTAAGCCATATTCTCTGTTCCCCATTTCCCACATGTAGTCCTCTTGACTTCAGCTACCTCTCTTATGTTGCACGACTTTCAAGGTTGCATTTGAAATACTAGTTTTACTTTTGCACAAATTTCCAAGCATCATTCCACTTGAAAGGAAAATTAAAGGCATTTTCTTACCTCTAAAATGGTTTTCTTTTCATAAGCACTTTCTGTTAGTGAACCCAGCCATATTTGTCTTTAAATAACTTTGAAGTTATGTTTTACACTGCTCATTTCCTTCATGCAACCTCAGTTAGCTCTCATTCTATTTCAACATGCTTTTCATATTTTCTAATTTTCTATATGCTCTTCAGCCCCCCACCCAGAACCCAGAACCCTGGTTAAAAGTGAAGGCTGCCCAATCTGTTTTTGGGACCCTTTGTTCAAACAGTTCTGGCCTCTGAGCACCCTCATCCTCCAGTAATCTCTTAATTTTTGTTCCTTAAAATTTTTAGTTCCAGCCATGCATTTTCCTTCCTGAAGCCAAAATTCTCAAAAAACAAAACCACAAAAATCCTTTAAATTTATTATTCCAGAATTAGGACCCTCTGAGAGCAATTTACCTCATTGCCAAATCCTATTACCTCAACTCAAAGTTCTTTAAATTAAAGTGGAATCAAAGCTTTGAACTGAAACAATGAAGGTTCTACATCTTACATATCATCTACTGTGAATAGAAACTTCTGAAAATGGGCAGCATCTACTTTGTTTGTCTGAAAGTCGAGAGTGGGTGTCCTTGCCCAAGACCTACTGTTGTCAGTTCTGTGTCTGACCTCTTCGAAGGAAGGGTCTCCTTCCTCCAATCAACCCAGCTACCAACTTCCTACAACTGTCAATCTCTTTTATTGCTTCCAGCATTGCCTACTATACCAAGTGAAGTCCATCTGCTTATTTTTGACATTTCATGCACAACATTCTCTCTCACTACCTTTTCTACATTATTCTCTGTTGGTAAATATTCTCCCGGTTAGCTCCTAATCCAATGCTTCATTCTTTCCCTTCTTTGTGTTCTGCTTTTGGTATCCTTTATCTCCTTTTCTTAATCTGTTGAAATTATTTTAGTGCTCAAGGCAAACATAAATCCTACTTTCTCTATAATGGCATTGTTTTACTTTATCCCAAGCTAGTATCTCCCTGTTCTGAATGTCGATTGTAATTTTAGTCAGAACCACTTAAATCAGCATATAATTATCTCTGAATTTTTCATAGCTTTTTTACTTTATACCCCTCTACCACGCAGGCCAGAGTGACAACTTATATTCTTTTAGCATTTATACATAAGATAAATATTTGGAGATTGGCAGGTTGTTCTCCTAAGTTTATTATAAATTGGCCCAAGTTGGTAACCATTCGAAAATGTTGCTTAAGTTATTCTTTCAGTTCAATTGAGAATGAATTTATTTTTTTCCATCTGAAGAGGTAAAAAACATGCCCATCGTATTCATAATATTTGTGTGAATTCTGCAGATGTTACTACAAATACTTGGTTTACAATAAAAGTTTTGGAATTCAGTTCTAAATGATAGGGTAGGGTTTAAAGAAGTTTGATAATGAAGGCATTTAAAATAAAAATGTAAATGAATGTATGAGTATGCCTCAGACTGAGTCACACAACCTTTCCAAAATGAATTGCTAAAATAAGGATTAAAATAATTTCTCAGGCTCTCACTGTTAAATTATAGTGAAATGAAAGCATTTAGATGGGGGTTATAGGCATCACATCGTTAATTACAGTGGCTGCATTTGCTTTTGTTCCAGTGCATTGTAATTAATGAAGATCTACAGCTCTGTGCTTTGTCTTAGAAAACATACACTGTTTTCATAGGCATCAATATAGCTACAATATTCATTTGTTTCTGAAGAATGACTCTTTTTAACACAGGGGAGTCCATTGTTGAGGCAGCAACATGCAAATCACAGCAAGATTTGAGCTTCGATGGATCAGAGAGCAATAGACTCTATTCACATATGCCTAACCTTGTCGCGTCACCCCACAAATGTGGGTTATAATGACATATGGGACATTGTTTAGACCAGCTCAGTAATGATAGTATAATCATGGCCTTTTAAGAAACTTGAAGCCCTAAAAGTGGCTTTAGGGTGCAAGTGAGAATAGTTAGTGATGGCATAAATTAAAGCATATATTCTAGGCTTGAATCTTGGTTCAACCTCCATGATTATATGTGTTTGCCAATTTGAATTGGAGACTATAACAAGCCTTTTTGAGGTGGGTGGCAGGGAGAGGGAATGCAGATAACTGGAAGTCCCTCTAATCTTAAAGATACCCTTGTTTTGTAAGCAATAAATCTGAAAAAGCAACTACAAAAGGGAGGTGAGAGTGAGATTTTTGCCTCTTGTTAGAAGTATTACATAAATGGAGAATTAATGATAAGAATAATTTCATTTTTCCTTTCTGTCTGATCCTATTTGCTGAGATTTTTTTTCTCCAAAGCACTGGTTCTGAAAGAAAAGGCAATGACTGGGCTTGTCGCAGCCTGACAGTTCTCTTCCACAGCCTTCATGGACATTGGAGAGCTTCGTACTGCTGCTACTTTTAAATATTCAGTGTGCTCACAAGAGTGAACATACAAATTGTGCCACTTGATCCTTCCTTCCTGCTCTGCAGGGACCAACAGGGTGCCCTACGGGGATGTGTACAGGAGAAAAATTCCTTCTCTATCTTTCTCCCCAGTTCCCTGTTGGATCTGGGCATAAAGCCTAGTAGGTGTTGGGAGGCACCGACTTATTGCCAGCACATTTCTGCGAGGCCACTGGCTCAGATGTGACTCTCTATACTCTCACAAAGTGACACCTGGTCAGTGCTTGACACCTCTGAGAACTCTAAGGGAGGCAAATGATGGACTGGAGGGTGACAGTGAAATGGGCAGCTCTTTGGTGGTGAGGTGCTAACAGTCTTCCACATCCCATGAGATAGAGACGATTTCACCTTCTTGCATAAATACATAAAAGGTTGCAAGCCCGTGTGTCTCAGAGTTCCCTTTCCTCTCTGAATGTTGAAAAACGGGCTGATTTTGATATTTTGGAGAGGAGTTTTAGAATTTCATTGAAGTGCCACTTATGGCTTTTTAAAAAAGCACTTCCCTGTTTATAGAGGAAAACACTTCCTACATAACATGAAGCAGAAAATCTCTCCAATCTGGAAAAAGTTAATTGACTTTAGCTTGTCTTATCAAAATATGAACTGATATCACAGGACTCCAGCAGACTTATCCACTACAGATCTTTTACTTTAATTTATTGGTTACTTCACAGAATTGCCAGCCACATGATAGTCCCATGTGTAGTGGGAAAGGCACTATCATATAACTCTTGAACAGATGTGCTACAAGAGTCTTTTCATTTCCTTTCTTAAACCCAAAGAATAATGACACTGCAATATCATGTGGTGAAAAGAGCAATAATTTGATAAACATTGTCTTTCCATTAGATTAGAGCAATTAATCTGATTCTAATTTGGCTGAAACATTATCATACTGGAGTCCCCAGAGCCCTGTGAATAATCTCTAAACACGTTGGCACACTCAGTAGACAAACATTATCTCTGCTCGCACTGTTCTTCCATATGGTCTCCTCCCATGGTGATGGAGGGCACCCTGCTGTTTCAATCAAATAAATGTCAATTATCTGAGATAGATTCTTAGTTCTCGCGCCTGGGCTTGCAGTGCAGCCAGAGTGACTGGGTAGCACTGGGTAGTTCTTTTCTGCACAAACCACTTGCATTTTATAGGGAACTCACACCTCGCTACACCATCTAGCAGCCCAGGGACTCAATAAGTAAAACAATTTCTTTCAGAGGCTCTCTGTGTGTGTGTGCATGCGTGTGCACATGTGTGTGTGAGAGGGAGAGAGAGAGAGAGCACCAAAGAGAGAGGACGGTTGACCTTCATTTAGCTTCACTTTGCTTATTCTAGGAGGTAGAGCATACTTTTTTAATTCTAGAAGGGACACTCTTTATCCACTGTGGTCTGAAATAGGGCCACCACATACATGTCATACCCTCTTTAGGCATTGGACATGGAGATCTCAGAAAGACCCCTATCTGACTGGTTTTTGTCACAGGCTGTTTCCTAGACATGCTTGATTTGATTCTTAGACGTGCAGGATTTTCCCACTGGCCTTGCAATTGTTGTTGAGAGCAGCCACAGCTCCAGACTGCAGTGGAAGGAGAAAGGAAGACAGCACATTTTCTTGATGATCCAGGGACGGCTCTGCTAGGGCAATTCTGGTGCCAAAGAAGAGATTCTAGTCTCCTAAAAAGAGAGCTCTGGATATGAAGCCGACATTGTCAAACCAAGCCAAAGGCAACCGGGTGAAATGGCATGACCGGCTGAGAAGGCTGCAGTTCTCAATTTCTTTGCAGAGCTCCCTATCTTTATGGTGTCAATAATCAGGTGTTGGTTTTGTTATCAGACAGGCCCTCTGTCTCAAAAGCTTGTAAATTTGCCCAGAGCCCCAAGGGCCTCTGATGACTATATGTCTAGACTAAAAGCACTGGGTCACCTCCTTGCTGCTGCTACTGTGACAAGCTGGCACAAAGAGTATGGCAGTCCGTGGGGATCTGGACTAATTCACTGTGGCAATCCAGCAAACGTTGTCAGAAAGAATTGCAGCTTCCACGTTGGCTGTGATCCCGAATCCAGGAGAAAAGCCACCAAACGCTCAGAGAAAAAGTACGGTAGCCTCAAACTCCTCTTGCTTCTGACATGGTTTAATTGGAGACTGTCAGTCACTGACCTCAGATGTCAAGGTCTGGGTCACCCACTGAATTTAGAGGGCATGAAGGTCCCTGGCTGCAGCCATGCACCTGGTGCACCTGTTCTGCAAGGCAGGTGGTGTGGAGGATGGATACTTTAGCAACAGCTGGAGTGCTTGCTGAAGAGTGAGAACATTATGCCAGGATGACATGTGGAGGAGGTTCGGGAAGAGAGGGCTAAGATGGATTAGAGGCAATAGGTGAACTGGTTAAATATACAGACATACAGAAGGAGGTGGCTTGAGTTCAAACCCTGATGTCCCTACTTACTGTGTGATTGTGGATTCTGTTTCCTTGTCTACAGAATGGGGATTGATGATAGTCCCTATCTCATATGTTTCTCCTGGGGGACTAAAGAAGATAATGAATATAAAGCAAACTGGATGTAAAGCCACAGCACACTTCCAGCACATAGGATGCACTCAGTAAATATTTGCTTCTATTCTTAGGGAATGAGTTGGTCAGAAGATCTGGCTTTGAATTGTGTGGCTCTACCACTTAACAGCTTTGTGTCTGAGTAGGTCCCTAAATCCATCTAAGCCTTCATGTCTTAAGTGTCTTAGTGATTGCCTTGAGGATCAAGTGAACAAAGATGTGGTATTGTAATGAGGACACACTAAAATGCCTGCAGTGTCCACAGCAGCTGTATCTGTAGGTTTCCAATGTGTGCATTAGGCAATGTGCCTTCATCAGTGCTGTAATATTGAACTGCTGGATCATATGGAAGAAGTATCCATTGCGTGGTGGGAAGGCTCTGAGCCTGTTAGTTTTCCAGGGCTGCCATAATAAACACCACAGGCTAAAAGTAGAGAAATCCATTTTTCTCCCTGTTCTAGAAAAAAGTTCCAGTTTCTTCTGAGGACCTCACTCCTTAGATTGTAAGTATCTTCACATGGTTTTCTCTCTGCATGTGTGTGTGTATCTTAATCTATTCTTATAAGGACTCCAACCATATTGAATTAGAACCCATCCTAAAGCCTCTTTTTTTTTTTTTGGACAGGCAGAGTGGACAGTGAGAGAGAGAGAGAGAGAGAGAGAGAAAGGTCCTCCTTTTCCTGTTGGTTCACCCCCCCAATGGCTGCTGCAGCTGGTGCGCCGCGCTGATCCGAAGCCAGGAGCCAGGTGCCTCCCTGGTCTCCCATGCGGGTGCAGGGCCCAAGCACTTGGGCCATCCTCCACTGCACTCCCGGACCACAGCAAAGAGCTGGACTGGAAGAGAAGCAACCAGGACAGAATCCAGCGCCCTGACCGGGACTAGACCCCGTGGTGCCGGCGCCGTAGGTGGAGAATTAACCTATTGAGCCACAGCGCTGGCCCTAAAACCTCTTTTGAATTCAGCTCTCCTTTAGAGACCCTAACTCCAAATACATAAGAGTAAATTTGGATACTGGGAGGAAATTTTTTTGAATAATGCCAAAATATCTTCTTGTGAACTCAAATTTTCCTTGAAGTTTCTTTTTATCCCCAAAATTTACATGGATATTACATTGTTCTTTGTGATGTGTTCATGTAAAATAATTTAAAAAATTTCTTGCCATTAGATGACTGAATTAAATACTATATTAGGTAATGCTAGCTATAACAAATAAGCTGCAAAATTCAGTGATGTGACACAATAAAAGCTTTTGTTGTTCAAGCATCAGTCCAGTGCAGTATTTCTGATCAGTGAGTGCTTTTGTCCAAAGTGAGGCAGGAATCCTGAAGCCAAGCTCCTCTCCTCTTCTGGTCTTCTCACCTGTGTCCATCAGCTTACCTTGTAACATACTTCCACAGCCTGGGTGGCTTAAATGACATACATTTGCTCTACAAGTTAAAGTTCAAGGTGCAGACAGGTTGGGAGGGAAGGATCTATTCCAGGTCTCTCTTCTTGTCTTATAGATAGTGGTCTTCTCCCTGTATCTCTTCACATCATTTTCCTTCTATTTCTGCCTATGTCCAAATTTCTCCCATTTGTGAGGACACCAGTCATATTGGATTAGGGACTCATGGTATTCTAATATGATCTCATCTTAACTAACTATGTCTTTAATAGTAATATTTTCAAAGAAGGTCACATTCTGAGGTACTAGGGGTTAGGATTTCAGCACATAAATTTTTAGGAGGCTATGACTCAGTGCATAACAGAGTCCTACCCCAGGGTTTTATTTTAATGGTGATGCTGTCAGTTTCATTAGTTTTAAATAGAAAGTGTACTGAATTAGATATCATGGCTATTGTGATCTAGTCAGCATTCACACAAATTAATGGAGTGATGTTAAGGAAATCCTTAATTTTAAGGTTTAACCCCTTAACTTTAAGATCTCAGTGTCCCCTTTTCTAATAGTCATTCTAGCATTAGCAACTTATAGTGATTTACATGCTGTCATCTTACTACCTATTCGTCTCATCATACTTCCACCTCTCCATCCACCCTTCCACACATCCATCTGTCTTATCATTCAATCAACAGGCATTTATTGAATACCTACAATGTTTCCAGCATTCAACCACTCTTTGGGAATATAAAGATGGATGAGACATAATCTCTTCCCTCAAGGCATTTGCTAGTCTAATGGGGGAGACAGAGCAGTAAAAAGTACACAGACTTTTTCTATTCCCTCTTCCACATTACAACAATTCAAATATTTGAGGAAGGATAACATTTTCCACCTTCTCTCTCCTGGTTTCATGTTTCTAGATTAAATATACTCCACTTTCTTTAACTATTCCTCACATAATGCAGCCTCCTCAATCTTTTAACTGAATGTGCCTAGTGTTTTCAACTTTTTTTAAAAAAAATTCAGAAATTAAAAAGAGCTTGTGTGAGGATACTGTAACTTGATTAGGAAACAGACAAGATTTATCCCCAGACCTATCTGATTCTCAAGGTCAATCTCATAAGCTCTGTGGTGAAGTATGTCTTTCAGTACCTTTTGTTCAAATCAAGATAGGAGGATTTTTTGGTACCTTTTCTCTTGAGCAGCTTAGCTATTCAAGTTCCCATGCAGGAGGAACTCACTGCCAGATTTCAGCCAGGAATAGGGGGTTTATACTTTGATGGGTGACTCTATGGTCCTGGGTCTAGCCTTGGCTTTTCCCTTCCAGGATATCATATATAGGGGCCAATGTTTGGGTGCAGCAGGTTGAGCCACTGCTTGTGTTGTTGGCATCCTATATCTGTGGCACTGCTGCTTCCAATCTAGCTCCCTGCTAATGTGTCTGGGAAGTAGTACATGATTCTCATGTTCTTGTGCCCCTCCCCCTCTCTGTGAAAGACCCAGATGGAGTCTCTGGGTCTTCAGCTTAGCCTAGACCTGCTGTTGTGACCTTCTAGAGAGTGAACCAGTGGATGGAAGATCCCTCTCTCCCTCTCCCTCTGCTTCTGTTGCTTGCCTTTAAAACACATACACAAATAAACTTTTTTCTTTAAGGTCTCATGCTTATTTTTTTTTGGCAGGGTGAATAGGCTTTGAAGGATATAATGTCTCCAATAAAACACAAAAGAGAATGATTTATAAACCACACAGTCAATTTACCATGGGAAATAGAACTGATTTTTTAAATCAGGAGCACTTCTTCAACCAGGCATTCCCTTGCTGTGGGGTCAGTCACTTAGAAGGACAAATAATAATTCAGAAGGTTGCTTGGTGAGCATAGAATTTACAGCAAACAGATTAGGTCTTGCCCAAGGGAAGTTTCTTTGGGCTAACATAACTTGGAGTTAATCCTTCTCTGCCCTACAGTTATTTCTGACTAAATTACTGGAATCCATCTTCTAGAATCACAGCATAATTTTCCTTGGTCACTGCAAGGAGCAGGCACACCAATTGCCTAACCTCCCAACACTCTGTAGGCAATATTTCTCTTTTGAAAATATCTATTATCAAAACTTCCCTTGTGACGTTGCTTCATGTTGTAACAGTCTAAATTATTGTTTATCTTTATCAGTTCACAGTGTAGGTTGTCTGCTCCTTAATAGTGCTTTGGTTGTATTGTATACTGTATGTGGGGTTTGAGTCATCCATTTCACAGAAGCTTGGAGGTTTGGGGCATGGCCTTAGCTAGAAGGATGAGCTCTAATTAGTCTAAGAAAATTCCATGAAAACTTACTCTCCAAGTCAGTGACATGATCCGTTTTGGAATGCCAGGCCTAAGCTGCATGTCACTCCCATGGTCTAGGGAATTTTACTTTTTAAATCTGGATAAATGGGATATGAAGGTAAATTTGGGAGAAGGAAGCTTCTGGAAAAAGCTTATTTGCTTTTAAAGAGGGAGCCGTATGGGAACAAGTCATACGGTTACATCCATTTTTCCCACCCAAAGTGTCTATGGAAGAAGAAAGAAGAAAGAGCCAAGAGCAGTGCAAGGAGATGGGGCTGGAGTCATTGCACTGAGTCAAAGCTGAAGCCCAGCTTCACTTAAGTGATCAAATATCCCTCTTTGTAGGAGCAAGTATAATTTAAGTTTTCTGATACATCCAGCTTAAACCACATCAATTTAAGGATGACTTTCTCAAATCCATCTCAAATTCACAAACTATCAGAAAAAGTTCTACAGATTTCTAAACTTATCCATCACATGTGAACTGTTGCTATTCTTATTTCAATGATTCAAGTCTTCAAACAGGCATTAGATTATGGGGTCCACTTTACCTTTGGTGTAATTACTGTAATCATCATTAATCTGGTCATAGATCACAGAAACATCAGCATAGCCATTCCTCTGGGTTCAAGGCAGTAGCTGGCCTATAAGTATACCTATAGATCAGTGGAATACGTCATTCCTCACAACTATAAGTTTATCAGTTCCAAAAGTCTGCCCTAGATCTCACCCTGGCAACAAGAGTGCGGCTATTAAGCACTATTCTGAACAGACATGGTCACAGTGCTTTATCACCTCTAGATCCCCTGCCATATCAAATTTAGTAGCCTAACAATCAGAATCTGACTAGAACTACATGGGCTATCAAAGTGTTGGTTCCCAATGAAGTTAAGAGCCTGTGCCTGAGTGTACCAACATGCTACTTTCTTCACAGAAATAATCTATAGTGAAAAAAAATCAGTTGAACTAAACAATGAACTTTGTGACCTAATTAACTCTAATTAACTTATCTTCTAGAATAAGCTTCTCATCTTGCTATGGGTCAGTGTTAAATATTTCACAATTTGACAGCTGGTCTGTAGTCGTCACTTTGAAAAGCAATGGATATGGTTCTGAGCAAACCATTCATGCATCCATTTAATTAACATTTAGTTAACCGAGGGGTGGAAGTCACATAAGAATATCATTGAGAATTGTCTTTATGTCAACTCTTCATGTCCAACCAAACATCATGTATCCCTCTACATTTCTGCTGCCATTAGCTTGATTCAGGTGTTCACTGCTATCTGAAATGCTGACATTTTCATGTTGCCAGTGTTTTGCTCTACAGTTTATAATGTGATATTAAAAATTATATATATTTATGTGTATAGATACCTCTATCAATACAGACACAAATATATATGTGTATATCTATATCTATACACACACAAATATAAATGTATTTGTTTGTTCAAGATGCTCTCTAACTTATGATCATGAAAGTTACTAGGGTGGACTTTTAGCCAAATATACCACAAATCCATGTTAGAGGCTTGTATTGCAAATGTTCTCAGTTAATGAGCCTTCTGCTGTGCTATTCTCAGATAAATGTGTTCTTTAACTTGCAGAGTTCCCTCTGTGGATTTTGTTACAAAAATGTGTGGACTGGACATCAAGTTTGACTCTTACTCGTGGCAAATGATAATGCTGGATCTGTGGCAATGAGACAAAAGATGTTAAATGTTAGATGTTAAAATGTAGGTTCTGCAGCAGTTCGTGTCTTTTAAGGAAATGACTCAGGAAAGAAGTCATGAAAAGGAGGGCAAATGTCTTTTGAAATCATGAAAAATATCCTGGTTATCCCTGACACCTTGGAGAACTGACCACCAACTGTGTGGATGACAGTAGAGGGGAGTTGTGGTCAGAAGAATGCCATGGTTTCAGACGATCAGATGAGAAAAGAAGTGCCTCTGTACTTGTGGGATTCTGGTACCTCTTTTCTCTAGGAGTGATGCTTTATTGATGCCTATGTGGTAATTAAAATTAAACCTAGGATCCACCAGTGATTCTTTAGCTTAAATAGTTGTTTCTAAAATTTTAGATGCTTAATATGGTAATCTCTCAGTCCCTTATTTTTTTAAAAGCTGAAACTTTATTTTGTTATTATTTTGCATAAATCTTACACATTTCGTATTCTCTTTTTTTAAAAAGGTTTTTTTTTTAAATATATATTTGAAAGGCAGAGTTACAGACAGACAGAGGGAGGGAGGGAGAGAGAGAGTTCTTCCATCCACTGGTTCACTCCCCAAATGGCTGCAATGACCAGAGCTGGACCGATTGGAAGCCAGGAGCCAGGAGCTTCTTCTGGGTCTCCCAGTTGATGCAGGGGCCCAAGCACTTGGGCCATCTTCTACTGCTTTCCTAGGTCAGAGCAGAGAGTTAGATCTGAAGAAGAGCAGCTGAGGCACGAAACGGTGCCCATATGGGGTGCCAGCACTGCAGGCTGAGGCTTAGTTGACTACGCCACAGCTCTGGCCACTTGTATTTTCTTTTGTTTTATATCTGGCAATGCCATTAAGCATATTCAAATTCTCTATGATAACTTTTTGATTCATTATGATGCACATCAACTCTATTATTCTGTAATATGATGATATCTTTGGTAGACAGGTTGTATGATACAACCTTATTTGTGAGAATGGCTGATAATATTTTAGAGAAATAAGATTAATGGTGAGCTATTAACTCTTCTAACTACCTTACTGCTTTATATAGCTAAAGTAATCAACCATGTTTTATGGTATAGAAACAGGATATACATTCCAGGTATTTATTTCAATATCCAGACATTTAGCATGTAATAAATGTGTAATTTCAAATTAGTCTAGAAATAATAAATTAGTTGAAAATGGTATTGAGGGGACTGGAATTCTGGTGAAGCATGTTAAGCTGTCACTTTTGTCGCCAGCATCCCATGTGGGCACCGCATTATGTCCCAACTGCTCCACTTCCCATACAGCTCCCGGCTAATATTTCTGGAAAAGCAGCAGCAGATGGCCCAAGTAGTTAGGTCACCAATGTGGAATCCCATGAAGAAGTTTCTGGATTCCACCTAGAATCTGCCTGGTGTAGCCCTGGCTGACGCCATTTGGGGAGAGAATCCAGAGGATGGAAGGTCTCTCTCTTTCTCTGTCTCTCCCTTTCTCTGTATAACTTTGTCTTTCAGATAAATAAATAAATCTTTAAAAAGTGGGATTGGGACAATTATCCAATCTTTAATAACAAAAAATACTGGTTCATTTCTATTTCATATGATTAACCCCAAATATATTAATGAAGTACTAGAAAATGTGAAAGAAATGAATATTTATATAATAGTGTTTATTTTTTCTACAAGTCCATTATCAAAGTGGAAGTTCTCTTCTCCCTTCAGAGAAAGGTACTTCCTTCTTTGATGGCCAAGAGGAGCAATTTTTTTTTTTATTTTTAGATTATTTATTTATTTATTTGAAAGGTAGAGTTACAGACAGTGAGAGGGAGAGACACAGATAAAAGTCTTCCTTCCTTTGGTTCACTCCCCAGATGGCCGCAACGGCTGGAGCTGCGCCGATCTGAAGCCAGGAGCCAGGAGCTTCTTCCGGGTCTCCCATGTGGGTTCAGGGGCCCAAGGACTTGGGCCATCTTCTACTTCTTTCCCAGGCCATAGCTGAGAGCTGGACTGGAAGAGGGGCAGATGGGAGTAGAACCAGCGTCCATATGGGATGCAGAAGATTAACCTACTGAGCCATGGAGCCGGCCCCCCTAATATTGGGTTTCAAAATGAGATATTAAAGCCTTAAAATTGATAATTTGTATACATAAAAATTTAAGACTTCTGAATTTTAAATACACTCCAACCCCATAAAGTACAAGAAGATGGTTATTATGAGAGAAGCAGAAAGTAATCAATGTTGGGGAGGTTGTGGAGCAATTGGAATGTCTGCACTGTTGCTGGCAATATAGGATGGTACAGCTACTGTGGAAAAGAGTTTGACAGTTCCTTAAACAACAAAAATATGATCCAGCAATTCCATTTTTGGATACAGTTTATATTTAAAAATATTGAAAGCAGTGACTTGAAGAGGTATTTGCACACCCATGTTCAAAGCAGCATTATTCACCAGAGCCAACGTGTGGAGGTAACCCAAATGTCCATTGGCAGATAAGTGGTTCGACAAAAGGTGGTATACATGTAATAGAATATTATTCATCCTTTAAAGGGAAGAAAACTCTGTTATATGCTACAGTGTAGATGAATGCAAAGACACTATGTTAAGTCAAATAAGCCAATTGCAAAGGGACAAATACTACATGATACTATACAAATGCTATATGATTTCACTCATCTGAGGTATGTAGTGTAATGAAGTTCTTAGAGAAAGAATTTGGATGGTGATTTCTAGGGCCTATGGGAAGAGAGAAACGGTGGTTATTTTTGGATGGGCGGAGAGTTTCAGTTTTGCATGATGAAAGAGTTCTTCACATGGATGGTAGTGATAGTTGTACAATATGTGAATGTACTTAATGCCACCAAATGTACATTTTTTAACTTTTATTTAATGAATATAAATTTCCAAAGTACAGCTTATGGATTACAGTGGCTTTTTCCCCCCAAAAACTTCCCTCCCACCCACAATTCTCCCCTTTCCTGCTCCCTCCAATTCTTTTTATATACAGAAGATCAATTTAGTATATATTAAGTAAAGATTTCAACAGTTTGCACCCACACAGAAACACAAAGTGAGAAACACTGTTTGAGTACTAGTTATAGCATTAAATCACAATGTACAACACATTAAGGACAGAGATCCTACATGAGGAGTAAGTGCACAGTGACTCCTGTTGTTGATTTAACAAATTGACACTCTTGTTTATGGCGTCAGTAATCTCCCTAGGCTCTTGTCATGAGTTGCCAAGGCTATGGAAGCCTTCTGGGTTCGCCGACTCTGATCATATTTAGACAAGGTCCTAGTCAAAGTGGAAGTTCTCTCCTCCATTCAGAGAAAGGTACCTCCTTCTTTGATGGCCCCATTCTTTCCACTGGGATCTCACTCGCGGAGATCTTTCATTTAGTTTTTTTTTTTTTTTTTTTTTTTTTTTTTTTTGCCAGAGTGTCTTGGATTTCTATGCCTAAAGTACTCTCATGGGATTTTCAGCCAGATCCAAATGCCTTAAGGGCTGATTCTGAGGCCAGAGTGCTGTTTAGGGCATCTGCCATTCTGTGAGTCTGCTCTGTATCATGCTTCCTATGTTGGATCGTTCTCTCCCTTTTAAATTCTATCAGTCAGTATTAGCAGACACTAGTCTTGTTTATGTGATCCCTTTGACTCTTAGTCCTATCATTATGATCAATTATGAACTGAAACTGATCACTTTGACTAGTGAGATGGCATTGGTACATGCCACCTTGATGGGATTGAATTGGAATCCCCTGGCACGTTTCTAACTCTACCATAGTGGTAAGTCCGATTGAGCATGTGCCAAACTGTACATCTCCTCCCTCTCTTATTCCCACTCTTATATTTAACAGGGATCACTGTTCAGTTAAGTTTCAACACTTAAGAATAATTGTGTATTAATTACAGAGTTCAACCAATAGTATTAAGTAGAACAAAAAAATACTTAAAGGGATAAAGTATTAAGTTCACAATTTACAAATTGTGAACAAGCTAAATTTTTGTAATGTGTGTTTTATAGCAATTGAAAAAATAAGCAGAGGAGGAAGAAAGATGCTTAGGATTAAGAGCACAGGTTTTATTCCTACTCATCTTTCTTCCTACTGGTTCAATGACTTTGGGCAAATTTGTTAAACTCTCTTTGCTAGATTTTTGTCTTGTTTTGAAGGCTCAGTGAGGTAATTCCTGTAAAGTGTTTCTTTACAGTGCATGGAATACAATAAATGTTAAGTATATGCTGCCTACTCTCTTTTGTTAGAAGTAGAATGATGAACAGATATAGACTTGTAGACATGATGTATAAAGAAATCTAACAAGCCAGTAAGAAAATGGTAGAAACCTTAGTGTTTATACTCTAGACATATTATATATTTCTGATTTCAAGGAATGAAGACATTTCTGGGTTAGCTTAAGCATTTGCTACTTTTTGAAGAATTAATAAGAAAAGTCAAGTCTTCAAGACATCCAAGAACAGCACAAGATTAGAAATAGGTCTAGGGATCCTGACAGTAGAATATCCATCTCAGTGCTCTGTCCTTAAAGTGATGTGTCTCCCTTGTTTAGTCTCAGTCTCGTTTCTCTCATGCAATAAATCACAGACTGACTCCTTTATTTATTTTATCTACATCGTCGCTTTTACTAACCTCCTATTTGTGCTTCCTCATACCTTTGTGTCCTCATGGCTTTGATTTGCTCCTGACTGTCTTGGCTCTTATTCAGAGTTCTGCTGCTCATAGCCTGATTCTCTTCCTCTTCCCATTTGTACAAATCAAATTCTTAGAAGTAACATATGATTGGGGCTTTCCTTGTTTTGACAAGACTCTTATTGGACCTTTCTTTGATTCTGGTGAAGATTTTTATATCAAGTCATTTTGATGCTCATTGCTTTTGGCTGCATTTTTGCCATTTGAGCTGCCTTATTCCAATCAGCTATGCTCTGGGTGGTAAACTACTGTGGAGTTCAAAGTACTATTATCTAGATTTGCATCTACAAGAAGGGTTATTTTCATTTTCTGAATATTCTTTTTATTAATCCCTTTTGGAGTGACTAGATGATTGGATTTTTTTCTAGTTAAAGATTTTATGACTCCTCATTTTTTTTATTTTTATTTTTTTATTTTATTTATTATTTTTTTGACAGGCAGAGTGGACAGTGAGAGAGAGACAGAGAGAAAGGTCTTCCTTTTGCCGTTGGTTCACCCTCCAATGGCCGCCGCGGTAAGCGCACTGCGGCCGGCGCACCGCGCTGATCCGATGGCAGGAGCCAGGTGCTTCTCCTGGTCTCCCATGGGGTGCAGGACCCAAGCACTTGGGCCATCCTCCACTGCACTCCCTGGCCACAGCAGAGAGCTGGCCTGGAAGAGGGGCAACTGGGACAGGATCGGTGCCCCGACCGGGCCCAACTGAAAAATCAAAGGACCTATGTCTCTCATCTTATAGAGACACCAACTAATCAGGCTATTTGGATTATATTAGAAGTACTGTCAAGATGTGATATGGTACCAAACTTTAAGTTTCTATAATGGAAAATGCTATTAATACAAATGTTTGAGAATTAAAAAGTCTAATGATCTTGTGTTACTAGACATGATAGTTATCTTAATGAGAAAGCCCCAGAGGCCTAAATGGTTAAATACTTGTAAAATCCTACAGGTACTTTCAAAAATACTGTGAAGTGGGCAGGTGCCTCTTGTTGGTTGATGAGTTTATAATTTTATTTTATTTTATTTTTTTTTAACTTTTATTTAATGAATATAAATTTCCAGTGTACACCTTATGGATTACAATGGCTTCCCCCCCCCCATAACTTCCCTCCCACCCGCAACCCTCCTCTCTCCCGCTCCCTCTCCCCTTCCATTTGCATCAAGATTCATTTTCAATTCTCTTTATATACAGAAGATCAATTTAGTATAAAGATTTCAACAGTTTGCACCCACATAGAAACACAAAGTGAACATACTGTTTGAGTACTAGTTATAGCATTAAATCACAATGTACAGCACATTAAGGACAGAGATCCCACATGAGGAGCAAGTGCACAGTGGCTCCTGTTGGTGACCCAACAAATTGACACTCTAGTTTATGGCGCCAGTAACCATCCTAGGCTGTCGTCATGAGTTGCCAAGGCTATGGAAGCCTTCCAAGTTTGCCGACTCTGCTCATATTTAGACAAGGTCATAAAAGACAGAGTGAGGATAGTAACCAATGATCCTAAGAGAGGCATTAACCAGCTCTGAACAATTATACAGCATTAAGTGGGGAAGAGGACCATCAGTACACACAGGTTGGGAGTAGAGCCATTGGTGGTAGAGTAGAGGTTATGATTACAAAGGAATGAGGCCCAAGTACGTTAGACAGGGTCTAGAACAAAGGACAGAGTCATTATTAGAGGAGCTAAGAAAGGTGCTGTCTAAGCTACAATTAAGTTTTCTGATTGAGAGGCAAATAGAACCTGATAGAAGGAGCTTGATAATAATCTGTTGGGCTTTAGGCCTTGTAAGTTAAGAGGCCCAGACCTACCTATCTCTTCACATGGGGTATATCCAAAGGGAGGTGTGAACCTCCTAGGGGAAGGCACTCTGTTGACTTTCATGACTTGGCTGGCCTGGGAGGAGAGCTGGCCAGGTAAAGGCAGGGGGCATCTCTAACAAGAAATTTACAGTTCTGCCTGCAATGTTGCTGACCCTACTTGACCATCCCCTCAGCTGCAGTGGTCACTTTGGAAGTTGGGCTGAGTGAAGGGCTTTTCAGCTTAGAGCCAATAAGATCTGTGGCTCTGACCTGGGCATCCTTCGACTCCAGGGCAGGTCCATTTCCAGTGATCCAACTCTTGGCAGAGCTGCCAGGGCTCTTCACAAGCTGACTTCTGCTGAAGCCCAGGCTTACCACATTGAAAGCCACTGCAGTGGACTGGCCTGTTGGGTCTCCTTGAGGGCAGATCACTGTACAGATCAGCCATTAATAGGCCTGCCACCCATTGCTTCTGATGCCTAGCTTTCTTTTCCTCCTGGTTTGTGTTCAAGCAGACCAGAGGATGCAAGTCAAGGGAGTGCTCAAGTCCCATCTCTAATCTTCTGTGGCCTGAACTACAAGTCTATAGTCACAGGCATGTTCTGTAGTAGTTTTTCTAAGGTAGACAATGCCCATGAGGAAAATTATATTCTCACTTTAAAACTTTCTTTCCCTTTGGTCTGAAAGGGAGTTTTTTTCTGCTTACTGTATACTTTGCTGATGGCGAAGTGAATCTAGCTATGAGATTATTATTTAAGTTCTTATTTCGGCTATGCTATTACAGAAAAATGTTAGCCATCTCTTTTATAAGGTCTAAAGATTAAATTGTGTGTCCTACAGATTCCTTCATAATAGAATTAGTTTCCTACCTTGAAGAGAATAGAGAAATGAAAGAACAAGTTGGGCTTAGAATAGAGAAATGAGGGGGCAAGTCCTAGATCGCTTGCTGACAATAGCAATATCACATGAATACTTAGCAAACAGTTTCAACCATTAGATAACAACTTAAGAAAACATTTACCAGAAGGTCCAATGCCTTCTATAAATTTTAAGAATCATGTATTTGAAAATACCTCTTAAATATCTAACATGGTGTAGTTTTTTTAACCAGTAAACTTAAGCACAACCATATAAAATGTTTTTAGTTTCTTTCTACCAACAAGTTTAAAACATATGATACACAGATTCAGGTCACACAAATGAAATGAAACAACTAGTGGAACAAGAAACGGTGATAGTGACGAGAAATCATAATGAAATGAAGAATTCAATAGATCAAATGACAAACACATTAGAGAGCCTTAAAAACAGAATGGGCGAAGCAGAAGAGAGAATATCAGACTTAGAAGACAGAGAACAGGAAAGGAAACAGGCAAACCTAAGAAAAGAAGAAGAAATTAGAAATCTAAAAAATATTGTCAGGAATCTACAGGATACTATAAAAAAACCCAACATTCGGGTTCAAGGAGTTCCTGAAGGCATGGAGAGCGAGAAAGGATTAGAAGGCATTTTCAGTGAGATACTAGCAGAAAATTTCCCAGGTTTGGAGAAGGACAGAGGCATCTTAGTACAGGAAGCTTATAGAACCCCTAATAAACATGACCAAAAGAGATCCTCACCACGACACGTCGTAATCAAACTCACCACAGTGAAACAGAAAGAAAAGATCCTAAAAGGTGCAAGAGAGAAACGTCAGATTACTCTTAGAGGATCTCCAATTAGACTCACAGCAGACTTCTCATCAGAAACCCTACAAGCTAGAAGGGAATGGCGAGACATAGCCCAGGTACTAAGAGAGAAAAACTGCCAGCCCAGAATACTATATCCTGCAAAGCTCTCATTTGTGAATGAAGGTGAAATTAAGACTTTTCATAGCAAACAGAAACTGAAAGAATTTGTTGCCACTCATCCTGCCCTGCAAAAGATGCTTAAAGATGTGTTACACACAGAAACACAGAAACATGGTAACCAATATGAAAGAAGGTAAAGGAAGGAAACCTCACAGCAAAAGATCACAGGAAGCTCAATTTCTCTTTGACATAGAATTAAACTCTGATGCTCTGTTAAAGGAATGTGTTACAGTAATCTATGATGTTCTCTTGATGTCTGTTAAATTCTAATTGTTCAAAAACAGCTGAATTTTTATTAAGAGCTATGGGTTATTTAAATATGTGCTTATTTTCAAAGATTTGAATAATCACCTGTAACAATGATCAAATTTGGTCTATATTATGTCATGATTTTAAGGAATCTTATTTCAACCAGATATTTTGGATTTCGAGCCTTCTTGGCATTCTTGACAGGCATTCAAAAAATCAAAGTTTCAAACAATCTGGTCTCTAAAATTTCCAGTAAATCCTGGACTTTGGTTTTTCCAGTTTGGGCCCAACTGAAAAATCGAAGGACCTATGTCTCTCATCTTATAGAGACACCGACTAATCAGGCTATTTGGATTATATTAGAAGTACTGTCAAGATGTGACATGGTACCAAGTTTTAAGTTTCTATAATGGAAAATGCTATTGATACAAATGTTTGAGAATTAAAAAGTCTAATGATCTTGTGTTACTAGACATGATAGTTATCTTAATGAGAAAACCCCAGAGGCCTAAAGGGTTCAATAATTGTAAAATCCTACAGGTGCTTTCAAAAATACTGTGAAGTAAGCAAGTGCCTCTTGTTGGCTGATGAGTTTATAATTTTAAACATGGCGACTTAAAGTCTTTTGTCATCCACAGTTATATATGATTTGCTGCTCATAAAACTAAAGCGTTGTTGGTTCTGTGTTTAGCTGCCCTCCTATAGGTTCCTATGGACTTTTTCCAGACACTTCTATTGTATTCAGTACTTTGGGATGGCTCTGTAAACAGATGAAGCCAATAATGTATTAACAGTACCAACTGAGAGAAAGTATGGTTAACTGAGGTTACTAAAAACAAAAAGCAATTCAAATCAATTGGCAATCTACAAAAAGAGTTAAAGATTTTAAAAGCTATTATTAAAATTGCTATATTGGTCTATTATGCTGTGTTATATGTGTGTACATATTGTATGTCCACATGGGGAAATTTTATTAAGAGTTTTATTTTAAATGGCTTTTAGATAAGATTGTCCATAAATTTAAGCTGCTAAAATCAATCAAAGATACATTTTAATTTGTGTGACCTGAATCTGTGTATCATATGTTTTAAACTTGAGGGTAGAAAGAAACTAAAAACATTTTATATGGTTGTGCTTAAGTTTACTGGTTAAACAAACTACACCATGTTAGATATTTAAGAGGTGTTTTCAAATACATGATTCTTAAAATTTATAGAAGGCATTGGACCTTCTGGTAAATGTTTTCTTAAGTTGCTATCCAATGGTTGAAACTGTTTACTAAGTATTCATGTGATATTGCTATTGTCAGCAAGCGATCTAGGACTTGCTCCCTCATTTCTCTATTCTAAGCCCAACTTGTTCTTTCATTTCTCTATTCTCTTCAAGGTAGGAAACTAATTCTATTATGAAGGAATCTGTAGGACACACAATTTAATCTTTAGACCTTATAAAAGAGATGGCTAACATTTTTCTGTAATAGCATAGCCGAAATAAGAACTTAAATAATAATCTCATAGCTAGATTCACTTCGCCATCAGCAAAGTATACAATAAGTAGAAAAAACCTCCCTTTCAGACCAAAGGGAAAGAAAGTTTTAAAGTGAGAATATAATTTTCCTCATGGGCATTGTCTACCTTAGAAAAACTACTACAGAACATGCCTGTGACTATAGACTTGTAGTTCAGGCCACAGAAGATTAGAGATGGGACTTGGGCACTCCCTTGACTTGCATCCTCTGGTCTGCTTGAACACAAACCAGAAGGAAAAGAAGCTAGGCATCAGAAGCAATGGGTGGCAGGCCTATTAATGGCTGATCTGTATAGTGATCTGCCCTCAAGGAGACCCAACAGGCCAGTCCACTGCAGTGGCTTTCAATGTGGTAAGCCTGGGCTTCAGCAGAAGTCAGCTTGTGAAGAGCCCTGGCAGCTCTGCCAAGAGTTGGATCACTGGAAATGGACCTGCCCTGGAGTCGAAGGATGCCCAGGTCAGAGCCACAGATCTTATTGGCTCTAAGCTGAAAAGCCCTTCACTCAGCCCAACTTCCAAAGTGACCACTGCAGCTGAGGGGATGGTCAAGTAGGGTCAGCAACATTGCAGGCAGAACTGTAAATTTCTTGTTAGAGATGCCCCCTGCCTTTACCTGGCCAGCTCTCCTCCCAGGCCAGCCAAGTCATGAAAGTCAACAGAGTGCCTTCCCCTAGGAGGTTCACACCTCCCTTTGGATATACCCCATGTGAAGAGATAGGTAGGTCTGGGCCTCTTAACTTACAAGGCCTAAAGCCCAACAGATTATTATCAAGCTCCTTCTATCAGGTTCTATTTGCCTCTCAATCAGAAAACTTAATTGTAGCTTAGACAGCACCTTTCTTAGCTCCTCTAATAATGACTCTGTCCTTTGTTCTAGACCCTGTCTAGCGTACTTGGGCCTCATTCCTTTGTAATCATAACCTCTACTCTACCACCAATGGCTCTACTCCCAACCTGTGTGTACTGATGGTCCTCTTCCCCACTTAATGCTGTATAATTGTTCAAACCTGGTAAATACCACTCTTAGGATCATTGGTTACTATCCTCACTCTGTCTTTTATGACCTTGTCTAAATATGATCAGAGTCGGCAAACTTGGAAGGCTTCCATAGCCTTGGCAACTCATGACGACAGCCTAGGATGGTTACTGGCACCATAAACTAGAGTGTCAATTTGTTGGGTCAACAACAGGAGCCACTGTGCACTTGCTCCTCATGTGGGATCTCTGTCCTTAATGTGCTGTACATTTTGATTTAATGCTATAACTAGTACTCAAACAGTATATTTCACTTTATGTTTCTATGTGGGTGCAAACTGTTGAAATCTTTATACTAAATTGATCTTCTGTATATAAAGAGAATTGAAAATGAATCTTGATGCAAATGGAAGGGGAGAGGGAGCGGGAGAGGGGAGGGTTGCGAGTGGGAGGGAAGTTATGGGAGGGGGAAGCCATTGTAATCCATAAGGTGTACACTGGAAATTTATATTCATTAAATAAAAGTTTAAAAAAAAAGAAAATGGAAAAAAAAAAGACAGAATTACAGAGAGACAGGAGCAGAGATAGGTCTTCCATTCGCTGGTTTATTTCCCAGGTGGCCACATCGGCCAGAGCTCTGCTGATCTGAAGCCAGGAGCCAGGATTCTCTTCCGGGTCTCCCATGTGAGTGCCGGGGCCCAAGAAGTTGGGCCGTCTTCCACTACTTTCACAGGCAATAGCAGAGAGCTGGCTCAGAAGTGGAGCAGCTGGGATTTGAATTGGTGCCCATATAGGATGCTGGCCCTGCGGGTGTCGTCTTTACCTGCTATGCCACAGTGCCAGCCTCTGTTGGGATTCTGAGAAAGTGAGATGGCTAAGGTCTAACTATCAGTTTGAGTGTAAGTTTCTTGTACATATGAGCAGATGTGACACCTTTATTCACAGCATGTCATACTGCTTTATGTACTGGCATTACTGTCTTCCTCCACAGTTCCTTCACTATGAAATGTTTCCCTCTCACTAGAAAAATAAGCAAATTTTCTTGTTATCTTTTGGTTATGAGAGGGGGTGCTTTTTTCATGGAGAACAATTAAATGTAATATAAAACTACAGTGTCGAAGTAAGATGATCTTTTTATGCAAATACCACCTTATAGTTTTTAACCATCTGTTCTTAATTGAGCTTGCAAGAGATTATCTTCATATTCTCAGAGACATACTGTGACTGCTTAGGTACATAGTGGAGAGCTTAAAAAAGTAAGGATCAACATCATAGATGTTAAATTAGTCAAATGAAAAATTGCTCTTGTGGTTTGTGCATGAAAGATGGAACTGAATTCAAGAGAAGCAGGAGATACTCTTAACCTCAATGGTGGAAATAGTTAAAGATATACTATGGTGATTCTATTTGAGAACCTTAATATATGCATGCCATATAGGAAGATACAATTGTTTCCATAGCAATAAGATATTTCTGTTTCTTCTTATTTGTCATGAATTAGAGTTTATTTTTCATGAATTAGAGTTTATTTTTCTCCAAGACCACCAGAAATTTTGAAAAGAAAGACTATGAAGAGATTCATAAAGCACATCCTATGTCCTATCATTGTCTAGAAAAGTCAATTTTTTAAAATTTTTATTTTTTATTTGACAGGTAGAGATATAGACAGTGAGAGAGAGAGAGACAGAAAGGTCTTCCTTCCATTGGTTCACCCCCCAAATGGCCGCTATGGCTGGTGCTGTGGCTATCTGAAGCCAGGAGCCAGGAGCCAGGTGCTTCTTCCTGGTCTTCCATGCAGGTGCAGGAGCCTAAGAACCTGGGCCATCCTCCACTGCCCTCCCGGGCCACAACAGAGAGCTGGACTGGAAGAGGAGCAAGCGGGACTAGAACCCAGTGCCCATATGGGATGCTGGTGCTGCAGAGGGAGGATTAACCAAGTGAGCCACGGTGCTGGCCCCGTCAATATCTTTTTAATTTAAAAACTTGCAACTAGCTTGGTGATGAAGATACTATGGCTTGCTCAGGACGAGACTCCATGAGCATTCACAGAATAAGTCTGAATCCTAGAGTGCAGAGCAAAGCTGGGTAAGACTCTGGGGCAACAGAGTTAGTGGCATTTCTGGAGTGCACAGCAAGTTTTGGAGCATGTGACCTATGTGTAGTAAGACACATTTATAGACTGACAGAAGAAATATCAGTATGGTTCTTGGTCTGACTACGGAGAAGCTGCATAAATAAACTATCCTGTTTGGAATTTGTTTTGTTCCTTTTTCTCTCCTTTTAACACTATAAAATTTCATGAAAACCACAGAGTTGGAAAGGACCATGAAGATCCAATGTCTGCAGTGTTTGCAAATTAAGAAATGCAGGCTCAGAGAGGTTAACTAAGTTTCCCAGGGAAACCCAGCTTGTAACAGATCAATTCAGGATGGAGAATAAGATCTACAATATGATTGCCATTCTAAAATACTGTACAGAGCTTTGCAACCTATTGTGCTTGTGAAAGTAGTGATTCATTTTACTCTGTATTACTGAAACAATTCTTCCAACATTTGTTACTGTTTTTCAAGGCTTGTGATGTTGTTTTTTCTGCTTTTTATTGGGCAACCTTGATTTTTTTTTTTTTTTTGCAAATGGACAGAGAACTTCCTTGGAGTCTTCTTCCTGCATGTTTTGCAAAGTAATTGTGGGTTATAGATGCACATATTATGGGATCAGCAGCTTGCTTTGTGTCAGAGGGAGAAAAATGTAGTTGTGTATTCACTGCATGTTGGTAATGACCCAAGACTGCAAGTCAAAACATCTGGATTATGGTCCCACCTCTGCATTAATGAGCTCTGTGTTCTGAGTCTCAATTTCCTTATCTGACCAAAGAAAGTTTCAGCTACATGATCTCCAAGGGCCCTACAAGATGGACTAGCACCATATTCTACATCAGGAAAAAGTCAGAGAAGCTTTAGTCTATACTTGTTCCAGGACTGTCATGGGCTAAACGTTTTAAAAAGCTTGAATCTGCTTAGTCTCAGTTCACTAAGAAATTGCAAAAATTCTCATTTCACAGTGAGCTTTAGGTTTTCTTGCTCACAAAGCTGTTGTCTAACTTGAACTTTCAAACAGTAGGGAGTGAGTGCATTTCCCTTAATATGTGTGGTCCTACTGAACTCCAGATTCTACTAATGGAAGTGTGGTGCGATGGTACTTTTGCAGGTGTTATTTTCTTCTGTCTTGCATCCTTCTACTCTGCTGTGGCTTGACAAACTCTTATTCATCCTTTAAGGTCCAACTCAAATGTCATCTCCTCCAGAACTCTCCCATAAACATTTCAGCTGTCAGCTAAATCAGTATTCAATGATCACCTACCATATACAAAGCATCCTGTCACAGATGGTCACAGAACCAACACTCATAGCTTGGTAGGGAAGACTGACATCAAGTAAGTCATTGTAAATAAATAGTAATCGCGAGAATGCAAAGTGACCAGCAAGAAATCACTGAATGCATTTGGAGGGTCTAGAGGAGGAAGCTAAACTATATCAGAATTAGTGGCTGTCTTTCCTGGGTTCCCCATAACACTTATTGCATGCATCTATCATGATTCAAATTACATCACAGTCTTTCCAGTATTCTGGGTTTATACACTCATATATATCTCCTTGTCTAAATCAGTGTGGTCCCATATGGTAGTCACTAGCTAGCCACATATGATTATTTAAATTTAAAGTGATTGAAGTAAAGGTAAATTAAGTTCTTCAGCATACTACCGTATTTCCAGTGCTCAGTAGTCCTGTGTTCTAGTGGCTACCATATTGGATCACATGGGTGGAGAACATTTCCATCATTTCAGAGAGTTCTATTGAACAGTGCTGCTCTAGGCTGTGAAGTCCTCAATGGAAAATATGATGTTTCAGTCATCTTTGTAACCTTAGCACCTGCAAACGGGAGTTTTATTATTCAACAAATATTTGTGTATGTTCAGGAGCAAAAAAAAAAATTTGGTCTTGCCTTCACAGAGCTTACACTTTAGTTTCATTGAAGGGGAATTAGGTAATCAGTAAATCAACAAGTAAACACGTAATATGTTAGATGGTGATGAATACTGCAATGGGTTAGATGTAGTTTTTCTTCACAAAATTCAAGTTAAAATTTGTTCCTCACTGGCATTGTGGAGCAGCATGTAAAACCACCGCCTTTGAATCGGGCAACCCATATGGGCATCGGTTCAAGACTCGGCTGCTCCACCCCTGATTCAGCTCCCTGCTGATGTGCCTGGGAAAGCATCGGAAGACCTGGAAGAAGCTCCTGATCTGTGGCTCCTGGCTTCAGATCAGAGCAGCTCTGGCCGTCGTGGACATCTGGGGAGTGAACCAGCAGATGGAAGACTTCTCTCTCTCTCTACTTCTGCCTCTCTGTAATTCTGCCTTTCAAATAAATACATAAAAACAAAACAAAACAAAAGAAGTTTGTGAAACAATAGTTAAGGTACAGAATCAACCTAGATGTCCATCAACTGATTACTGGATAAAGAAAATGTGGTATATATGCAGTACGGAATACTACTCTATCATAAAAAGAATGACATCTTGCCTTTTGCAACAAAATGGATGCAACCATTTTGCTTACTGAAACAAGCCACACCCAAAAAAGACGAATATCACATTTTTGGCTGACATATAGAGTACAAAAACCAATTCAAAGTATATGAATGAAATTGACATCCTGGGATTTAATTATTGTTTACAGCCTTTGTCTATATTCCTGCTGAATAGTGATTCTTCCACTTTTTTCTTGTTGAATTCTTTATTTGATGGAGCATAAGCCTCTGACTATAAAGTAAATTAAAAATAGATTATCGGAAAAAAAAAACAAAAAAAAAAAAGAAAGGAAGGGGAGGGAAGAATTACATTCTTAGAATTTTTGTCTTTATATTAATAAAAAATGCTTGTGGAAAATGCAATTAAAAGGTAAATTTATTTTGGTGCAGAATTTTTGGAAATCCAATCATAGTTTTTTCATAACACGCATTTCCCATGAAGTATTATTTATTTCTTTTTTATGTTACAAATCATAGCAATATTGTCTGTTATGGCTCTTCTCATGTAAGAACAACTGAAACCCCTTCATTTCAAAGGGAGAAGAGAAGTTAGATGTTTTAGTAACTATACATCTTGTATACTTTAACAATTCTTAGATATTATAGAAAATTAATAAACATATACAGAGACTATAATACAATACCCTATTTACAGACTAGCTGAAGATCGAATTTTAAGTAATCAAGTTTAAATGTACATAATTGTTAGCTCATTGACCATCTTATGTTCAAAGGGACTCCTGGTTGGTTGTGTAGGTTCAGTAGGTCTACTTCTCTTCCTCTAGTAGAATTTGCTCCTGGATTCTGTGGTTCATTCTTTGGTAACTTTCTCTATTACCATGAATATTTCATTTACATTCATTCATGTCTTAGCTGATGTCTTCATGAATAATAAACTGTTGTCATTTGCATAGGACTCTGCTTCCTGGAAATCTACAGTTCTCTCATTTACTAGGTCAGCCTTGTTTCCTGATAAAGCTATTACAATGTTAGGACTTATTTGCCTCTAAAGCACTTTAATCCAGTTTTTTGCTCTTGCAAAGGACTCCTCATTTGTGATACCATAAACAATGATGGCTGCTTGTGCGCCTCTGTAGTTCATTGGTGCTAGGTTATGGTATTATCCCATATTCCAAACTTTACTGTTGTGTCATCAAGACACTCAGTTTGGGTTAGAAAAGCTGCCCCAATGGTATGTTCTTGAAATTCATGAAATTGGCCTTTCACAAAACCAAGCACTAGGCTTGATTTACCAATAGCAGATTCTCACTGAAGTACCAGTTTGAACCAGCATTTTTTATTTCCAATATTTGTTCCATTGGGTCTTGTTGCTCCAAGATTAGTCATGCCCAAATTTGAAAAAAGTCCCTAATTTCAGACTCTTACATGAACGTTCCAGGATGAGATGTCAATTTTTTTTGGAGGTAAAGAAATCTGAGGCTGTGGCACATGGAGAGCCATGGGGCTGCAGCTTGCTGACAGCAAGGAGCAGGCATGGCCCAAAGGCGGGATCCAGGCAGAGTCTGTGGGGATGGCAGCATCTCCTCACTTTGCTCCTCTTACACTGGCTCCAATGAACTTCTAGATGACCCTTTGCAGTCCAGGGTAGAAATTGTATACAGATGAGAGAAATATTGAAGAGGAGGCCTGAAAATCTGAGCAAGCAATAGGTGCATATCTGAAAATAAGATATATTAATTCACTCTCAAGATTATTTTGAACAGGGCTTTTAGAGCTTAAATTCAAAATTTCTTCTATTCAGGTGATAGAGGAGGGTGTTTTAATGTCTTATGGTAGCCTTAACAAATGACCATGAATTAAGTGGCTTGAAAGGGTGACAGTGTGGGTGGGAGGGAGAGTAGGGTGGAAAGAATCACTGTGTTCCTAAATTTGTATTTATGAAATGCTGCATGAAGTTTGTATACCTTAAATTAAAAAAAAATAAAATCTATCATTGTCAATAAAAAGTGCTACGCTTAAAAAAATAATAATATCTTGCAGTTTTGGAGATTAGAGTGTGCAGTGGGTCTCACAGGTCTAAAATCAAGGGGTAGGCAGGACTGTTCCTTTCTGGAGGCTCTGGGGAGAATCCAGCTCACCCAGTGTCAGTGTTACTCCGACTCTCCTGCATCTGTGTTACTTGGAGGGTCCCTTGTTATTAACCTGGACCCATGATAATCTAGGATAATCTCCCTATCTCAAGGTAGTTGATTAGTAAACTTAATCCCATCTGGAACCTTAATTTTTCCTTTCCATGTAACAAAATGTACTCAGAAATTCTGGGATTAGGAGTTGGATATCTTTGGGGGATGATGTCTTGAACTTGTTCACTCTTTTCTTGCCAAAAGGTTGATAGAGAATAATAAAAGAAATTGACAGGATGGATGTATGGCATATTCACAAACCCAAATTAGGTAACCTCTCCTTTGCTTTTATTATTGTATATTGGTATTTTTGCATTAAAAGTCAAAAAAGGATGAAACTTAGTAAGAAGAGGTCCAGATTTTTGCAAAGGTGTGCACAGTTCTGCTTTCAAGTTAATCTTTTTTTTTGCTTTTTTTTTTTTTTTTGACAGGCAGAGTGGACAGTGAGAGACAGAGACAGAGAGAAAGGTCTTCCTTTTGCCGTTGGTTCACCCTCCAATGGCCGCCGCGGTAGGCGCGCTGTGGCCGGCGCACCGCGCTGATCCGATGGCAGGAGCCAGGTGTTTATCCTGGTCTCCCATGGGGTGCAGGGCCCAAGGGCTTGGGCCATCCTCCACTGCACTCCCTGGCCACAGCAGAGAGCTGGCCTGGAAGAGGGGCAACCGGGACAGGATCGGTGCCCCGACCGGGACTAGAACCCGGTGTGCCGGCGCCGCTAGGCGGAGGATTAGCCTATTGAGCCGCGGCGCCGGCCTTTTTTGCTTCTTTTGACAGGCAGAGTGGACAGTGTGAGAGAGAGACAGAGAGAAAGGTCTTCCTTTTTTTATTTTTTATTTCATAAATGAGATTTTACAAACTGCAACTTTTGTATTGTTGTGGCTCCCCCCCCCAACCTCCCTCCCTCCTGTGGCCCTCCCCTCTCCCTCTCCCATCCCACCCTTTATCGAGTTTCATTTTCAATTACCTTCATATACTGAAGATCAACTTAGTATATACTAAGCAAGGATTTCAACAGGCTGCATTCACACAACCGCACAAGGTATAGGGTATTGTTCAACTAGTAGTGTTTTTAAGTTTCATAGTAAAACACATTAAGGACAGAGATCCTACATGGGGAGCATGTACCCAGTGATTCCCGTTGTTGATTTAACAATTGGCACTCTTATTTATGACGTCAGCAATCACCTGAGACTCTTGCTATGAGCTGTCTAGGCTATGGAAGTCCCTTGAGTTCACCGACTCTGAACTTGTTTAGTCCAGGCCGTGTCACAGTGGAGGTTCCTTCCTCCCTTCAGAGAAATGCGCTCCTCTCCTTGGTTATTAGGAAATCTGCCCAAAGGCTCAGACAAGAAACTAGAATGCTGCACAAGGCTCTGGGAGGAATGAAAAGAGATTTCTGTAAAAATTGAAATCATAAGCTGGGGCTGGTGCTGTGGCGTAGCGGGTAAGGCCGCCTGCTGTGGTGCCAGCATCCCATATGGGTGCTGGTTCAAGACCCGGCTGCTCCACTTCTGATCCAGCTTTCTGCTGTGGCCTGGGAAAGCAGTAGAAGATGGCCTGAGACTTTGGGCCCCTGCACCCATGTGAGAGACCCGGAAGAGGCTCCTGGCTCCTGGCTTCGGATAGGTGCAGCTCTGGCTATTGAGGCCAATTGGGGAGTGAACCAACGGATGGAAGACCTCTCTCTCTCTCTGCCTCTTCTTCTCTCTTTGTGTAATCCTTTCAAATAAATAAATAAATCTTTTAAAAAAATCATAAGCTGTGTCATGTATAGATTTGAGGTCCATATTTACTCAACTTATAGGGAATCTCAAGCAAATAAATTTATATAAAAGTTTAAAAATGACCAGAGTAACCTCAGATCTACATAAGGAGATTTAAAATACCTTAAAAGATAAACAGGAAATCTTAACTGTAAGGAAACTTTCACAAAAAAAGTAATCCTTCATTAGAGAATGAGTTCAAAATAAAAATTTACAAACTGTAAGAGGAAATGTTCCACCACAAAAGAAAATCAGTTGTGCTAGTCACCTACTTACTGATTATCAGATCCTAATCCTTGGTGCTCTGATTTTATTGACAGAACTGGGTCTTCTGCCAGCTGTTGCAATATCGGGCTTTGTCAATAGATGGTACTGAGGTGGGACCCTGTAAGGCAGAGTGGAGGAGGGACTTCTCAGGTATTATGTCTTTTTTCTTCTTAGATTCACTACTACTTATGAATTAAGTAGGTAGAACAAATATTAGATTAAGATCCCAATTAAAAGAGAGTTGGTGACCTCAAAGATAGCTCTAAGGAAACTGCCCAGGATGCAGTAGAGGTCAGAAATAAAAAAAATTAAGGGGCCTAGCACTGTGGCACAGGGGATTAAGCTGATGCTTCCTGGATCACTGGTTTGAGTCCGGCCACTCCACTTCTGATCCAACTCTCTGCTAATGCCACCATGCAAGCATCAAATGACGGCCCAGGCACCGGACCCCTGGCACCTATAGGGATGGGGTCCTGGCTCCTGGCTTCAGCCTGGCTCAGCCTGGATCAGCCTTGGCTGTTACTGCCATTTGAGGAGTGAACCAGCAGTCAGAAGATCTCTTTCTCTTTCTCTCTCTGCCTTTCAAATAAATAAATATTTTAAATAAAAAGGAATTAAAAATTAAAAAGAAAAGAAGTACAACACGATGCAATAGATCAAGGATACACAATATATACCTGATAGGAATTCTTTTTATTTCTCTCTATTCTCTATAATGATATGTAGGTATGTAAACATATAGGTGTATTTCCAGAAAGAGACAATAGAAAGAATGGGAGAAGAGGCTGTATTTGAATAGATAGTAGCTGAGAATTTTTCAGAGCTGAAGAAATGCTGGTAGGGTTTAACTAGGATTATAGGGATGATTTAACTTTATGAAACCTAATGCAATTTACACATCAAAAACAGAGAAAAATATTCTCACTTATGTTAACAAACCTTAATAAACTTTGACTATAAATGAAATTATTTTTAAAAATAAAGATGTCCACCTAAAATGATGTAAGCCTCACCTTTATATGAAACATTAGAAAAATCCTCAAAGTCAGGAAAAATTTTAAAATGCATCCTAATACCACTTCTACTCAGTATTATACTGGAGTTGCCAGGCATCTCAATAAAACATAGGGAAAAACAGTGGCAAAGAGAATGGAGAAATAACTAACCAAATTGTCACCATCATAGATGGCCTGACTATGTACACATGAAATTTGAAAGAATCACCTTACTAACTAGCAGAAGTTACCAAAGAGCTCATCAAAGTTGTTATGTATGAAGCTATATACAAAATTAACAGAATTTGTATATGCAAGATAAAATTGGTTTTAAATGGAATTTAAAAGTGTTATCCTAGGGGCAGATATTTCATGCAGTGGCTATTGATTGGGATGTCTACATTCCATGTCCAAGAGCCTGGTTTGAGTCCTTGCTCTCATATTTATGATTCCATCTTCCTACTAGTGCACATCCTGAAGGGCAACAGATGATGGCTCAAACACTTGGGTCCCCACCATCCATATGAGAGATCAAGATTGTGTTCTAGGCTCCTGGCTTCAGCCTGGCCCAGCCCTGGCTGTTGCGTGCATTTGGGAAGTGTCTGTGGACAGAAGATCTCTATCTCTCTGCCTTTCAAATAAAATGAAAATAAATAAATTAAAAAATTTTATTCTGGGACCTGCGCTGAGGCGCAGTGGGTTAAAGCCCAGGCGCCAGTTCTAGTCCTGGGTGCTCCTCTCTAATCCAGCTCTCTGCTGTGGTCTGAGAAAGCAGTGGAAGATGGCCCAAGTCCTTGGGCCCCTGCACCCACGTGGGAGACCTGGAAGAAGCTCCTGGCTCCTGGCTTCGGATCACCGCAGCTCTGGCTGTTGTGGCCAGTTGGGGAGTGAACCATCAGATGGAAGACCTCTCTCTCTCTGCCTCTCCTCTCTCTGTGTAACTCTGACTTTCAAATAAATAAATATATCTTAAAAAAATTTTTATTCTTCATAGTCACAAAATTCTAATGTTTCTGAAATTAGACTTAATATCAACCATGAGTTTTACAGAGAAATTTATAAAAATTTATTAAAGGATATATATAAGAAGATCTAAATGAATAGGTAGTTATGCCATGCATTTTGACAGGAAGGCTCAGGACCTAAATGAAAGGTCTCTGTGAGTGAGATCCCAGTGGAAAGAACAGGTCATCAAAGAAGGAGGTACCTTTCTCTGAAGGGAGGAGAGAACTTCTACTTTGACTATGACCTTGTCTAAATAAGATTGGAGTTGGCGAACTCAAGAGGCTTCCATAGCCTTGGCAGCTCACAACAAGAGTCTTGGGTGATTACTGACATCATAAAAAAGAGTGTCAATTGTTAAATCAACAACAGGAGTCACTGTGCACTTACTCCCCATGTAGGATCTCTGTCCTTAATGTGTTGTACTATGTGAATTAATGGTATAACTAGTACTCAAACAGTACTTTATACTTTGTGTTTCTGTGTAGGTGCAAACTGATGAAATCTTTACTTAGTATGTACTAAATTGATCTTCTGTAAATAAAGAAAATTGAAAATGAACCTTGATGTGAATGGGATGGGAGAGGGAGTGGGAGATGGGATGGTCGTGTGGGGGGGAGGATGGTTATGGGGGGGGAAAAGCTGCTATAATCCAAAAGTTATACTTTGGAAATTTATATTTATTAAATAAAAGTTAAAAAAAGAAACTACTCTCTTTAAGTAACTTTTGATGTAGAGGTAAGTAAGTCTTTAAGGAAGGTTGTGTTAGATTGTGCTTAGAGAATGTGAACCCTATCTGTATTCCCACAAGCAGTGGTGGCATGGAGTTCTGAGAGAGAGGAGATCACCATGTTCCCAAGTTTGTATATTTTAAATGCATGAATTTGTATTCCTTAAACAAACAAACAAACAAAAAACCCACAAGAAAATCAAAGATAGAAATATGGTATAGGTAAAGTCTAGAATAAAACTAGTGTTAGGATAAATAATAATAGGCCAGATTTAGCGGTATTGATTATAAGGAAGAGGATTCCAATCTTAACTCAATTAATCCTAACATGACAAGATAAATTATAGATGACTAGTATGTAAAATACATAGCTTTTCACAACTGAGCTTAGTCTCCATTTCTGATAAATGATTGAGCAAACAGGAAGGATTAGAAAAAGAATCCACATTATAAGATAATGGAAAGGTTGAAATTTTAATATGTAATTTTCATAACATAAAAGTGGTAATATGCTGTTAGTATTTAAAATATGTTTTTAAAATAAAACTTTTAATTGAAAAAATTCTCATACATGAAAATACATGTTTTCCATAATTACACTAACTCCTCATCAATATACAAAATATTCATTGTTTTAATTTTAAGAATCACAGGGGTATGCATGTATGCATAATCATACAATTGAGATTCCCATTGCTCTGCCCAGGCGACTGAGCATCTTAGAAACTCTGTCTTATGTCCAAAGACCCCTAGCTAATAAGTGGTAGAGCTAAGATTTGAATAGGGACTTTCTGGATTCAGATCATGATCTATTACTACTACAAAATATGTAAGCATTAAGATAAGTATGGAAAAATTTACTGTTACAATAAATGTCTTCTCTCTGATGATTCTTTTTTTTTTTTTTGTTTCCTAATTTTTTTTTTTGAGTTTTAAGTGATTTTAAGTGAAAAAAGAAAAATGCATTTTATGGGAAGCGGAGATTTTCTATAACCTGAATTACTGTCTTTTCACAAATGGAAAGGAAGCATGCAGACACAAAGTACTTTGTGTATCCAGCATGGATCAGAGGTTCAGGCTGAGGGACTAACTTCCACTGTTAGCAGACACAAGGGATCTGTTTGTTTGCAGTGTCACCAAATAATCAACATCAAGCAGGAGTCGCTCCGAGGAAAGCTTTATAAAGGAGGCAGATGAAAGGTTTAATCCCCAAAAGAAACTGCTTTTCCAAGAAATCCCTCACCAGGGATTTTACAGCAAGCTTTAGAGGGGTGTCCAGGTTGTAGAAAAGGAGAAACAGGAGGGCCCTTCCTGATAAGTGACATATGTGTACATACATTGTATGTTCAGAATTCTGACACCAGACTGGTTTCTCAAAGTTGTCCTTGTTTGTGGTAGTCTTTCTCCCTGTAAGTGCAATGTTGTAAGATAAGTTTGCCTGGAACATCTTCTATAGAAAAAAATTCAAATCAGCCAGCGCCATGGCTTAACAGGCTAATCCTCCGCCTTGAGTCGCCGGCACACTGGGTTCTAGTCCCGGTTGGGGCACCGGATTCTATCCCGGTTGCCCCTCTTCCAGGCCAGCTCTCTGCTATGGCCAGGGAGTGCAGTGGAGGATGGCCCAAGTCCTTGAGCCCTGCACCCACATGGGAGACCAGGAGAAGCACCTGGCTCCTGGCTTCGGATCAGCGTGGTGAGCCAGCCGCGGCGGCCATTGGAGGGTGAACCAATGGCAAAAAGGAAGACCTTTCTCTCTGTCTCTCTCTCTCTCTCACTATCCACTCTGCCTGCCCCCCCCCCCAAAAAAAAATTCAAATCAACACACAGTTTCAGATTTTCTGACAATATTCCTATGTTCTCTCCTTGCCTAAATCCTATACTCTGGGTTACACCACCTAATACTGAGAACTCTAGGACTTCTCTTTCTGACTTCAAAGAATTGATATATGTGAGGTAAAGTCTTCCATTATGTTAATGTTGAAAATCACATAGCACAAAATAAAAATCTAACATATTATTGGATAAAAAAAAATGTTCTCTTTCAGACCCAATGCTGTGGCTCCTGAGCATCTGATTGAGGCTGGGCATTGGAGTGGCCCAGAAATTTCTACTTTAGAACTTGAATCATCATGGTTGCTGAGAATGTTTAGAGAAGGAAATTCCACTGTCCTCAAATTTCATGTAAAGGGAACTCGTGTTTGTGGAGGGAGAACTCTAAACATATCTGACTGTATTAAGTCATAGAATTATAGAATCCTATGTTATTAAAGCTGGAAGAAACCTTAGAAGTTTCTGGTTTAACCTTTTCGTTTTTCATCCATGGCAGGGATATTTAAAGCTGTGTCTAAAGGCACAATTGGGCTCAGCTCTTTTCTAATTTATCTTGACAGTCATAACGGTCAAACCAATTGTGTGTAGAAAGAGACATAGAGACAATTTCAAGTGGGGTATTAACCTCCTGATACATTATTTTAAATATCAGTCAAAAAAAAGCCAAAGTTTAGGAGCCCAGCTTATGTCGTATGTCATCCTGCATATTTTAAATGCACCACAGTTGAAATTTAAATGCCAAATTGTCTAGGTATCACATACTGCCAAATACGCCTTAAACAGACAAGGACTGTGCTATTTATAACCTGCAGAACACCATGAAAAACCTTATTTTCCTGAGCGTAAAATGTGGAAGCTGGGATGAAAGAGAGTGTTTCACTTGATTTATCAGCTTTAAAATATTGAAAATAAGGCATCCCCACCAAGACCTGGCTTCCAACACTTCTTGAGTATTTATCTGACTGAGTGAACTGTCTCTTTGCATCTGCTGCCTTGTTGATGGTTAGACTGACTGCTTTTTCAAAGCATTCTGAAAAATTGTCTTCCAGGTGGGTGTGAGTAGTTCACCAGGTGGGGAAATTTACTAAGATAAATCTTTAAAAGCCAACGCAGTTTTTCTGGAAAATATGGAGAGACACTTCTAGTGACTGTATATATAAGACAAAAATAGAGCTTGAAAGATACAGAAGGGTTTTGAGGCTTCTAAGCCACTTATACCCAGTCTTGAGGCATAGACCAGGATGGAATGGAATGAGCACAGATTTTTATTGGGGGAAATGCCTGTGTAAGGAAGTAGAATGGGAGCCAGGGATGGCTGGGAGAATCGTCAGACCACATGAGGCAAGTGTGACTCTGAGTGAGAGGGAGGAAGGTGGGTTGGAAGTGTCCCAGACTGCCAGTAGTCCAAGGAAGGTTTGACAAAGTTTTTGAGGAGCCCTGGACACCCTGTTGGGTGGTACATGATTCTCCCAGGAACCAGCAGCCCATCTGTCTGAGTATCCCTGTGATATGCAATCCTGAGCAGGCGCTGTCTGTGGGAAGTGGAGCTTTGCGGAAAAGGCTGAGAAGATTTTCACAGAAGAGCAGCTGGGGCCCTGGACAAGTTTCACTCCCTGTCATAGGATGCCTGCGATGCACATCATCACGACTGGTGACGATCTGGACCAGCGACTAAATCAGGAAGGCAGATGAGACTGCCTTCTCCCTGCCTTCCCTCTCCACCAAGTCTCTTTCCCTTTCTGGGGTGATTCTTCTTCCCTCTTCCTCTTAGACATCCAGTCAGAATCTTTGAGATACTTTTGACTGTTGAGAAACAAGTTGCTCTTGGAAAATCTTTGGCTTTTGTAGCTCTTGAAAAAAAATAATAAAAAAATAGATATATACATTCATACGTCTTTGTTCTTGAGTGACTTAGTTTTGATTTTTAAAAAGGTTTATTTATTTATTTAAGAGGTAGAATCACAGACAGAGAGAGGGAGCAACAGAGAGGCCTTCTATCCTCTGGTTAACTCCCCTAATAGTCATGATGAATCTAGCTGGACCCATCAAAAGGCAGGAGCCAGGAGCTTCCTCAGGGTCTCCCACGTAGGTACAGGGCCCAAGCACTTGGACCATCTTCTACCGCCTTCCCAGGCCACTAGCAGGGAGCTGCATTGGAAGTGGAGCATCAGGGACTTGAACTGGCACCCATATGGGATGCCTGTACCATAGGCAAAGGCTGAACCTACTAAGCCACAGTACTGGCCCCTTATTTTTAAATTTTTTAGAATGTATAAATCAAGTGAAACATTCTCTTTCATTCTATCTTTCACATTTTACACTTAGGAAGATGAGATATTTTCTTGGTGTTCCATAGGTTATAGATAGAACAGTCTTTATCTATGGCATATTTGCATTTATATTTCAACTGCAGAGCACTTAAAATATGCATAATAACACAATTTTTAAAAAATGATGTTAATTTTGAGTTATGGCAGTGAGACTCTTTACTAAGACACAGTAGAGGCAAGTTTTTACTGTTCACATTGTATCAGAGATCCAGGGACATTGCGACTACAGAGGATGAATCCAGACAGCAAGGCTGTGGTATATTGAGAGCCAAGGTAAAATTGGAGGACACCTTTAATGGGGTGCATCATGTTCTGCTGTCCCAATTGCCCCATGTTTCTCAGGAGAGACCCACGAGGACAGTGACAGAAAGAGAACCTAGAGCTTAATTTAATCGATTCTGGGGTGCCGGCAAAGCAGGAGCTACCTTGCTAAGTCCTACTCTGCTGTTAGGACAGACAGGGCACAATAAATGTTTAAACAGTACAGAATGTCATCAACTGCTTTTCCTCTCTGGTGATATTCTCTTGCAGTTGCTGAGCTCTACTGGGATCTCAAGAGGTTTGTTTGCTGCAGATTGACTGCACCTTATCAAACTGAGGCTCATTTTCTGCCCCCTCCCCTGCTGCACTCTGCACCTGCTGATGTTGTTTATCTGTTTTGTGGTGTGACCCAGGAAAAGGTAACAATTTCCAGTGTGCTCAAAGCATTCCTAATTCCCTCAAGGTGAGAGTCCACAGGCAACTTCTTAGTTGAGCACTGTGGGGGAAATACGTTACTGACCATGGTGGAAATATGGAATCTGCAGCCAGTTGGGGCCTTACAACAGGGAGAGACCTGTGGGAAAAAGGTGCACCATCTCTTCAGACACTCTTATTCAAATTTTCACTCAAGTTGTCTCTTATTGCTCTCCGATATTGGCTGTGGTTTAAACTGAATACAATTCAATCATTTTGCTTTCATTGCTGCCTCAAGGATATCTTGGCATTTTCTTCTATTTTCGACTAATACAGCATATTGCTATTACTAAGTTTATAGACTATGCTTTTGTTTGGGAAAATGAGCTGATTTTTTCAATAGAGTAGAATTCAGTGCCACTAATATACTTTAAAATAACATTTTAAAATTGCCTTTTTCCCCCTACTTAGACGTTTATTCGCTTTTCCAACATACAATTTTTATGGATGAGATTTCCATTTAACACTACGATTTAGATTAAATTACTTTCTTAAAATCACATTGCTCCTATAGTCTACTTAGTTTTCTAATTCCCATATGCTTCACTATTGCCGAGGAAACTTCATCTATATAACGTGAGTGAAGAGGCAGCCTTCATTCACAACGCAGCACAATCTGTTAAAGTGGTAAATATTACCCATTTCCATTATTAGTGCTGAAATGGAATTTTCTCTTGCTGCATTTTCAAGATGTGACATAATTAGATAGCAAGCATGGAAAAGTCAGAAATAGTGGAAGCTCACAGTTGTCATCAGTATCCGGAAAGCTCGAATTCAGTCTGCCTTGCCTGGCTCCTGACACGGTCACACGATGCCCCCGGGCCATCTCATTCTCTGTATGAATTATAGGGTGCTATGTGAGCTTTGCAGGGACTGGGGTAAGGAAGCGTGAAGCACAGTTTCCAATTCTGTATTGGATTTCAGACTGAACAAGAACAGGGAAATTCTTGCTTGCTTGATGTTTCAATTATTTTCAGCCTGTTACAGGTTCACCTTCCTAGCTCTGAGATGAGGCTGAGTAGTTCTTCATTGTCCCAGGCAGGCTTCTGACTTTGCCTCTCTTTATTTGAATGGCAGAGTGACACAGAGAGAGGACCCCCCCCCCCCCACACACACACTGATCTCCTGTCTGTCTGCTGGTTCACTCCCAACCTGTCTGCAACATTCAGACCAAAGCCAGGACCAGACCAAAGCCAGGAACCAGGAAATCCATCTGGGTCTTCTTTGTGGATGGCAAGGACCTAAGTGCTTGGTCCATCACCTGCTGCCTCCCCCAGCACATCAATAGGGAGTCGGAGTGGAAGTGGAACAGCCTGGACTCCAACTGATGCTCTGATATGGGATGCCAGTGTTCCAAGTGGCCGCTCAACCCACTGTACCAAAATGCTGTTCCCTGACTGCTCCGTTCGTGACTACAAACCAGAATTGTAAACAAAATAGAACAACAGCCCTTGGTGCAAAAGTGATGTGGAAATCAGAGCAGTGCACAAGTCCTGGTAGAAATGAGGGGAGGATAGGGGAAGGGAAGTCTGTGTGTGTGTGCTTGGCGTGAACAAATGTTGTTGAGAGGGGGTGGCATTGTGGTATAGCAGGTAAAGCTGTGTCCCATTTGTGTCCTGGTTGCTCCACTTTCTGATCCAGGTTCCTGATAATGGCTTGGAAAAGCAGCAAAAGATGGCCCAAATGTTTGGGCCCCTGACACTCATGGGGGAGATCCAGATAAAGCTCCTGGCTCCTGGCTTCAGCTTGGCCCAGTCCTAGCTGTTGTGGTCATTTGGGAGGTAAACCAGCAGATGGAGAATCTCTCTGTGTTTCTCCCTCTCTCTGTAACTCTTTCAAATAAGTCAATAAATATATTTTTTAAAATAGTGATTCAGAAAGGAAATAGGCTAACTGGAGAAAAGCTCAAAGAAGAATTTTTTTTTTTTGTAACATGGTTATCCTAAATAGCTTTATAGTTTTGTTAAACCAAACTGAATTTGGTCTTAATCTGCTACCATACTTGGATGATAAGTTTGACTTAAAGAAGCCTCCTTACATGATGAACTGTACTCTTCTTTTATCTGTAAACAAATTGTAATCCAACATTAGAGTATATCCTAATAAACATGCCACTGTGTCCCAACCAATCACAACAGCAGAATCTGCAGCCTGTCAGAGGCTGATAGCTGCCAGAACAAGACCATATAAAGCAGTGGCTGGTACTGCCAGTGAAGTTGTTTATGTGTATCACTTTATTTTCTCTAACATGACCTGTATATATGATGGGATAGGACATGGAGAACTATCCGTGGTGTGGGATTGTTACCTGGTTCTGGAACACTTTTCCTTGCTCGAATAAACTTTGTAAAATTTAACTGATCTTAGTTTTCCTTTTAACAGTTAAAAATCAGATTCAATTTTGGTTACCAATCTGTTAAACAAAAACTTTTATTTCTTCTACAGGGCTGGTGACATTGTAGCTTATGCCAATGCTTTCATTGAGTGCATGAGTGGAATCCAACTCAGCTTTCCTTCTTTCACTCGAGTTGTACATTAATCACTGATACTAGTCTGGCTTGTCTTATTGCTTAACCAGTTGTTGCCTACTCTCTCATGTTGTTATTAGACCAGACTATATTGAGCATTCCAGACAAACTTAATACAATAGCACACCTTGATTTGTTTTAATAAACAGTGGATAAAATTGCTGGTTTCACTAGAGTGCTCTGATTTGTAACTCCCAATGGAAATCTTCCCTTTGATTATGTGCTTTGGAATTAGAGAGATGTGAACCTTTTGTCTTGCTTACAAGTTGTTTGTGGGTACTGAGAAGAGGGCTAGATGGAATCCCAGGAGCCATGTCTTTTTAATATCTATTCTACTGGCAACAAAACTATGACCTCAGGTAAATTGCTTAACGTTTCTGGCCTGTTTCCTCATATGCAAAATTATAGAAAGGGACTTTATGATCTCCCTTAATGATTTAGGCATGTCTGAAAATCTGCAGGATATGAATAACACGAGTAGAATTCTCTGTTTGATATTGTTCAATGGATGAAAAAGGAGAACATCCAAGATTATTCATCTTTGTGGGTGCTAAACAAACTTTTGAGATTATGTCTCTTTGACAGTTGTCTGCAGCATGCCAGTTAAAAGTTAAAGTTTCTGTTACACATTACAGTAAACTTTTCAAATGATCTGTCTTCCTTGTTGACTTGATGATTTTGGTTCACAAGTTTGGCCTCTGGTGTGGCCATTAGTAAAGAGATTTTCTACCTCCTTTCTAGATCTGATGCTCAAAGGTACATATTCCCAGCTCTTTTCCAAGGTTTAGAGCAATGACTGACTCAACCATTCTATGTGTGGCCAAAAGAACTCAATTACAAGAGTATATCTTGTTGTTTGAGAATACTTGTGTAGTTTCTATGTAAATGATTTCCTAACTTAAACTTCTGTCATCTCATGAAAATGTTTTGACTAATAATCTTCATATCATGGCCTGGATGTAGATGTAGCCCAGACATTCAAGGAATAATAATTGGTGTGCAAGTGGTTGTCATTTGTGTTGGAGTTACTAAATGCCAGGTACTGTGTACTATACATGTCTTACCATTTATAGTCACAATCCTATTTTAATGTTATCAGAAATTTTATAAAGAAGGAAATATTATTGTGTGCCCATCTTGCAAAAAATGAAAGTGGAGCCCAGCAGGATTAACTGACTTCTCCAGAATTAACGTAAGTAAGAGTTGTTAGAACAAGAACTCAAATCCATGTCAGTTTTACCAGGAAGCTTTGTTTCCACTTTACTACACAATTCCACATCATTGGGCCATCATCTTCTGCCCAGGTCCCAGTTCCTTCATCTTCATTCTCCACATCCCTCGTCTCTATAACATTATGGTGTTGCTGTAAATGCCAATATGCTTTCTGAAACACAGGTTTACTTTGAAGGATGTATGTTGGTGCCCTAATAATTGAGTATCCTGGCACTTCTCTTCCAGTGTGCAACCACTGGAAAATACCTGGGAACTCACATATTTCTGTTTATATCTTGAGATTGCTATTTCCTGAATTTAAGGTGATTGCTCCAAATTTAAATTAAAGTCATTTTTCCCATCAAAAACAAAAGTGCCTCTCAGGCAACAAATGAGCAGAATATTTCCCCAACAGGTCCTTTAATTTTCAGATGCTTGAAAATGAATGAAGATTAAAGGCTTTTTCATAGACCACTTTCCCCTCCGGGAAACATTTGAGCATGTCAAGAATAAGCATCATTTAAAAAATTAATAAAGCAAGTTGAATTTTAAATATGTTTCAAAAAGTAGATTTGTACAAAAACTATGCTGTTTTGTGCCATGCAGTCTTTTTGGGCACTCAATGGGTTATTTTTCCTACCCCAACACATGTTGTGAGTATATATAGGCTTTGGAGTTCAGGACATCTTAATTTAATTGGAAAGATCATTACCATTCAACTTATTTGTATGTTGCAAAAAGCTCCACAAAAAGGTATCTGTGTCCTTGCAGATAAGGATGTTCCCATTTAGATTAACTGAAAGAAAAACAAGACTGACAATGAATGTTGCCTTTTAAAAAATAAATAATCTGATTTTCAAATAGCATCACAGAGTCACTGTGGAAATAACTGTCATTCTGTCAGATAGAATTGGCCTAGTTTGCTGTGGACTTTCTTCAATGACAAGGGGCCTAAGGAATGTTTCAGATTCCCGGTTGAGTTCTTTCTTCTGGAGAAGTAGCAACTGTTTGACCATCCCTCTTTGTTCAGATGTGTGTTAGTGCTTTCTGTCTTCGTCTTTGAAATTGTTTAGGCAAAACTAGGATCAGCCCTAGACAAAACCATGGTGGAGATGAGGCTTGTTCGAAGTATCCCCTAATTTTCCTTCTAGTGTCCTCTCCCAGGGGGCGTATGCGAGCCCAGTTTCTGAGACCAGGGAGTCTTGGCTTATTGCCTGTCACCCTGGCTTCTGCCCTGAAGACTGGGTACCATGTAGCTGCCTTCTCTCTCAACGCCGCTCCCCACACGTGGTCTGGAACACCCCTTTCATCTTGCCTTTCATTAGTGCTTACCTGACCAAGTTCCATTTTCCCAGGGTGACTGAGGCTAATGTGATAAACGAATGACTGATACTGGGTGAGCAAAACATTAGCATTTAAATGGGGACCTTCTGAAGGATGACACACTTAACAGGGAAGAGGTCTTCAGAGCAAGCGATTTCAGACACCGATGACGGGACCAGGTCAAAGATAATTTTGTCAGATGGGGCCTTGAGGTTGTGCGAAGGGTCGGCCCCAGTTTCCAGCCTCCTCTCGCCGTCAGGGTTTCAAACGTCTGCGGCAGAGTCCCAACAGCTTTCGCAGGACTTCCGACATAAGTACTTTGACCCAAGAACATTTCCTCCTCTTCTGGATGGGATCCACCTTTCCTCCTTCAGAGGAGTATCCTGTTCTCCCAGCAGCTGAAAATCAAACCTCTGTGGTGGGAAGGAAATGTGATTAAAAACGTGGCAAGTGGTCATTTTGAAAAGTTCTGAATCCAGAGCCTCGGCTTTCCCGAGCTCCGGGGGCACCGGTCACATCGAACTGCAACCACAGCCACCTCCTGGAGCCACACACACAGACGCTTCTACAGAAACTTGGATTTGCTCTTGGGGCCCCCCGGGCAAGAGTGCACTCCGTTCATGTAAGTTCCTACTTCTCCCGCTCTCTGTAGACACAATGGAAGTCTCCTGTGGTAGAGCAGAGGCTCGCCCTCATCCTTTTACCCTCTGAAATACTGTGAAAATAAGAGGCTGCTACATGCAGCAAAGACTAGGATGGGTGCTGCAGGACCATTGAACAAGTCTGCCTAAAGAATTCCTGTATGAAAGCATTAGTGACTTAAGGCTGGCTGCCTTATTATCTTTATTAATACATTCAATGTTCCCTCCCTGACTCTTTGGATAAAGATGATGGAAGAGACATCTGTTCCAAAGCTGTTTCAATGAATGGTGATTTTGATGACTTAATGCCTTTTCAGACTTTTGCTGCCACCGCTGTTCTTTGGTTTTGATTTTAAAGCAGCTGAATGGAATCTGTAAGCCTTCCATTATGCCTGCTTTTTTCAAAAAAAAAAAAAAAATCTGAAGAAATAATTCAGAACACGTCAAGGACAAATGCGTGAGTTATAGAAACTTTTAAAATTACTATTATTATTACAAAGCAACCCCGAAGATCTTTTAATTTCTTTGATTGTTTAAAGTCGCTGTGTGGAAACATGACATCTTAGATGTGGAAAGGGTTTGTAATTGTGCACAAAATTCCGAGTGCTGGTGGGACAATACAGTTGGTTGCTGGGATTCCCAGGGCCTCCGGAAAGTGAAAGGGGGTCAGGAAAAGTTTACGGGATTTGATAGGGGACTCTGAACACACATCCAGATAAAGCTACAGCCAATTACTATGTATGCTTTATTATGGCTGCCCCTCCTTCCCCAGTCTCCAAATTCTGTGGAGATTTAAATCTTTCATCCAGAATAAAGATTTGTAGTGTAATGACCTGATTTAGCTACAAAGAAGGAATAAATCTGACAGCTGGGACCAGAAGAGGTATTAATCTCCCAAGTTCACTGAGCCTTTGTTTCCCTCTTCCAGGTTTTATGCAACAGGGACAAAAAAAAAAAAAAACAAAAAAAAAACAAAAAAAAAACAAAAAAAAACAGAGCAAGAAACTCTGTTTGTATTTAAGCTCGAATTACATTGCTTGGGAGAAAAAGGGCAGGGAAGTGGGGGAGTGGGTGTTATTGGGAATTAAAAGAAAGCTTCTTCCATTCTTTCGAGACAGAACAACCAATGGGCAAGTGGGGAGACAGGGCAGAGCTGGTCCATCCCATGGCCTGCCCGGGTTTTAGGAGGGAAGCAGGTGGCCAGGGAGGGCATTCAGCAGAAGGAACAGTGGGGGCTCCGGATATGGCTTCTGATCACCCAGGCATAATTTAGTGGGACATTTCACGATGTGGAGTCCGGTAGTGAATGGGTAATTATTCTACTTTTCAGTTTCAGGTTTGACCTCTGGCACACACCGACCCCAGGTGAAGACAGAGCCGACTGTGTAGTCCACCAAAGGATGGGCTCTGATCTCAACCCTCTGAAGCAGCTCTGGCCTCTGGTTATGTGACCCCTTCAATTAGGCTTCTTTATGTTTCATACAGATGGAGCACTTTTGGCTCATTTCCCCACTTCTGCCTTTGCTCAATGTGAAAACACATTATAAAGTCTAGTCGTTTGAGGGTGATTCTAACAGTTCTAACTGATGGCTGTGCTGAAAGAGAAAAATAATACGGTTTTCAAGAATGTTAACTTTTGAAAGTGAAGTGGATATTGCATGCTGCAAACGAGAATATTGATTTAATGGTCACACATAATCCTGTAAAATTAGTCATGAAACAGACACTAATTTTAAAGTATAGTGCTACTATTAAAATATGTCTCTGCACAGCTGCAGGACAAACAGATTAGATTCCCCTAAGGGGACACTGAGAGGTCTGTGGGGGTCTTTGCCAGTCTGTGAGCTTGCAGTGTGTGTTAGTGGCAGTTGAAGTACTTCAGGCTATAGGCCTTAGATTCTTAAACAAATTCTCTAGGCTCCCACAGAAATAAGCATTAAAAATTGCCCTTCTTTGTTTTTAGTTAACTTCACTAGGATCTTGTTGAGCCAAGAGTCAAACCCAACATGAATAAATGTGTTGAGCATTGTCAGAGAGCTGTATTAATGGATGAAAGTCCACTTTAAACGTCGTAAAGTATTTCTCTCACATGGGTGATGAATGGCAGCTTGGATTTCCTTGGCTCTCTTAGACTGTGCACAGAGGTGATGGTAATGTTTGTCAGGGGTAACATGTCTTGGCTCATTGGACCAAAAGAGAGGCTAAGAATTAAATTCTCTGCCACATCAGGTTCTTTTTTTTTTATTTTAAAGATGTATTTATTTATTTGAAAGGTAGAATTAGAGAGAACGAGAGAGATCTTCCATCTTTCTTTGGTTTATTCCCCAAATGGCCACAATGGCCGGCGCTAGGTGGCAGGGGCCCAAGTACTTGGGCCAGCTTCTGCTGCTTTCCCAGGCACATTAGCAGGGAGCTGGATCAGAAATAGAGCATCTGGGACTCACTCACTTGGGATGCCAGTGTTACAGGCTGTGGCTTAACCCCACTGCCCACAATGCCAGCTCCCACATCAGGATCTTATAGACAAGTCATGAAATTTTCTCTGATGAGGTTTACAAAGGATCTGCTTTAACATTAGAAATTATAGTTATTAATTTCAAGTAATATTCAAAATGAGCTGGACTTTAACCCACTGAAACTAATAGAGTTTTGTCCAAGACTCATATGACTGGGATGGATAAGTATACCCATAGAATTACCTGATGTCCATAGAAAATGGGCAGACCTTTGAAAATATGTAGAATCAAGACTTAAAATCACACTGAGAAACTGTAGAATAAAGCAGAATGCAGTCTGGTAAAAACAAGAGCACAGTCCTAAGCCTACATAGGGAAAAAAATGGAGCAAAGGTAAGATAGGAAAGAACAGCTGGCAGAGGTCTTCAACAGAAGTCGTCCTTTGAACACTTGTCTGTTTTCCCTTCTGCTGTTCAGCCTCCTATCTGGTAAGCCTGCTGTGGTGGCCAGCAGTCAGTACAGTGCCCGAACTTTAAGGAGTTTCCTTATTTCCCCACTTCCATTTTAGGAGTAACAGTGATTTTTGAGGTAGGGCGCTGTAAGAGTCCAGACACTGAGAAGTGTCAGCTCCCAGTGAAGGGCAGAGGAGGCTGAGGTGGTAGAATCCCTGTTAGGAGGCAGCTTGGGCCAATGTAGTAGGGGTAAATGGCCTGCATATCTAATACTGATGAGGTGGCAACTATATTAAAGCACAGGACAACAATGAATAATTCCTACGGTGCCAAGACAAAGTGTTGTGAAAATGTTAAATGATATTCAGAATAAATTTGAGTTCTTGAAGTTTATTTATGTGGACTTTCTTATTTTCTAGTCAGACTGGGTAAACTTACTGATTCTGCAATGTTATTTTTTTTTTCATAGCACCAAAGTAAACTTCAGTATACTCTTACATAAATAATCATACAGTTTGAAGTAGTTGCGACTAAACTGATGTATTTCCAAGGATATAATTTGGAAAGCAAATGTAGTTAGATAATGGGCTTTGATATTTTAACTGTTTCATGCTGGTGGTCACTTATATAAGAAATTTCTTATAAAAATTTAAGTCGCATTCAGAAATTGATGGAAGAAATACCTTCTTGTGTTTTGCAGTGCTGTACTTACATGTTGAATTCAAAAATAAGTAAAAAATTTTAGCTAGTTAAATGATTTCCAACTGGTGTCATCTTCAAATATTACATTTTACCATGGCTTCTGAGGCTAAGATAATCATGAAACCTCATTTTAAAATAAGAATCAGGGCTGGCCTGCGACGCTGCCAACCCAAATGTGTGCTGGCTGCTCCACTACCAATCCAGCTTCCTGCTAATGTGCCTAGGAGGGCAGGAGAAGATGGCCCAAGTGCTTGGGCCCCTGCACCCCGTGCGAGACCTGGGAGAAGCTCCGGGCTCCTGGCATTGGCCCAGCCCTGGTCTTTGGGAGGTGAACCAGTCGATGGAAGACCTCTCTCTGTCTCTCTATAATTCTGCCTTTCAAATCAATAAACAAAATAAACAAAAATTGGAAGAAAAACTGAAAGAAAAGAAACACTCCAGAACAGTCTAAGTATTTTAAAGATCTTTATGTATATGGTTTGTTGCTGGAAAGAGTTCCTTATTGAAGAGATGACCGATTAGTCATACGCATCCATGAGTAAGCTGCAGAACATGGTGCGACAATGAATATTGCAAATGCTAGTAACTTCACGGCCGTAGACCCAAACCCAGTTAGCTCTTATAAACTCTGCTGCTATCCATGGAAACACACAGCGTCTTGCTTATATAGCTCAATAGGCCTCCTCCATGTCTTGCAGAGAGAAAGCACTGTTTCTCCCTGGCCTCATTGTACTCGTCTCTAGTAAAATAATTAAAAAAATCAAATCTCAGGTAAGTCAAAGCCAAATAAATAAAAGTTCACAACTGCCCCCACGTATGGGCTGCTCTCTTGGTCCACTCTAGCAATGAAGATTCTGGCTATTGGAGTGGAGTGAAAACCTTCATTTGTTCTGAACCAAAGCCTTCTTGGAATAATGTACTGGATCACAATGTAAGACAATTCCATCTTCCCCTTTCATCCAGCTGAAAAATTATTAACGAATGTTCTTTAAATATTGAATTATCTTTTTCTAATTTAGTGAGGAATGTATTTTCAAAGCGGTAGGTTGGGAAATAATGCTAAAAGGGTCCTTATAAAATAAACACTGGAGTAAAAGAGCTAGTTGTTTTTGCTTTATGTTCTCTTCAGGAATTAGTTCTTTATGAGTATTCAATAAATATTAAATAATTGGGGTTAAAGCTATGGAAGCACAGCCAAAGGCTAAGTGGTATTTTTTCAAGGTTGTAGAATGTGTTAGAGAGGAAACCTGGGATTGAAATTAAGAGGTCTAAGTCTCTTCCTGGGGCTTGGATCATGATGTCCCTCTATTTTCTAAATTACATAAAACCATTGGGTTCCTTACTAACTCCTAATCCCATAATCAATTAGGAAAAATTTGGAAACCTCCAGGCAATGACCTGTTTTTCAATGAGAACATATTTACATCCAGCTGGAATACATCAAGACAAGCCATTTCTCTTATAGCCCCATTCTTGCCAAAAGACTGGAAAATAACTTATTAGTGAGCCCGGCATCTCAAGAGCCACAACAACAGCTGCACTGAATATAGAGCACACAGAATGACTGGACACTGTGAAACTGGCTTGACGGAAACCAATGCAACGATAATTCCAGGCCTCACTTTGATCTTTTCAGCTGAGGGTGAGTCGGGGGGCGGGGGGGAATGTAATGCCTACATGATCAGATTGACTTAGCTTGTCTGTCCATTTGTAAATCGTCCTTGTAGCTTCTGTGTATGTCCTTTTGGAGATCGTATTTAAATTAATAAAAGAGGCTAGTGCCTGAATCTTATTTTTAGAACCTCTATAATTCACACCTCAGGATTCTTGATTAAGCCAAATAGCCTACTGAGGAGATAAAACTCTGTTTAAAAATATATATTTATATTCATAAAATTCAAATGCACTATACTATCAGAGGAAACTAGATTCAAATAATACATTCTTTTAAATAGGCACTTGCTTCACACTACTGAATATTTCATGCTTTAATGAATTAAGTAGCTTAAAAGTTGTAACATTTACTAAATATATTAACTTAACAGGTACAGCTTCTGTACAGTGATACTGGCCCTTTAGCCAGCTGGCAATAGATTCATGGAAAATTCCTGTGTTCAGGGTATGTTTAAAAAATGAAGAGGAAAAAAATTCCTTTAGTATTCTATCTATAAATATTTCCTTCTTGTTAGTATAATAAAAAGATTTGAAAGTTGAAAGTAAATGTTATCATCCAGCCTCTTGAGTGCTGCTGAGGTGTTAGTTTAAATTTTGATGGTTTTGAATGGGAAAATCTATTACTTTTTATTCAAATTTTGGATTTATATTTAAGTTTGTGCAGTTGTAGTGGCTGGTGTGCATCCTCTCAATAGTAATTCAGTTGTTAAATTAGCAATGTTTCATGTGATCTATACACAGTTGGATATGATCAAGGATTTAAAAATGTTTATTATGTGGCATAGTGGGTTGAACCACCTGTGGCCTGTGATACAGTATCCTATCTGGGTACCAGTTTGAGTCCCACCTGCTCCACTTCTGATCCAGCTCTCTACTAGTGTGCCTGGGAAAGCAGCAGAAGATGGCCTAATTCTTGGGCCCCTGTACCCACATTGGCAACCCAGAGGAAGCTCCTGGCTCCTGGCTTCGACCTAGCCCAGCCCCATTCACTTCATTCCAGTGAACGGAAGACCGACCTCTCTGGCTCCCCATATCTGTCAAATAAAAATGAATCTTTAAAAACAGTTTACTGAAGTATAATGAATTACATTTGTGTGGTGTGTAAACATTAGTCTTAGATATGTAACTAAACTAATTGTAGTAAAAATTAAAATTCCAAAATACTTTGAAAAATTTTTATTTATTTGTTTGAGAGGCAAAGACAGGGAGAGAGCCCTCCTATACTGTGGTTAAATTCTCAAATGCTGGACTGGGGCCAAAACTGGAGACCTAGAATCCAATCCAGATCTCCACTGTGGGTGAAAGGAATCCAAATTATTTGAGCCATCACTGCTGCCTCTCAGGGTCTACATCAGTAGGAAGCTGTAGTCAGGAGCCCAAGTTGGTAACGGAACCCAGGTACTCTGATGTAAGATGCAGGCCTCACTACTGCTAGGCAAAACATCCACTCACCCAAATAGTGTTTTAGGATACAGTAATGTAAGCAGGTTTTGATTTTTTTTTTTTTTTTTTTTTTTTTTTTTTTTTTTTTTTTTTTACAGGCAGAGTGGATAGTGAGAGAGAGAGACAGAGAGAAAGGTCTTCCTTTGCCGTTGGTTCACCCTCCAACGGCCGCCGCGGCCAGTGCGCTGCGACCGGCGCACCGCGCTGATCCGATGGCAGGAGCCAGGTGCTTATCCTGGTCTCCCATGGGATGCAGAGCCCAAGCACTTGGGCCATCCTCCACTGCACTCCCTGGCCACAGCAGAGAGCTGGCATGGAAGAGGGGCAACCGGGACAGAATCGGTGCCCCGACCGGGACTAGAACCCGGTGTGCCGGCGCCGCAAGGCGGAGGATTAGCCTATTGAGCCGCGGCGCCGGCCGCAGGTTTTGATTTTAATTATTACTGAAAACAAAGAGAAAAAGTAACTGAAGTCATAATATAATGAAATCAACAAACACTTTATTTCTTGTATGTTGTACTTTATACACATGGACTCATTGAAAACACATCACCCAGTGAGGTAGAGACTACTTCAATGATTTCATTAGAGAAGAATTGGAGTCTCAGGAAGTATAAGATCACATAGCCAAAGACTGGCAGGACAAGACTTTGAACACAAACCAGTAAGACTCTAAAGTCTTTCTTACTCTCTTGTATTGAATGTCAAAGGTGCCACAAAGATGTACTTGAGCCTGGAGTAATATCCTTACACTCAGAAATGAAAGCCTTCACTTTTATTCGCAAGTACAAATGTATTTAAGAAGGTTGGAACAGATGCTATTTGCATACTTATTTAACTGAATGATGAGTAGAAGGAAGAGGAGATACAGAAACAATGTGTGCATATATCTAGATACAGTTTGATTCTTTTTTTTTTTTAGGTATTCACTTATTTATTTAATCTTTTCAATTGACACAGAAACATTCTCCATATTTATGGGGTACTGGGTGATGTTTCAAAATGCATATAAATTGCATAATGTTCCAATCAGACTTAACCATATTATATAATCATTTAGTTTTTTCATATAAAAAACAAACTAGTTTCCAACCAGCTTTTTCTGAAGTATATAGTACATATTTATATCTATAGTCACTCTATTATACAATAGAACAGAACTTACTTCTTCTAACAATAATTTTTTTTGAGAGGCAGAGTGGACAGTGAGAGAGAGAGAGAGAGAGAAAGGTCTTCCTTTTGCCATTGGTTCACCCTCCAATGGCCGCTGCGGCCGGCGCACCGTGCTGATCCGAAGCCAGGAGCCAGGTGCTTCTCCTGGTCTCCCATGTGGGTGCAGGGCCCAAGGACCTAGGCCATCCTTCACTGCACTCCCGGGCCACAGCAGAGAGCTGGACTGGAAGAGGAGCAACTGGGACAGAATCCGGCGCCCCGACTGGAACAAGAACCCAGGTGCTGGTGCTGCAGGCCAAGGATTAGCCTATTGAGCGGTGGTGCCGGCCCTAACTATAATTTAGTCACATATACAATGTAGAATTCTATTCATCCATAAAAACAGATAAAATCCTGTTATTTACAACAAAATCGACAGAACTGGAGGTCACTAGTTTAAGTCAGAGAAAGTAAGCAATGAAAGGAAAATATCATGTGATCTTACTCTCATGTGGAGTCTAAAGTGTGAGTCTCACAGAAATTGACAGCAAAACAGTGCTCATCAGTGGCTGAGAAAAGTGGGTGGGAGAGAAGGGGAAAAGTTGATCAATGAGTACTAAGAGGTCCAATATAAAAGTTTTATTCAGTGTAAGAAGCTTTTGATGACAAAGCCCAAGTTGCCCTAAAGGCTATATTTGTCCAAGGATCAGAAAAGTGATATTTTTTGAAACCTGGTTGCAGACTAAAGGTTATTTACATATATAGTCATCTACTAAGCTAGTGGGTACCTAATGTAGTATTGCATTTTTTTTCAAAAAAGCGTGGATTTTAATGTAAAAAGAAATTTAACACGTAACAGAAAAATAATTATTGGTGGTAAAGAGAGAATATCTGTTCTGAGATGACTGTATTTGAGCAGAATGGTGGCACTGAGGAGTTTGATTCTTAAAAGCACTCAGATGATGGAGGGGGCATAGCTATTTGGTAAGTTTGCTTTGTAAACCATGTAGAGTAGCATCCTAGCACCACTTCCATTTAAAAATAATTTACTACTTGTATTACTCAATTTTTTTTAATGCAGTCTTATCACCAATGGTGACAGTGTATATGGCTGGAGTACAATGCTCACCCTTTATTTGTATATTCTATCAGTGTCAAATGCCTATACAAACATTCACCACAGATATGTTGAATGAATGATACATGAGTGCATGACTGTGGAAGCCAGTTGAGCCATACCTTGTGTATGTTTTTACTCCCTGCCATAAGGAAACAGGATTGTGATCCCGAAGCTTCAGAATTCTGCAAAGACCACCTGAGAAGTACTTCATTTAAATGTAGGAAAAGTATAAATTCCTCCTTAAATTGACCTGGACACAAGGAAGTTGGGATTATAAGATGAGCATAGAAGGGACTAGCATAATAGTTAAAATCTCAGTATAACAATGCAAAAATAGAGGTTTCTTTCAATTTCTAGGCAGTTGAAAAATATATCCTATGAGATTTGAAAGTATGCTCAGTATGCTCTAGACTGTTATTTAACGTCAAACTTATAAACACATGAGTATAAAGAGGAAGTGGGCAGCTGTAAGAGAGCTGGTGAGTCGTCAAGATTCAGCATAGGATGGAAAAGCAAAGCAGAATTTTTTATCTTGGTAGGAGACAGACTGGCTAAAAGTGATCTGGGATACATTTCTGCAGAGTGCAGATATAGGTTTGATTTGGCCTTTAGAAAATGTTTGGGTTTGAAATTAGAAATATATAGAGACATAGAAATACATAAATATATAAATTTCTATATAGAAATAGCATGATCAGTGATTCCAGCTTATGAGAAAATCAGAGGTTTATCTTTCTTAGACCATCTCTCTCTCTCTCTCTCACACACACACACGCACACACACACGTAACATCCAACAGACATGAATACTACAGGCAAAGTTTACTTAAAACTTAGAGTATACTTAGGTTTTTGAAACCTAAAAAATGCCTTAAGGAAATGGATCCTTTCTCTCCTTTTTATGTGAGTGTTTGATTTTGAATTCCTTTATCTAGATTCCAAGTTCATCCTGGCTCTAATTCAAATCCAAACTCCTGATTCCATACATCTTAGACTTACTCTATCTTGTCTTTGACTTCATATCCACCTTTTACCTCCAGGACTACTCTTTTTTTTTTTAAAAAAAAAAAACTTTTATTTAATGAATATAAATTTCCAAAGTACAGCTTATGGATTACAATGGCTTCCCCCCCATAACTTCCCTCCCACCCGCAACCCTCCCCTTTCCCGCTCCCTCTCCCCTTCCATTCACATCAAGATTCATTTTCAATTCTCTTTATATACAGAAGATCAGTTTAGTATATATTAAGTAAAGGTTTCAACAGTTTGCCTCCACATAGTAACACAAAGTGAAAAATACTGTTGGAGTATAGTTATAGCATTAAATCACAATGTACAGCACATTAAGGACAGAGATCCTACATGATATTTTTTAAAAATTAATTAATTTTCTATGCAATTTCCAATTTAAAACCAAGGTTTTTTTTTTCATTTTCAATTATCTTTATATACGGAAGATCGATTCAGTATATACTAAGTAAGGATTTCATCAGTTTCCACCCACACAGACACACAAAGTGTAAAATACTGTTTCAGTACTAGCTATAGCATTACTTCACATTGGACAACACATTAAGGACAGATCCCACATGAGACGAAAGTACACAGTGACTCCTGTTGTTGACTTAATAATTTGACACTCTTGTTTATGGCGTCAGTAATCTCCCTAGGCTCTTGTCATGAGTTGCAAAGGCTATGGAAGCCTTTTGAGCAGGACTATTCTTTGTCACCATGCCTTTTCCCTATGATTTGTGTCCCTGCTTTTTTTTTTCTTTTCTTTTTTCTTTTCTTTTCTTTTTTTTTTTTTTTGACAGGCAGTGAGAGAAAGGTCTTCCTTTTCCGTTGGTTCATCCCCCAAATGGCCGCTGAGGCCGGCGTGCTGCACCGATCCGAAGCCAGGAGCCAGGTGCCTCCCCCTGGTCTCCGATGCGGGTGCAGTGACCCAAGCACTTGGGCCATCCTCCATTGCCTTCCCGGGCCACAGCAGAGAGCTGGACTGGAAGAGAAACAACCGGGACAGAATCTGGCGCCCCAACCGGGACTAGAATCCAGGGTGCCGGCGCCGCAGGGGGAGGATTAGCCTAGTGAGCTATGGTGCCGGCCGCTGCTGCTTTTTTTTTTTTTTTTTTTGACAGGCAGAGTGGACAGTGAGAGAGAGAGAGAGAGACAGAGAGAAAGGTCTTCCTTTGCTGTTGGTTCACCCTCCAATGGCCACTGCGGCCAGCGCGCTGCGGCCGGCGCATCATGCTGATCGGAAGCCAGGAACCAGGTGCTTCTCCTGGTCTCCCACACGGGTGCAGGGCCCAAGACTTGGGCCATCCTCCACTGCACTCCTGGGCCACAGCAGAGAGCTGGACTGGAAAAGGGGCAACAGGGACAGAGTCCAGCGCCCCGACCGGAACTAGAACCCGGTGTGCCGGTGCCACAGGCGGAAGATTAGCCTATTGAGCTGGCCTTTTTTTTTTTAAATCTTCTCTCTTCAAGTCCCCATACTTGCAACTGGGAAGAGTCATGTTTACATTTATAATTTTACTCCTCACTGTATGATTAAGCCTTTCCTTGCACTCTGTGAAAGTGGACACTGAATGACCCATAATAAGATAAAGGCCATTGCACCTCATTTTACTGTCAAACTGGTTAATATAATTCTTTATTCTCAGCGTTCCATTTCCGTCTTATCTTTCCATATCATATGCTTCCCGAGCAGGGGAGGAGGTGGAGGAAGACCAATGAGGCAAGATGAGCCCCCTCACTAGCCTTGTACGTCACTCATTCTACCAATTGGGTATCTTGATTGAGAGAAGGAGGAAGCCACAGTACCTCACTTTAGCTGGGACAAATATCCAGGGAGGAAGCAAAGCTGCACTGAAGGAGAAACCACGTGTCTGCTCATATTGTGTCTACACAGGCCCCGCTGAGATTGAAGTTAATTAAAAGCAAAGCCAAATGGAGTCAGACCCACGCTCTGATGCCAAACAACTGTTGTTGGCGCGTGTTTTCACTTCTGTGATTCCACCCTCTGCTCTGAGTGGCTGTGCTGCAAAAGTTCAGGCAGCTGCGACTTTTAGCCCGGTGTTTTCCTCACCTCCCAGGACCCTGCTGGCATAACTGTCCTCAGTGATTGATGGGACTCCACGCCCTGCATCTGGGGGGTGGCCCGCCTGCAGGGAGGTTCCTGGATCAGGGGCACACACGAGCGGCTTGTCTGCCTCTCCATCCCTAGGAGAGTTGGGGCTCCCAACTTCCTTTGTGTGAAGTGAAAGAATAGAGCTGATTTACAGGGTAAATAAAATATCAGAGGAAGTAGAGGTTAGTTGTTACTATGGCTGAGAGAGATTTATGAGATTACAGAGTAACTGAGCCTACACTTTAAGCTATAGTCATTATGGTCTACATAGCTCCATACCTCATTAGAGGGGGGAAAGATGTGGAGACTGGAGAACACTAAGTCCTTCTTTTGCCAGAATAATGTTTCTGGTCTTGGTGCAGATGTGGTCCATAATCAAAGAACACACTGCATTTTTTATAGCATCTTTCCACAGCAGGTTTCACTAGAGACTGTAAATCCTACTCTAGCCTAGTGGCGTGGAAAATCCTTCTATTTTATGTTTGGAGAAACTGAGGCTCAGAGGCAGTGAGCACTCTAAGGTGCATACGAGAAGAAAATGGCTGAGGTGAGAGCACCTGGAAATTTTATTTTATTTCTAGTCTGTTATTTTTCTCTCAAAAAAAAAAAAAATCAGTGAATAACAAAAGAGAGGGGGAGAAAAAGCCCTTACCGGATTCATTGATATGCCAGGCAGTATCCCATATTCAATTCCATTTCAAAAGCTTTTTCCCCCTACAGCAGTGATGGATTCCACAGGTCTTAGAGCAAGTTAAGAGACTTAAGGGTGCTTGTGGGTACTGTGAGTTATTTTGAGTGTGCTTTTTGAAACTTGAAATTATGGGAGCAAAATCTGTAAAGGTTCAACCATATACTTGTCACACAAAGGGAGGGATTCATGTAAATTCAAAAGTATGGGGCTCAAGAAGTGGACAGAGTTAGAAGGAGTCCCATCTGCAAGCCAACACCGTCTTGAATGCTAAATATCATTACTCAAGGTGTGGTTACTGGATCAGCAACGCTAGCGTCATTTTAGGTGCTTGTTACAAATTTGAAATCCTAGGCATGGTGTCTGATATACTGATTCAGAATATTTCTTTGAATAAGACCATGCAGATTTATGTTAAAACTCGAGAGGGTCATTAGGGTGACACTCGGGAGGGGCCCAGAACACACTGCCTTAATCAAGATCCCTCTTGGAGAGGAAGGTTTGTTGATAAGTCCTGGAGGTAGGTGCAGTGGAACAGGTAGCTCAGGGGACTTCTCGGGGGACCCATACCCATTGAGAAGGGATTTTTCTCAAGGCAGATGATACTGGATTTGAACTCTGATGCTGGTCTTTTTTTAAAAGATATGTTTACTTATTTAAAAGGCAGAGAGGAAGGGATGGAGGAAGAGAGAGAGAGATTCCATCCACTGGTTCACTTCCCAAAATGGCTGTGATGGCTAGGGCTGGGCCAGGCTAAGCCAGGAGGCAGGAACTCTATCCAGGTCTCCCATGTGGGTGCAGGGGCACAAGCAGTTGGACCATCTTCTGACACTTTCCCAGGTGCATTAGAAGTGAGCTGGATCAGAAGTACAGTAGCTGGAACTCGAATCGGAGCTCATATGGGATGCTGGTGTCACAGGCTGTGGCTTACTCTGCTGTGCCACAATGTTGGTGTTTTCAAGTTACAGCAACTCCTTTGTTTCCATTCCACTGAACGTGGAAATGAAGGTAACAGTAAATTTCTTGGGCACACTACTCCTGGGTCTAACAAGAATAAATATTTTAAATTATCATTGGGAAATACATTATACATATTTTTTTTGACAGGCAGATTGGACAGTGAGAGAGAGAGAGAGAGACAGAGAGAAAGGTCTTCCTTTTGCCGTTGGTTCACCCTCCAATGGCCCCTACGGCTGGCACTCTGTGGCCGGCGCACCGCGGCGCTGATCGGAAGCCAGGAGCCAGGTGCTTCTCCTGGTCTCCCATGTGGGTGCAGGGCCCAAGCACTTGGGCCATCCTCCACTGCCTTCCTGGGCCACAGCAGAGAGCTGGACTGGAAGAGGAGCCACAGGGACACAATCCAGTGCCCCAACTGGGACTAGAACCCGGGGTGCCGGTGCCTCAGGCAGAGGATTAGCCTATTGAGCCGCGGCGCCGGCCAGGAAATACATTATAAATTGGATATTTTAAAAAATTCAGTACTGATCATGTATTAAAAGGTCACAGGGCAATCCACAGATATGTACAGTAATTGTTAATACAAAAATTAAAACAATCAGGAAACAATGAATGTAAAATTTCCCAGCCCCAGCCCTCCACAGTACAGTATTATCATCCAAAATATGGTCTGATTCCTCGCATTGTGCTTTCTAAAATTCCCAATGTTCATTTATAAGGAAGATTTTGTTTCCAAGGCAATTTAAAAATTTGGTTCTTAGCATACTTAACTCCCGTCTTCTCACACCCACAACAGAATTACTCACATTTGAAATTAGTAACTGAAAATTTAATCCTAACCCTACATCTGGCACTTCACTTCCCATGATTGCCTTCCGTTTTAGAGAGAGAAATGCGTGTGTTGAGCCTGCTCGCATTTTGCAGAATATTTTGTAAGCTTTCTTTATCTGGAAATAAAAGACCAATTTAGTCCTTGGGCAATGTTAATTATAAACCAGATTGAGGCACCAGGCTTTCCTTTCTAGGGCGAGGAAATACATAAAGTTTCTTTGGAGGTTGGAGTCTTGCAATGAGATAAACGCTGAGCGATGTTTCTATTATACATAAGTTGTTTGCGGAGCCAGAAAGCCTTTGAATTTTGCAGACAAGCCCCAGGCCAGAAAGCACAGAAACAGGGTGTTGTGTTCTGGGCATTCAGGCTGCCAAATGGCAGTCTTTTTAGATGAGGAAGGTCTCAAGGTTTGTAAGAGTGACCGTGATGAATATGGATAATAATGACCTACAGAGGGATTTTGTAGTCCCCAGCCCTCATGTGCTAAAAGGAGCTTCCAAGAGATGCGCTGAGCAGGGGCCAGGAGACTGAGGGTGGAGGCTGATGGCACCTCTGCAGCCTGTTCCAGCACATGTGGGAACAATGCTCGGCCACTACAAGTACTAATTAAGCATCACTCCCTCCTGTAAAAGAACAAGTATATTCTTGGGAGTGATGTAGGGAGTGGGGAAGGTAACAGAAAGATTCTTTTTGAATGAGGTACTTACACATTCCTCTATGGCTTGTCCTGGGCTTTTGATGTAAGGGGAGTCCACCACGCTCACAAACTCTGTGCTGTTTAGTGGCAGTTTTTTTTTTTTTTAAAGATTTTATTTATTTATTTAAAAGTCAGAGTTACACAGAGAGAGAAGGAGAAGCAGGGAGAGAGAGAGAGGTCTTCCATCTGCTGGTTCACTCCCCAATTGGCTGCAACTGCCGGAGCTGAGCTGATCTGAAGCCAGCAGCTTCTTCCAGGTCTTCCATGCAGGTGCAGAAGCCCAAGGACTTGGACCATCTTTTACTGCTTTTCCAGGCCACAGCAGAGAGCGGGATCAGAAGTAGAGCAGCTGGGACTTGAACCAGTGCCCACCCGCAGCTGGCGGTGGCTTTACCCGACACACCACAGCACTGGCCCAGTGGCAGTTATTGAAAACAGGCATATAAGGCTGGTCGTATGTAGACATCTCAAAAATGTGTAATTAATCTAGCTACTTTGCCACCTTTTATTTTTATTTCCACAGAGGAAAGACAATTGCCAAAGATGTAGGGGAAACTGATGAAATTTAAAAAAGATTTGTATTGCCTGTGATGAGATTTTTGCTTGGCTATGCCTACAACCTAGTCATTCTTTCCCTAGGCTTTTTTGGTTTTTTGTTTTTGAAAAGGTGGTAAAGACAGAATATTTGTATTTACTGTGTAGCAATTGCTACCTTTTCATTGAGCACTCAGTATGCAGCAGGCCCTGTACTAACACTTTACATGTATAATGCTCATATTAATCACATGGCTTTGGTCCTATTACAGTATTATCCCAATTTTAGAGATAAGAAAACTAAGTCTTACAGGCATGTAACTTTTCAGAGGTCAGACAATTTGTAAATGGCAGAGCCACAACTCAAACCCTGCTTTATTTTATTTTTATTTTATTTTTTATTTTTTGACAGCAGAGTAGACAGTGAGAGAGAGAGAGAGACAGAGAGAAAGGTCTTCCTTTTGCCGTTGGTTCACCCTCCAATGGCCGCCGCGGCCGGCGCGCTGTGGCCAGCGCATCGCACTGATCCGAAGCCAGGAGCCAGGGTGTGCAGGGCCCAAGGACTTGGGCCATCCTCCACTGCACTCCCGGGCCATAGCAGATAGCTGGACTGGAAGAGGAGCAACCGGGATAGAATCTGGTGCCCCGACCGGGACTAGAACCCGGTGTGCTGGCGCCGCAGGCGGAGGATTAGCCTATTGAGCCGTGGCGCCGGCCTCAAACCCGGCTTTAACTGGGACAAAAGACCTTGCTTCAATGCCTATGCTTGTGTGCGGACCACAGAACAGAGGCTGAACTTGTCTGGTGTCATGTAACATAGGCATGATCACCCTTTCCAACACAACCAAGCTGTTCCTCACTGTCAACGTGTTGCTCATCATCTAGTGGATTTCCCAGCACTACAGCTCACTTTCTGTCTCCTTTATCTCTACAGCCCTGCCCCTGCTTCCACTATACTCTAGTAAAGCAAACCTCTCTGGGAGCCCTCAAACTTCTTTTGCTTTAGTTTTTCTACTCTGGCTTCCCTTCATGTTCCCACATCAAACCAGACACTAAATGAGAGGATAAATGTGAAAGTATTTTGAAAATACGGAGCCAATCAAACAGGAAATATCTTGATTATGCTTGAAACAGCTTTCTATATCTGCTCAGTGAAACCGCCCCCTCTTCCCAATCAAGACACTCAGCAAAATTCTTCCTGGACATTCCAGAAGGCAGAGAAGCTATGAGACAAGCACATGAGCTTCCAACTCAGTCCAAAGTGTCAAGTCAAGTTATGTGCCTAAGTTCACCCAAAACCCAGTGACAGGCCCTCCAAGGCCAGATCACGGAGAAACCTTGGAGGAGACCGTGTCTTGTACCACTTGAGTGCTATTCCAGGACTGAGGTCAAATAGCTTTATTTTGAGGGGGAAAAAGGTACAAATTGAGACTGGCTTACAGACTGGCTGAGATGAGATGAATGAAGAAATAAAAAAGTGACACGAAAAAGGCTCCAAAACCCTCTTTCAAGAGGAAGCGATTTGCAGTTAATTTTTTTTAACTTTTAGAAAAATTGGTTGCTAAAACTACTGCTTTTTCTTTAGTTTGTATAACTAATAGTGGTTTGGAAATAATATGGGAGTTGTAAATGAATGAAGATTAACTAAACGTTCACAGTGAGTGGCTGTGAAATCTCAAGTTGGGTGTAGTTCCTGATTTATCTTTTTCAAATGTTATGTCCACACGGGTGCTTTGTGAGTCATGCCCAGTGAATCATCATCTACATGTTCTCAGATTCCTGCCATGCCCCCTAGTCATAACCCTGTTATTATTTATGGGGTTTAAAATTTGGTTCTATTCACATGGTGATTTATGGACTGCATAGCAACAAAGTTTTTAATAACTGTTCACAGCCTGTGCTCCAGGACACTCCGTCTCTCTTCGTTCCAGCAGGGCTCTCTTGTCTTTTGTTTTCCCCTGGATTTCAGCAAATGGACACCCAAAAGATCTTGGCCAGTGAAGTATCTCAAATGACGAGGACACAACCAAACAACTCCTTTTAGAAATCTTTATTTAATTCATAGTGAATTTGTTTTAAAAATAGTTTATAGAAGCTTCCTCCCCTCAAAAGAATCACAACTGGATATTGAAAGTGAAGAAATGATAGTTACTTATTGTTTTGGTTTGTAAATACAGGTCTAGTCCATAGTAAAATTTGCAGCATGTGTTATGGTGAGTCTAACTCACTCATATTGTCTTTCTGTGTCGCTTTGTTCTTTTGTTATGCCTCAGCTTTCCATGATCTTCCTATTGGCTGTAGAGAAATCTTACTTAGGCATAGCTACTGTCTTTCCTTGGTATTTTTTTTTTTCCTGGCAGCATCAACACGATTAGATCAATATAGTCGCATAGTCATATAACTTAATTTACACAAACCATGCTGAATAATGTGATGTTTTACAACATTAAGAGTATTTAAATTAAGAGAAAACTGGCAAAAGCCATAATTGCACATAAGAATGAATCTGTGAATGTGTTGGCCAGCAGAAGTGTTTGTTTAAATGAATAAAATTTTCACTCCAAAATTTATCTTTAGGTTGGGAGTTCTCACAGAGAGTCTGAAGAATAGGATGTTGAAAATAATTATGTTTTAAAAGTTCTAATGATCTGGGAACATATTTTTTAAAAAGGAGACACCAATGCAGCGAGAACTAACTGAACAGAACTTCTGGAAGTTTGTGTCTCTCATAGCCTGGGTTTTCTAGAAAACAGCATCTGAGGTGATTTTTGCTAATGCTTTATTGGGGAAAGCTGCGATGCCAGCCTGTGAAGTGATGGGGAAGGGAAGGGAGACAGGGAAGGCGGTGATGCTTTGCTGAGCCTCCAGAGGCGCTGCCTGATCTCTGCTGTGTCTGTGAAGGGGCCTTTGGGAACCCGCGTGCTTGGGCAGTCTTAGTGGAAGGAAGGGTGAGGAACTGATCTACTGATCCTTCCGTCTTCTTTTCTCTCTGGTTCAGGTTTGTGTCAGAGGACATTAATTCACACACAGTTCTGTGTTGTATTACCAGAGGGGCTGAGATAGGTGACCAGGTGCTACTCCCTTCAGCAAAAGACTGGGGCCTAGGGTCGGGTGGGGGAGCAGAGGCGTGAGGCAAGTCAGTACTGGTTGACTTGGGGAAGCTGGCGGTCCTATTGGTGACATCAGATGGTGGCTGATGGTGCTGGCTGTCACAGCTAGAAGTAGCTTGGGTGATGAGAGATAACAAAACCACAGAAACAATCACAAACAATATAAAAATTACCCTAATATACAGAGAAGTTGGAAGTACCAAGTTGGGTAGTTAAGGCTGGGTGCTGGATACTCAGAAGAGAGGAGAGAGGAGTCTCAGGAACACTGGGATGCTGCTGCTTTGTGGTCTCAGCAGTGCGGTGACATGTCCTGAGGCTTTCAGGGCAGGCTCACGTCCTTACCTGTGTGTGATCCAGGCACCTCATATGTAGCGTGTGTAAGTTGTAGGTACTCGTTCAGCATTGACTGAATTAGAATTGACATGTTTTAATTTGAGCCATGTTGATCTCTTTGTTTTGCCTTGGCAAGTGATCCTAGGGCTTTTGGGTGTGAGTGCTATGCAGACAATGTCACCTTCTGGAATAGCAAAGGTGCCCATGTTGCTTTGGGGATGGTGTAGCATTAGAGAATTAGACAAGTTTGGGTTTGACTGCTGGCTCTGTCACTTACTGGCAATGTGACCTGGGGCAAGTTAATTAACACCTTTCCTCATCTTTAAAATACAGATACCTGTAGTATTCATCTGTGAGGTTATTGCTACAAGAGTAGGCACTACATACTAAATGGGCAATTACTACTAGCTGTTGCTGCCACAGCTATCTAAAAGTGTGTGCAAAAATAAGATTAAAATATAAGCTTATTTTAGTGCAAAAATGTTTGAAGCCCATGCATAGTTTTTCATAGTACACACTTTCCATAAGATTTTTGAAGACCACTTGTATGCTTGGATTCTTAAGTTTATTTTTTTAATTTTTAAAAAATATGTTTATTTTCATTTTATTTGAAAGGCAGAGAGACAGACAGAGAGAGATTTGCCATCCACTGCTTCACTGCCCAAATGTGCACAACATCAAGAGTTGACCAGGTTGAAATCAGGACCCCATAACTCCATCTGGATCTCCCATGGAGGTGGCAGGGACCCAGGTACTTGAGCCTTAATCTGCTGCCTCTCAGGGTATCCATCAGCAGGAAGCTGGAATTGGAGCTGGGTCTCACACTGGAAACTCCGATATGAGATATGGATGTCACAAGCAGCTTTTTACTTTAATTTAATTTTTCATTTATTTCTTTGAGAGGCAGAGTTACAGACAGAGGGAGACAAAGAGAAATGTCTTCCATCTGAGGCTCTCCAAATGGCCACAATGGCTGGATCTGGGCCAATCCAAAGCCAGCATCGAGTAGCTTCTTCTGGGTCTCCAACTTGGGTGCAGGGGCCCAAGAACTTGGACCATCTTCTAACACTTTCCCAGGCTACAAGCCCAGAGCTGGATCAGAACAGGGGCAGCTGGGACACAACCTGGATCCAATATGGGATGCTGGTGCGGGAGGCAAAGGCTTAGTCTGCTGAGCCTTTGTACAATTACTTTATTTTTTATTTTATTTTTTATTTTTGACAGGCAGAGTGGACAGTGAGAGAGAGAGAGAGACAGAGAGAAAGGTCTTCCTTTTCTGTTGATTCACCCCGCAATGACCACTGTGGCCGGCGCGCTGCAGCCGGCACAAGGTGCTGATCCAAAGCCAGGAGCCAGGTGCTTCTCCTGGTCTCCCACACGGGTGCAGGGCCCAAGGGCTTGGGCCACAGCAAAGAGCTGGACTGAAAGAGGAGCAACCAGGACAGAATCCGGCGTCCCGACTGGGACTAGAACCTGGTGTGCCACGGCGCCAGCCAACAATTACTTTAGATTCTTTTAAGTTTCAGTGTTACGTGAAAAAAAGAAATTCTAATGGGTTAGTGGTCTCCTTTTATGAGATAACTATGCTGCATGTATGACTGCTTCAAGTTCAATTGGGAGGAGATAAATAGCTTTAGTGTCTCATCTTCTAAATGTGAACACAGTAGGAACTGGAAATTCCTATTTTCTGCTTTTCCTATTTTTTACTGTCCTCTATTAACAAATAGAAACATGCTATTTATAAATAATTGCTACTTTGATCATGTCCTTGGTGGATTTGGTACTCATCTATTTGATATACAGAGGATAAAAGTTACTTTCTTATGAGCAGCAGTTTTTGGTATAATTCAGCAAGTAAAAATGTCACACAATTCTCGTTCCAAAGCAAAGTGGGTGTGCCAGTCTACACAATTGTTAGAAAACTTAAAAATTCAGACCCAATCAACATCCATGTGGGGGAGAAAGTAAGAATATCATTAGTTTGCTTTGCTGCCCATAGTTACCCTTGAAGCAAATTATTATTTTTCATCTAATTAAGATTTGTTCCTTTATCAGAAATGTAGGCACATAGAAATACTTCCTAATTGGCTTGTTACTACAAAGTAGAAATCTCATGAAAGCAAAAATTTGAGAAGAAGAAAAGAGAAACAAAAAACTTAACAACTTAAATGTATTAGGGGATGTATAATTAAGGCATTAGCACCTCCTTAAATCAACAGACTCTAAGTTCTGAAAATGAAATTGTAAATAGAATCATAGCTCACAAATGTGCTCCATGAAGTAGCACAGTTAGTGGATTCAGACGCTGCCCTCAGCACTTTAAAAAGAGAAAAAAAGAATGGAAACATAACAATCACTTTATGTCTGGTGTTAGGAGTTTGAATTAATGAACCAAAAATACAGAGCAATGTATATTTCAGACAATAGGAATTTAATAAATATAAGCCAGCGTGTTTTGGCTGCAGTGAATATTGTTAGTATACAAACCAGCTCATCTGAAACTCCTGCCCTCACTGTGTTTATTTATTGAGGCAGGCTGTATATATTTTATCAGGTATCATTTCACTATTAGTTGCATTTTGATTGAGGGGCCATGGGAAGTTCTAGGTAATCCTCACCCTGACAGTCTCATTCATTTTCCTAAACATTGCCTGGGGACTTGCACTGGATGTAAATTTCTAGGAAACACAGCATTAAGAGAAATCTTATTTAGACTATTGAACACAGTGCATAGCCAGGGAAATTAAAGCAAAAAGATTACACCAGTGGGGTTTTATTTTCCGTTGATTAGTAATTTGTACTTTGCTGTGAGGTAAAGGAAAAGTGATCTAGTTTAAGACCTCAACTCTGGGGATTTAGTAGCACAGGAAAACTCTCAGCTCCATTTAGTTGCTGACATTCTGAAATTAAGAAATAAAGAAGTTATAGGATGTGAAATACATAGCCGAGATTGTACTATAATAGCCTGATAAATAACTAGGAGAAGTTTATTAGCTTACTTATTTAAAAAATGACTTTTCTCCACCATGTATATTACAGTGGTGATAAAAATGAACAAAATCAGTGTCTGTTTTTAATCCTTTGAACAAATTGTTTCTCACCTTGGATGAAAAGGTGGGTAGTTATTTCTACCATGGTCTTATCATGTAGTCATTTTGAATTTTCCAGGCTTTGGAATTCTCATCTCTGCAGGTTTTATATAGTCACAACTCTGTAATTAAAAGAAGAACAAAATACTCTAATGACCATTAACTATTCACTTGAAAATTGATTCATTTCGTCCCAGCAAAGGTATACTTCATTTTTCTCAGCTTTTTGCTTGTGTGCAGAAATTCTGTTAGAGCTACAACTATCCTGTCACTGACTTGTTGAATCTACAGTCTTCAGGCATTATTAATTGGGGCAGGGAGAGGGAACATCCTTGCCTATCCCTGTCTGAGAGCTGGAAACCAGATTGTAACCTCTTGAGCTTTTTCCAAACTTACTCCAGTGCCACAGGCATTCTGAGCCACCAATCCTCATCCTGGTACGAGATGGTGGTTGAGATATTCCTCTACCCTTTGGAAATCGCATTCTAATTAGTGTGAATATGTCTGATTTCTCCTTTATTGGGGGCTACAGTTTCATAAATCCCTGATCTTGATGACATTTTACATAATCAATGAATCCTTGTGAAGAAAGCATGAAGACAGTGTTGCTTGGAAAATGAACAAACGAATGAACAATCTCAATCCAGTAAAACGTATGTCCTTCAAATCAATAAATTTGTTTCTTAAAAACTTAGAGAAATAAGGATTTGAGATCAAATTATCTGAGGCCATTTTCTAACAAGCTAACACATATCTAGATATGTAAGTATATCCTTGGAAGGAGTTTCGTTCTTTCTAGACGAATGTCATAGAGAATACTACTTTTGTAAGACACATTGGAACAGTATTTTACACTTTGTGTTTCTGTGTGGGTGCAAACTGTTGAAATCTTTACTTAATATTTGCTAAATTGATCTTCTGGATATAAAGATAATTGAAAATGAATATTGGTTTGAATAGAAGGGTAGAGGGAGCGGGAGAGGGGAGGGTTGTGGGTGGGAAGGAAGTTATGGGGGGAAAAAGCCATTGTAACCCATAAGCTGTACTTTGGAAATTTATATTTATTAAATAAAAGTTAAAAAAAAAGACACATTGGGACAGAAAAAAAGGGAAAAAGGTAGATGGATTCCATAACCATGTTAATTGGGAACTCCTGAGTCATATCCTGGAGCTACTGAAAGGAGTTACAATCACAACTCCATCCCACAAATAACTCAGATGACAATGCCCTCACCAGTGGCTTATCCTTTGAGCCAGTCCTGGCCATTCACATAGGGGAGAAGAGATACTCAAATCACTGTTGTTTATCTGGTGGCATGGCACCAAAATGAGTAGCAAAGATCTGTGGAAATTGTAATGATTCCAAACAGGATATGCATTCAGTTCTGATGTAGCCTTGTATCTTTCAACCACAGATGAAGATGCTGAAGTACGTAACAAGAGCACTCTGCAAACCTTTTTAAGTAATAAAATTAATCAAAAAGGCAGAAAGTCAGCTACTTTATCATTTATTTTACTACTTTCCTGTTTGAATTGCTTTTGGCAGCTCAGAGAGAACTTTAAATACTCAAACACCATAAAGTAATCCTTGCATTTCCATGCATGATTCAATTAGGGACAAGAGTTTGAAAATCTATGGCTCTGAGATTGAGGCTCCTGATGTCTGTCCTAAATCAGCTTGGTTTTCCAAGACCCTCCTTGACCTGCTGACAATGATAAATAAAGCAAAGAGCAAACAAATTGGGCCCCATGTATAGGGCTCAGTGATGCCATTCCTTCACCACTGGATCCTTCCTCCTCACCTGTCACCATGGCACTGTTGACCTATGAACCTTCACTTTTGGAACTGAGGCCTCAAGGATGTACCAGGCACTAAATTAATTATGTGAAGTGAAGACAAAATGTTCCATAATATTAAGAAACTTACATGCACTTCATCATTATAAAATAAATATAAAGGTAATGTTCTAAAACTCTTGTGTGCATATCTTATTTAATCCTGATGAGATATGAATTTCAGCTACTTTAAAGGCAAAAACTGCAATCAGAGATTACAATGACTGGTAAGAGGCTGTACCGAATCTGGCCATCTATTAACCTCTATCAAAACTGCCCCCATATTGTTAAAGTAGATGAATCAAGATATGCTAAAAAATAAATGACTAGATATTCAAATAGCCATTGGAAGAGACATGTCAAAAAGTAGTATATGATTCATTTCCAAATGAACTGTCAAGGTTGTATTTATTGCAGTATACAAGGAGCAGGAATTAATTTCAATTGAGGATACATTGTAGGCTGTGCTTCCTTGAGGGAGTGTGATTTTAGCTTAGACTTGAAACAAGGGCAATATTTGCAATATCAGAGCACAGTATTTCAGGAATGAAATCGTGGTCAGTTATTTATTATTGGGCATGTGAGTTTAGAAGACAAAGGCTTGGGCCTATAATGAGACCTAGCTGTTGGAGTAGGAATTGTGGCATTGACTTCATGTGTAGTAACCTCTTTTCAAGGGCAAAATTATTATTAGCAAACAGTTGACTTTGGAAAATCACAGTGGAGTAGCAAGGTGTCTTGAGGGTCAGGTGAGATATAACCATACAATAATTGAGGCAGAACTTTATTGAAAGACAGATTACAGAGAAAGCTAGAGACAGACAGAGGTCTATCATGTGCTGGCTCACTTCCCAAATGGCCACAAGGCAATCCAAAGCCAGGAGCTTCTTCTGGGTCTCCCACGTGAGTACAGAGGCCTGAGCATTGGGCCATCCTCTACTGCTTTCCCAGGCACATTAGCAGGGAGCTGGATCAGAAGTGGAGCAGCTGGGACTTGAACCAGATCCCATATGGGGTACTGGAGCTACAGGCTGGGGCTTTAATCCATTGCACCCAGCACTGTCCCCTGAGGCAGGACTTGCAACAGAACTCCATCCATGGGAAGTAGGGAAGGAGTTGTGGGTAGGTAGATACTAGGAAGTCCTAGAGAGGACAGAAAGTTGAATTGGAAAATAAAAAAAACCCCAGATACAAGAACTGAGCATAGGAGTTGGGGATTATGTTTAGAAATGAGCTGAAGGCCAAGGTGTTCAAGTACGGGTGGGTATTTTTCTGTTTAGAGAAGCATCAAGGAGATCTAGAGAGTAGACTCTGGAAACAGGGGAAAAGGAGAGGCTAGGTGAAATTATTTCTACTTGCAGTCATAGGAAGACCAGAGAACACAGAATATACATGGTTGGGAAGGTAACAATCAGTTTGTTTCAATTGTGTGGTAGAATAACTTGTGCTTGTGTGAGCAGGGGGAGGGATGGTAACAGAGAGGAAGGGGCAGAACGTTACAGGTTGGAAAAACAGTGTGAACAGAATTGTGAATACATATGTGAACAAGTTGGGAAACTGCTAAAAGAAAGAATCTGTACAGGTCCATAGCAAAAAACAGAATCGAAAAGCAGCACTGAAGTCAGATTATCAAGGCTCTTGATTTCCATGCTAATATGATTACCATTCATTCATATTGTTGGCAACTGAAAGACTTTGAACACTTTTAAGCAGAGTGATATGAACAAAACAAATGTGTAGAGGGGTAATTTGACAAGCAACTTTGAAGAAGGTAGATTGGCATAGAATGCAGTAGGAGATAACTTAGCAGGATTCTGGAATAGCTTAATAGATTCTGTGATTCTGTAAAGGGCCCAAGATAGATTGGTGGGGATTTCAAGAGAAAAGGTAAAAGATACAAGAGAAGAGGTACAATCAGACTTCAGAGGACTGAAAAACTGCTGGTACAGGTATCTGAAATGGAGGGAGGAGTCAGATGATGCCCTAGCCCTTGTGATTCAAATTTGTAAGAGGAAATGTGAAAGTCCAAAATGGGAGATGGTTTCAGAAAATCAAGGTGTCTGATTTTGTCTGTGTTCACTCTCAAAGAGGGAAACATCTTGAGGGTATGTCTGATAGGCTGCTGGAAACAAGGTTCTTGACTTGGAAGAGAGTTAAAGGCTGGTGATACAGATTTTTGATCCTTTCACCTGGAGATGCTATTTAAAATCATGAAAGTCTTTGACCCAGCCATCTCTCTCCTGGGCACATACCCAAAGGAGGTGAAATCAGTACTTCATAAAGATTTCTGAACTCCCATTTTCAATGAACCATTATTCATAATAACTAAGGTACGGAAATAGTTAAATATCTGTTGATGGGTGAATTGACAAAGGGACTGAGACACACACATATACATGCAATGAAATATTATTAATCCCTAAAAAAGGAGATTCTGTCACTTGCCACAACATGGATGGAACTGGAGGATATTAAGATAAATGAAAGAAGCCAGACAAAGTAAAATGTTTTACTATCTCACTTATATATGAAATTTAAAAAATCTAAGAAACAAATCAAATATATAAAGCTGGAGAACAAAATGGTGGTTAACAGGTGTAGTTAGAGAGGAAGGAAATGGAGAGATGCAGCTCAGAAGATACAAAAATAGCAGATTTATATGATCACAAAATCTAGAGATCTAATGTGCAGCAAGAGACTATGTATAACAAAATTGTATTGTATTTGGGATTCATGCTCAATGAGTAGATTTAACTGCTTTGGCTACCCAAAACAAGGGTAATGTGAGATAATGGATGTGGTAATATGTTTACAGTAAACTTTTTGCTATATGTATCCCATAATACTCATGATGTATAACTTAAATACACAGAGTAAAATTAATTTCTTTAGAAAGGAAGCTTGTGAGATATGAAATACAGAGCCACAACAACTCAGGGAGAAGAAAATTTCATGTGAAAAATCGGTAAGTAGTCAAATATTTCAAATATTGCAGGGAGGTCAAGGAGAATAAGAACTAAAACTTGAGCATTGATTTGGCAGTTAGATGTATTTAAGAAATATTTTTGTAGCATGATTATTGCATGGAAACTATAATTTTTGTGAAAAACTAATATTTAGTAACAATCTTCTTGGAAATGTAGTCTAGATATGGCTGGATAATTAATGCATGTAGGTCTTGGGTCTTGGATATATTTGTTTGGGAAACCCATGTAGTTCCCTAAGTTGACTGGGTCATGAGTTTTCTTGATACATTTATACTCTCTGCCTTTGACAGCCAATATTTCCATTTACTTAGGAACAAGCAAGAGGAAATATTTTATCTCAATCACAGGAGGGTGGAGTTCATTTGCCTTGGCACTATTGACACTTTAGGGAGAGTAATTCTTTGTTGTAAGGGGCTGACCTGTGAGTGTAGGATGTTTAGTAGCATCTCTGGCCTTTATCTATTAGATGCCAGCAGCACCTTACCCATTGTGACAATAAAAATTGTTTTCAGATGTCGACAAGTGTCCTGTGAGGAACAAAATAGTCCCTAGGTTGAGAAACACTGCCATCAAAAATATCTGGATTTTGGCCTTCTAGGATTTAGTCACTGTTCTGTCATTCTGGGAAGAGGCTCCAATTTTCCCTGGGGGAAACAATTCCCTCTCACTTTCTTTGTCTACAGATAGAGTTGGCTCCTCCTCTGGCATTACTGGTATACATAGGACATAAATCTGACCATTCTGTGTACATGTTGTTGTGTTAGGGATAAGCATATGACCCAAATTAAAGCATTTTGCTTAAAGTTAATTCTAAATATAGACCTTTTAATTGAACAACAACAAAAAACATGTATTTCTGTTTCACTAGATTTGAATTTGAGAAGTGTAAGCCTAGAACTATTGGCCACCAGTTTGATACAACTCTGTTCATCATGTCCTTTGGCAGCCATGCCCGCGTTGTTTTAGTTATGAGAGCCATTCAAATGTTTTTCGTTTGTGTAAGTCATATTTTTCTCTTACTTGCAACATAAAAGACTCTATCTGGTACTCAAATGAATTCTAGGATTTGGAGATACAAATGAATGGGTCTATAATGTATAATGAACCTGCCAATATAGAGATGGATGGAAGAAGAGTGAAGATTCTTCCATTACACTGTAAAAAAATTCACACTTTCAAATATTAACTTAGTCCGTGGAAATGGAAATCTGTGTTACACTATAGTCGGGTAGATGATTAAAGTGGCGCCACTGGGATCTTGGTACTGAGGTCATGTGCTGAATGCAGCTTAATTAATTGGTAGCAAAGTGGCAAATTGCTGGATCTTATGAACTGTATTTTGAAATCTCAGTAACGTCCTACCAAAAAGAGGTAAGCTGAGGTAGAAGCTATCCTGTCTGAAAGTCAAGAAGGAAGGAAATTCATCTTTGGTAAACCAACCATTTTTGTCTATATCCCAGAATACAAGATGACTTAAGAGTCTGGATTTATGAATTTGGAAAAATCTTAATTCTCTGCCCCAAGTTAAGGACATTCCTACAAAATCAGGATGGTATGTTCAGATGGGAGGTGGGGAACCCAGTAGGAGGTAGATGAGGGCTTGGGAAAACTTGTTTTCACAGGCCCTTCAGGCAACTTCTGTTGTAACTCCTTTCCTAAAAAGAGGCCAATTTCCTTTGTAATAGCTCACAGGCAGCTTAGGGCACAGGGCAATTAGCTCCTTGGTGACTAACTGCTCCCAGGCAGAAGCAAAAAGATGTCATTAGATTGAACCCAGGGAAGATGGACTGAGCATCTCAACTTGTTTCTCAAGGACAAAATGCAGAGGACGGGTTCTAGATTAGAAAACTTTGACCTAGCTCTATATACAGGGAACCAAATACTCAGTTGTTGAATTGACTAAGAATCAAAACACACAAAAAAAATCTACCAAGTATTAGAGAATCATAATACCAGAGAAATGCCAAGTCTGGCAAATATTGGCTCAATATTCGCTACTTTAAACCCTCAAGTATATTTAAAAAAAAAAAACATTCTGAACAAATGTTTATTCTTTCAACAGGTATTTAATGGGTGTTCAGGACCAGGCACTGCTCCAAGTAGTAATATGAGTTTTCAAAAAGGTTTTTATTTGAAGAGGGGAGACAGAAAGAAAGAGGGAGAGAGAAAGAGGGAGAGAGAAAGAGGGAGAGAGGGTGAGAGGAAGAGAGGGAGAGAGGGAGAAGGAGATAGAGAGAGAGATTTTCCACATCATGTTTCATTCTCCAAATGTCTTTGATAGTCATGGCTAGGCCAGGAGCCAGGAATTCCATCCAAGTTTCAAATGTGAGTGTCAGAGACCCAAGTACTTGAGCCATCACTTGCTGCCTCCCAGGATGGGCATTACCAGGTAGCTGGATAAGAAACTCCATCCCAGGTACTCTGTTATGGGATGTAGGTGTCCCAAGCAGTGGCTTAACCATTGTGCCACAATGCCTGCCCTGATCATATGGTTTTAAATGAAACAGATGCCTCTCCCCTAAATTTAGAGCTGCAACTCCAGTGAAGGGAGCCAGGCAATATAGAAGTAAGCAGATAAATGCATTGATGAAATAAGATTAGTGCTGTGCAAAAAAGGAGAGAGTTTTAATAGAGATCTGAGAAGGAGTATTGATATGAAAATTTGGAGTCTCTTCCTTTTCTTTTATAAAGTATTGACAGGCACATTGTGCCCTTTTACTAAAAAGCACTTAAGTAGTAAATTGGCCTTGGCTTTGATACTGTACTTATCTTTTTGAGAGGCCTAGATCTTTAATACTACTCAATTGCATTTCTGGTATAAAAATAGGTTGTAGTGGATGGAATTAATCATTGGCAAATTTGAGCAGATTTGTTGAAGGCCATCTTCCTTGTGTGGAGACAGTAACCTAAAATGCAGACTGGATGGCATATTACCAACCACCTAATGAATCTACTCCCTCCCAATTGGGATCTTGGCGCATTTACTCATCTTCAACCAGTATAATTAAAGATGAAAAGTATAACACTGATGTATCCTTCTCTGGGGAGGGAGTTGTTTTAATTGTAGACCCATCAGTGGAAAATGAACTATGCTGGAGAAAGATCAGGCTTAATTACACACCTGTTGGTGGTATCAAGTGAAGCTGTTGCATTCTGCTGTAGTAGGGAAAATATCTAGAAAAATCTCACAACTTGGCAAGGCTCAAAATATCACCTCATTAGAGCATACAATTTCTGCCTTTTTCAATCATTCAATCTTCAAATTTGTGGGAAAAGGGCTTTGAGGTTGTTTAGTCTAATTCACATAATTTACAGATGAGAAAACGAAAGCCTGCAGTAGTTAACTGACTTGTCCAAATTCATACAAACAATTTGAGAGGTATTTATTAAGCTTATCTGCTGCCTTCTAAATGCTATCTGCAAGATTTGAAAGCAGATGGTTGAAGGCCATAACCTCCATTCAAGACCTAAGAAGAAGTTTAAAAATAAAGACCCAATATGTTTCATTTTTGGAAGACTTTTCTCAAAGTGTAAGGTGCAGAGAAATGGTTGGAGAGAAATGGTTAGTATCCTAGTTCCCTTAGGCAGCCTCTTACCTACTGGTCTCTTAACTAGTAGTGCTAAATTCCTGGAAGATGTGATATGAAGGACAGAGAATTCTCTGGGAAGAATCACATGTTAATTATCTCAAGTATCTCAGAATTTAATCCTAAATTCATAATTAATCTTTTTCTCTTGCTGTTCTGAAGTATGTGATCCTCCAATTATTTCTCTACCACTTTGTTTCATCTTAGAGTACATGTAAGTCTAAGTATGTGCTTCATGCTTCATTTTCCTCTAGGCCACTTCTTGGTATCTTTTTGCTTTTTCAAGGCAAGGCTAGTGCTTTCAAACATCTACACCTAGGCCCCAAAGAGCAAGAAAACTGTAAGATACAAGATCAAAGATGTGTGTGTGTGTGTGTGTGTGTGTGTGAGAGAGAGAGAGAGAGAGAGAGAGAGAGAGAGAAAGAGTGGGTTCAGGAAGTGAAGAAGAGGTTCATTTATTAATTCAACATTTATTTAGAGTCCATTTATGTCAAACACTCTGTTGAGTTCTAGCTATAGAGATACAAACCAAACAGATGATCATTCTCCCCATGGATTTTATGGTTAATGGAAAGGTAGAGCATGATTTTACTGTCATTGATATTTTGGAATAGATAACTTGTTATGGGATTGTTTGAGGGCATTCTAAGATATTTAGCAGGATTTCTGGCCTCTACCCACTAGATGCCAGCAGCACACCCCCAGTTGTGATCATCAGAAATGTCTCCAGATGTTGCCAAATATCCTTTGGATAGCAAAATTGTTCCCAGTTGAGAACCACTGAGCTAGAGAATAGGCAAATGATCACATATAATTAAATAATCATAATGGTATCTAATTCTTTTTTGTTATATTTTCTGGTTGGTTGCTTCAGAAAATAGCACAGAAGAGAAATACTATTTTTTGGACTTAAAATTGTTACTGAAATATAATACATGTACACTCATATGAAAATGCATGAATCATAAGTATATGGCTTGAAGAGTTTTTTCAAGTGAAAATGCTCATATATGATCCTCCTTAGCACCCAGATAAAGAAATGGAACTTCCCTAGAAGCCACTGTCACCCCACCCCAGTCATTGTAATGTCTTACAACACCACGATAGGTGATAGGTATTCCCTTGAAGGGCTGTATGATAATGAGTCTTCCGCACTGTTGCATGTGGAACAGTTTTCTTTTCTCATGGCCATAGGATATCCCATTTATCTATTCTTCCATTGGTGGACATTTAGGTTGTTCACAGTTTTGTGAATATTAACAAGATAATACTTTACTAAGATTCTTTTTTAAAAAAATAACAACCTTATTGAAATATAATGTGACACTATAAAATACACTCTTTTAAAGTATACAATTAAATGACTTTAAAAAAAAACTTTTATTTAATGAATACAAATTTCCAAAGTACAGCTTATGGATTACAATGACTCCCCCTCCCCCCCATAACTTCCCTCGTACCTGGAACCCTGCCCTTTCCCACTCCCTCTCCCCTTCAATGACTTTTAGCATATTTAGAGAGTTGGACAACCATCACCACTATGTAAATTTTAGAACATTTTCATTATGCCAAAAGGAATCCTGTGCCCATTAGCACATTTTTAAGAAAATTTATTTGTTTATTTTAAAGGCAGAGTAATAGAGAGAGAAGGAGAGATCTTCCATCCACTTGTTCACTCCACAAATGACCATGATGGCCTGGACTGGGCCAGGCTAAAGCCAGGAGTCAGGAACTTCAGGTGGGTCTCCTACATAGGTACAAGTGTCCAAATACTTGGGCCATCATCTGCTGCTTTCCCAGGTGCATTAGTAGTGAACTGGAGTAGAAATGGAAGAGCCCAGGACTTGAACCTGCAACCATATGGGATGCTGGGGTTGCAGCTTATTCTACTATGCCACAATGCCAGTCCAAAATTATCTCTTTTCTCCCATTTTTCCTCTCCCTCCACATTTAGTCCCTGTGAATACCAGTGTATTTCCTGTTTCCATGGATTTGCCTGTTCTGGATATTTCATACAACTGGCTTTCCTTTTTTAAAATTTCTGTTTTTTAAAAAGATTTATTTATTTGAGGCCGGCGCCGTGGCTTAACAGGCTAATCCTCCACCTTGCGGCGCCGGCACACCGGGTTCTAGTCCCAGTTGGGGCACCGGATTCTATCCCAGTTGCCCCTCTTCCAGGCCAGCTCTCTGCCGTGGCCTGGGAGTGCAGTGGAGGATGGCCCAAGTCCTTGGGCCCTGCACCCGCATGGGAGACCAGGAGAAGCACCTGGCTCCTTGCTTCGGATCAGCGAGATGCGCTGGCCGCAGCGGCCATTGGAGGGTGAACCAACGGCAAAGGAAGACCTTTCTCTCTGTCTCTCTCTCTCTCACTCTCCACTCTGCCTGTCAAAAAAAAAAAAAAAAAAAGAAAAAAAGAAAAAAAAAGATTTATTTATTTGAAAGCAGAGTGATGGGAAGACAGAGAGAAAGAGAGAGAGAGAGAGAGAGAGAGAGAGAGAGAGAGAAATGACCTTCTGTCTGTTGGTTCACCCTCTAAGTGGCTACAATTGTTGGAGCTGAGTCAGGTTGAAGGCAGGAGCCAGAAACTCCATCATAGGTGGCATGAATTCAAGTACTTGAGCCATCATCTGCTGCTTCCCAGGCATATTAGCTAGGAGCTGGATCAGAAGTGGAGCTAAGTCTGTGCCACAATACTCACCCCAATTGCTAGTGGTTTTTTTTTTTAATATTTAATTTGTTTATTTGGGAGGCAGAGTTACAGAGAGAGAGAGAGACAGTGAGAAAGGTCTTCCATCTGCTGCTTCACTCCCCAAATGGCTACAATGGCCAGAGTAGGGCTGATCTGAAGCCAGGAGCCAGGAATTTCTTCTGAGTCTTCCATAAGAGTTGCAGGGGCCCAAGTGCTTGGGCCATCTTCCACTGCTTTCCTAGGCCACAAACAGAGAGCTGGATTGGAAGAGAAGCAGCCAGGATGTGAATCAGTGCCCATAAGGGATGCTGGTGCTGCAGGCAGAGGCTTAGCCTACTGTACCACAGTGCCTACCTCTCCTGTTTTTTTTTTTTTTTTAAAGAGTTACAGTGAGGGAGAGGGAGAGAGAGAGGGAGGGGGAGGAGGGGGGGGGGAAGGGGGAGATCTTCCATTCCCTGGTTTACTCCCCAAATTGCCACAACAGCAGGGGCTGGGCCAGACTGAAGACAGGAGCTAGGAGTTTCTTCCAGGCCTCTCATGTGGGTGCAGAGGCTGAAGCACTTGGGCCATCTTCTGATGCTTCTCCAGGCAATTAGCAGGGAGCTGGATGGGAATTGGAACAGCTGGGACTTGAATTGGTGCCCAAATGGGATGCTGGCGATGCAAATCACAGCCTAACTTGCTATGCCAGAATGCCTGCCCCAATTTCTAGTTGTTTTTTTTTTTTTTTTTTTAAATACTTACTGGGGGCCAGTGTGGTGACCCAGTGGGTTAAGCTGCTGCATGTGCCACTGACATCCCATATAAAACTGCCATTTTGAGTCCTGACTACTCAGCTTCTGATCCAGCTTCCTACTAATGCCCTTGGGAAGGCAAAGGAAGATGGGTCAAGTACTTGAGTCCTTGTCACCAATGAGGTGGACAAAGATGGAATTCCTGGTTCCTGGCTATGGCCTGGCCCAGACCTGGCTGTTTTGGCCATTTGGAGAGTCCATCAGCAGATGGAAGATCTCTTTCTCTCTCTATCTTTCCCTCTTTCTCCATAATTCTTTTTTTTAAAAATATTTATTATTTTATTTGAAAGTCAGAGTTACACAGAGAGAGGGGAGGCAGAGAGAGAGAGAGAGGTCTTCCATCTGCTGGTTTACTCCCCAGTTGGCTGCAATGTCAGAAGCTGTGCCGATTCAAAGCCAGGAGCCAGGACTCCCACACAGATGCAGGGGCCCAAGGATTTGGGCCATCTTCTATGGCTTTCCCAGGCCATAACAGAGAGCTGGATGGGAAGTGTGGCAGCTGGGACCCAAAGCGGCACCCATATGGGTTGCCGGCACTGCAGACGGCAGTTTTAACCGCTACACCACAGTGCCCTATTTATCATTATTTCAAATAAATAAACAAATAAATCTTTAAAAATACTTATTTACTCATTTAGTTTATTTAAAAAGTGGAGACATACATATAGAGATAGAAATACATAGAGATAGTGATGTTAGAGAGAGATCTTCCATCCTCTGGTTCATTCTACAAATGCTCACAACAGTCAGACAGCCAGGACTAGGCAAGGCCAAAATCAGGAGCCTGGAACTGAAATGAGATCTCTCAAATGAGTGGAAGGGACTTCAGTACTTGAGACATATCTGCTGCCTCCAAAGAAGCATGTCAGCTGGAACCTGGAATCAGAAGCAGGGCTGAGACCTAAAGCAGGCATTGCAGTTTGGGGTGTAGACGTCCTCGGACGTCTTAACTGCTGTGTCAAGTGCCCACCTCTCCGGCCTTTCCTAACCCACATGTCTCACTTGGCATTTTTATTTTCCTGCTACAGTATGTATCAAACTTCATTCCTTTCCATGATCCAGTAGCACTCCATTGCATAATTATAGCACATTTTGTTTATCTGTTGACCTGTTGATGAATACTTGTTGTTTCCACTTTCAGGGTAATGCTGATATGAGTATTTAGGTGAATATTTATGGAAACATCCTTGCATGGACTTGTGTTTTCATTTCTCTGGTGGAAAGACACAGGAGTAGAATTGCTGGATCATATAACTCTGTGTTTAATATTTTGAAAAAGTGTCAAACTGTTTTCTACAGTTGTTGCACCATTCTGCAATCTTACCAGCATCATTCATATAAAGGTTCCAGTTGTTACATGTCTTCATTAACAGTTGTTATTGTCTTTGTTATTTCAGCAACCCTAGTGGAGTATGAAATGGTAGCACAATTTTTTTTTAAAAGATTTAGCTGTCAATTTGTTAATGTGATGTATCACATTTATTGACTTGTGTATTTGTCAAGCAGAATTACAGAGAGAAGGACAAAGAGAGAGAGATCCTCCACCCACTGGTTCATTCCCCAGATGGCTGCAAGGGCTTGGGCTGGGCCGCAGTGAAGCCAGGAGCCTAGAATTCCATCAGGGACTTCCACATGGGTGGCAGTGGCCCAAGCACTCCAGTTATCTTTTGCTTCTTTCCTGATTGCACTAGCAAGGAGCTAGAACAGAAGTGGAGCAGCTGGGACTCAAGCTAGTGCTCATATGAGATACTGATGCAGCAGGTGGCAGCTTAACCACCTATACCACAATGCAGGACTCCACATTATTGCTTTGATTTGCATTTCCGTAATGACTAATGACTCTGAGGCTCTTTACATGTGCCTATAGACCATTTTCTATATCTTCTCTGAAAAACGTGCATCCAAATCCTTTGACCATTTTAATCTAATCATTTATCTCTTTTTATTTAAATTGTAATAGTTGCTTCAAATTTCTGGATACAAGCTCCATATCAGATACGTGATTTGGAAATATTTTTCCCATTCTGTGCATTGCCTTTTTTGCTTTTTTGATGATGGCTTTGAACCACAATTTTTTTTTTGGCCCAGAATCTTCTGGCTCCTTTATTTCTTGAAGAACTTTCATATTCTTGTTTTTTTTTTTTAAACATTTATTTGTTTATTTGAAAGGGAGGGAGGGAGAGAGAGAGAGTGAGAAAGAGCAGTGAGAGAGAGAGAGGGAGAATCTTCCATCTGCTTGTTTACTCTCCAAATGGCAATAGCCAAGTCTGGGTCAGGCTAAAGCCATGAGCCAAGAACCTTCCTGGTTGAACCACAAAATTTAAAAATGTTGATGATTCATTTATCTTTCGTCATTTGTAGTTATAATGTCAAATCTAAAAACCTCATTGCCTAAATCAGAGTCACAAAGATTTATTCCTGTGTTTTCCTCAAAGAATTTTGTATTTTTAGCTCTTACGTGTAGATCTATGACCTATTTCAAGTTAATTTCTATATATATGAATTTATTAGGTCTGGTAGTTTATGTGTGTGTGTGTTTCCCTATACATTTTCTTTAGCAATCTTTCTATGCAAAGTCAAGTCATCTGTAAGTAGAGACAGTTTTACATCTTTGTTTCCACTCTGGATACCTTTTAATTTGCATTCTTGCCTGATTATCCTTGCTAGAAAAACTAGTAGTATGTGAAATAAAAGTGATATATCATTTACATTTGTCATTTTGCTATTTGTTATCTGTATGCTTGATATCTTTTTTGTATTTATATTTTTTCCATTAAGAAAATATTTATTTGTTTATTTGAAAGTCAGTGTCAACCCACTGGTTCACACCCCCAAGTGGCCTCAGCAATCAGGGAGGAGCCAGGTCAAATCCAGGAATCAAGAGCTTCATCCGAGACTCCCAAATTGGGGGGCCAAAGCCCGTGCACTTGTGCCGTCCTCTGCTGCTTTTCCCAGGTCATTCTCAGGGAACTGGATCCTGGATTGAAAGTGGAGTGTCTGGGATAGGAAATGGCACCCATATGGGACACTGGCATCTCAGGGGTGGCTTTACCTGCTATTCCAGAATGCCAGCCCCCTATATTTCTTTTTTTTTGGGGGGGGGGGCTTTAGAAAATACGTTTATTTTTCACAAAAAGTGTCATTAATCTTTTTTTTATTTCATAAATGTGAATTTATAAAGTGCAACTTTTGTATTGTTGTGGCTTCCCCCCACCCCCAACCTCCCTCCCTCCCTCCCGTGGCCCTCCCCTCCCCCTCTCCCATCCCCCCTTTATCGAGTTTCATTTTCAATTACCTTCATATGCTGAAGATCAACTTAGTATATACTAAGCAAGGATTTCAACAGGCTGCATTCACACAACCGCACAAGGTATAGGGTATTGTTCCACTAGTAGTGTTTTCAAGTTTCATAGTAAAACACATTAAGGACAGAGATCCTACATGGGGAGCATGTACCCAGTGACTCCCATTGTTGATTTAACAATTGGCACTCTTATTTGTGACGTCAGCAATCACCTGAGACTCTTGCTATGAGCTGTCTAGGCTATGGAAGTCCCTTGAGTTCACCGACTCTGAACTTGTTTAGTCAAGGCCGTGTCACAGTGGAGGTTCCTTCCTCCCTTCAGAGAAAGGCGCCTCTCTCCTTGATGGCCTGTTCCTTCTGCTGGGGTCTTGTTCACCAGGGTCTTTAATTTAGATTGTTTTTTGCCACCATGTCATGGCTTTCCATGCCTGTGAGACTCTCATGGACCTTTTAGCCAGATCCGAATGTCCCAAGGGTTGATTCTGAGGCAGGAGCACTGTTTTGGGCATTTGCCATTCTATGAGTCTGCTGTGTGTCCTGCTTCCCCCGCAGGATCATTCTCTCCCTTTTAATTCTATCCTTCATTATTTGCTTACACTGGTCTTATTTGTGAAATCTCTTCGACACCTACCCTATCTTTTTGATTGGTTGTGTATTTATGCTTATCGCTTTACCAAGTGCGCTGGCATTGGTACCTGCCTCCTTGGTAAGATTGAGTTGAAATCCCCTGGCACATTTCTAGTTCCACCATTGGAGGTAAGTCCCAGTGAGCATGTGCCAACCTATATATCTCCTCCCTCTCTTATTCCCACTCCTATGTTTAACATAGATCACTTTTCTGTTAATTTTAAACTCCTAATAATGATTGTGCATTGATTACAGAGTTCAACCAGTGGTCTTATGTAGAACAAACAGAGCAACAACAACCACAACAACAAAAATCCTAAAAGGAATAAAATAGTAAGTTGTTCCTCAACAGTCTAGACAAGGGCTGATCCTGTCATTGTCTCTCCTAGTGTCCATTTCACTTAGCAACAACAACAGCAACAACAACAACAAAAATACTAAAAGGAATAAAATAGTAAGTTGTTCCTCAACAGTCAAGACAAGGGCTGATCATGTCATTGTTTCTCATAGTGTCCATTTCACGTCAATTGGGTATCATTTTAGATGCTCGTTTAGTTGCCATCGATCAGGGAGAATATATGATATTTGTCCCTTTTGGACTGGCTCCCTGTATTTCTATTCTCATCTTACTGCTTTTTTGCTTTAAATTGATAATTTCCAGTGTCCAGTCCATCTGGATTGCCATAGCAAAATAACATAGACTGGATGGCTCATAAGTAACAGAAATTTATTTATCATAGCCCTGGAGTCTGAGAAGTGCAAGATTAAGTTGCCAACAGATTCGGTGTCTGGTGAAGGTTGCTTTTCTGATCATAATGGTGCCTTCTTATCGTGTCCTTACATGATAGAATGCGCTGGGCAGCTCTCTGGGGGCTCTTTCATAAGAGAATTAATCTCATTCATAAAGGCTTCACTTTCTTTTTTTTAACTTTTATTTAATGAATATAAATTTCCAAAGTACAGCTTATGGGTTACAATGGCTTCCCTCCCCCCCATAACTTCTCTCCCACCTGCAACCCTCCCCTCTCCCGCTCCCTCTCCCATTCCATTCACATCAAGATTCATTTTCAATTATCTTTATATACAGAAGATCAATTTAACATATATTAAGTAAAGCTTTCAACAGTTTGCATCCACATAGAAACACAAAGTGTAAAATACTGTTTGAGTACTAGTTATAGCATTAAATCACAATGTACAGCACATTAAGGACAGAGATCCTACATGAGGAGTAAGTGCACAGGGACTCCTGTTGTTGACTTAACAAATTGACACTCTTGTTTATGGCGTCAGTAATCACCCTTCACTTTCATGACCTAGTCACCTCCCAAAGGCTTCATCTCCTGACACCATCACCTGATTGGTTAGAGTTTCAACATATGAGTTTTGGGAGGACACGGATTTTCAGACCATGGCTGGGATATAGATGGAACAAGATTGGCCACCCATTGCTAATCAGTTAAGCTAAGTGGTGGCTTATGGAGATGTATTAGATTATTCTGTTTACATTAATATACATTTGAAATATTCCATTATAAAATGTTTTGATAAAATAAAAGTCTAGGAAAGATGTCAGAAAGTATAACTTAGGATACAGAGTGATTTTCTGTCATGGGTGCTGGTAATCAAGGCTCCTCCTATAAACATAAACAATCTCTAGCTGATTACTATCTTTGGAAATCAATTTGCACAAAATTGAGTCATTTATTAGAATATCACAAGTTGTTTCCTTAGTCACACCAAGAAATTATGTTTTCTTATAAGAAAGGATTTTCTAGAGATTCAAGCCTAAAATAGTTTTCTGAAAACCTGAAATTTCTCTACCATAATGGTCTCCAAATAATACTAAAATAAAAAGCAGTTGTTTTCTCAAATCCATGCCCCAAAACTACTATGCATGGGACAAATTTACACTGGGGTTAGTTGTGTTTTTCTCTCGCTGATGGAAATATGAGTATCAAATTTCTTTTTTAACTCTCTTGGTTTTTAAAAAAAATGTTTTACTTTTATAAAAAATTCAATCTTGATCCAGATTTAAAAACACTCACTATAATAATTCATATTCTGAATAGGCAATATTGAGAAGAAGGGGAGGAGATAGCATTGAAGCTACATAGGTTTTTATTTTTCAAAAATGGAATTAACTTTAAAATTTTGTCAGGAATCGAAAGAAACATATGAAAAAAAGAAACATATGGTTGCTGTGAAATATATTAGCCTAAATATAGAAATATATAAAATATGAAAAAAATCCACTGCATTTTTCAAGATGTTTTTATGCAAATTCACACATTTGTTTTTAGTGGGACCAAAAACAGATGTAGTGATTATGACATTCCTCAATCCCTGTGCAACAAACATACCTTTATTTCCCTTATCACTAACTTTATTTCTTTTTTAAGTTCTATTGTCCCTAATATTGAAACCTATGAATTCATTTCTAGGTAGTCTCATCTTTTGGAAGTGATTTCTCAGTCAGTTCCCCCTCACTCTCTTCTCAGTGTAACATCTCAGTTTCAAATGTTGTTATGCTGTTCTTAGGCAATGGTTGGAAGGGGCATATGGCCAAAGAGCACCCTCCAGCATCTGCAGAGGTGGAACTCATCCATTGTGTCTTTAATTGTTGGTTTCTGCTTCGCTGCACCTGCTGATATGCAGGAGTCTGCCCTGGCTATGAGTTATGCCTGTGTAGATCATTGTGTACTCTCCTAGTCCTAATTGAAAGGCTCCACCTGTCCTATTTTGTACCCCTTTTGGGGATACAAGGGAAATTTGGGCTCTTTCAAGTATAGTCAGATTCTTCATCTACTGTCATAACCATCTATTATCAATTGCATATATTTTAAGCTCAGCGTGCTTCAGAGAATTCTAAAATGTACAGCCTAAAAAATCAATAGCATTGGCTTTCAAGCCTTTTCCTCTGTTAGGGGTGCCCACAGCCTATTTTGAAATTCAAAGTCAAGAATTTTTCCTTTTTTCTCTTTGGTGTCCTCTAGTCAATGAATCATCCCTGAGATAACCAATGATACTGAAGTCATGGGGCTATCAAGGGGAAAGAATAAAATGGAAATGCAGGGGAAAAAACTCACAGGTCAAATATATCCAAATTCAATCTCATCTCATAGGAGGCTTACAAATTTTTTATCTGAAGATTGATTATATATAACCATTACCAAAGACTCAATGTTTCCAATCAAGTAGAAGTCACTCTACCAATTTCTCTGGTCACTGACGACATTATGGCCATTCACACAAATGAGCTCATGTGATCATTTATACTGATGAGTTTTTACTTTATATGGATGAGATATACTCTATTTTCTATTGTGTGACTACTTTTAAAATAAGAATGCCTATTAAATATCAAATAGATAAAAATGACATTTCTAAAACATCCACAGGATGTAAAGAATAATAATACAACCAGTTCCCATCTGTAAAGAAAGAGAAACTTGTTCCCTTCCAACCCTTTCCCCTTTCCTCTTCAGAGAGAATTAATCTAAATCTTGTATTTTTCTCTTTGATTTCAGTATAGTTTTCTGAGTACATCCATGGCCAATAAGTCAGTCAGTTATTAACAAATACATGTAGTTGTGCATTTCTAGAAATGGAATAGCATTTTGTATACTTTCCTGTGACTTGGTTCATCTGCTCAACATTCCAGTCACAGGTTCCTCTATGCTGTGTTTACCGTGCCATTTATTCGGTTCCATTGTGGAATATGCCACAGTTTATTGTCTGCTTTTCTGCTGATAGCTATTTCTAGAATTTTGCTTTTATAAAAAGTGTTGCTACAAATCTTGTGCATGTCGCCAGTGCTATTTCAAATCTTCTAGGGTAGAAAGATTATCAAGAGAAAAACTCTTGGGTCATAAGTTTTGGGAAACCACCAGTTTTCATTTTTGCCAATTAGAAAGTGGAAATGATAGCTTATTTTGGTTTTAATTTACATTTTCCTAATAATAATGAATTTGATCATCTTTCAACATTTATTGATCTTCAATTATTTTAATCATTGGAATGAAAATTTCATTTTATACCCATTCAAATAGTTTCTGCTGTTTGTCTTTTTTCTTGTTAATTTTAGGAGCTTTCAAAATCTATTTTTGGTATGAATTCTTTACTGGCTATTATTATGTGGGTTGCAAATATTTTATCCCACTTTACGTTTATTAAGACACATTTGAGCAACTAGACTGTCTTCAGGATTTTGCCATTATAGCACAACACTGAATATTTTGTAGCATTTTATAGAATTATAAAAGCTTATATTAACTAGGCTAAATCCCAAGAGTCTAATTATGGGGTCAAAAGGTAGAAATATCTTCATGGATTCTAAATAAATATTGCTGAATTGCTTTCCAAAGAGGTTGCCCAATTTGCAATGCCAGAAACAGTCAAAGATGTAACAATTTCATTCTAATCAGCCCTAAGCTTTGGCTAGTCTAACGTGCAAAATGTTTCTCACCATTGCTTTAATTTGCATTTCTTGATTACTAGCATGGATGAACATTCTTCAGTGTTAATTTACTAATAGTATTTTCTCCTATGCAAATTTTATATTTTTACCTTCTGGGTCTTTATTTTACATTAAGCTAAAAACAATAAATACAGCTCTCACAAGTCAAAAGCAGAAATTTTCTGTTTTTTAAAATGATTAAGGAAATTTTTCAAAGTTTGAGCACCTTATACATAATTACTTACAGCAATTTTAACAAATATTTTTTAAAATTTTTTGCCAGGCAGAGTTAGACAGTGAGAGAGAGAGACAGAGAGAGTAATAGACAGTGAGAGAGAGACAGAGAAAGGTCTTCCTTCCATTGGTTCACTCCCCTAATGGCGCTGCGCCGATCCAAAGCCAGGAGCCGGGTACTTCCTCCAGGTCTCACATGCGGGTGCAGGGACCCAAGTGCTTGGGCCACAGTAGAGATCTGGACTGGAAGAGGAGCAACTGGGACCAGAGCCCGGCACCCTAACCGGGACTAGAACCCGGGATGCCGGCACTGCAGGCAAGGATTAGCCTAGTGAGCCACGGCGCCGGCCAACAAATAATTTTAAAAATTCTTTGTGTTTAGCATTGGGATATAAATAGAGAAATGCTGACCCTGGCTTTCAAAAGATTTAGTCTTTCAGGTGAAGGTAGAGAAGTGAAACAGGAGTTCCAGCATTACGGCATGCAAAGGAACACCTAAGACAGATGAAGATCCCAAAAGGTTTTCCACAGAGGTGACCTTCTAGTTGGATCAGGGAGAATGAGCAAATGTTGAGCAGCTGGAGGGAGTGCCGCAGACAAAGCAGAGCACTTGTGCGAGGGAACAGAGAGGTGGAGGGCCAAGCCCAACCACGGGGACTGATGAACAGTAGACTAGTGTCCCCGGGTCTACACTGAGGTTTTTTTTTTTTTTTTTTTTTTTTTTTTTTTTTTTTTTTTTTTTTTGACAGGCAGAGTGGATAGTGAGAGAGAGACAGAGAGGAAGAGAGGAAGGTCTTCCTTTTTGCCATTGGTTCACCCTCCAATGGCCATTGCGGCCGGCTCATCGCACTGATCCGAAGCCAGGAGCCAGGTGCTTCTCCTGGTCTCCCATGCAGGTGCAGGGCCCAAGCACTTGGGCCATCCTCCACTGCCTTCCCGGGCCATAGCAGAGAGCTGGCCTGGAAGAGGGGCAACTGGGATAGAGTCTGGCGCCCCATCCGGGACTAGAACCTGGTGTGCAGGCGCCGCAAGGCGGAGGATTAGCCTGTTAAGCCACGGTGCTGGCCATGAGTTTGAAACTCATTCAGAAAGTGGTGTAGAGCCTCTGAAGACTTTTATGCAAGCTTGGAAATCTCTCCCAAAGGCAGAATGGGAGGGGAGGTGGGCTAGGACAGTAGTTGTGTGAATAACAAAGAGGTGATAGATTTGAGAGTATAGTAATAGCTTTAAGAAAGCAAAGAATAAAGTCAGATACCCTATGAGATAAGAAGAACAAAGGCATTATATCTCCAGGAACAGGGATGACAATCTTAGGGTTGGTACAGACCCTGTAAAGTAGACACAGTGAGGGTATAAAGTTAAGGCCCCATTGCATTCTGTTCCCACTCGATCTTCCCTTCTCTTACCGTGAAAAAACTCTTCTGCAAGCACATGGACAGCTCAAACAATTGTTTCCTTATCCTCCCACAACATAGGTACCTCGAGGCCCAAGGGTGTGTGCTGTGAGTCCATCTGCTCTTTGGAGGACAGAGCTTGGGAAGAGACTCATGCAAGGTTATTGGGGCGGGGAGTTCCAGGTTCTTGGGTTCGTAGAGTACTCTAGAGACAGGGAAACTGGGTGGCAAGCAGACATACCCGTGGGCCTCCAAGACTCCTTTTTCAGTGAGTGGGACTTGGCCAGAGTAGGCAGTAGAGGAGCCTCCTTTGCCCAGTGTGAGGGCAGTGTACATGAGCGATCCTGCCTCAGCAGGCAGGATTGGGGCAGGCATGTAACTTGGAGGTGAAGCTGGTGGTCTGTGAACATCATGGGCAGCTTTGCTGCGGGTGCGGCTGGTTCAACCTCACAGCAGCAGGGAAGTTAACAAATCCTTCAGACCTGGTGATGACCACATTTCTTTGGAGAAATGGCATTTTTCCACTTTGACACAGCTCAAGATTCAGGTTGGGTTGCCTGAGGGAAGTAAATGGGGTAGAAAATTAATATTGCATAATAAAATTTTCTTTTCAAAGTGTTAGTACTTCTTTTGGTTCTGAACGCTCATGATGGATTTTTCTACACTTAATGCATGTTTTCTTATTGCCAGCAAGGATAACCTATTTACAAATGAGCAAGGTTAAAATATTCAACAATATTGAATAAATCATTATTGAATAACTACTATGTATGTGGCTGGGAAGATTGTGGTAAAAAAGATAAAAAATAGGCCCTTGTGGGGCTCAGATTCCAGTGGAGGACAAAAAGTAAAAATATCAAATCAGTGAGTAGGATAATTTGAATATGTGCCAAATGCTAGAGGAAAAAGAAAACTCGGTATGCACTAGAGAGTGACCGTGGAGGGAGGAGAAGACTTTTCTATAGGGTAAACTACTACCTTGTGCCTCATCTAGTTTTGAGTTCTGTGGAGATACTACTTTTGGCCATGTTGGCTATTTCCTCCCCAAAGCCTTGTCTGACCTTTCTGATTTTGTTCAATTTTTCTTCTGTCTTAAAGCTCTTCAGCCTGTTCTTTTCAGCACTGCTCAGTTTGCATTTCGCATGTCTTCAGGTGATGATCAGATTCAACTCTTCTCCCCCAGAGACCATATTCTATAGGAACAAGGAGGGGGCTTAGTTTTTGCTCTCTACTCCATCTTGGTTCCAGTAACAAGCTTGCTTGTAGATGCTCAATAAAGATATTGTGGAGTGAATAGATGTTCCACAGTTTTAACTGCTTAACAAATCTAGAACTCTGCATATTTTTTCTGGTATGTTTCCAGGTCAAGTTGTGACAAAGTGAGTCCATAACAAATATCTAATCGTATAAAAGTGAATTTTTCCAGATCTTTATGTTGATCTGGATGAATAATAAGTGAGATGGTTTGATTTTGTGAACTGGAACATTGCTACCAGGAATGGTGGGGGAAATATGAGTGTACATATAAAAAGGGCAAAGCCCTTTTAGAAGTAGAAACTATTTCTGAGCTGACAAAATAATCTCCCCATTCAGGAGAGGGAAGGGAGCTAAGTGGCAGTTGGAAAGGCTGAAATTCAAGCAGAATTTAGATAGAATTAGGAATGAGTATAGCATTATTATGTCTTCAAGTCATAGGTTTATGAATTATTTTGATAATGTTTTTGGTTGGAACTAAAAGAAAGAAGGAAATTATTTTAAAGCAAGCAATTAAAAAAAAAACCTTATAAATTCTGCAACTAACTTTGCCAAATTAGTGAGTATTGTGAGAAATCAAAGACTGACTTGTGAATTTTCTCCATTCCCAAAACTAGATGAGAAAAGAGAAATAGGAGGCTACTGAGCTTGAACCAGAAAAAAAATGAATTAGGGGGCAAAAAAGGAAAGGACAGTAGCAGAGACTTACTACTTAGGAAAAAAATCAGCTTTGGCAAGATCCTCCTTATCCAGCACAATCCAAGTCCAAGACATGAGGATGTTTGCTAACTTTTTCCATCACTTCCATGGCTTTGCAGTGGCACCAGTGGATGGATCAGAAAGGAAGGCTCATGTAGAAGAACAGGGCCACTTGGCTTCTCTCTTCTAGTTCTGAAAGATTCTCTGTGGAGGGGGGATACACTGCTTTCCTGGTCATGTAGAGCCTAACTCTGTCTTATAGCTTCTGTTCTTAACTCTAGTCTTTGGTGACTTCAGAATAAATCTAATTCATGTTCCACACAAGATTCTTCAAATATCTGATAGACAAAGTCATGACTCTGCTCCTTCTCCGGTTCTCATTCCTTCTTCAGTAGGCTGCCTTCTTTGCTCCCCCTGCAAACGTGTGGTCTCTTTATTCTGTTCTTTATTTGGGATGTCCCTGATTTCAGTATGGAGTGAGGTATTACATAGATTTATGCTAAATAACAATATGCCAATACTAAATGTTATATTGGCATTAGTGGAATACAATATTCTTGGTGGCCATATCAGACTGTAGACACCTCTGGAACTAAATGCAAGGTAAATCCTTATGTCTTTGTCAAAGTATTCTTCGGCTGAGTGGTATTACCCCATTCTGGCTTTATATCAACACTGGAGCAGTTGTCCTATGCTCCAGCATGGTGAACATTTCAGATTCTAATGCTGTCATCCCAACTATTTTTTGTTCAAAGTTTTATGCAATAGAAAAACATTTTGACATGCTTCTTTTTAAATATTATTTATTTATTTGAGAGGTACAGTTTGAGAGGTGCAGTTACAGAGAGAGAGAGGGAGAGATAAAAGAGAAAGGTCTTTCATCTGCCCATTCACTCCCCAAATGGCCACAACAGCCAGAGCTGAGTTGAACTCTTATAACCAAAACACTTCTAAAGGTATAGCTGAGATTATAAAAATATAAACAAGATACCAGGAGGCTAAAAAAAATAAAATAAAAGCAGGCCAGCACCACAGCTCACTAGGCTAATCCTCTGCCTGTGGCGCTGGTACCCCAGGTTCTAATCCCGGTTGGGTCACCAGATTCTGTCCCAGTTGTTCCTCTCCCAGTCCAGATCTCTGCTGTGGCCTGGGAAGGCACTGGAGGATGGCCCAAGTGCTTGGGACCCTACACCCACATAGGAGACCAGGAGGAAGCACCTGGCTCCTGGCTTCAGATCAGCATAATCTGGCTGTGGCGGCCATTTGGGGGTGAACCAACGGGAGGAAGACCTTTCTCTCGGTCTCTCTCTCTCACTGTCTAACTCTATCTGTCAAATAAATTTTTATATGTTGTATGTACCACTTCCCATTGCCAGCACTATCCATTGAATCAGAACCTCCTGGAAACTTCAGAAACCTGGGAACTTTGATACTCATATTTAGGACAATATTCCCTGCAGTAGGATATGACCAGAGAAGTTGTCAACTCGTGTTGAAATTTAGATTTACTATTTCAAGTGTATCTCTGTGTGTGTGTGTATGTTTATGTTAAATAGAAATGTATTGGTGACTCTTCTAGGCCAGGCCTGGTGTGAGGCAAGGGCACACTGCTGTGAGAATAAGAGAGGTATCTTCTTTGTCTTCATCTGTTTGTATTCTGGGGTTGGGTGGAGAAGCCAAGGCATAAAACAGGTGCCCTAAATGAGTACAAACTGTGGTAAGTGGAAGACAGGAAAGAACACTGAGCTAGGGAGTGATAGGGATGACGGTGGAGTTGATTTGAGAGAAAAGACTCTTTGAAGGACTTGGGGTTCAAGCTGATTTGTAAAGTGTGAAAAGGCTGTCCTAACAGGAACTGAGGAGATAGCACTTCTGGCAGGAAAGCAGCAAGCAGGACACGGAGGGACAGAACAAAATCAAGAAGTGAGTAAGTGGAGAGGAAGTGTGAGAGAATGTAGGGACAGACTCTACATTATTGTAATGGGTCTGGATCGTGTTTTCAGGGAAATGGGAAACCATTGAATGTTTTCAAGTGGTGAATGGGTGATATGTTGGTTGTGTGGAAGTTGAGGGTAGGTGGGAGAAGGCAAACTATTTGGGATTTTTTTTTTTTGGCAGTAGTCCAGGTAAGAGAAGCTAGTGGGCTAGGCTAGGCTGGTGGAACTAGAGAGGGTGATGAGCAGGTGGATTTTGGAGATGAAAAGCACTTGGATATGGAGTGTAAGAGAGAGAGAGTAATCAAGGGGAAATATTTGTTATTAAATATTATCAGCCATGGTGTGCATGTTTGGTCTTATGATTAGACTGCCTGTCTCCCATATCAGAGTACCTGGGTTTGATTCTCACCTCCAGCTCTGAACTCCAGCTTCTTGCTAATGCAGATTCTGGGATTCTGGGAGGCAGCATGGATGGCTCAATTAATTGGTTACTACTACCCATGTGGGAGACCTGGATTGAGTTCCCAGATTCCACTTTAGCCTAGGCCTGGCCCTGGATGTAGTGGGTACTTGAGGAGTAAATGCATGAATGGGGCTTCTCTCTGTCTGTTTCCAAAATAAAATAAAAATGAAAAATATTACCAGCCAAATAAATTTACCGATGTGTCATATATATGAGTAACATTTTATTTGGGTGAGAAATACTTGGAATAATTAAATAAACTGTATTCGAAGAATGGGTTCATAAATGTCTTCTGTGTACAGGTTCCCAGGGATATGGGATATATTTATCTCACTAACATTGGTTTGAGTTCCAAGGATTCAGGGTAATTATGTTCCAAGCCCAGCTCTGTATAAGTGATTTCATTGCCAGCTTTTGGTTAGTGACATAATTTAGAGTTGCTAACTAATGCAGATTACCCTCTTATCTAGAATAGTAAAGTTAAACAATGATTAATTTTGAATGAATTTCAGACAGTGGTCTGTCCATTTGACTGTGTAATCATGAGTTTAGTTCCTTTTTTCTTTTCTTTCTTTTTTTTTTTTTTGTAATGTGAGGGCTTTGGATCAATCTCTCAACTGTCTCTTAGCTATAACATTCTGTATTTGTGTCACCAATCTGTACAAAGCTTTCTTGTCACATAAAGTTCAGTTTGGGGCACTCTAAAACAGATGCCTATTAAATGGGTCATGTAGAGGCTTTCTTGGAATATTTTGACAAAGGAGAGGCTAGTCCAGAGAGCATTGGTCAAGTGGACATTTGCTATAGGGAGACTGAGCAGGCCAGTTTGGTGGAATTAGAAGCTGTATTCAGTTAGGGAACAATGGCAGAGAAGCTTGCAAATGTGTTCTGTGTTTTGAATGTTCTGTTTAGAAGTTTCAGTTTATCCTATGGTGGCCTATGAATAATAAAATAAAAAATATTGGTTTCAACTTTGCAAATCAATTTCATGTGTACACACACAACATAGTGGAATCTGGGATTAAGTTAAGGCTGTGCAAGACCAGAGGTCCCCTTGAGAAGTTCTTGTCTTAACCTTGGGACTCTTGCTTGTTTCTTCTTCAGTCTAGAAGGAGAAATATTTCCGGGGGACATGACATGTTTTGGATATGCTTCTCTTTGACCCTTCATTTTGCTACTTTTTAATTCTGAGTCTTGACTTTATTTTTATGATCCAAGTGGGACCAATTACACCTTCTTTATGTTGTCATGGTGAAGAGTAAGTATTTGATTTCTAAAACATTGTGGACACTACAGTGTGTGTGTGTGTGTGTGTGTATGTATATGGCTCACACTCAGCTCACTGCCTAATATTAAGAGTTATTCAAGGCTCCTTTTCAGCAGATTTTGTACCATTTTGTTGAGCCTTGCAGGCTGACAATGCACACTTGATTTGTCAGGACATTTCACCACAAAGCCTTACGCCAACATTCCTCATTCCTTCCACAGTCATGGTGGAGGAGGACTAGAAACAAATTCGGAGCAGGGAGGACCTGGGCCTTTTGATATGTTCCTTAAGTTTGCATCCTCCTACCTCCCCTTACTGAAAACCACTGACACAATTCCACTCTTTCTGTTGTAGAGTTGTATTACTTTGGTGGGCTAAGGAATCAGGAGAGTTGAAAGCCATCGGGATGGAGGAAAAATAGTGTTGTCCTAGAAGCTGCCCCAATGATTTGAAGGTAACATAAGACCCATGGCTTCATGGTGGTTTTCTACTATTTTGGAAACAGTGAGCTCATGGTTAAGAGTCATTATGGATTAAGAAGTGCTCAGACAGCCAAGGTTACGACTACCAAAAGTCAAATAGGTTGTTTCAGTTGAGGGCCTGGGACAGATCTTGGCCCTTGCCTTCACATTTTTCCATCTACTGTTTCATTCTCACTCTTTGAGCTACTGCACTCATGTCCTAGCCTTTGGTCTTTCATCATGATTTTAGTCAGATACAGTGACAGTTTGTGGTGATTAGAGATTTATTTTTAAAAGACAACCTACTGACCCTTTTATGAATAGCAGCTTTAAAAAGAAGACTAGAAAAAAATCTCTAAGTCAAACATAATGCTTGGTATTAGGTTTAAATTTGGAAGTGACGCAATGAGTGGGGCTAACTCTGGTCTCCATGTGTTTTTAGTTATTATACTGTTTAGTGCAGTGTAATTTATATAAGCTTAATCAAATTTATTATCTTTGACAAAACAGAAAATGCTTGGAATACTAACTTGTTTTTTTTTAAAAGAAGAACATAATTAATTTTTCCAAACTTGTCTAAAAAATGCTTAGCGGTCAGTTCTGTCATTTAGATTTATTTAAACATATGTAAATTTGGCATTTTGAGCAACAATTAATAAAAGAGCTGTAATTTTTATCTTGGATGTTCTCTTCCTCTGTGGCTTTTTGAAAAGGTACTAGGCTAAGCATTTAGATTATTATTCCAATCTTTAAGGATTTTGGCTAGTGCTTTCAGGGACAATAGAATAGATGGTATGAAAACAACTCTGTGATATGATTTAATTAAACTTCTGTGAAAGCACAAATATATAGTTTAGCCATTATGTCAATTAGTATTTTTCTAATTGCAAATTGAATTTTGATTTTAGTTAGTTAATTTTCAAATATTTCTTATCTTACTAAACCTTAAACTTCTGGATACATTCCTGTTTTTGTGTTTATTTTCTTTGCTGCATTCATTTATGGCAAATAAGCCTTACTCTTTGAGGAATGATGGAACCGCTATTTAGAGTGATTTTGGACACGTCACTTTGAACATTTTCAGATCTTGTTTTCTTCATCTTTAAAACAAAGATTTGGAACCCAAAATATCTATTTGATTCCAGCTTTAACATTGTTATTCAAAGATCTTTCTCCTTTGAACACATGTAGGTATTTATCTGTTAAGCTTTTTGTTAGATTTATTTGTGTAGATATTATATTTGATCTGTTTTCTCAGCTCTGTAGAGGTAGATACCTGATTTCTTTGTTTTATTGTTTTTTAAATTGCTCTTAGCATTTAGAAGAAAGTCGCTCATAAGTAGAAACTTGATAAGTATTTGTGAAATGAATAAATGTGTTTTCTCCTAAAGCAGTTCATTTCAATAGGAAAGATATAAAACTACTTAAGCGCTCACTTTTCTTTTGTTTGTAGAGTTCTTTTAAAACAAATATCTTAAATTTTTGAGCTTGTAAACATTCAAGTCAATGTAAAATAACATATCCTTTTTATTTTTTAATTTTTTTAAAATAAAGATTTATTTATGTATTTGGAAGACGGAGTTACAGACAAGCAGAGGCAGAGAGAGGTCTTCCATCTGCTGGTTCACTCCCTAAATGGCCACATGGCCGGAGTTCGGCCATTCCATAGCCAGGAGCCAGGAGCTTCTTCCGGGTCTCCCACATAAGTGCAGAGGCCCAAGGGCTTGGGCCATCTTCTACTGCTTTCCCATGCTATAGCAGAGAACTGGATCAGAAGTGGAGCAGTCAGGATTCTAACCAGCGCCCATTCAGGATGCCAGCACTGCAGGAAGCAGCTTTACCCTCTATGCCACAGCTCGGGCCCCAACACATACTTTTTAAAGAATGATGAGGATAAAAATGAGTGGAGGAGGTCGTTGTGCTCAGCAAGATTGCAGATCTGCAGGTGTAACCTACACTGTGATTAGGCATGGCCTTGGGACTTATTTTGATAGGGGCAGCCCTGCTTGGTGGGCCTGTGAATTTCCTATGTTTTTCCCCCAGCTCTGGTGAACATGAAACATCAGTTGAGATATGACATCATGAAATGGTGGAATGTTTGTTAGTGCCAACCTTTATATCACAAAAATGAGCAGAGTCCCCTTCTTACCCTCCATTCAACAGGGTCCTATGGAGATACTGTTAGGTAGCATAAGGCAGAAATAAAACTTAGCTTTTAAAAAAAATCACTGAATTTTTTGTTAACACAGCATGATGGTAACCTACTCAGACTTAAGACTGAGTAGGTTAAAAATTTCACAAGTCTCAAAGTAGACTTAAAAATTTCAATTTGTAAATCTAATGAAAATATTCTATACATCATCAAAGTCATAATAAAATAGATTGTAATTGATATGTTTCATATTTTATTATGAGCTTCCAATATGCTTCACAGAAAACCCAAACACTTGAATAAAATTTGGCTCAACTTTAGCACACTGTTTTCATAGAGTAAAAAATAATGCTGCTTTTGATACAGCTGCAAAGCAAAGGATCAAGCAAACATTTTTTGAACTGTGTTACAGGGGCCAGTGCTGTGGCATGGTGGGTAAGGCCACCGCCTGCGGTGCCAGCATCCCATATGGGCACCGTTTTGAGTCCCAGATGCTCCACTGGCAATGCAGCTCTCTGCTATGGCCTGGGAAAGCAATAGAAGATGGCCCAAGTCCTTGGGCCCCTGCACCCGTGTGGGAGACCTAGAGGAAGCTCCTGGCTCCTGGCTTCAGACCAGGGCAGCTCCGGCCGTTGTGGCCAATTGGGGAATGAACCAGTGGATGGAAGACATCTCTCTCTCTCTCTCTCTCTGCCTCTGCCTCTCTGTAACTCTGCCTTTCAAATAAATAATGAATCTAAAAAAAAAAGAATTATGTTAAAATAGAAATAATGGAAAATATCTGCTGTTGGAAATGCTTGTTGGAAATGTTTTGATTCAAAACCACTTTTCTTGGGTAAGACCCAGGCTCAGCCACTTTCTTAATTTATTGTCATGTTTATTTATCACCAGTGATTTTTCAAGTCAATTCAGTTTTAAAATAGAAGATAGATTTTAGCACATAAAAACAGATTGCATTTGAACTTTCTCTAGTCTTACTTTTAAATTTTTCAACATTTGTTCCCTTAAAGGAAAGAATATTATAGATACTAAAAAAAATAAGGAAAACTGTCCAGAAGTTTTTGGCTGCCAATTGCTGCTCTGTGTAGAAACACTTGTAAGATATGCTAGCTACCAGCATGGTATCCAGAGCTGGATGTCTGGTTCAAATCCCAGCATTACCAATGGGTTGCTTTACGATCTTGGGCAACTTAGTCTCTCTCTGTGTTAGTTTTCTTGTCCAAGAAATGTGGGATACTTATCCTAAAACATGGGGCTTATGTGAATATAAATATATGCAAAATGTTCAGAATAGTGTCTGCCATGAAGTGAGTACTCCCTAGCCATTGCCCGCTCCTGATAGACATCCAAAGAAATATCCTGTGCATGTGGAAATATTACTGTCAGGAGGATTCTGCTGTCATTGGAGGAGCTCATCAACAATCTTGCATTTATTTTGCTCTATCTACTTGACTTCTTTTTTAGTATGGTATTTGTTCATTTTTTCATCCCTTTTACCTTTGTCACATTTTCCTTTGTCATACTGATATTTAGTCATTTGTGCATGTTGGGATTATTCATTTAATTTACTTTTGTTATGTAATGGGTATAAGTTAGTTACCTCTAACCTATTTTTACTATGACCAATTTCCTTAATAATACTACAAATTTATAATACCAAAGAATACTTCTATAATCATAAAATTTATTTCTGATACAAAGTATATGTAGAGGAAACATTATTTCAGATAAAAAAATAGGTCAACAAATATTTGTTAATGTGTTCAACACTGTGTGGTTTCTGCTGGAAGCAAAATACATCAGAGGTCTTTAAAAAGCTCATAGAAAATGCATATTATGAAAAAAGATATGCATGGATGTTAAAATTTCTTTTTGCGCCAAAGTAAACTTATCTTTTAATCCACTTTTCCACATATTGTTTGGATTGTTCTCATATATGAAGACCGGGTTCCTATCCACCAGGAATTTACAACATAGTAGGAGAATTATGACTCATCAACTAAGAGCAAAAAAAGCACAGAGCTCCACACAAATAGGTTAGAACACAATAATTATTTAAGATTTATTTATTTAATTAATTTATTTTTTAGAGATTTATTGATTTTATTGGAAAGAGTTACACAGAGGGGAGGCAGAGAGAGAGAGAGAGAGGTCTTCCATCAGATGGTTCACTCCCCAGTTGGCCACAACGGCCGGAGCTGAGATGATATGAAGCCAGGAGCCAGGAGCTTCTTCTGGGTCTCCCATGTGGGTGCAGGGGCCCAAGCATTTGGGCCATCCTCCACTGCTTTTCCAGGCCACAGCAAAGAGCAAAGTGGAACAGCCGGGACTAGAACCAGTGCCCACATGCGATGCCGGCACTTCAGGCCAGGGCATTAACCTGCTCTGCCACAGCGCCAGCCCCTATATTATTTACTTAAAAGAGTTACAGAGAGAAGCAAAGAAACATACATGCAGGCACACACGTGCGCGCACACACATGCACACAGAGAGAGATCTTCCATCTGATGGTTCACTCTCAAATGGATGCAATGGGCAGGACTGGGCCAGACCGAAGCCAAGAAGCAGGAGCTTCTTCCTGGTTTCCCACTTGGGTGCAGAGGTCCAAGCACTTGGGTCATTTTCTGCTGCCTTCCAAGGCACATTAGCAGGAAGATGGATAGGAAATAGAGCAGCTAGGCCTTGAACTTGTCCTCATATGGGATGCAGGTGGCATCTTTACCTGCTATGCCATAAAGCTGGCCCCACAATAATTATTCTTATGTAAATTATAGAAAAAATTTTGAGAAGGGAAGCATTATAGTAGGATAAAGAATTCTTGAAAGCTTTGAGGATATTGAATATATTTCAGTATTTGGATATGAGATATTTCAGATAATCTATTCAAATCTAGTTTAACTCATATTTACTATCTCTTTAGACTGAAAAAAACCCTAGGAATTTAAGGTGTAGTTTCATGGCAAAGCACAGGTTAACACATCTCTAGGGGTCTTCAGTATTGGTGTATATATAGAGCTGATTGGAATTGGCAGAACAAACTGGAACAGAATTTGAGGGTAGGAATATCCTGTGAGAAGGGGGTGTTCCAGGAGCAGATCTGGGTAGAAGGTCAGATGGCACAAGGCATATGTGGGGCTGAATAGTCCCTGTGGGGCTGTGATGCAAGGCGTTCAGACTGAAGCTCTTAGATGGGTTGCTGTTCAGCTTCAGGACTCTGCGACTTTTCAGAACACCACTGGGCTTTCTGGAGACAAAGTGAAGGGTTTCCATTACGGAGCACACTGGTACTGTGATCTGAAGCAAAGCAATTGTGCCTTGAAGTCCTGAAATGACATTAGAGGGTAGAAATATGAAGGCCTCTTTAAACATGTTTTAAAAAAATGTATTGATATTTGAGAAATGAATTACTATGGTCTTTTATTAGTAACTGGCTCATTCTGGCTCACTTTTATTTGCTGTCTGCTATGGGCAATAGGAAGGCATGAAGACTTGTGTTCTGGAAGCACTAATTTGACCCTGTTTTCAAAAAGGATGCCAAGTGGGAGTGAGAGGAGAGTCAAGGAGAACAGGTGTCCAAGCAGTTAGGTGGTACTGAGTGGGCATAGCAGGGGGCAGCTGTGTGCATAGAGACACTAGAAATGGTGATTCAGCAAAGCTGCTTTGTCAAACATCTCTACTTTTCCTCTTATTTTATTTTAATTATTATTACCTAAATACCCATGGGGGTAGCAAAGTGGAAGGGGGGAGAGTCTAGGCCAAACTCCTGCCCTCCTTTCCTTAAAGGGAAAAAACCCTGTTTCCTTCTAGAAGATACAATTTAGAAAGAAGAATGACAAATGCATAAGGCATGTTACAGGTTTAATGAAGGATGGGAGACAAAAAGCAAAGAGGACAAAAGAAGGAGAAAAAAAAAAAAAGAACTCCGCCTTCCCTGGTGTCTAGGAGAGAGGATGTCAGGCAGAGCACGTGGCTGCAGCAACCGCACCCTAATAAGGCACCCCTCCTCCTCTGACTCTCCCACACCCTGACCATGCAAAACTAATTGGACTTTCTTTTAAAAAGAAAGTGTTCGTTTTCACTGATTTCTAAGATAAGAAGAGAGAGAGAGAGAGAGAGAGAGAGATAAAGAAACTGGGTCACTCCCCAAATGCCTGCAACAGCAAGGCTGTTTGTTGAGCTAGGCTAAAGCCAGGAGCCAATAAGTCATCCAGGTCTCCCAGATGGGTGGCAGAACCCAAGTACTTGAGCCATTATGCACTGCCTCCCAGGGTGCACATTAGTAGGAAGCTGGATTGGAAGTGGAGATGAGACTTGAGCCTTGTCATTAAAATTGGACTTTTAAGAAAAAGGACTCTGATCAAGTCACTATGCAACAAATTGTGAGTAGATATGAAATCTCTTTTCTGATTGACCCTGGGGAAGGATCAACATATAGGAGGATCTTGAAAAATCTTTCCACAGTCAATATTGTTTGAGATAAAATAGAAATGATTTTGTAGGTTAGTGAGACATTTAAAGGACTCCCCTTTCCAACTTATTCTTGCCATCCAACAGGTGCACCATGTGGAATCTCACGATCAGGAAGATATTCATACAGCTACTTGTGCTTCAATACAGCTAATAAAGTGACCAGAGGATAGTTTCTCCTGATCTTTATTTCCCAATAAACCTCCCAGCAGTAGTTGCAAATGTAATAAATAAGGGAAAACTGCTTTCTTTCCTGATTTGCCACATACCTTGGCCTTTGGAATGTACGCAAATGGCAAATTTCAAGGCTGAATTAGCCCCAACAGCATGGGTTCTGATTTTTGCCACACTCTGCGTGAGAAAGTGCTAAGTGGAGGTTGATGGGAAGCTGGGTGATTTGTAACTTTTTAAATAGGCTCATTAAGCACAACATCAACTCAAGTCTGCACACTTTGTTCCCGTGTGGCATGGCTGCTAATTATTCCCTGCTGACTGAATCAGTTATAAGAGCAACACAGCAAGTCAAAAGTTGGGAAGTTCCTAGAAAAATCTGCTGATGAACATTATTTCCTACCTGTTTAGAATAAGTTCCTTGTGAGCAGTTCTAAGTTTGGAACGTTTCATTCCTGGATCTCAAAGGAGTGTCAGTGGGCATGTATCTTCATGTGAGAGGGCATTCATCCCCCAGCCCCTCACATACAGTTTGATTTTAATGAAGATGATATACTAGTCTGTTTTTCATTACTTAACTAAAATACTCAACTGAAGCTTCTTGGGAAAGAAAAGAATTATTTCAGCTTACGCTTTGGAGGTTCCAGATCAGGATCAGGTGGCCCCATAGTCTGGTGCTTGTGGAGGCTGGTCATGGGCAGTGCAGAGGAACTACTGGACAGTGAGCCAGGAAGCAGAGAGAAAGGGAAGCTAGTCCAAGCTTGAACTCAGAATAACCAAGTGTCTGGGGGCATGCCTCCCATCAGCTCCACCTCTGAGATGCCGTAATCAGATCAAGTCTCCACCTTGGTTCCATCGACTGTTCATGTTAGACGTTAGATATCTGTGTGAGCTTTGGGGAGACAAACCCTAAACCCCATAATAAATGGTTCCCAAAATATTAAATTCTACTTTGTGGTCCACCCTGTCTGATTCACTTTTCCTTTTTAGGCCTTGTTTACTCAGGAATTCTTCTGTTTCCTTTTCTAAAACAGGTGCCTCCCTGGCCATTTGCAAAGGACCATCATGGCTTGAGTCTGAGTGACATGAAAACCATCTGTTTTGATTGTGAAAGTAGGAAGGGGAGCTCTTTCTGGTTAAGTTGAATTTTTTGATATTTCCTCGATCAGGTGCCCTGAAAAAATGAGTAGGAAAATGCCTATTTGAATTGGGTGAGTTAAGTTTGCCTCAGTTAATAAGGCTGCCATTGAATTACCCTAAACCTTACTTGTGCCAGTACTGTGGTAAAATTTCTGCATTCTCAGTTAATCTCTACAATAGCCTTTACAGTAGCTATTGTTATTCTTAATTTCCAAATGAAGACACCAAAGATAGATGTCACATGGGTATTAACCGGTGGTTATGGGATTAGAATACTTGTCCTATTGTAGCCAAATCTGGGCTCCTTATAGAGAATAGTGTCAGTTTGCAACAAGAACTCTTTCAGTAAGTAGCCCTTTGGGGAAGGGATTAAAACTCTCTCTTTGAATCGATTCTAGCCCAGTCTCTGTAAAGTCTAGAATTTAGATATAGCATGATAAAGTGATTAAAAAATACTCTGGTTTGTAGATTCACCCCACAGGGTGGGAGGTATCTGTAACCCGTGGCTACAATGTGTGGTGGGTGGCCATGTGTGACCTGAGTCTGCCTTGCATCAGAGGAGCTTAAATTAATAGCATCTTGTTTTTTAAAGTCTAGGCTCAGCCAAAGTGAGACTGGATTAATAGAGAGGATGATTCTTATGATTGAAGGAACAGCAAAGGCACCCAACTGTAGAAATAGTTGGACTGTGCATGCTTTGTGTGTGATGATAGGAGGGAGAATCTTCTGCTTAGGTTACTTACAGCCCCCCGAAGTGGGCAGGACGATGAACATCTCAGCGGTCAACACGAAGCACTGAAAACCAGGGACCCTTCTGCAGTTTTCTGGCACTGTGCCATTCCTGATGTGGTTGTGCCCCAAAGTGAATGAGAGTGGATTTTATGCCTAATAATTTTAATATTATTGCTAATCTACATTTAATTTGATTTAGAAAAATAAATGGGACACCTCCTACATCTAGTGCATTGGACCTGCAACTCTGGAGTACATATTGTACATAGTACAATAGGAAGCTATCCCCTCATGGGGATGCAAATTAGTCCTTGGGAGATGAAAAGAGGCTTACTCCTTTTCTGTATAAAGCACAGTATACATAGAGCACATAAACAATCATATCTCTGTGGTTTACTGTGGAGAAGATGAGATTAGGAAAGAATGCTTAAAAAGCTTCCTGCAAGGCTGATGATGCGGCACCATAGGTTGAGTCATGACCTGTGACATTGTAATCTCATATTGGAGCGCTCCTATCCTGACTGCTGTACTTCCCATCCAGCTCCCTGCTGATGTGCCTGGGAAAACAATCCAAGATAACCAAGTGCCTGGGTCCCTGCCACCCACATTGGAGACCCAGGTGAAATTCCTGGCTTCAGCCTGGCCCAGCCCTGGCTGTTTTGACCATCTGGGCAGTGAACTTGCAGATGGAAGTTCTTTCTCTCTCTGTTCTCCTTTATCTATAACTTTGCTTTTCAAATAGATCTTATTATTATTATTATTATTATTTTTAAAGGCTTTTTCTAGGTGTGACAAAGAAAATGCTGAGAAGCACTAAAGTGTCGGACATTTGGAGAACTCTCCAGAGTTACAAGGGTCAGAGAGGAAGATATGAAGGAAGGTAAGTGTACATGATTTGCAGGAGCAGAAGAAAAAGGAAGAAGGAAAAATACCAATTAAACATAAGAAAGGATTTTGTTTTCCTTTTTTCTGCTGTCCAGATGGGCAAACACGCACATAAATAAAATAATAAATCAGTTAAGCTCATTCCTTTTTATTTCTTTTAAATTTATTCTATTTATTTGAAAAGCAGAGTTACAGAGAGAGAGAGGAAGAGGCAGAGAGAGACCTTCCATCCACTGGTTCACTCTCCAAATGGCCTCAATGGCCGGGGCTGGATTGGGCTGAAACCAGAGCCAGAAGCTTCATCCTGGTCTCCCATGTGTGTGCAGGGGCCCAAGCGCTTGAGCCATCCTCCACTGCTTTCTCAGGAAGTTCATTCCTTTAGCCTGTTATGAGCTCTACAATTTCCCTGTAAATACCAACACACAGAAGATCCTTGGTTACTCAGGTTAAATACATGCCCTCTCACTTGCAGGATTTGCCTGTTGTTGGGTGTGATATCTTTTATGTGTCTTGGGCAATGTGACTTTAGGGGTCCCATCCTTAGTATAAACTAAGTAGGACTTTGCTTCCTCCATAAATGATTGCTGCGAGAATCTCTAGAAAGTAAAATTGTTTTCTTTTAATTTTCCTCCAAAGTGCAAAAAGACAGGATGAGGACGTAATCCTTGGTTTCTTTTGGCCCAGACTCAACTTAAATTCTCTAGATCGAGGATTCTCAAACTTAGGCTGCACCAGAACCACCTGGAGGACTTGCTAAAGCTCAGGTGGCTTGCTTCACCAGCTTTTCTGATTCAGGAGTCCTGTGGTAGGTCTGCTTTTCTGATGCTTGATTCTGCTGGTTATTTGAGAGTCGCTACCCCTAGATCATTGGGATACGAATCCAGTGGGTCATTAGAATCACTTTAAAAAAATATGTAATCTTGGCATAACCTCTTGAGAATCTGGGTCATTGAATCTAGAGAGGCACTCACATTTAATACATTTTCAGAGTCCTTCAGATAATTCTGGCAACACTGGAAACCCTCCTCCACATGGCTCTCATCAGAACTATCCTGTGGTGCTGGGGACTGACTGCCCTTTGGTTTTTCATTTGTAAAATAACTTTCCTTGGCAATGTTTTGCTCCCAATGGGTGATGCAATTTTGTAGTTTCATTTATTAATATCCTTGTTCTTATAAAGTGGATGTTGATTGCATTCTTCAGATTTCAACGAAAAGAGCAGCTTTCTCTCTTTGGGGGTTGCTTTATGAAATTGTACTGCCCAGAAACAGAATATTAATTAAACCATTTATGAAGAAAAATATAACAGGTGAAACCCCAGATTTTGTGTTCAACTGTTCAAAAAAAGCAAACAATGGGCCTCAGAGAAATATGTAATATTTTACTTATCATTTTGGTTTTATTTTAATGTAAACCTTGTCTTTGAGTTGAGGCAGGAGACTCCAAAGCACTGGCAAAGTTCTGCCAGCACTACTTAGGAAGCTGGCTGGAGATGCCTAGGAGAGCAATACTAATGATTGTGCTCAAAGAAAATACAATTTTTTGAATTGAATGTAATTTTCTGGAATTTATTCTGAAAATTATTTACAAAACTAGATTAGGTGGTTAAAGCTGAGCTCTCTAGTCTGAAGAAGGAGCAAGAACTACAAGTCAGTCAGCCAATCTAATCTTCATCTCTTCCCATTGAAAACATGTGAAAGCCTTACAACAGAGCTTTAAAAGATATTTCTAGGAAATTTTTGAATCTGTCTGAATTCAGAATATTTTAGCAGACACAATTTGGGGAGAAACGCAATGATCTGTCTGTGCAACAAAATTATGAGAGACTGAGTCAGGCTAGTGAGATGGTATTGGTTCAACCAACCTGGAAAGGATGTTTCTGAAGACAACCATGAGTACATATGCCATTATCACATTTTTACATGCATGGAATATGTCTGTCAACTACTTGTCAAGTTTCATTTTTGGAGTGTTCAAAGACTTCAGCTACTAACTTCAGCTTAATGAATACATAATTCCACTGCTATGTTTGAGGCATGGGAACAATTTTTGGCATTCCAACAAGATTATATTGCTTTTCAGACTACTATTAACACCAACTATATATTTCATTGCTGGTAGTTTTTTCTGTATCATCCTATCCACTCACTTCCCCAGTAGTTGGGAAGTAGAAATGCCTGCTTACTATTGACTTAGCCACTAACCTACCATCCTTATAATGTTAACTAAAATGGAAGCAATGATGCATGAAACTCCATTCACATATTGAAGATAGCCATTTCTTTTATGTCATTGAGAGATATTTATTTCGTGGTAAAGAGCAATAACTTATAAAAATGAACTGAATTTCCACTCACTTAAGGAGTCCAAGATGCTTGATAGTCCCACAAGTAAGCTGTGGTAGCTCTATCAGTCCTCTGCTCCAGGGATTTCAGTGAGAGTGTGAACTCCTTCACTTTAAACCATGTAAGAGAAGAGGGTCAAAGGATGTGGGGTCAGGGAAATAAGGAGGACTAAGTGGAAATGCACTGATTAATTAAGAAAGATGACTTTTAGGAGAGAAACTGATGACAGATGAAATTAGGAATTTAAGAATCAACCCAGGAATCCATCCAGCAAAGTATAATGAAATAGGGGTTGGTGTTGTGGCACAATGGATAAGCTACTGCATGAGATGCCTACATCCCATACCAGAATTTTTGCTATTCCATTTCCAAACTAGCTTCCTGCTAATGAGCTAATAAGACCTAAATGAAAGATCTCTGCGAGTGAGATCCCAGTGGAAAGAACAGGCCATCAAAGAAGGAGGTACCATTCTCTGAAGGGAGGAGAGAACTTCCACTTTTAATATGGCCTTGTCTAAATAAGATCAGAGTTGGCAAACTCAAGAGACTTCCATAGCCTTGGCAACTCATGACAAGAGCCTAGGGAGATTACTGCCGCCATAAACAAGAATGTCAATTGTTAACAACAGGAGTCACTGTGCACTTACTCCCCATGTAGGATCTCTGTCCTTAATGTGTTGTACTATGTGAATTAACGGTATAACTAGTACTGAAACAGTACTTTACACTTTGTGTTTCTGTGTGGGTGCAAACTGTTGAAATCTTTACTTAGTATATACTAAATTGATCTTCTGTATATAAAGAGAATTGAAAATGAATCTTGATGTGAATGGAAGGGGAGAGGGAGTGGGAGATGTGGAGGTTGCGGGTGGGAGGGAAGTTATGAGGGTGAAAAAACCACTGTAATCCAAAAGCTGTACTTTGGAGATTTATATTTATTAAATAAAAGTTAAAAAAAGGAAAAAAAAACCTCTCTCACTGATTTAGCAGAGGAGTAACCTTTTGAAGGGCTGGGAGAGATTTGGATCTTGCACAGCTATAACAGTGAAGGATCAATACTAAAATGTTTGTAGATTAAACTGAACTCAATCTCATCAAGTTAAATGAATGCATTTTCTTCCTAACACAAGAAAATCAGCTAAACATTGCCTATAATGTGGGGCTTTGTTGGAGATTGAAATAAACTTAGTCATATCTTTTCATGTTTGTCCGTGTTAACACTGTCCCTCTTAAAGCAAAGAATGTCAGAGATTTCATAAAGTATCATTTGATTACACACTTGTCCAGGTGTCTTGTCACAAATGAGTTTTCTGTAAACATTTTTGGTTATTTTTTAAAATATCAAAAATAGTTATTTCAAAAGATATGTAATAGAAATTGTCATTGATTTCAAACAGGGAACTATTTTGCAGTAATTATATCTTCCTATTACATACACAATAGGCATTGGAGATACAAATTTTCTGTGCTTAATAACCACAAAGGATGTTTGATAATAAGCCCTGCTCTTTATTTCCAAAAGTTTCTATTTTAGTGGGAAAAATGTATGCAAATCACTATTCTGAGAGACATAAAAAATGGCTGACTGGACTCATTGTTTCAGTGGGACTGGATCTTAGATCTCTTATCTTTTCATGGCTGACACAGAATGGAAGATTGGAGAAAAGCATAGAAAATGAACTCTTAATTTTCTTGATGAGGTTCTATCAATAACAACAGTAGATTTTATAATGTAGACTTTTATAATGGATGTCAGTAATGTTGGACATAAGGAAGGCCAATGTTTTTTTCATAGGTACCCTTGACCTCCTAGTGTTATTTCTTCCATACTATTGCATATCTTTTCTATTCAAAGAGATCCCTTTGGAGTTGATGACACCTCATTTAACTGTACCACAAGTCATATATGTTTCCCAAACATGAGACAGCATGACTGAACAGATAGTTAAGTAGCTAAGCAGAGTAAGAAGATATCTTGGGTTTGAATTGCAATTGTAAATATTGTTTGGTATGATCAAAACTTCCATAAAACAGCAATTAATTTTAGATAATTACTACTTGGAAACTACATAATTGCATGTTTCCCTCTAGAGTCACCTTGCCTTTGTTCAAAGTATTTAATCGGTCATGCAGTTAACCTGAAAGGGAAGGGCACTTATGGTAGAATTAAGAACTGTAGCAGTATGACATTCTAAATCACAATATGTGAGGCCACTGAGATATTTAATCAAGTTAGTTATTATATCTTTGGAATTAAATTCAGTACAGAGAAGAAGTTCTAGTTTTGGAATTACATATGAGTCTCCCTCCTCAGAATATAAAATAACTATATGTGTGCAAATCTGAGGACCAATTTTGGAGGGGAAATAGTTTTCTATCCACCTTGGAATTCTGGGAAGACCAAACAGGGGAATTTTGTTGTAAAGTTTGCCAGCAGCAATGCCTAATCCTCTCCCCAGTATAGTGGTCCAGACACTATGTTGTCAGATTCTTTTGGTTTGAATCTCTGTTTTGTCTGTCATTTGCTGAACAAATTAGTTTGATCATCTGTAAAATGGAAACTCTAAAGAACCTACTTGGAAGGTTATGAAGATTTTTATGAAGTAATATGCATATATGTAAAATGCATATCATGCTGACTAGCAGTTGATGAGTGCTCAGGGAATGTTTATTTCTATTATATTTAGTTTGCAGTGGCAACTTTTCCCCCTAATACATATAAGATATAAGTGGACTCCTGAACTGTGCTCCAGTTGTGATGATGTCTCCTTCTCTGTTCAAAGAAATTTAGTTTGAGTTAGCCAAATACTCATTATAGCAACCTTTAATTGTAAAGGGCATATTTTTTACTAATTTGAAAGGAAAAGAGACAGGCAGACAGTGATAGACACATAGTAAGCCTCTATCAGTGGCCAAGCTCCACAAATCCCATCAAAGGCCCCTGAATGGAGCTGAAGCCTAGATCCAGAGACTCAATCCAGGTCTCTTATGTGGATGGCAGAGACCCAACCATTTGAGCCATCACATACTGCCTCCAGGGTATGCATTAGCAGGAATTCTATTGGAATTGAGGCTCAAACACAATATCTTCACCAGTAAGCCAAATGCCTACCTTTGGGATGATGTGTATTATAAAAACAGTTCTATCTTCATAATCTGAGGTAACTTAAACAATCAGCGAACACAATATGTTCACCATAAAAATACACATTGAAAGTCTACATTTAAAAAAGTTCTCAATACACTCTTTTCAAAAAAATCAGAATTATTCAAAATGTTTTCAAGGATTGCTTCCTTGTCAAATTCTATGTGCAAGATCCCATCTGGGTGATTCAGATTTAAATTCCTTTCATTTTTTAAAAAGATTTATTTATCTGAAAGTCTGAGTAACATACAGGTGCAGAGAGAGAGAGAGGTTTTCCATCTACTGGTTCACTCCCCAGATGGCTGCAATGGTCAGAGCTGAGCTGACCTGAAGCCAGGAGACACGAGCTTCTTCTGGGTCTCCCACGTGAATGCAAAGGCCCAAGAACTTGGGCTGTATTCTAATGCTCTCCCAGGCTGTAGCAGAGAGCTGGATCAGAAGTGGAGCAGCTGAGACTCGAGCTGGCGCTCATAAGGGATGCTGGCACTGCAGGCAGTGGCTTTCCCTGCTACACCACAGCATTGGCCCCTCATCTTTTCACATCTTTCTTTTACCTTCCATATCCCTTAAACTACATATTTTATTGGAGATTTCACTCAAATTTAATTAATTTTTCCTTTAAATAATTTTTGTATTCCTCATGATTATATTTTATTTCTGGTCAATTAGGTTTTAGGATAACTCCTGACTGACAACTACTGTACTCTTTATTGACTGATAAGAAAGATTTCCGGCGGCGGAAGCGGAGCCGCGCGGCGGGAGCGGCAGCCGGGCGGCGGAAGCGGAGCCGCGCGGCGGGAGCGGCAGCCGGGCGGCGGAAGCGGAGCCGCGCGGCGGGAGCGGCAGCCGGGCGGCGGAAGCGGAGCGGAGCCGTGCCACAGAATCTCGCCAGCGCGGGAACCAACGGAGGAGGGTAAGACCTCAGAAACCCAAGACATTGAGGGGGGAGGGAAACAGAGGCCTCACCCTTCACTCAACAAGCAAAACAAAGAGCACTGCGATTTTACATATCTAAAGCGCAGCCAAACTCAATAACTTTAGCAAAACTGGAGAACACATTGAGGGCTGAATAAACTCTTGGTGTGGTCCCAGAGGTAGATCAAACGAATACTCACAGAGACCAGATTTCAACTACCCTCAACTCCACTCCCAACTGAGTCAAAAAAAAAAAAAAAAAAAACCCATAAATTATCTCCAACATGCCAAACAATAAACATAGAAGCCGAGGTAACAAAAGCAAGGAAGACACTATGACGCCCCCAAATGAGAAAGACACGCCAAAGCAAGATTAGGAAGATGAAGATATAGAGGAAATGCAAGAAGCAGATCTCAAAAAAGTGATAGGAACATTAAGAAATTCTCAAAAACAAATTCTTGAACTACAGAAAACCTTAATGGACAAGATAGAAAATCTCTCCCGTGAAAATGAAATAATAAGGAGAAATCAAAATGAAATGCAAAAACTAGTAGAACATAAAACTGAGATAGTGACAAAAAACCTCAACGAAATGAAGAACTCAATAGATCAAATGGCAAACACACTAGAGAGCCTTAAAAACAGAATGGGTGAAGCAGAAGAGAGAATATCGGAATTAGAAGACAGAGAACAGGAAAGGAAACAGTCAAATCAAAGAAAAGAAGAAGAAATCAGAAATCTAAAAAACACTGTCAGGAATCTACAGGATACTATTAAAAAACCCAACATTCGGGTTCTAGGAGTACCTGAAGGCATGGAAAGGGAGAAAGGATTAGAAGGCCTTTTTAGTGAGATACTAGCAGAAAATTTCCCAGGTTTGGAGAAAGACAGAGGCATCCTAGTACAGGAAGCTCATAGAACCCCTAATAAACATGATCAAAAGAGAACCTCACCACGTCACGTCATAATCAAATTCACCACAGTGAAACACAAAGAAAAGATCCTAAAATGTGCAAGAGAGAAACGCCAGATTACTCTCAGAGGATCTCCAATTAGACTTACAGCTGACTTCTCATCAGAAACCCTACAAGCCAGGAGAGAATGGCAAGATATAGCCCAGGTACTAAGAGAGAAAAACTGCCAGCCCAGAATATTATATCCTGCAAAGCTCTCATTTGTGAATGAAGGTGAAATAAAGACCTTTCACAGCAAACAGAAATTGAAAGAATTTGTCGCCACTCGTCCAGCCCTGCAAAAGATGCTTAAAGATGTATTACATACAGAAACACAGAAACACGGTAGCCAATATGAAGGAAGGTAAAGGAAGGAAACACCACAACAAAAGAACACAGGAATCTCAAACCAGATATTAGAAAATATCTTTGGCAAATGGCAGGGCAAAGTTACTCCTTCTCAATAGTCACATTGAATGTTAATGGCTTGAACTGTCCAGTTAAAAGACACCGATTGGCTGATTGGGTTAAGGAACAAAACCCATCTTTTTGCTGCTTACAAGAAACTCATCTTTCCAACAATGATCCATACAGACTGAAAGTGAAAGGCTGGAAAAAGATATACCATGCCAACAGAAATGAAAAAAGAGCAGGCGTAGCCATCTTAATATCGGACAACATAAACTTTACCATAAAAACTGTCAGGAGAGACAAAGAGGGACACTATTTAATGATTAAGGGATCCATTCAACAGGAAGACATAACAATTATCAATGTATATGCTCCGAATCACAGGGCACCAGCTTATTTAAAAGACTTGTTAAGGGACTTAAAGGGAGACTTAGACCCCAATACAATAGTACTGGGGGACTTCAATACTCCACTCTCAGAGATAGACAGATCATCAGGACAGAAGATCAACAAGGAGACAGCAGATTTAAATGACACTATAGCTCAAATGGATCTAACAGATATCTACAGAACATTTCATCCTACATCTAAGGACTTTACATTCTTCTCAGCAGTATATGGAACTTTCTCTAGGATTGACCACATACTAGGCCATAAAGCAAGTCTCAGCAAATTCAAAAGAATTAGAATCATACCATGCAGCTTCTCAGACCACAAAGGAATGAAATTGGAAATTAGCAACTCGGGAATCCCCAGAGCACGTGCAAACACATGGAGATTGAACAACATGCTCCTGAATGAACAATGGGTCATAGAAGAAATTAAAAGAGAAATCAAAAAATTTCTGGAAGTAAATGAGGATAACAACACAACATACCAAAACCTATGGGATACAACAAAAGCAGTGTTAAGAGGAAAGTTTATATCAATAGGTGCCTACATCAAGAAATTGGAGAGACACCAAATAGATGAGCTTTCAAGTCAGCTCAAGGATCTAGAAAATCTGCAGCAAACCAAACCCAAACCCAGTAGAAGAAGGGAAATAATTAAAATCAAAGAAGAAATCAACAGGATTGAATCCAAAAAAACATTACAAAAAATCAGCCAAACGAGGAGCTGGTTTTTTGAAAAAATAAACAAAATTGACACCCCATTGGCCCAACTCACTAAAAAAAGAAGAGAAAAGACCCAAATCAATAGGATCAGAGATGAAAAAGGAAACGTAACAACAGACACCACAGAAATAAAAAGAATCATCAGAAATTACTACAAGGACTTGTATGCCAGCAAACAGGGAAATCTATCAGAAATGGACAGATTCTTGGACACATACAACCTACCTAAATTGAGCCAGGAAGACATAGGAAACCTAAACAGACCCATAACTGACACAGAAATTGAAACAGTAATAAAGGCCCTCCCAACAAAGAAAAGCCCAGGACCAGATGGATTCACCGCTGAGTTCTACCAGACATTTAGAGAAGAACTAACTCCAATGCTTCTCAAACTATTCAGAGCAATCGAAAAAGAAGGAATCCTCCCAAATTCTTTCTATGAAGCCAGCATCACCTTAATTCCTAAGCCGGAAAAAGATGCAGCATTGAAAGAGAATTACAGACCAATATCCCTGATGAACATAGATGCAAAAATACTCAATAAAATTCTGGCCAATAGAATGCAACAACACATCAGAAAGATCATCCACCCAGACCAAGTGGGATTTATCCCTGGTATGCAAGGATGGTTCAACATCCGCAAAACAATCAATGTAATACACCACATTAACAGGCTGCAGAAGAAAAACCATATGATTCTCTCAATAGACGCAGAGAAAGCATTTGATAAAATACAACACCCTTTCATGATGAAAACTCTAAGCAAACTGGGTATGGAAGGAACATTCCTCAATACAATCAAAGCAATATATGAAAAACCCACGGCCAACATCCTATTGAATGGGGAAAAGTTGGAAGCATTTCCGCTGAGATCTGGTACCAGACAGGGATGCCCACTCTCACCACTGCTATTCAATATAGTTCTGGAAGTTTTAGCTAGAGCTATTAGGCAAGAAAAAGAAATTAAAGGGATACAAATCGGGAAGGAAGAAGTCAAACTATCCCTCTTTGCAGATGATATGATTCTTTATTTAGGGGACCCAAAGAACTCTACTAAGAGACTATTGGAACTCATCGAAGAGTTTGGCAAAGTAGCAGGATATAAAATCAATCCACAAAAATCGACAGCCTTTGTATACACAGGCAATGCCACGGCTGAGGAAGAACTTCTAAAATCAATCCCATTCACAATAGCCACAAAAACAATCAAATACCTTGGAATAAACTTAACCAAGGACGTTAAAGAACTCTATGATGAAAACTACAAAACCTTAAAGAAAGAAATAGAAGAGGATACCAAAAAATGGAGAAATCTTCCATGCTCATGGATTGGAAGAATCAATATCATCAAAATGTCTATTCTCCCAAAAGCAATTTATACATTCAATGCAATACCAATCAAGATACAGAAGACATTCTTCTCAGATCTGGAAAAAATGATACTGAAATTCATTTGGAGACACAAAAGACCTCGAATAGCCAAAGCTATCTTGTACAACAAAAACAAAGCCGGAGGCATCACAATCCCAGATTTCAGGGCATACTACAGGGCAGTTATTATCAAAACAGCATGGTACTGGTACAGAAACAGATGGATAGACCAATGGAACAGAATAGAAACACCAGAAATCAATCCAAACATCTACAGCCAACTTATATTTGATCAAAGATCCAAAACTAATCCCTGGAATAAGGACAGTCTATTCAATAAATGGTGCTGGGAAAACTGGATTTCCATGTGCAGAAGCTTGAAGCAAGACCCATACCTTTCACCTTACACAAAAATTCACTCAACGTGGATTAAAGACTTAAATCTACGGCCTGAAACCATCAAATTATTAGAGAGCATTGGAGAAACCCTGCAAGATATAGGTACAGGCAAAGACTTTTTGGAAAAGACCCCAGGAGCACAGGCAGTCAAAACCAAAATTAACATTTGGGATTGCATCAAATTGAGAAGTTTCTGTACTTCGAAAGAAACAGTCAGGAAAGTGAAGAGGCAACCGACAGAATGGGAAAAAATATTTGCAAACTATACTACAGATAAAGGGTTGATAACCAGAATCTACAAAGAAATCAAGAAAATCCACAACAGCAGAAGAAACAACCCACTGAAGAGATGGGCCAAGGACCTCAATAGACACTTTTCAAAAGAAGAAATCCAAATGGCCAACAGACACATGAAAAAATGTTCAAGATCACTAGCAATCAGAGAAATGCAAATCAAAACCACAATGAGGTTTCACCTCACCCCGGTGAGAATGGCTCACATCCAGAAATCTACCAACAATAGATGCTGGAGAGGATGTGGGGAAAAAGGGACACTAACCCACTGTTGGTGGGAATGCAAACTGGTTAAGCCACTATGGAAGTCAGTCTGGAGATTCCTCAGAAACCTGAACATAACCCTACCATACAACCCAGCCATCCCACTCCTTGGAATTTACCCAAAGGAAATTAATTTGGCTAATAAAAAAGCCATCTGCACATTAATGTTTATTGCAGCTCAATTCACAATAGCTAAGATCTGGAACCAACCCAAATGCCCATCAACAGTAGACTGGATAAAGAAATTATGGGACATGTACTCCATAGAATACTATACAGCAGTAAGGAACAATGAAACCCAGTCATTTGAAACAAGATGGAGGGATCTGGAAAACATCATGCTGAGTGAATTAAGCCAGTCCCAAAGAGACAAATATCATTTGTTTTCCCTGATCGGCGACAACTAACTGAGCACCAAAGGGGAAACCTGCTGAAATGAAATGGACACTATAAGAAACATTGACCTGATCAGTTTAGGTCCTGACTCTAGATATACAATGTAATACTTTATCCTTATACTTTGCGTTTCTGTGTGGGCACAAACTGATGAGCTCTTTGCTAATGATATTCTGAAGTGATCTTCTGTATATAAAGAGAATTGGAAATGAAAAAAAAAATAATAACAACCTGGTGTTGAAGGGGAAATGGCATAGAAAGTTAATTAATCTGAAAAAAAAATCATGTGGGTTCTCTCTCTTTAATGTGCTGTACATTGCTATTTGACGCTATAATTAGTAATCCAATGGTAGTTTTTTCACTTTGTATTGCTATATGGGCAAAATGTTGAAAACTTTACCTAATATATACTAAGCTGATCTTCTGTATACAAAGAGAATTGAAAATGAATCCTTACATGAATGGAAGGGGAGAGGGAGCGGGAGAGGGGAGGGTTGCGGGCGGGAGGGAGGTTACGGGAGGGGGGGGAGCCATTGTAACCCATAAGCTGTACCTTGGAAATTTATACTCATTAAATAAAAGTTAAAAAAAAAAAAAAAAGAAAGATTTCCAGTAGTCACAGGACTATGAATAGATCCTTCAATCTCTAATCTATGCTGTGTCATGAGCTTAATATGAATCTGTGGTTACCAAACTCTATGTCTTAATATTAAATCAAGAATCTATGGCACAACTTAAGTCAATGCAATTTTATTTGTCACATATACCTCAATAAAACTGGGGGAAAATAGAATCTATGTGGATATGAATGGTCTTCTACAGAGTAGAGAATCATTTGCCAGGCAATAGAGCAAAGCTATATTCTGTCCCCTTTTATTGTTCTTAAGAAATTGCTTGTAAATTATTAGAACTTTGAGTGGTATGGAAACATAGCTCTTCATAAAAAAGTTTATTTCTTATTCCAATTATATGTTAATCATCATGCTCTTGGAGGGGACTCAAATATGGGTCTATTACTTCAATGCTTCTAAAGGAGTGACATAAGTTCACTATAAATATTATCTTTAATGTTACCAATAAATAAAAACTTTATCATTTCAGAACTGTTCACATTTGACAAAGCATACAAATATATTTTACAAGTGGCAGTGGGCAGGTGGGGGATGAGGATTTTTTTAATTTAGCTATTTATTTGAAAGGCAGAGTTAGAGAAGGAGAGAGAGAGAGACAGAGAGAGAGAGCTCTTCCATCCTCTGGTTCACTCTCCAAATGGCCACAATGGTCAGAGATGGGCCTATCTGAAGCCAGGAGACAGGAACTTCCACCAAGTCTCCAACATGGGTGCAGGGGCCCCAGCACTTGGACTATCTTCTGCTTCTTTCCCAGGCACATTAGCAGGTATCTGGATTGGAAGTGGAGCAGCTGGGACTCAAACCGGTGTGGATATGGGATGCTAGCAGCACAGGCTTAACCCAGTATGCCATGGTACTGGCCCCAGGATGGGAAGATCTTAAAGGATCCTGGGAATGTTGATCTACTAGTCCATGCTGAGATACCACATTGGCAGTGGCAAGTACCTGCATAGGCACTCCTGTACTGAAATGATCACCAAGGATGTACTGTCTTGATAGGTTGAACCAGTACAAATTACATCCTAAATGTAAAATTTCTACATATGGTTTGAGGATAGTCCATGTATCCTGGGGACTTGCAGAGAGGTATCTCAATGCTATGTGTTAACCCAAATTACAAAAATCTTAGATTTAGGTGAAAATAAAATGGACAGTCACAAACAGTGGTCTAAAATAGAGGAAACTTTGGGAAAAATGTTTTCATTGTTGATGAGTTTCAAATAAAAAATATCAGTAAGGAACCAAGGTAATACATGAATGGCCTTCACTGTATAGGAATATAAAGTATTTTAGAAAGAAATAGAAAAAATTATAAAATGTTGAGTAGTATTTGGAAGAAAGAGAATTTACTGTTTTGCAGAAAAGAAATATATTAGGCTTAGTACATAAAAATTCAGCTTAAAACAGCAATTTTAGAAGAATACAAATCATTCAATTAAGACAAGACTGTTTATATTCTGAATATCATAAAAATAAAATGAGTTGGCTCTAGTCAAATCAATCCAATCTGGTATAATCTATCTTGTATAGCCACAGAGATCTCTGCTCCTGTCAATGATATTGTAATGATAGAAAATAAATGGTCTTTAGGGGTGAAAATACATATGACTAACTTAGTTCTACCTTCAGGGACGTTTTGACAATTAGTCTGGAACTGAGAGGAGGAACCCTCTAGTTACCACATTTTGGAGACTACAGAGGTCAACCACCAAAAATCTTCTGTACATTGCTTTATTTTTCAGGACTATACACTGATTTATAAGGATTTATGTCAGGTCACTACCTTGCTGATTTTCTGGCCACATGTAGCAATGAGAGCTTCCAAATGAGAAGACACTGACCAAAGGGTTAACATATCAATAATAAGATCAGTAAATTCTGTGGTATCTAATGTATATCAGAGTGATTATAGTTAATAATGCTTATTAATACTGTATTATATGTTTTAAAATTTTCCAAAAGTATAGTCAGCTTTCTGTATTTATAGGTTCTGCATCTGTGAGTTCCACCAAATGTGGATCAAAAATATTTGAAAAAAATATGAATGTTCTGAACACATGCAGCCTTGTTTTCCTGTCATATTTCTTTTGACAATATAGTATAACAACTATTTACATAGCATTTACATTGGATTAGACATTATAAGTAATCTAGAGACAATTTAAGGTACACAAGGGAGAACCCCAAGACATTATATTATCATTAAGTTCTCCAAGGTTAAAGAGAATTCTCAAAACTGCAGAGGGAAGAAACAAATAACACATGAAGAGGTCCCCGTTGGCCTGACTACACAGCTCTCAGATGAAACCTTACAGACCAGGAGGTGGTAGGATGAGACTTTCCCACTACTGAAAAAAGAAAATTGGCAGGTTAGAAAACTGCACACAGCAAAGCTATCCTTCAGCTATGAGGGAGAGATAGACAACCCCAGACAAACAACAGCTGAGAGAATTTATCACTACCATACCTATCTTACAAGAAATGCTGAAGACAGTTCTTAAAACTGGAAGAAAGAGATGCTAATGTTAAGAAACAGGCAATACAGAAGGAGGTAAAATGGGACATCAAAAATTCAAAACAAGGCAAGGAAAGAAGTGCACATGTAGAATTCTTTATTAGTGTTTCTTATCTTCTTTTGTTACTTTCCATATCTTTATAATCAATGTTGTTGCCTTATTTGAAAATAGTTTATTATAATCAAAATAATATTTGTAAGCCTTATGGTAAGCACGAAGTGGATCCTGGGATCCACTTGTATTTGACTTATCAAAAATAGTAAGCAAGGACTCAAAGAAACTACCACTGAAAGTAACTTATGCACAAAATAAGATTATTAAGAGTAAGGAAGAAAGAAAGGAGTTGCACTAAAACTAGAAAAAAAGGTATCAAAATGGCAGTAGTAAAACCTTATCTATTGATAATTATCTTAAGTTTAAGTGGATTGAACTCCAATTAAGAGACACGGAGTAGGAGATGGCAGAATAGAGAGGGAGCTTACTGCTCTAGCCTAAGGGAAGGTAGTTTAAAAAAAATGGAGAGAGTGCAGTCTCAGGGAAAAGTTAGGGAGAAAATAGCAGAGGAAACTTCGCTTAAATTAGAGGGACACTGTGGACCTATGTGGAGGGAGTGGACATGCATAACTCAGGACCCCAGCAGCCCAAAGTCTTAGCACCAGCTTTGGAGAGTGAGGTGAGACAAGTCTGCAGCAGCCCGAGCCACTGGTCATAAAGCTGCAGGAAGAGCCTGGTATGGGCCCAGCTTGGAGCCACATGGGGCACAGTGTACCTGCGAAATTAGAGGAGACAAAGGGGGTATATCTTTCTTGCCCTGACTACCCTGTACTGGCATCCTGTAATAAGCCAAGAGCAGGTGGGTACCATTTTTGACATACATAACAGCTGGGTCAGCTTGTATCTGTGTACCCAGCAACCAACAGAGCAGAGACTCCTGAGTCTGGCTGGGAGAACTGATAAGGCCTAGGTGCTCATAATTGTGGGAAGCTTGTGTGCTGGGGCTGTGAAAACACCGTGGCTACATGGGAGGGCAGAGGGTGTGGCTGGGACTTTGGGCAGTCACTGTGGGTGGCTCCACATTCTCGGGGCTCCCTGATTTTCTGGTAAGAGTAATTGCTGTGGAATCAGTGCTTACACCGAGGACTGCACAGATCCGTTGTGTGTTTTTTAGGCAGCATGGATGAATATTATACCCACAGAGGCTAGTGCCCAGGCACTGGTCTCCACTGAGATAGGAAGTGAGTATGAGCCAACACCAACAGAGCAGAAAAAAACCTCCCCTCTGATTTAATAAAAAAAGAGAAGGCTTACCATGCCCAACCTGCATGTCACCTTGAATACTCCCTTAACCCTGGAGCACTGAACAGAGCTCCCTGGCCACACCTATTGCACACCTCTGGATATTCACTGAAAAATCAGACAGTCCAATAAGTCACAGAAACATAGTCCAAAGATAAAAGCCAAACAGAAACAAAACAAAACAAAACAAAACAACAAGTGTCTCCACAAATGCTGAATAACAAACACAACAGTTCAAGAACTAAGAATATGGAAGACAACAGGATGCCACCAAAAGAACTCAACACCTCAATACAAGAATGAAGAGATTTAAGAAATGCTGAAAGTGGAATTTTTAAAAATGATGGTAGGGATTACTTAGAAATAATCAGAAGCAAATTCACAAACTAATGAAATCCATACATGGCAAGAATGAAAATTTCTCCCATGAAATTGAAATCTTAAAGAGAAATCAAAATAAATCTTGAAAATGTAGAATTCAATAGAACAAATAAAGAATACAGTGGTAAGACTTAACAACAGACTCAGTGAAGCAGAAAAAAAGAATATCTAAGTTAGAAGACAAATCTCTAGAAATTTTAAAGTCAGATCAAAGACAAGAAGAAATTAAAAAACTGAAAACCACTGTTGGGAATCTACAGGATACTATCAAATGACCCAACATATAGGTCTTAGGACTTCTTGAAGGTGTGGAAACAGAGAGTAGTTTAGAAGGCCTTTTTAGTGAAATGATTACAGAAAGCTTTCCTAATTTTGAGAAAGAAGGAGACATCCAAATACAAGAAGCACATAGAAATCCTAAAGGACAGTAACCAGAAAAAGTCTTCAAAGTCTTCACCACGACACATTGTAGTCAAACTCTCCACAGTAAAACATAAAGGAAATATCCTAAAATGTGCACAAGAGAAATACCAGATTACTTTCAGAGGATTTCCAATAAGAATCATAGTTGACTTCTCATCAGAAACCCTATAGGCTAGGAGAGAATGGCAAGATATATTCTAAGACTTAAGAGGAAAAAAAAATGTCAACCTAGAATACTGTACCCTGCAAAGGTCTCATTTATAAATTAAGATGAAATAAAGACCTTCCATAACAAACAGAAATTCAAAGAATTTGACACCACCTGTCCAGCCTTACAAAAGATGCTTAAGGATGTGCTATACTCAGAAACACAGAAACATGGTCATCACTACAAAAGAAGGTGAAGCCAGAAAATCTCCCAGTAAAAATACAAAGGAAATTCAAGGTAAAAATAGGAATATTTATGAAAAAATAGCAGGGCAAAGTTGTTACTTATCAATAGCCACCTTGAATGTAAATGACCTCAACTCTCCAGTTAAAAGACAAAGATTGGCTGAATTGATTAAAAAACAAAAATCACCTATTTTCTGCCAACAAGAAACATATCTCATCAACAAAGATACCTACAGACTGAAATGAAAGGATGGAAAAAGATAATCCATGTTAACAGAAACCAAAAGAAGAGCTGGTGTAACCATCCTAATAACAGACAAAATAGGCTTTAACACAAAAACTTTTAAAAAAGACAAGGGCACTATGTAATGATTAAGGGATCAATTCAACAGGAAGATGTGATTATAATAAACAAATATGCACCTAATTACAGGACACCTGGATATTTAAAAAAATGATAATAGATCTAAAGGGAGACATAGACTCCAATACAATAGTAATGGGGGACTTCGATACCTTACTTTCAGCAATGGACAGATCAACCAGACAAAAAATCAACAAGGAAACAACAGAGTTGATAGACACTGTAGACCAAATGGGCCTAACAGATGTATACTGAACTTTCCATTCTGCAGATGCAGAATACACATTCTTCTAATCAAAGTGTAGAACTTCCTCTAGGATTGACCACATGCTAGGCCATAAAGCAAGTCTCATTAAATTGAAAAAAAAAATTGAAGCCATAGCATGCATCTTCTCAGACCACAGTGGAATGAAGCTAGAAATCAGCAGCTCAGGAATCTATCGAACATATGCAAACACATGGAGACTGAACAACATGCTCCTGAATGAATAATAGGTCATTGAATAAATCAAAAGAGAAATCAAAAAATTTCTGTAAGCAATGAGGATGGCAATATAATGTATCAAACTTATGAGATACAGAAAAGCAGTGTTAAGAGTAAAGTTTGTAGAAATTGGTGCCTACATCAAGAAATTGGAAAGGCATCAAATAAATGAGCTATCAATGCATCCCAAGGGCCTAGAAAAACAACAGTAGATCAAATAAAAATAGGTACGAGAAAAGAAATAATTAAAATTAAGGAGGAAATAAGCAAAATTGAAACAAAAAAAACTATACAGAAGATCATCAAAAAGAAGAGCTGATTTTTTGAAGAAATAGACAAAATTGACACACCATTGACCCAGCTAATCAAGAAAAGGAGAGAGAAGACTCAAATTAATAAAATTAGAGATGAAAAAGGAAATGTAACAATAGACACCACAGAAATAAAAAGAATCATCAGACATTACTACAAAGAGCTGTATGCCAACAAACCAGGAAACCTAGAAGAAATTGACATATTCCTGGACACATACAACCTACCCAAATTGAGCCATGAAGACATAGAAAACCTAAACAGACCAATAAACAAGACAGAATTTAAATCAGTAATAAAGACTCCCTGAACAAAGAAAATCCCAGGGCTGGATGGCTTCATTGCTGATTTCTACAAGAAATTTAAAGAAAAACGAACTCCAATTCTTCTCAAGCTGTTCAAAATTTGGGAATCCTCCAAAATTCTTTTTATGAAGCCAGCATAACCTTAATTCCTAAATATGAAAAAGATACAACAGAGAAAGAGAACTACCAGTGACTTTCTCTGATGAAAATAGATGCAAAAATCCTCAACAAAATACCAGCCAATCAAATCCAACAAAACATCAAAAAGATCATCCACCCAGACCAAGTGAGATTTATCCCTGGTATATAGGGATTGTTCAACATTCACAAATCAATCAATGTGCTACATCACAGTAACAAACTTAAGAACAAAGGCCAGATGATTATCTATTTGGAACTCATAGAAGAGTTTGGTAAAGTGGCAGGATATAAAATCAACACAATGCCACATCTGAGAAAGAACATCTAAGATTAATCCTATTCATAATAGCTACAAAAAAAATCAAATACCTTGGAATAAATTTAAATATGTATGTCAAAGATCTCTATGATGATATTTAAAAAACATTAAGGAAAGAAATAGAAGAAGATACAAAAAATGGAAAAAGTCTTCCATGTTCATGGATTGAAGAATCAATATCATCAAAATGTCCATATTACCAAATGCAATTTAAAAAATCAATGAGATATCAATCAAAATATCAAGGATATTCTTCTCAGATACAGAGAAAATGATGTTGAAATTCATATGGAAACACAGGAGATCCTGAATAGCTAAAGCAATCTTATACAACAAAACAAAGCTGGAGGCATCACAATATCAAATTTCAAGACATACTATAGGTCAGTTATAACCAAAACAGTCTGGTACTGGTACAAAAGCAGATGAATAGACCAATGGAACAGAATAGAAATTCCAAAAATTGACCTAAGCATCTACAACCAACTTAATCTTTGACAAAGGAGCTAAAATCAATCCCTGGAGCAAGGACAGTCTCTTCAACAAATAATGCTGGGAAAACTGGGTCTCCACATGCAGAAGTAGAAAGCAAGATCCCTAACTTACACCTTATACAAAAATCCAGTCAAAATGGATTAAAAACCTAAATCTGCAACCCAATATCATTAAATTATTAGAGAACATTGGGGAAACCCTTCAAGACATTGATATAGGCAAAGAGTACTCGAAAAAGACCCCAGAGGCATAGGCAACCAAAGCCAAAATTGACAAATAGGATTACATCACATTTAGAAACTTCCATACTACAAAAGAAACACTCAGAAAAATACAGAGGTAACCGACAGAATGGAGGAAATTATTTGCAAACTATGCAACTGATAAAGAATTAATAACCAGAATATGTAAAAAGATCAAGAAACTCAACAACAACAAAACCAAAAACCCAATTAAGAAATGGGCAATGGACTTAAACAGGCATTTTTCAAAAGAGGAAATCCAAATGGTCAACAGACACATGAAAAAATGCCCAGGATCACTAGCTGTCAGGGAAATGCAAATTGAAACCACAGTGAGTCTTCACCTCACCTCCTTTAGAATGACTTTCATACAGAAATCAACAAACAACAAATGCTGGTGAAGATGTGGGGAAAAAGATACCCTAATCCACTGTTGGTAGAAATGTAAACTGGTAAAGCCACTAAGGAAGACAGTGTGGAGATACCTCAGAAATCTGAATATAGATCTACTATTTGACCCAGCCAATGCACTCCTGGGAATTTACCCAAGGGAACTGAAATCAGCATATGAAAGAGTTATCTGTACCCACATGTTTACTGCAGCTCAATTCACAATAGCTAAGATAGGGTATCAACTCAAATGTCTGTCAGCTGAAGACAAGATAAAGAAATTATGGGATATATACACCAGACAATATTACACAGCATTAAAAAAAAAAAGAAAGAAATCTTGTCATTTGCAACAAAATGGATGAAAGTGGCAAATATCATACTTACTGAAATAAGCCAGTCCCAAAAGGACAAATACCATAGGTTCACCCTGATCTGTGATAACTAATAGAGCACTTAAAAGGCAATCTATAGAGATGAAATTTGAGAAGCAATGACTTTGAGAAGCAGTGACTTTGAAAAGCCTTTGTCTCAGCTGTTAAGGAGCAGTTTTATTTTCCATACTATTTGTTGAACTTTTACTTAACATAGAGTTAATCTATGTGTATGAAGTTAATTCAAAATAGATCTTGAACCCCAGCAGAAGGAACAGGCCATCAAGGAGAGAGGCGCCTTTCTCTGAAGGGAGGAAGGAACCTCCACTGTGACACGGCCTTGACTAAACAAGTTCAGAGTCGGTGAACTCAAGGGACTTCCATAGCCTAGACAGCTCATAGCAAGAGTCTCGGGTGAATGCTGACGTCATAAATAAGAGTGCCAATTGTTAAATCAACAACTGGAGTCACTGGGTACATGCTCCCCATGTAGGATCTCTTAATGTGTTTTACTATGAAACTTAAAAACACTACTAGTGGAACAATACCCTATACCTTGTGCGGTTGTGTGAATGCAGCCTGTTGAAATCCTTGCTTAGTATATACTAAGTTGATCTTCAGTATATGAAGGTAATTGAAAACGAAACTTGATAAAGGGCGGGATGGGAGAGGGAGAGGGGAGGGCCACAGGAGGGAGGGAGGTTGGGGGGGGGAAGCCACAACAATACAAAAGTTGCACTTTATAAATTCACATTTATGAAATAAAAAATAAAAAAGAGAAAACATCCTTAGGGGAAAAAATATTACAATATGTTAACACTCAAAAAATGATGTTAAAATTCAAGTCTATACAATTCATAAGCTTACCAGACAATTTTGTCTCGGTTGTTCATGGCTTTATATATAAGGAAGCCAAGTTAATTTGCTTTATATGCAAGAATTTTTTGAGTATAAATGATATTGTCTGACCTTAATATTTAGCTTGATTTTTGTTCTGTTTTAAAGTTTATTGCTTGTCTATCACACCTTGTTTGTTATTCTATACATTAAATTCAAGGAGCAAGATTTTTGTTGGAAGTTATACTAGAAAAACCTGAAAATAATTAAAGATGTTCACTTTTAAAAAAACAAACAAACAAAAAAAACCAAAATAGATCTTGATAAAAAATAAGAATGGGAATGGGGTGTGGAGCAGGAAGAGGGGTGGGAGAGTGGGTAGGAGGGCATGTATGGTGGGAAGAATCACCATGTTTCTAGAGCTGTAATAATGAAATGTATGAAGTTTGTATTCCTTAAATGAAAGTTTTCTGGAAAAAAAAGATACTGAGTGACCAAATCAAGATTTAAAAAAAGACCCAACACTATGCTATATTACAAGAATTATAAGAAACTACAACTATGTGCTATATTACAAGAATTATAAATATATTACAAGAAGCTCACTCCACAGTGTAGGATATGCTCTATTGCAAGTAAAGATATAGAATAAGATATTTCATGCAAATGGAATCCAAAAGAAAGCTATACATATATTAGATAAAACAGATTTTAAGTGAAAAGCAGTACAAAGAGACAAATAAGCTGATTATATAGGATAAACAGTTCACCCCGGCAAGTGGAAATAATTGTAAAAATATATGCATTTGATATCAGAGCACCCAAATGCATAAAGCAATTATTTTTATATTGTGTTATTTTGTTGTATGTATAAGATGCAGAGGGGAGAACAGGAGCAATATAGAGATAGAGAGATGATAGATAGATGGATGATATATAGAACTCCCATCTGCTGGTTCACTGCCCAAATGCCTACAACGCTCAGAGCTGAGCTAGGCTGAAGTCAAGAACTAGAAACCATATCCAGGTCTCTCACAAAGTGGCAGCAACCCAGCCATTTGTGCCATCACTTGCTACACATTAGCTGAAGTTTTGGAATTAGGTGTGGAACTACAGTGTGAACTCGGGAATTCTCACATGGAACGTGAGAACTCTAATCAGCATGCAAACTGCTAGGCCAGATGCCTGCCCTGTAAAGCAAATACTAATGGACCTAAAGGGAAACATAGATTCCAGCAGAATAATAGTAGGAGACTTTATTTTGTTTTTTAAACATTTATTTATTTTGAACATTAGAGTTACAGAGGTAGAGAGAGAGAGAGAGAGAGAGAAAGAGAATCTTCCATCAATTGATTCACTCCCCAGATGGCCAAAGCCAGGAGCCTATACCACTGTGCTGGCTCCAGAAGGAGACTTTAAACCTCACTTTTAGAAATGGGCAGGTAATCCAGACAGAAGATCAACAAAGAATCAGCAGAGTTAAATTGCATCCTAGACCCATTGAATCTAACAGACATCTGAGAACATTGCACCAAACAGCTACAGAATACACATTCTTCTTAACAACACATGGATAACTCTCCAGTATAGGTCACAGGACAAGTCTCAAGAAATTAAAAAATATAGAAATAATATCACATATCTTTTCTGACCACTATACAATAAAATAGGAAATCAATAATAAGAAAACCTTTAGATGTTACATAAATTCATGGAAATTAAACACTGAATGACAATAATCAAGGAAAAAGTTTAGGAGAAAGTTCAAAAGTTTCTAGAAATGAATAAAAATGGAAACACAACATATCAAAGCCTATGGGGATATAGCCAAAGCAAAACCAAGATAATAGTTTATAGAAACCAGTGCCTGTATATAAAAGCAGAAAGATTCAAAATATATAAATTATCACTGGACCTTAAAGAAATGCAAAAACAAGATAAAATCAAATCCAAAATTTGTAGAAGGAAAAAAATAATAAAATTCATAGCACAAATAGCTGGCATAGAGGCTAAAATAACACAAAAATCAATGAAGAGTTAAAAAGCTAAAAATATTGATAAAGCCTTATCTGTACTAATTAAGAAAAAATTGAGGAGATTCAAGTACATAAAATCACAGATGAAAAAGGATATGTGTAGCTAACATCACAAAAATGTGAAGAATTGCTAGAGATTATTATAAACAATTATATGACAGCAAATTTGATAGTTTAGAAGAACTAGACAAAGTCCTGGACACATACACCTTGCCGAAGACTGAATCATTAAAAAAATACCCAGAGACCATTAACAAGCAGCAAAATTGAATCAATAATAAAGTCTTCTATCAAAGAAAATCCCAGGACCAGATGGCTTCACTGATGAATTCTATCAAACATTTAGAGAAGAATTAACATCAGTCCTTTTAAAATTACTTCAAAAAAAATAGAAGAGGAAGGAATACTTCCAAACTCATTCTATTACCATTAACTAACAAATTAATACCAAAACCAGACAAAATCTTCAAGAACAAAAAAGAAAGCTACAGACCAATATCCTTGATGATCAAAGATGCAAAAAATCCTCAACAAAATACTAACAGGGAATTTCTTTACTAGTATTTACCAGTTTAATATAAAGGATATGTATTTTTTAAATAAAAATTCTTTTAAAACGTTATCCATTTAAGCAGAGAAACACACAGGAAGACAGAGAACACTGTTCTACACTGATTATCTCCTTCAGATGTCTGTAATGGCCAGAGAACTCAATCCAGATCTATCATGTAGGTGGCAGGAACCCAATCACTAGAGCCAATGCTGCTCTATCCCAGCGTCTGCATTAGCAGGGGATTGGAGTCAGGAATCAGAGCTGGGAATTGAGCCCAGTTACTCAAATATGGAATGTGGAATCTTAACTGGTAGGCCAACCAGCAGTGAGATGAAGAGATACATAGGGAAAGGTCTAGAAGGAACATGAGAACAGGAGCTTCCATCTCTATGGGATTGGGCTGTGCCATCCTTCCAGCATGTGAATGTATTCTTATTCACTTTCCTGGAGCCTATTTGAGTGTGTGTGTGTGTGTGTGTGTGAAAGTTTCATTATATAGACATAACTGATTGTATCAATGGCTATTGGTGATTGGCTTAACCTTCGGACCCCCCCCCCCCCGCCTTCCCCCTGGAGGTTGAGGGTGGGGAGGGTGGGATTGAAAACCCCAACCCTCTAGTTATGCCTTGGTCTTTATGGTGACCATTTCCCCACCCTGAAGCCACCAGTCATCTCATCCTCATAGAAATGACATGCATCACTCTAGAGATTCCAAGCATTGTATGAATTACATGCCAGGAAACTTTGAAAATACTGACCAAATATGGTTCATGGAACCAGTAGAAGAAAATTGTAATATATGATGGGGTACTTAACATAAAATACAAAGGTCCTTCAAAAAGTTCATGAAAATGGAATTAAAGGATGAGTTTTAATGTAAAAAAATTTTCATGTCCACATGTAGTTTTCTCATAATATACATTTTTCATGAGCATTTTGGAGACTCTTCCTATATATTTTGGCAATATCACAGTTTCAAAAAAATGCCTGTGTATTGGAAAAGTGGGATGTGGGATTGTTAGAAAGACTAAAACACTAGTGAGAAATAATATCTGGTCGATGGGCTGAGTATAGTTTTGGTAACAGTTTAATTTCAAAATTATTTATCGAATTGCATAGTCAGTGACTTTAGTTATTTGTTCTTCTTTGGCTTTAAAAGTGTTTTCCCTGGTTTTGCAGCATGTTATTTCTTGTTAATCTCTGTGAATTACTCTCTCTCTCCCTCTTATGGGAAAGGCAATTGTAGAGAAGATCTCCAGTGAACACCTTGATGGATCGTGAGATATGGATGACACAGGGAAGGGGATGTATATATTTCTGACAAGTCCTGAGGAAAGTAATATGGCAATAAATATTAAGCTTCTGTGTAAGAATCACAAAAGCCATTGACACACATTACATGACCAATTCTCAGTTAAATGTTTTACGCAAATTTTGAGATGGTTTGGGACACAGTGTTGTTACTCAATGAGCAGCGGAGTGGTTCACACAGTGTCTCTCAGCATGCGGGTGGCAGGGTAGAGACACATTGGATCTCCTGCAGCTCAGTTTCCCACTCTTGCTCTTTTTCACTTCCAAACATCAAAGAAGTTACAGAATATTCCAGATTTGTTCTAAATGTGTTGTGTTACCAAAGAAGCCAAAAATATAAATGTTCCTGTCATTTTCCACCCTTTACTCTATGGAATTTCAATTTGCAGAAGTAGTCATTGTTTTTTTTTTTTTTTTTTGTAGGAAAGATGTATTTTTTTTTTAACTTTTATTTAATGAATATAAATTTCCAATGTACAGCTTATGGATTACAATGGCTTCCCCCCCCCCATAACTTCCCTCCCACCCGCAACCCTCCCCTCTCCCGCTCCCTCTCCCCCTCCATTTGCATCAAGATTCATTTTCAATTCTCTTTATATACAGAAGATCAATTTAGTATAAAGATTTCAACAGTTTGCACCCACATAGAAACACAAAGTGAAACATACTGTTTGAGTACTAGTTATAGCATTAAATCACAATGTACAGCACATTAAGGACAGAGATCCCACATGAGGAGCAAGTGCACAGTGGCTCCTGTTGTTGACCCAACAAATTGACACTCTAGTTTATGGCGCCAGTAACCATCCTAGGCTGTCGTCATGAGTTGCCAAGGCTATGGAAGCCTTCCAAGTTTGCCGACTCTGATCATATTTAGACAAGGTCATAAAAGACAGAGTGAGGATAGTAACCAATGATCCTAAGAGTGGCATTTACCAGGTTTGAACAATTATACAGCATTAAGTGGGGAAGAGGACCATCAGTACACACAGGTTGGGAGTAGAGCCATTGGTGGTAGAGTAGAGGTTATGATTACAAAGGAATGAGGCCCAAGTGCACTAGACAGGGCCTAGAACAAAGGACAGAGTCATTATTAGAGGAGCTAAGAAAGGTGCTGTCTAAGCTACAAGTAATTTTTCTGATTGAGAGGCAAATAGAACCTGATAGAAGGAGCTTGATAATAATCTGGTGGGCTTTAGGCCTTGTAAATTCAGAGGCCCAGACCTATCCATCTCTTCACATGGGGTATATCCTAAGGGAGGTGTGAACCTCCTAGGGGAAGGCACTCTGTTGACTTTCATTACTTGGCTGGCCTGGGAGGAGAGCTGGCCAGGTAAAGGCAGGGGGCATCTCCAACAAGAAATTTACAGTTCTGCCTGCAGTGTTGCTGACCCTACTTGACCATCCCCTCAGCTGCAGTGGTCACTTTGGAAGTTGGGCTGAGTGAAGGGCTTTTCAGCTTAGAGCCAATAAGATCTGTGGCTCTGACCTGGGCATCCTTCGACTCCAGGGCAGGTCCATTTCCAGTGATCCAACTCTTGGCAGAGCTGCCAGGGCTCTTCACAAGCTGACTTCTGCTGAAGACCAGGTTTACCACATTGAAAGCCACTGCAGTGGACTGGCCTGTTGGGTCTCCTTGAGGGCAGATCACTGTACAGATCAGCCATTAATAGGCCTGCCACCCATTGCTTCTGATGCCTAGCTTTCTTTTCTTCCTGGTTTGTGTTAAAGCAGACCAGAGGATGCAAGTCAAGGGAGTGCCCGTTTCCCATCTCTAATCCTCGGTGGCCTGAACTACAAGTCTATAGTCACAGGCATGTTCTGTAGTAGTTTTTCTAAGGTAGACAATGCCCATGAGGAAAATTATATTCTCACTTTAAAACTTTCTTTCCCTTTGGTTTGAAAGGGAGGTTTTTTCTACTTACTGTATACTTCGCTGATGGCTAAGTGAATCTAGCTATGAGATTATTATTTGAGTTCTTATTTTGGCTATGCTATTGCAGAAAAATGTTAGCCATCTCTTTTATAAGGTCTAAAGATTAAATTGTGCATCCTACAGATTCCTTCATAATAGAATTAGTTTCCTCCCTTGAAGAGAATAGAGAAATGAAAGAACAAGTTGGGCTTAGAATAGAGAAATGAGGGAGCAAGTCCTAGATCGCTTGCTGACAATAGCAATATCACATGAATACTTAGCAAACAGTTTCAACCATTAGATAACAACTTAAGAAAACATTTACCAGAAGGTCCAATGCCTTCTATAAATTTTAAGAATCATGTATTTGAAAACACCTCTTAAATATCTAACATGGTGTAGTTTGTTTAGCCTGTGAACTTAAGCACAACCATCTAAAATGTTTTTAGTTTCTTTCTACCAACAAGTCTAAAACATATGATACACAGATTCAGGTCACACAAATTAAAATGTATCTTTGATTGATTTTAGCAGCTTAAATTTATGGACAATCTTATCTATAAGCCATTTAAAATAAAACTCTTAATAAAATTTCCCCATGTGGACATACAATATGTACACACATATAACACAGCATAATAGACCAATATAGCAATTTTAATAATAGCTTTTAAAATCTTTAACTCTTTTTGTAGATTGCCAATTGATTTGAATGGCTTTTTGTTTTTAGTAACCTCAGTTAACCATACTTTCTCTCAGTTGGTACTGTTAATACATTATTGGCTTCATCTGTTTACAGAGCCATCCCAAAGTACTGAATACAATAAAAGTGGCTGGAAAAAGTCCATAGGAACCTATAGGAGGACAGCTAAACACAGAACCAACAACGCTTTAGTTTTATGAGCAGCACATCATATATAACTGTGGATGACAAAAGACTTTAAGTCGCCATGTTTAAAATTATAAACTCATCAACCAACAAGAGGCACTTGCTTACTTCACAGTATTTTTTAAAGCACCTGTAGGATTTTACAAGTATTTAACCCTTTAAGCCTCTGGGGCTTTCTCATTAAGATAACTATCATGTCTAGTAACACAAGATCATTAGACTTTTTAATTCTCAAACATTTGTATCAATAGCATTTTCCATTATAGAAACTTAAAGTTTGGTACCACGTCACATCTTGACAGTACTTCTAATATAATCCAAATAGCCTGATTAGTGACTCTATAAGATGAGAGACATAGGTCCTTCGATTTTTTCAGTTGGGCCCAAACTGGAAAAACCAAAGTCCAGGATTTACTGGAAATTTTAGAGTCCAGATTGTTTGAAACTTTGATTTTTTGAATGCTTGTCAAGAATGCCAAGAAGGCTCAAAATCCAAAATATCTGGTTGAAATAAGATTCCTTAAAATCATGACATAACATAGACCAAATTTGATCATTGTTACAAGGTGATTATTCAAATTTTTGAAAAAAGCACATATTGAAATAACCCATAGCTCTTAATAAAAATTCAGCTGTTTTTGAACAATTAGAATTTAACAGACATCAAGAGAACATAATAGATTACTTTAACACATTGCTTTAACAGAGCATCAGAGTTTAATTCTATGTCAAAGAGAAATTGAGCTTCCTGTGATCTTTTGCTGTGAGGTTTCCTTCCTTTACCTTCTTTCATATTGGTGACCATTTTTCTGTGTTTCTGTGTGTAAGACATCTTTAAGCATCTTTTGCAGGGCAGGATGAGTGGCAACAAATTCTTTCAGTTTCTGTTTGCTATGAAAAGTCTTAATTTCACCTTCATTCACAAATGAGAGCTTTGCAGGATATAGTATTCTGGGCTGGCAGTTTTTCTCTCTTAGTACCTGGGCTATGTCTCGCCATTCCCTTCTAGCTTGTAGGGTTTCTGATGAGAAGTCTGCTGTCAGTCTAATTGGAGATCCTCTAAGAGTGATCTGACGTTTCTCTCTTGCACCTTTTAGGATCTTTTCTTTATGTTTCACTGTGGTGAGTTTGATTACAACATGTCGTGGTGAGGATCTCTTTTGGTCATGTTTATTAGGGGTTCTATAAGCTTCCTGTACCAAGATGCCTCTATCCTTCTCCAAACCTGGGAAATTTTCTGCTAGTATCTCACTGAAAATGCCTTCTAATCCTTTCTCCTTCTCCATGCCTTCAGGAACTCCTAGAACCCGAATGTTGGGTTTTTTAATAGTATCCTGTAGATTCCCGACAATATTTTTTAGATTTCTAATTTCTTCTTCTTTTCTTTGGTTTGCCTGTTTCCTTTCCTGTTCTCTGTCTTCTAAGTCTGATATTCTCTCTTCTGCTTCGCCCATTCTGTTTTTAAGGCTCTCTAATGTGTTTGTCATTTGATCTATTGAACTCTTCATTTCATTATGATTTCTAGTCACTATCAGAGTTTCTTGTTCCACTAGTTGTTTCATTTCATTTTGATTCCTCCTTAATATTTCACTTTCACGAGAGAGATTTTCTATCTTGTCCATGAAGGATTTCTGTAGTTCAAGAATTTGTTTTTGAGAACTTCTTAATGTTCTTATCAATGTTTTGAGATCCGCTTCTTGCATTTCTTCGATCTCATCATCTTCATAATCTTGAATTGGGGTGTCTTTCTCATTTGGGGGCGTCATAGTGTCTTCCTTGTTCTTGTTAGCTTGGTTTTTGCGTTTGTTGTTTGGCATGTTGGAGATATTTGGTTTCTTCACTGTGGTGTTTTTTCTTGTTACACTATGGCTCTATATTAAGTGGACTGTCTGCTTTCAGTGGAGCCTTAGAGGCTTGAGATGAGTGTGGACTGAGAGCTGTGTTTGGTTCCTCAGGGTTGAGGGTGTGTCAAGGATGACACTCCCAGGTTAGGTGTGGTAAATCTCTCTTTCTTTTTTTGATTTAAAAGGGAAGTAATTCCGCACAGCTGAACGTAATTGGAGGTAGTTAGCAGGCAAATGATATACCCACAGGAGCCAGAGATTGGAAGCTCTTTCCCAAGGACCACACAGGGAATCTGTGCTGCCCTCAGTGTGGGCTCCAATTCTCCTGCAGTCTCCCACTGGGTTGCCAAATTAGATGCTAATCTCCTGTTATTTCACCCCTCCCCACAGAGTCAGGTTTTTCTGCTAGGCTCAGGGCTGGTGCAGACCTGAGGTCGCCCTGCTTATGACGTATGTCCAAAATGGCGCCTGCTCTGTCTTGCTCGCCTTTGAGAGGTGAGCGGAGAGAGAGAAACTTGTGTCCGTATCAGTCACTTTTTTTATTTTTTTTCTCTCTCTTCTAGTTAGCCTGGTGAACTTTTCCCCACGGAGTTTCAAGCCTCGTTCCCTCTAGCCTCCTCTTTCCGCTTGCCTGCTGGTATCTCGGGCTATGGAGGTTCAGCTCACCTCGCGTTCCAGCGCTGGTGCGTTGAGTCTGCCGCTGGTGTCCCGAACTTGGGCTCCCACGCTCTCCACGCAGGTCCACTCTGAATCACTAGTTCCGGAAGAGTTTCCTCTGCTGTTTCATCCCCTACTCTTCCTTGACCCTGCAGTATCTCCACTTATATTGAACTTTCTCTGCCCCCGGACTAAGTGTGCTCCCTGCCTATTCCGCCATCTTGAAACACAGAAGTAGTCATTGTTGACAATCCAGTATAGACTCAAAGTAAAATGTCCCGAAGGACAAAATATGAGTGTATATCAAACTGTCAACAATGGCTACTTCTACATGTATTTGTGTGTGTGCGTGTTGGGGGGTGAGGGGTGTTGTTCTTTTACAATTGGAATCATTACATTTTGGCCTGCAATACTCTTATTCTATGAACATATTTCCATAGCCTAAAAATGGACATACCCCATCTACGTAATAGCAACACAGTGCTCCATTGTATAAGTGTAGTGCTTCATTTAAGAACCCATTAATGATAGACATTTAGAATGTACTAATTTATTTGTTAATTTAAGTGATGCAACAATAAATATCCTTGGGCAAATATTTTTGCACACCTATGTAAACCTTAGGGACACATTTTTAAAAGTAGGGTTACTGGGGTCAGCACTGTGATGTTGTGGGTAAAGCCACTGTCTGAAGCGTGGGCATCCCATGTGGGTGTTGGTTTGAATTCTGGCTGCTCCACTTCCAATCCAGCTTACTGCTAATGTGCCTGGGAGAGCAGTAGAAGATAGTCCAAGTGCTTCTGTCTCTGCACCCACGTGAGAGACCTGAAGAAGCTCCTAGCTCCTGGCTTCAGATCAGCCTAACTCTAGCCACGTGGCTATTTGGGGAATGAACCAGTGGATGCAAGATTTCTCTCTCTCTCTGTCTTTTCCTCTCGCTCTTTCTCTTTCTGTAACTCTGCCTTTCAAAGTAATAAATAAATCTTTTTAAAATATTTTATTTTTATTTGTTTGACAGGTAGAGTTACAGACAGTGAGAGGGAGAGAGAGAAATGTCCTCTATCCACTGGTTCATTCCGCAAATGACAGCAACGGCTGGAGCTGGGCCGATCCGGAGCAAGGAGCCAGGAGCTTCCTCCAGGTCTCCCACATGGGTGCAGGGGCCATCTTCCACTGCTTTCCCAGGTCATCAGCAGAGAGCTGAATCGGAAGAGGAGCAGCCGGGACTAGAACTGGCGTCCATATGGGATGCCAGCACCGCAGGTGGAGGATATAAATAAATCTTAAAAAAAAAAAAAAAAGCAGAGCTATTGAGTCAAAGGGCAAATATATTCAAGTTTAAGTGGTTATTGCCAAAATGCCACTCAAAAACTTGTACCAAAGTGTACTTACATCTATAGGCCATTCATTTATTCTTTCTTTCACTGTAAGATTTTCTGTTATTCCTACATTCTAATCAGCACTGTCTAGTAGAGTTTCTCTTAATTTTTCCCCTTTTTTTAGTGAAGATTGATAGCCTACTGGTGTTTTAATTTGCATTCTAAATCTATGAGTCAAGATGAGCATCTTAAAAACATGTTTATTGGCTATTTGTGTTTCCTTTTCTATGAACCTTCCAGTTCAATTCATTGTCTATTGTGCTATTGAATTGCCAGTCTTTTTCTTATTGATTTTAAAATCAATAATATATTTAGGTCTCTGTTGCTAATTTGTTTCGTATTTTGTTGTTTAGAGAGAGAGTAGCCATTTAATGATTATTTGGTTATTTAAGACAGCATGCTACTGAGGAAGCAGAGCTAGAGTAGGGGGAGGTAATACAGGAGTTCTAGTTCTGATTCCTCTTGTTCCATGATTTTTGTCTTCCTAACTGTAAAATGGGAATACTAACACCTTAACTTGAAAATGATAGAAACACTAAATGTGATTATGGCTATGAAAGCAATTAGTGGACTCTAAACTGCTTTGTAGGTAAAACATGTTATTTCTTTGATACCTATAGCAAAATTCACCTGAGAAAAGGAACACTTGCTTGTCTCCAACCCTTGAACTCCAGTTCCTTGCTTCATGGATTCAAAGTCAACCTTTTTCCACATGCCGAACAAACTTGGAGATGTTGACTTTAGGTTAAAGAAAAATTGTGTTAGGTCCTTTCTATTCTGCACTGTTGGGTCTTATCTGGAGAACTAAGCTGATTTCTGGGGACTGTGCTCTAATTTTGTTGTTCAAGAAAGCAATGGGGAAGAAAGTGCCAAGAAGGAAAGGGTCTGAAAATCATGTTTTTTCTTTGAAAAAAAGAAGTCAGATTAGAAGGATTTAATATTTTTTTCAATATTTGAAAGGTTGTTTCTCTGTACAGGTAATAGGATTGTTTTTCATTGTCTTACAGAGAAGACCTAGTAATTGTAATCATTAGTTCGAGATTCTCCTAAGGAGGATATTTCTAGCCATTCTTTAAAACATTTGAATAGGTTCTCTTAAAACAGTGATTGTCTCATTAGGGTTCCCATTCTAGCGGAAGTAGAATGTCAGAATGTTGTTGCAAAGAGGTTCTTGTGTTGGAAGCTAGTCATTTATGAAACCCATTTACACCTTGTCACCATGAGGGTGTCTTTACTATTCAGGTATATTCGTTCTCCTTTTATTTTTAAAAATATAACATTAGCGTAGTCCTGAGTTGTAAAAATTGTAAAATTTTACCAACTTTATCCCATTAGAGAAGACCAATTGTGGAAGGGTGGAGAAAAGACTGAGTTTGGAATCATAAGATTCTAGAAGCTGGGAGATGTCTCCAGGACAACCATTTCCATAGCCAACAGTATCCTGGAAACTTCTTTATTGACTTCATTTATATCAGTGAACATTCATGAGCTACCACTTAATTCAGGAATATAACTTAAAAACAACTTGTACCTATCTACATGTACTTCCTCTATTTCAAGACTCTGACTCCCCATCAAATAGGACTATTAGGCAAAATTTTGTATTTCTTTTTCTTTTGTTTTTTTTAAAAAAAATTTAGCATATTAATATGTCAAACTTTTTTTTAGTTTTACAGAGGTTTTATAAAATGCTCATATTACATGAAGTCTTCTGGCTTTGCTTTATTATTCTATGCTATTAAAATTCATCATATCTGCTGATACATGTAAAGATTTCTCTAGGATTTATATGGGCTGTGAATGTTTTGCTTTGCAGAGTAATTCTGTGTTGCTTTACAAAGTGATTGTATCTTTGATCATATTGAAGTTATCTTCTCCTTATAGTAGTTTATCTTGCTGCAGTATATTTTCTTAAATTACATTATCATATGCCCCAAAACCAATAATGGCTTTCTGATCAAGTTATTTTCAAGAGTCATGCAAAATTCTCCAACTAACTGGTGACCTCAAACCCATTCAAAGTCATCTCTTAACTGTTCTTTCAAAGATTCTCTTCACTCCAACCAGGCTTGTAACCTCAGTTTTACTTGCTTTCCCATCCCTTCTTAACATTTATCTCTTCCTTATCAATGTCATATTATTTACATAATTCAGAAGATTTAGGACTCTGGAATTGGACCACTGGAACTCCAATCTTTGCTTCACCACCACTAACTGAAAGACTTTGTTCATTCTGTGTCTCAGTTTCCCTGTGTGCAAAATGCAGTTAATAACAGAATGTACCCTATAGGTTTACTGTATTAACTGAATTAATATTTGCAACATTCTTAGAACAGTAAGCAGTATACAAATATTTGATGTTTTATTATTATCCCAGCAAGGCTGTCTAATTCTAAACATATTTTATATTGAAAGAAAATTTGCATTGGGTCACATTTAATAAGTAGTACATAACTAGTATCTGCCTGAGGGCAGGAACTATACTGGTACAACTTTCCTTCTAAGTAGCTAGTTCTAGTTGGGTTTGTTGACAAATAAAATGAAGTGTGTAGGACTCAATTCCATGTTTTCATAGTCTTGATGATAGCTATAGAATGACAACAAGCTCATAACTAATACTTCAGTAGGCTAATAATTTTATTGCCATGATGCTAACTTAAACATATTAGCACCAAACCCAAATAATCCACCTTGGATCCTATATCCTAAAGATATAACTTAGGATATAGGTGCCAAAGTTTGCATGTATCTTATGTTCCCAAAGAACTCATGAGTTGACATTTAATTGTCTTTGTGTGGTATTAAGAAGGTGGATACTTAATCTGATTATGGTGGTTAGGGGCAGAATCTTTGAGAAGTTATTAGGATTAGAAAAGGTCATCAGGATGGATCGCCATGATTGAATACTTATGGTTTTGTGAGAAGAGGGAGAGAGACTAGAATAGACACACTTCCTATCTCTTGTCTGCTCAGAGAAGGTCATCAATCAGTGTCGGTCCTTGAACCTCCAGAATATGTGCTAAATAAACCTCTTTTCTTTATGAAGTTGTCCAATCTTAGATATTTTGTTATGGTATTGCAAAATGGGCTTATACAGTATGATAGAAAGAGTCTCCAAAATACAGAAGTCTGGTGATTTGCCTATTTTCCTATCCCCGCAGGGTTCCCTGTCCACACTGGATTGGATTACAGGAAGCTGAAAGAACACAAGTTCCCAGATCGTACCTGAGCAAGGCACCAAATGCTGGCATCACACAACTGAATTTCACTCTCCAAAACCACACTCCAACCAGATACCCCCACTCACTTGGTGGGGTGTGCTCCCAACAGGGCTGACATTCCTGAGTTTATTGGCTAACATTACCTATCATGGTTACAAGGGGCTGGATAGCCTAGTTAATCTTTAAAGATGAATCATTGATTGCACACTATAACATTATTCTTGCAAGTGCCATTTTCTAAAGGACTTCTGGAGCAATAGAGAAGGCCATGAATTACTTTCCATTGCTGGGGAAAGTCATGTGTCTATTTAAGTATACAAGCATATTCAGAGAGCTATTTGTGATTGCAGCATTTCAGACTCATAGAGCCACATAATAAAGCAAACTCTCTCTAAGCATTCAAGTGTCCTCTTTCTGTAGCTTGAAGCACACAGATGAAGATAAAGATGCACTGGAGAGGAAAACATATTTTTCCCAGAGATGCAGGAGAGGGCATGTGAAGTGTTGAAGGACCCAGAAAAGGGACAATGATTAGAATTTCAGTTATTCTGGAACTATTGGATCAATTCAAAAGGCACGAGTGTTCGAATTTTTAGAGAATACTAAACAGGAACTTTTTTAAAAAGGTCCATGCAAGAGGCCGGTGCTGTGGCGCTGTAAGTTAATCCTCTGCCTGTAGTACTGGCATCCCATATGGGTGCCGGGTTCTAGTCCCTGATGCTCCTCTTCCAATCCAGCTCTCTGCTATGGTCTGGGAAAGCAGTAGAAATGGCCCAAGTCCTTGGGCCCCCGCACCCATGAGGGATACTGGAAGCAGCTCCTGGCTCCTGGCTTCGGATTGGCCCAGCTCTGGCCATTGCAGCCATTTGGGGGAGTGAACCAGCACATGGAAGACCTTTCTCTCTGTCTCTCCCTCTCACTGTCTGTAACTATACCTCTCAAATAAATACATAAAATCTTTAAAAAAAGTCCATGCAACTTTAGGCTTAAATTTTGCTGACTCAGTGTTTTTGCAAAGCAATCTGTTCTTTTGAGTTGGATCTAGGCAAGATTTCAACATCTTCAGGATCAATTTGTCTGCTGAATTCTATTTATTTATTTATTTATTTATTTATTTATTTATTAGAGAGCAAGTGAGTGAGAGAGAGAGAGAGAGAGAGAGAGAGCACTTTCATCCACTGATTAACTCCTCAAATATCAGCATTACCTAGAACTGAACCAGGTTGAAGCCAGGAGCTGGGAACTCAATTCAGGTCACCCAGAGAGGTGGCAGAGACCTAAATATTTGAGTCATTACCTGCCTGTCCCCCCAGGGTATTAGCAGGAATTTGGCATGGGAAGCAAAGTCAGGACTTGAACTCAGGAACTCTTTGATTTGGATGTAGGTCTCCCAAGTGGCATCTCAACAAGTAGGTCAAATGCAAGCCTCAGTTGGCTGAATTCTTAAGTTCAGTTTTTTGAGTCTCTGATATTAAATATTATGAAATCATTATAATCCTATGAAATAGACATGCGATATAAGAAAAAGGAGTTACTGTATGTTTTCAAAAGTTAAGGAGAAAGAGAAATCACTTTGAAAATACAGATAATATTTACAAATAAGTGTTTTAAAAGTGTCACCAGTCTGCTTCTCCATAATTAGATAGTGGGTTAGGATGTCACAAACCTGGGAAAGGGAGAAGATTATTTCTCCCTAAGGTAGTGTTTAAATTTTCTGTTTTTAATAGCAAGAAAGAAGACTTAAACCATAACTTAAAAGAAAGAAGATATGTGAAGCCATCCTTTATCTTTTGTTTTGTCACCGTTAGGCCTAGTTAAAAATTAAAATCATAGGTAGTCTTCTTGAGTCAGTAAGAGGATTCTCTAATATCATGCTTAGAATGAAGAGATCATGATGGCAATTCTTTAATCTGAACAAGTAATTTTTAGGATATGAAAAATCCATGTTCTTGACTATCTTTATCTCAGAGTAAGACATAATTAAATTGTGAGAAGAAAGGACTATAAATCTACTACATTCTGAAATCATTCCATAGATTCCGATGATTATTGAAAGCAGGTTAATGTAAAAAACTATTTGTCTTTGATATACGAGAGAATTCTTTAGATATTTTATCTACATCACTTTGAAACACCCAGGAGCTCAGTATTAGAATGCAAGCACCACTTTTGTAAAGCAGGCAATGGTATACATTTGTTAAAAGATGCATAAGGTACCATAATCCAAGGGCTCTTCCATTTCATTATATAACAATGAGAAGCAACTCAATTTAAGTGTATAATGACCCATGCCAGCCATCCATAGCAGCAAAAATTTAATAGCAACCTTATCTGGAATGCTGACAAGGAGCACTTCCCAAGAAACTGTTACAACCTCTTCAGCTTACTAAACAATTGGCTTCAATCTTTAATATTGTTAAGCAGTAGGGGGCAGACAGGCACATTCGCAAAGCTTTATTTTTTATAAATAGCATTTAATGCACCGTATTTGGATACTGTTGGGCTAAGCATTGTATATCAAACAGTTTTCAACTTGAGTAAATAGGACAAGGATTTCTTTTTTTCTTGAAAGGTGAGACACAATGCTTGCATTCCCATGATGGAATGCAGGAGGGTTTATGTGCCAATGAAGTTTGAATGCAAAAGCCTTGAACAAGCTTCCTAAGGGAAACGTAGGACTCCTTGACATAAACTTAAGTTAGTTACAATAAGAAGAAAACCATGAAGAAGAAATTGTCTCAGTTCAATATAGAAGCATTAGCTTCATTAAGTTCATGTACTCTGCTCAGAGCATGAAGTAATGCTACAACCTCACCATTATAGCTCTTCATACGCTCTATATTTTTCATATTTAAAAAATTCTTTTATTATTCCATGAGAAGAACCAAGACATGAATATCAGATATTCTCTTTTTCAAGGAAGCAAATATATTTTTTATTGTTAGAATATGTCTTTGGGTAACATGGAAGAAAGGGCTTAATAGAATTGCTAAAATTGAAGAGCTGAGCTTGGGTGATTTACAAATGATTTTCTGAGATCTTCATTTTCAGCATATGCTATGTTGTACTGCAAGGCCCACCATAAACACACTATAAAGTTTCCTATAGCATTAGGTTTCCTTAATGATAGGACATTTAATTATTGTTATTATTTTTAAAGATTTATTTATTTATTTGAAAGTCAGAGTTACACACACACACACACATCCACACACATACATAGAGGTCTTCCATCTGCTGGTTCACTCCCCAGTTGGCTGCAATGGCTGTGGCTGGAGCTGTGTAGATCTGAAGCCAGGAGCCAGGAGCTTCTTTCAGGTATCCCACGCATGTGCAGGGGCCCAAGGACTTGGGCCATCTTCCACTGCTTTCCCAGGCCATAGCAGAGAGTTGGATCAGAAGTGGAGCATCCGGGACTCTAACCAGCACCCATATGGAATGCCTACATTGCATGTGGCAGCTTTACCTGCTATGCCACAGAGACAGCCCCTTAATTGTTATTTTTATATTAAATAGGCACAAAATATTATGGCTATATATAGTCACTTACATGCATTTTAAGATAAATAAAAACCTAAAGCTTTAAAGAAAGTGCAAATGTATGCTGCACTGTTTCAGAGGTGGGTCTTCAAGTTCCTAGGAGGTAAGTATACTTGCTTTTCAGTGAAGGGTACAGATGCTTCTTGATTTACAGTGACATTATGTCCTCATAAGTCATCTTAAGTTGAAAATATGTCGGCCTCCAAGATGGCAGAATAGGGAGGGAGCGCACTGATAGTCCGGGAAAAGATAGTTTAATAAAAGTGGAGATACTGTAGTTTCAGGGAAGAGTCAGGGAAAAAGCTGCAGAGGAAACTCTTCTGGAATTAGTGGGACATGGTTGACCTATGTGGAGGGCATGGGTGCCCACGGCTTGGGACCCCAGCCGCCAAGTCTATGCACCAGAGCTGGAAAGGGAGATGAGGTGAAACTTCAGTAGCCCGAGACACTGTCAGGAAAGCGGCAGGAAGAGTCTAGAGGGAATGAGGCTTGAAGCCCCATGGGAGAAAGTTCACCAGGCTAACTAGAGGAGAGAAAAAAATATAAAATAAAAGGGACCGGTACGGACATGATTCTCTCTATCCACTCACTTTACAAAGGCGAGCAAGACAAAGAGCAGGTGCCATTTTGGACATACGTAACAGTTGCATCACTTCAGGGCTGTGCCCGCCCTCAGCCAAACAGAAAAACCTGACTCTGGGGGGAGAAATAACAGGAGGTTAAGATCTAGTGAATGTGTGGAGCTTATGAATTGAGACTGAAAAAAACCTGATGGTGTGTAAGAGAACTCACGGAGTGCCTGAGATGTGAGTATTTGGTGGGAGATGCCACAAACACAGTAACCTTGGAGCTCAGTGGAAGATTGCAGGGAAATCTGAGCTTACATTGAGGACTTCACAGATCCTTTGTGTGGTCCTTGGGACAGAGCAGACGAATATTATACCCAGAGGGGCCAGCGCTCAGACACTGATTGCCTTCAAGGAGAATAGCTAAGCTATGTGGAATTAATTCCCTTCTGTATTAAAAATAGAGAGAGAGAGGGAGAGAGAGAGAGAGAGAGAGAGAGAGAGAGAGAGAGAGAGAGAGAGAGATCACAGCAAACCTGGGTGTGTCACTTTTGGCACACCCTTAACCCTGAAGAACTGAACAGAGCTCTCTGGCCACACCCATCACAAGCCTCTAAATATCTACCAAAAGCAGACAGTCCACTTAATCTAGAGTCATAGTATAACGAGAAAAGCCACCACAGTGAGGAAAAAAAAAAGAAGAAGAAGAAACCAAAGAATATCTCCACAATGCCAAACAACAAATGCAGAAACTGAGGAAACAAGAACAAGGAAGACATTATGATGCCCCCAAATGAACATGACACTCCAATTCAAGATTATGAAGATGATGAGATAGAAGAAATGCAAGATATGGATTACAAAAAATTTATGATAAGAACATTTAGAAGTTCTCAAAAACAAATTTGTGAACTACAGAAATCCTTACTGGACAGGATAGAAAATCTCTCTCGTGAAAATGAAATCTTTTTTTTTTTTTTTGGACAGGCAGAGTGGACACTGAGAGAGAGAGACAGAGAGACAGGTCTTCTTTTTCCATTGGTTCACCCTCCAATGGCCGTTGCGGATGGTGTGCTGCAGCTGGTGCACCGCGCTGATCTGAAGCCAGGAGCCAGGTGCTTCTCCTGGTCTCCCATGCGGGTGCAGGGCCCAAGGGCTTGGGCCATCCTCCACTGTACTCCCGGGCCATAGCAGAGAGCTGGCCTGGAAGAGGAGCAACTGGGACAGAATCCGGAGCCCCGACTGGGACTAGAACTTGGTGTGCTGGCACCGCAGGCAGAGGATTAGCCTATTGAGCCATGGCACTGGCCATGGAAATGAAATCTTAAGGATGAATCAAAATGAAATGAAGAATCTAGTAGAACATGAAATTGTGATATTGAAGAGAAATCAAAAAGAAAAGAAGAATTCAATAGATCAAATGACAAATGCATTAGAGAGCCTTAAAAACAGAATGAATGAAGCAGAAGAGAGAATATTGGACTTAGAAGACAGAGCACTGGAAAGTATACAGTCAAAACAAAGAAAAGAAGAGAAAATTAGAAATCTAAAAAATATTATTGGGAATTTACAGGATACTATTAAAAAACCCAACATTCGGGTTCTAGGAGTTCCTGAAGGCATGGAGAGAGGGAAAGGATTAGAAGGCCTTTTTAGTGAGATACTTCCAGAGAACTTCCTGGTTTTGGAAAAGGACAGAGACATCCAAGTACAGGAAGCACATAGAACCCCCAATAAACATGACCAAAGGAGATCCTCACCACGACACGTTGTAATCAAACTCACCACAGTGAAACATAAAGAAAAGATTCTAAAATGTGCAAGAGAGAAACGTTAGATTACTCTCAGAGGAGCTCTAATTAGACTCACAGCTGACTTCTCTTCAGAAACCCTACAGACTAGGAGGGAATGGTGAGATACAGCCCAGGTACTAAGAGAGAAAAACCCGCCAGCACAGAATATTATATCCTGCAAAGCTCTCATTTGTGAATGAAGATGAAATAAAGACCTTTCATAGCAAACAGAAATTGAAAGAATTTGTCACCACCTGTCTAGCCCTGCAAAAGATGCTTAAAGATGTGTATAATGATTAAAGGTTCAATTCAACAGGAAGATGTAACTGTTATAAATGTATATGCACCCAATTACAGGGCACCAGTTTATTTAAAAGATATGTTAAGTACTTAAAGGGAGACTTATACTCCAATACAATAGTATTGGGGGACTTCAATACTCCACTTTCAGAAATAGACAGATCAACCGGACAGAAGATCAACAAGGAAACAGCAGATTTAATCGACACTATAGCCCAAATGGATCTAACAGATATCTACAGAACTTTTCATCTTACACTTAAAGAATTTACATTTTTCTCAGCAGTACATGAAAACCTATTCTAGGATTGACCACATACTGGGCCATAAAGCAAGTCCAAGCAAATTCAAAAGAATTGGAATCATACTATGCAGCTTCTCAGACCACAGTGGAATGAAGCTAGAAATTAGCAACTCAGGAATCCCTAGAGAGTATGCAAACACATGGAGACTGAACAACATGCTCCTGAATGAACAATGGGTCATAAAAGATATCAAAATTGAAATCAAAAGCTTTCTGGAAGGATAACAACACAACATACCAAAACTTATGGGATACAGCAAAAGCAGTGTATAAGAGGAAAGTTTATAGCAATAGGTGCCTACATAAAGAAATTGGAAAGGTACCAAATAAATGAACTTTCAATGCATCTCAAGGATCTAGAAAAACTGCAGCAATCCAGACTGAAAACTAGTAGGAGAAGAGAAATAATTAAAATCAGAGAATAAATCAACAGAAGTAAATAAAAAAAATTACAAAAGATCAGCCAAACTAAGAGCTAGTTTTTTGAAAAAATAAATGAAATTGAAACACCATGGACCCAACTAACTAAAAAAAGAAGAGAAAAGACCCAAATCAATAAAATCAGAGATGAAAAAGGGAATATAAAAACAGACACCACAGAAATAAAGAGTCATCAGAAATTACCACAAAGAGTTATATGCCGGCAAACAGGGAAATCTATCCAAAAATGGATAGATTCCTGGACACATATAACCTACCTAAATTGAACCATAAAGACATAGAAAACCTAAACAGACCAATAACTGACACAGAAATTGAAACAGTAATAAACGCCCTCCCAGCAAAGAAAAGACCAGGATGAGATGGATTTACTGCTGAATTCTACCAGACATTTAAAGAACTAACTCCAATTCTTCTCAAACTATTCAGAACAATAAAAAAATAGGGAATCCTCACAAATTCTTTCTATGAAGCCAGCATCACCTAACTCCTAAGCCAGAAAAAGATGCGACATTGAAAGAAAATTACAGACCAATATCCCTGATGAACACAGATGCAAAAATACTCAATAAAATTTTGGCCAATAGAATGCAACAACACATCAGAAAGATCATCCACCCAGACCAAGTGGGATTTATCCCTGGTATGCAGGAATGGTTCAATGTTCACAAATCAATCAATGTGATACACCACATTAACAAACTGCCGAAGAAAAACCATATGATTATCTCAATAGATGCAGAGAAGTCATTCAATAAAACTCAACACCATTTCATGATGAAAACTCTAAGCAAACTGGGTATGGAAGGAACATTCCTCAATACAATCAGAGCAATTTATGAAAAACCAATGGCCAGCATCCTATTAAATGGGGAAAAGTTGGAAGCATTGCCACTGAGATCTGGTACTAGACAGGGATGCCCACTCTCACCACTGCTATTCAATATAGTACTGGAAGTTTTAGCCAGAGTCATCAGGCAAGAAAAAGAAATTAAAGGGATACAAATTGGGAACGAAGAACTCAAACTATCCCTCTTTGCAGATGATATGATTCTTTATTTAGGGGATCCAAAGAACTCTGCTAAGAGACTATTGGAACTCATAGAAGAGTTTGGCAAAGTAGCAGGATATAAAATCAATGCAAAAAATTCAACAGCCTTTGTATACACAGGCAATGCCACGGCTGAGGAAGAACTCCTAAGATCAATCCCATTCACAATAGCTACAAAAAGCAATCAAATAGCTGGGAATAAACTTAACCAAGGACATTAAAGATCTCTATGATGAGAATTACAAAACCTTACAGAAAGAAATAGAAGAATATATCAAAAAATGGAAAAATCTTCCATGTTCATGGATTGGAAGAATCAATATCTTCAAAATGTCCATTCTCCCAAACGCAATTTATATATTAAATGTGATAACAATGAAAATATCAAAGACATTCATCTCAGATCCAGAAAAAATGATGCTGAAATTCATATGGAGACACAAGAGACCTCGAATAGCTAAAGCAGCCTTGTACAACAAAAACAAAGCCGGAGGCATCACAATACCAGATTTCAGGACATACTATAGGGCAGTTCTTATCAAAACAGCATGGTACTAGTACAGAAACAGATGGATAGACCAATGGAACAGAATTGAAACACCAGAAATCAATCGAAACATCTACAGCCAACTTATATTTGATCAAAGATCCAAAACCAATATCTGGAATAAGGACAGTCTATCCAATAAATGGTGCTGGGAAAACTGGATTTCCACGTGCAAAAGCATGAAGCAAGACCCCTACCTTACACCTTACACAAAAATTCACTCAACATGGATTAAAGATCTAAATCTAGGACCCGACACCATCAAATTATTAGAGAACATCCGAGAAACCCTGCAAGATATTGGCACAGGCAAACACTTCTTGGAAAGTACCCCAGAAGCACAGGCAATCAAAGCCAAAATTAACATTTGGGATTACATCAAATTGAGAAGTTTCTGTACTTCAAAAGAAACAGTCAGGAAAGTGAAGAGGCAACTGACAGAATGGGAAAAAATATTTGCAAACTATGCTACAGATAAAGGATTAATAACCAGAATCTACAGAGAGATCAAAGAAACAAAACCAGATCAAGAAACTCCACAATAACAAAACAAACAACCCACTTGAGAGATGGGCCAAGGACCTCAATAGACATTTTTCAAAAGAGGAAATCCAAATGGCCAACACACACATGAAAAAATGTTCAGGATCACTAGCAGTCAGGGAAATGCAAATCAAAACCACAATGAGGTTTCACCTCACCCTGGTGAGAATGGCTCACATTCACAAAACCACCAACAATGGATGCTGGCAAGGATATGGGGAAAAAGGGACACTAACCCACTATTGGTGGGAATGCAAACTGGTTAAGCCACTATGGAAGTCAGTCTGGAGATTCCTCAGAAACCTGAACATAACCCCACCATACAACCCAGCCATCCCACTCCTTGGAATTTACCCAAAGGAAATTAAATTGGCAAACAAAAAGGCTGTCTGCACCGTAATGTTTATTGCAGCTCAATTCACAATAGCTAAGACCTGGAATCAACCTAAATGCCCATCATCAGTAGACTGAATAAAGAAATTATGGGATTTGTACTCTATAATACTATAAAGCAGAAAAGAAAAACACAATGAAATCCAATCATTTGCAACAAAATGGAGGAATCTGGAAAACATTATGCTGAGTGAAATAAGTCAGTTCCAAAGGGACAAATATCATATGTTCTCCTTTATCAGCGACAACTAACCAAGCACCAAAAAGGAAATCTGTTGAAGTAAAATGGACACTATGAGAAACAGTGACTTGATCAGCGCTTGTCCTTACTGTCAAGGAATAACTTAATACTTTATCCCTTTTAGTATTTTTTTTTGTTCTACTTAATACTATTGGTTGAACTCTTCAATTAACACACAATTATTCTTAGGTGTTTAAATTTAACTGAAAAGTGATCCATGTTAAATATAAGAGTGGGAATAAGAGAGGGAGGAGATGTACCATTTGGGAGATGCTCAATCGGACTTGCCCCAAACGGTAGCATTAGAAATGTGCCAGGGGATTTCAATTCAATCCCATCAAGGTTGCATGTACCAATGCCATATCACTAGTCCAAGTGATCAATTTCATTTCACAATTTATCATAATGATAGGATTAAGAGTCACATAAGCAAGACTAGTGTCTGCTAATACTAACTATTAGAGTAAAAAAGGGAGAGAACGATCCAACATGGGAAGTGGGATACACAGCAGACTCAGAGAATGGCAGATGTCCTAAATAGCACTCTGGCCTCAGAATCAGCCCTTAAGGCATTCAGATATGGCTTAAGAGCCCATGAGAGGATTTTAGGCATGGAAAGCCAAGGCACTCTGGCAAAAAAAAAAAAAAAAAAAAAAAGAAAAGAAAACCTAACTGAAAGATCTCTGCGAGTGAGATCCCAGTGAAAGAACGGGCCATCAAAGAAGGAGGTACCTTTCTCTGAAGGGAGGAGAGAACTTCCATTTTGACTATGACCTTTTCTAAATAAGATCAGAGTTGGCAAACTCAAAAGGCTTCCATAGCCTTTGCAACCCATGACAAGAGTCTAGGGAGATTACTGATGTCATAAACAAGAGTGTCAATTGTTAAGTCAGCAACAGGAGTCACTGTGCACTTAATCCTCATGTAGGATCTCTGTCCTTAATGAGTTGTACAATGTGAATTAACAGTATAACTAGTACTCAGACAGTAGTTTACACTTTGTGTTTCTGTGTGGGTGCAAACTGTTGAAATATTTACTTAATATATACTAAATTGATCTTCTGTATATAAAGAGAATTGAAAATGAACCTTGATGTGAATGGAATGGGAGAGGGAGCAGGAGATGGGGGGGGTTGCTGGTGGGAGGGAAGTTATGGGGGGGGGGAAGCACTGTAATCCAAAAGCTGTACTTTGGAAATTTATATTCATAAATAAAAGTTGGCAGGCGCTGAGGCTCACTAGAATAATCCTTTGCCTGCGGTGCTGGCACCCCGGGATCATCCTGGTTGGGGCGTTGGATTCTGTCCCGGTTGCTCCTCTTCCAGTCCAGCTCTCTGCTATGGCCGGGGAAGGCAGTGGAGGATGGCCCAGGTCCTTGGGTCCTGCACCCACATGGGAGACCGGAGGAAGCCCCTGACTCCTGGCTTCGGATTGGCGCAGCGCATTGGCTGTGGCAGCCACTTGGGCGGTGAACCAACGGAAGAAAGACCTTTCTCTTTGTCTCTCTCTTACTGTCTAATTCTTCCTGTCCAAAAAAAAAAAAAAATAGAAGTTAAAAAAATAGAAAATATCATACGTCAAAAACACAGTTAAAATGCCTTGCCTGTCAAACTTTACAACTTAGCAACACAGTATTCTATTGCTTCTCCTCCAGATCATGTGGCTGACTTGGAGCTTGGTACCCTACACCTGTCTCACATTGTATGAAAGAATTTTACATGTATCACTAACTCAAGAAAAGATAAAAATTCCAAAAGCACAGTATATATGGAGCATTATGGCTTTTGCACCACTGAATAGTTGAAATATCATAAACTGGATCATTGTGAAGTCAGGCAATATTGGCATTTTAAGGAAGAGTTGCGGAGGATTGACTTAAACAATAGGGAGCAAAACTGATGGTCAGGGAAGTATGCTGTTAAATTATGGCTTACACACACACACACAAAAAAAAAACCCCTCAAATATAATTTTATCTCAAAATACATCCAGATAGAACTTCTCTAGTTTCAAATAGTAATGAGAAAAATTCAATTTCTGAATCCTTGGTCATATTAAAACCATTTTGGAATGAACTTGGTCATTATCTATTTGAAGAGAGTAAATTTATTCATTTGCTTCATGCTTCCTACTTCTGGCTCATCTTGATTTTCCTCATTTTAGAGGAGTACTTTCTTTTGATAATCATTGTTATCAACCATCTCAGTTGTAAAAGTCTTCTATATTGACACATTAGATGGTTTGACCATTTTGATTGCTGCTTAATAAGTTATGCGTACAAATATCACCCTAACAGAAGCAGGACATAAATAAGAGTGTTGTGTATTCTGACTTCGAATATCAACATCAACTAACATCCTTTCTGTTGGAGAACTTAACTGTACTGATGATCTTTCTGCCTTCACCTACTACCATCAAATGATCGTTTAGTCTATAACAATTCAGCAAGTGTACACATTGTAGGAGATACAAAGGAAACACGGGACCCAAGCCTTGACTTCAAGGAGCTTTCAGTCTATTTTGGAGATGAGATAAAAACACAGAAAACAATTTTAGGAAAAGCCAGCAATATAAGGTTTTGGGATAGAAGTTTAGAAATAGACAGCACAGGCCGGCGCCGCGGCTCACTAGGCTAATCCTCTGCCTTGCGGCGCCGGCACACCGGGTTCTAGTCCCGGTCGGGGCACCGATCCTGTCCCAGTTGCCCCTCTTCCAGGCCAGCTCTCTGCTGTGGCTAGGGAGTGCAGTGGAGGATGGCCCAAGTCCTTGGGCCCTGCACCCCATGGGAGACCAGGAGAAGCACCTGGCTCCTGCCATTGGAACAGCGCGGTGCGCTGGCCGCAGCGCGCTACAGCGGCGGCCATTGGAGGGTGAACCAACGGCAAAAGGAAGACCTTTCTCTCTGTCTCTCTCTCTCACTATCCACTCTGCCTGTCAAAAAAAAAAAAAAAAAAAAAAAAAAAAAAGAAATAGACAGCACATAGAGCCTTTCTTTGTAACTTATTGGAAACATTTAATAAAGAGTATGTGTTTTAGTGTCTTTGCTGTAACTCCTCACCCTATTTTATGCAGTCTCTGTTTTCTGAATAGCTTTCAGTTAATCCCTACTGCAATCCTGTGAGACAGGCAAGGCTTTTGCTTCCATTTCACAGAGGAAGAAACTGAGGTTAAATAATTTATCCAAGGTCATAGACCTAAAAAGTAAAATAGTGCTACCTGACTCTATACTACTGATTCTATGTTCAGAGTTATTTTTCCAATACCAGATTGCAAAGTTTCATGCTAACTAAATCTATATGACTTTGTGTGTATAGCCCTCGTATCACATTAAAAAGAATAGACTGGAACTCAGACATATTATATCTGGGTGTTCAGAAATATACAAAACGATTATTTCTCCAAATGAGTTTTGTAGAACTCAGAGGACAGAAAAACTGGAAAAAAAATCGAGAAGTTCTATATAATACATCCCTGTCTTGGAGAGTCACAGTGCACATGGCCATGGTAATGAGTCTGAGGAGTACTGCAAAATATACATTTATCTGCTTCTTGTTTTCCCAAATTCACCTGGATTTGAAACTTTCTTTTTATCCCACTTATTAATAGTTCCCCCATTAATTCTGAATTAGAGCTTATATCAGAAATCTCTCTCTAGATAACAGTGTGATTTAAAAAATGAATTTGGCTTGAAATTCCCAATGCCTAGTGTCGAGGACAATAACTGCCTGGAATATGAATCTTATTCCCCTTTACCTTTGAAGGTTCCTATAAAGAAAGAAGAGGATCTTTCCAGTTCTTTCTTCCTTCAGCTTCCATCTTTGGCTCTTCCAGATCTGTTAACCGCCATGCTGTGCTGGTTTGAAATAAACCAGCCTCACTATGAAAAACTTTGATAGATTCAACATCTCTTTATTTTCCTCCCCGTAGTGATCATTGTGGCACAAAATGATTTTTGAGGTTGTAGGATAAGAAAAAAAAGTTCTCTGAAAGCAGGTTTTATTGATCCTGTTGCAGGAGGTCTTATCACCGAGGACGGAAGAAGCAGCTGCTGAACTGCTTTTTACCAGCCCGTGGAAGAGTCGATGCATTAAGTTGAAAAGAATAAGCTTAGATCATAAATCTGTTCTTTGGGGAAATTACTAATTCAAGTTCTTTGAAGATATTTATCCCTTCAAAGTTCTTAATTTGTGTTTATTCATTTCCCCTTGTTGATTTCAGGTACAAAGATAAAGAAGAAAAACTTAATTCTTTATTGTGGCCATGCTTGGTCAGTGATTAGGATGAAAAAGCTTTCCAAGTTTTCCAAGATTGCTTTGTAAAGTAACTATGTTTGACTGCCTTCATTTTAATGCCTCCATGTGTCTGATACTACCCTACTCTTGCTATTGTGTGTTATTCTGAGAATAAAATGCCAATGCAAAACAGATTCAGAGGAAATTGTCCAAAATATTAAAAACGGTAGCTTTCTCAGAAAGTAGAATGATGGGTGATGATATTCATTTTTCTTATATCTTATGTATTTTTTGCATTTTCTACATTATTATACCATATAATATTACTATGGCAATTAACACAAAACAACACATATTCAAGGAGATGGAAATTTTAATTATCCTGACTTGATCATTACCTATCACCTGCAAGTATCTCATCATCACACTCTACCCCATAAATATGTACAATAATTATGTGATGATAAAAATTGTGGTGAAAATCAGAAAAATGGTACCGAAATGATGTAAAATTAGGATCCTGTCTCTCCTTGAACTCTGACATGATTTAAAGCTTTTTGTTTTTCCCTTCATTACCACCTTTAATAAGGGGAGGGGGCAAGGTAAACGTATAATGTTTCCAATCAGAACGCCTTGCTAAAATCAAATGATCACGTAGTGATGATTAAACATCTAGGTCTGCCTCCAATAAAGAAATGAAGAATGGCCTAATTACTGTAGTTGCCAGTAAAAATCTATTCATTTATCATTTCACTGAACATTACAACCAGAGTTTCACAAAAAGCGCATGTTTCAACCTATAATTTCCCTCTGTCATAAACTGAGGTTTCTGTTGAGCAGACGTGAGGGATTTAGCTGACATTCCTGGAGGAAAGCCCTCCAACCTTCCCATAGGAAGCCTGGGGAGACCAACAGGGATTTACATGCCCCAGGTCTCAGGAGCTATTGCTCTGAAAAACCTGAGAGCATGCATCTACCGGTTTTTCCCTTTTGCGTTTCTAACGTGGGTTTGTTTCCATATGAATTTGCTTTCCTATTGGTTTTGACACAGGTAAGACCAAAAAGACTTTATAGGAAAGATTTGGGCAGTCAGTTGGGACAGTTTTCCCTCCCCCTGAGAGAAACTGGAAATAATAAGTTCATATGAAGAAGTAAGATTTTTCTTTGAAGATACAGGGGAAAATATTGTCTGTAGTTAATATATCCCAGGGCTCACTCCCCAAACTCTATACATTGGTGCTAAATTAGCCAGACCAGTTTGATATGATTTAGTGATGTTTCCCTACCATTTCTATGTCTGACTGTTCATTAGGCTAATAAATCTTGATGGTAACAAAGCTTCCCAATAAAGTCAATATTGAATTATTCTGAATTTGATAGTATGGTTTATGGACTCTCCAGCCCCTTAGTTTCTATTCTGCTTCTTACCACCTGAGTTGAGGCTACATCATGAACTTCTTCAAGGAAACAGGGAAATTACAAAATCCCTATTACTTGCTAAGGCAAGGTAAAGGCTAAGATATTTCTGTGGACATGTATTTTAAAGGAAAAAAAGAAGACCCGAGGCAGAAAGTTAATTACTGGTGACTTGGCAGTATCTTTGAATTACCTAGATGTCATGTTTCAACCTACCTTCCCAGCCTTTCTCTGCAGTCCTCATTCTCACAGGCTTTCATATGCACTGCAGATGCCAGTTCTGTGATTTTTGATTGGACTTATGCATTCATCAGGCTTCCTCAGAAAAACAGAACCAAAGTTGTGTATGTGTGTGGAGAGAGATTTCATTTAACTAGTCGACTCGTACAATGATGAAAGCCAAGTCCCAGATGGGCAGTGCTGATGCTGCAGGACAAGTCTGAAGAGAATTCTGCAGTGCTTGAGGGAAGTCAATCTTTTGCTCTTCTCAGGCTTTTGATGGGTTGGATGAGGCCCAACCGCACTATGGAGGGTGACTGACTTTACTCAAAGTCTATCAGTTTACATGTTTATCTCTTCCAAAAACACACTCAGAAACATCCAAACACAATAATCTCTTCCTATGGTTTCACTGTCTGTAGGTTCAGTTACCTGTAGATTATTGTGCTCCAGAAATATTAAATGGAAAATTCCAGAAGTAAGCAATTCCATTGTGTTGTGAAATCTTGCACTGTACAACTTCTTCCTGCCCAGGAAGTGACTCATCCTTTTGTCCAGTATATCCATGCTGTATGTTTGACTCATTTGTTAGTCATTTAGTGTCCATAATGGTTATCAGATCAAGTGTCAGGGTGTAGGAGTACTTGTGTTCAAGTGGCCTTTAGGTATCAGGCTGATGTTTCAATGATTATATGATTCATCTTACTTCATCTCATCATGCAGGCATTGTATCATCTCACATTATCACAAGAAAAAGAGTAAATATAGCATAATAAGGTATTTTGAGGGATGGAGAGGGGGAGAGACAGAGAATGAGAGAAAGAGGATAAATTCATTTAACTTTTATAACAATATATTATAACCTTTCTAGTCTTATTCATTATTGTTACTCATTTGCTGTGCCTGATTTATAAATTAAATTTTATCATAGATATGCACGTACAGGAATAAACACTGTATTTATAGGGTTCAGTACTATTCATGGTTTCACACATTCACTGGAGTCCTTGGAACACAGCTCTTGGAACACAGCTCTTGAAAACTGGAGAGGGGGAGAAGGTACTATAATATTTGAGTAAATATCTGGGAACCATGGTTCACACAAGTGAACATATGAAATTAATCAGCATGGGGCCAGCACTGTGGCTTAGTGGGTAAAGCCTCTGCCTGCAGTGCTGGCATCCCATAGGGGCTCTGGTTTGAGTCCTGGTTTGCTCCACTTCCAATCCAGCTCTCTGCTACGGCCTAGGGAAGTAGTGTAAGATGGCCCATGTCCTTGCGTCCCTGAACCTACGTGGGAGACCCGGAAGAAGCTCCTGGCTCCTGGCTTCAGATCGGCCCAGCTCTAGCCGTTGCACCTGTTTGAGGAGTGAACCAGTGAATGGAAGACCTCTCTATCTCTCTGCCTCTGTCTCTCTGTAACTCTGCCTTTCAAATAAATAAATAAATATTTACAAAAATTAATCATCACAGGGCGTGTAGCTTGGTAAATCTCCTTGGGTGATTTCTGACATTGCCTTCTTCTCCCTGAAATAAAGCCATTATTTTACCTCTGTTCCCTTTCCTGGCTAAAACCATTGCTGTATCTTTGCTGAACTGCTTTGAATACTCTGGCCATTGACTTCCTTGTTGATCCCTGTCCAACCTTGTTGTTTCCTCCATTAGACTTTCCTTCCCAACATGTCTTTGTTCAGTTTCCTCCTGTATTCCACTTGTCTTTTAATAATTACCTCACGCACAGTCACCTTTTGAAGATTTCAGCTCCTTCCTCTGTGTTCCCACTTTACTTGATGTGTCTTTTTTTTTTTTAAAGATTTATTTATTTGAAAGTCAGAGTTACACAGAGAGAGGGGAGGCAGAGAAAGAGAGAGACTTTCCATCCGATGGTTCACTCCCCAATTGGCTGCAATGGCCAGAGCTGCACTGATCCGAAGCCAGGAGCCAGGAGTTTCCTCCAGGTCTCCCACGCAGGTGCAGAGGCCCAAGGACTTGGGCCATCTTCTACTGCTTCCCAGGCCACAGCAGAGAGCTGGATAGAAAGTAGAGCAGCCGGGTCTTGAACCAGTACCCATATGGGATGCCGGCGCTTCAGGCCAGAGTGTTAACCTACTGCACCACAGCGTGGGCCCCCTGATGTGTCTTTATTTCAGTGTATGGGATATGCTGTGTGTGACTACTAATTTACACATTTGTCTTTTCCAGTCGAATGCCAGTGCCTCAATATGAGACAGTGACTTAGTAATCTTTGTATTTCATCCCTTAACAGAGCCCAGGAAGACCTAGGTTCACAGTGAACATTGGTTGAATGACTAGCTGCTGAATGAATTGTGGATCTGAAGGCTACACATCAAAATTCTGGCAGGTGTGATTGGAGAGGACAGAATTTAAAAGCTATCATGGACACAGGCTATCTGCTGTCAAGGGAGGACTGGTCCATATGGGGCATCCTGGACAGTAGCTTATTGGGTGGGAGTGGAGACCAGAGAACACAAATCATCTGATAACAACAATCAGTTACTTTTGAAGTTTTTATTAGGGTCACCTGTAAGATGTTCTGTATCTTTTCTGTGTACACTCATCTATCAAGAGTGGGGAACATTTTTTTTGTGTCAATAGCCATTGGATATTTGAAACATTTGAAGGCCAGATAAAATTATCAACTCAAAAATTAGCCTGATATAGACTTACTGACTTTAAAGTCCCACCTGGACATTGGCCAAATGAACTGATACACAATGAAACCACTGCTTTTTTTTAATTTTTTTTTTTTTACAGGCAGAGTGGATAGTGAGAGAGAGAGACAGAGAGAAAGGTCTTCCTTTTTGCCGTTGGTTCACCCTCCAATGGCCGCTGCGGTCGGTGCATTGTGCTGATCCGAAGCCAGGAGCCAGGTGCTTCTCCTGGTCTCCCAAGCGGGTGCAGGGCCCAAGCACTTGGGCCATCCTCCACTGCACTCCCAGGCCACAGCAGAGAGCTGGCCTGGAAGAGGGGCAACCGGGATAGAATCCGGTGCCCCAATCGGGACTAGAACCCGGTGTGCCGGCGGTACCGCAAGGCGGAGGATTAGCCTCTTAAGCCACGGCGCCGGCCAAATCACTGCTTTTGAACACCAGATTTTATGTTTATCATGTTATTTCATATGAAACAATGAAATTACAAGGAATTCAGTGTCTTCCTGGTCCTTTTTGTACTGTATTTATATATCAGACTGCTATGAGCAACCTAGATAATCTAGTGGAACCACCCCCCACCCCATACACACACACATACACACACATACCACAATTCTTCCCCTCCTTGCTGGGCAGGCCTTCATGTACTTTAATGCTTATGTACAGTATGACAGGGAAAATGAATTTGGAAGCTATTGAGGTAGAGCCATTTGTGGTTTATTTAGTGACCAAATATTGCTTAAGTTAGGAGGGTAATATATGTATAATAGGCCAGAAGGGAAGTGTGTGCAGAGGTGAGATGGGGTATGATTATAGTTTTCTTTGTACTGGTTGTGTCTCAGATATTTTGAATTTAAACTCTCCAAAGACCCGAGTCACCACACTAAGTTTCGTCAAACTAATTTTTTTTTCATGTGCATAATTGAGTGCTCAGCTGGATGCTTCACTCTACAATCCTGATTTCCTTCCTAATTGCACAAGTGGCTGAGCTCCTACAATGCCATATTTCTGTTCATTTGCATTTACACAATATACTTCACCATGTGCTGCAAATGATCATTTGAATGTTTAGTCCTGTCTCTGTCTTCAGGATTCTTATAATGGCCAGGCCTACGAACAGAGCAAGACTAGGGAGAACTGCTATAAACTCAATATGAGACTGTCTTCTTACAATCGGCCAGTATTCAGCTGGCTTCGAGGTGATGCTGAGCAGTAATTCAAATGGAAGAACACGGCAATAAGTAGAGGGGAAGAACACCCAAGGTGATCATTTAGAAATCGTTTTCAGGTCAGAATAAAAGAACATGGGATTTGTTTTATTTTATTCCAAACACCATATAATCAAAAGGGTCTCAGGCTCACTAGGAGATCTCTACATGGGGTTGCTTTATAAAACTGTTGAACAAAGCTGGAAAGAATTCTTGCTTTGTATTCCCTCCCTAACTCACATACTTGTTTCCAAATAAAATGAAGGGATCTGTCTATCAAATAATGTAATTTCACCAAATGCTACATCTTGAGTTTCTACAGAAGACTTGTTGATCAAAAGCAGAGTATAATTAATGCAGTAAAGTATATGCATAATGTGATCTATAATATTTACTACATTATGGATTTGGAATATGTTTTCCTTTCAAATGAAATAATTAAGAGAGTCTCCTGGGTTGTCCTGAATGGTAACATCGTTGGATTGGAGAAGTCCTGAGAGGCTCACTCTGTACTGACTTCCACTGAACAGACCTTTACAGCAAGGTTTCTCAACCTCTGTTCTATAGGCATTTTGGCCAGATGCTTCTTTTTTAAAAGTTCTATGTATTTATTTATTTGAGAGGTAGAGAGGGAGAAGGAAAGGGGGAGAGGAGAGAGAAAGAGAGATACAGAGAGTCCATCTGCTGATTCACTCCCCAAACGCCCACAATGGCCCCCAGTTGGGGCTGAAGTTAGGTGCTGGGAACTCAACCCAGGTCTTCCTCATGGGTGACGGGGATCCTGTTATTTGAACTATCACTGTTGCCCTCTGGAGTCTACATTAGCAGGAAGCTGGAGTCAGGAGCAGAACCAGGAATGGAACCCAGGCAATTTGTTATGGGACATGAGCATCTTAATTGCTAGGCCAAATGCCTCCCCCAGACAATTCTGTCTTTGGATGGCTGCTCAGGGCATGCTGGCAAGTTTATTAGTAACATCCCTGGTCTCTACCACTAGATGCCAGCAGTACGCCCTCAGGTGGGAAAACCCAGAGTATCATCAGACATTGCCAAATGTCCCCTGGGGGAGAAAATTGCCCTCACTGAGAATCTCTTGTCGAAAGCCACAATTTTGGTGGCTGTGATCAGCTTACTTTGGCAATGTTTTCACTCAGGATGTCTAAAATTAGTGAGAGCTAATAGATAAAATGTTGAAATTTGGCTTATGTTATGGAGACTAAACATTCATTGAATACATCCATTTTATAGCCTCAGCGAGCTGGAGTTTCAGAGTTATGTAGTGATTTTCACACTATGCTAGTCAGGGTTCTCCACAGAGAAATAGGAATAATAAGACATGTGAGTTTATGGGGCTGGTGCTGTGGCGTAGTGGGTAAAGCTGCCACCTGCAGTGCTGGCATCCTGTATGGGCACCATTTCTAGCCGCGGCTGCTCCAATTCCTGTCCAGCTCTCTGCTGTGGCCTGGGAGAGCAGTGGAAGATGGCCTAAGTCTTTGGGCCCCTGCACCTGCATGGGAGACCCTGAAGAAGCTCCTGGTTCCTGGCTTCAGATTGGCGCAGCTCTGGCTATTGCAGCCAACTGGGCAGTAAACCAACAGATGGAAGAACTCTCTCTCCCTCTCCTCTCTCTGTAACTCTGACTTTCATATAAAAAAAAGATATGTGAGTTTATAGACAACACAAATAGATAGGTTGATGCAACAGATTTATTATGAGAAGTGGCTCACATGTTTATGGACGCTGAATAGCTGTGTGTCAGCTGGCACCCCAGGAAAACTGGTGGTATCACTTCAGGTCTGAAGGCCTGAGGACCAGGGCCAGGGATAGTATGAGGTGTGGGTGGGGGTGGCTAAGTTTCAGAGCCCATGAGGCTAAGATCCTGGGATTCTGATGTCCAAGATCAGAAGAAGATGGTTGCCGCAGCTCAAAGGGAGGGAGAATTCACTCTCCCTCCACCTTTCAGTTTTTCTCGGGCTCCTGATGAGTCAGATGATGCTTATGTACCTTGATGAGGTAATCTTCTTTACTCAGTGTATTGATGAAAATGCCAGTTTCCTCTAGAGACAACTCACAGAAAAATCCAGCAGTCAGCAGGTCTCTCTTAACGCAGGCAGGTTGACATAAAATTAACTATCATACCCATTTTATGGACTTAGACCTCCTCAGCTCTGTCAATGAAGGATAGAGAGAAGCACAGACCATATAACCCACAAGTTTTACAAAGAAGATCTATTGCTTCCATAAATCAGGCCGTTGTCATCTAAATAGATTATCATCATTACTTTGAAATATTTAGCTTATCAATCGACTATCACCAATGGGGCTTCTTTGTAATATTTCAAATTAGAATCAAAATCTTGTACTTTTTTGATGATTCACAAGTTGGATTTATAAATCTGTACTCACCTGAAGTCATAAACCAAGAGTTTAATTTATGGAACCTGCTAGTAAGTCTTAGCAGCCTGCTTTTGATTTATAAGTCCTCTTCTTGTTAATGGTAGTTGTAGCCAAACGGTTTTTAGTGTTTTATAAGTCCAAAAATTAATTTCCATATCCTTAAATGGGTTTACAAATCCTAATGTAGATTTACAAGTTCTGAAACATTTTAAAATCATGCCAATAAATCCTAAATAAAAAGACTTGATTTACAAGCCTAGATTTTGCAGCTGGCTTTCTAGGAAGTGATTTATAAATCAGGGATTGCGAGTGCCCCTGGCAGAGTGAGCCTGCTCGCTCTCTCTCTGGGAAGTCCCTCTCTCTGTGCATCATATTGCACAGGCCTGATTTACAAGACAGCAGCCCTGACTTGGCCAAGGCTCCTCTGGCTCCTTCTTGCCTGAACTGGAGAGGGAAAAGGGTCACATCTCACAGGCTGGCTAAAATGGTCACTAATCAGTCTGAAGACAGCAAACCATTCATCTTCTTTGTCAGAAATGGAAAGTGGCATCCTGATAGAGGTGACTCTACCTAGGCAAAGCAGCAGAGATATATACACACACAGTTTGGGCACAATTCTAGTAAATAATTACACTTACACTATGCTACACATCCCATAGCCAAGGTCAAGGTGAAGAATGTGTGACACTCCTCAGATGTAAGTGAGGAGAGTATCTGTGCTTTATTTTCAATGTTACCATTATGCTGTTGAGGATGTGTAAGCCTCCCGGAAGCATGTACACCAAACTGGTGACGGTGGTTATGCTAGGGAATGGAATGGAATTGAGGAGAGAAGGAAACTTTCATTTCAATTTTACTCCTGGGCTATTTGGATGATTTTCACAGTGATTATATTTTAATTTCATAATTTAAAATATTAGAGATTTTATCAAGAATAAGAAAGAAACAAGAGGTTTTGTTTTCACCTGTTCTTTCCTAACTATCCGTAATAGCTCCCCATCACAAAGGCTCCTCCACTGACCAACATTCTGCTGCACACTTCCCAGGTGCCCACTGACATTTACAGAGCAGCTTAGAATCCACAGACCCCTAACAGAGAATGCTTTCATGTTTTCTTTCCAGTTTCCCATGAACCAAGTAAAGCAGTAGCCATGTTCCTGATGTGGAAACTGATTCTCCCAGGGCACAAGTGGCTGGTTATCCCCCCATGCCACAGACAATATGAGATCAGCTTTGGACCTCTGGTTCCAAGAGCAAGGCTCTTTCTACCACACTCTGTGTCATGCAACACATAGACCTTCTCACTGTATAGTTCTGAAGGACATCCTGGCTCTGCCCTTGTGATACTAGGGCAATTACTACTGCATATGTCAGCATTTGTGATCCCATTGAACTGTGTCAGTGATGATCCTCAAAAGACTATGAGTGGGAGATTTCAAGATGGCTGAATAGGGAAAAGATATGCTGATTCTGACCATGGGAATAGAGCAGAAAAAAAGTGGAAGAAGTATATTCCCAGGGGGGAGCTGGGGAGACATTTTCAGGGGAAATTCTACAGAAATAAGAGAAACACCATGGAGCAGTGTGGAAAAGGCAAATGAACAGCAACAAGTAGGGACACCATCCTCAACACTCATAGCTGGAGGCTGGAGGACGCCAGGTTCTTGGAGTGAGGTAAAGGCTGAATGTGGCAGCTGGCATCACTGGTAATATTGCCTGAGGGAGAGCCTTGTGAACCACAGTGTCTTTGAGTCTAGCCTAGATCCCCAATGGAGGGCTGGAAAGGCACCCCCTACACCATGCAGTGAAAAAAAAGCTCATTTCTTTCTCTTCAACCTCCTATAAGGGCACTCAGCAACCAGAGGGGAGAAGGTGCCATTTGGAAACAAGCAGAAGCCGTAGTGGGTCTCACATGCATGACCAAAAACAGAGGGAAAAAATCTGCATTTCCCACTGCCTTTGATTATGGCTGGGAAGGTTGACAGGGGGTTGGGCACCTACTTAGGATTGTGAGGTGCCCCTGTCCTTTCAACCTTTCACAGGCTATGGGACTCAAACTGCCACCTGCAGTGCTGGCACCCCATATGAGCACTGGTTCAAGTCCTGGCTGCTCTATTTCTGATCTAGCTCTCTGCTATGGCCTGGGAAAGCTGTGGAAGATGGTGCAAGTCCTTGGGCTCCTGCACCTGCGTGGCAGACCTGGAAGAAGCTCCTGGCTCCTGGCTTCTAATCAGTGCAGCTCTGGCTGTTGTGGCCTATTGGAGAGTGAACGAGCAGATGGAAGACCTCTTTCTGCCTCTCCTTCTCTATGTAACTCTGACTTTCAAATAAATAAATCTTTTAAAAAAAGACGTTCCATGACAGAAATTTAAAGGTTTTTTAAACACTTGGCCAGCCTTACAAAAGATGCTTAAGGATGTGCTACATAGAGAAACATAGAAAGATACTCATCATTATGAAAGAATGTGGAAGCAGAAAATCTTATAGGAAAAGTACAGAGGAAACACAAAGAAATCAACAGAAATATTTATGTAAAAATATCAGGGCCAAGTTGTTATCTATCAATAGTAATCTTGAATGTAAATGACCTAAATTTTCCAATTAAAAGATTCAGACTGGGAAATGGATGAAAAAACAAGACCCATCTATTTGCTGTCTATAAGAAACACACATCACTATCAAAGAAACATAGGGACTGAAAGTGAAAAGATAGAAAAAGTTATTCCATGTTAATAGAATTAAAAAATGAGCAGGTATAGCCATCTTAGTATTAGATAAATTAGAATGTAACACAGAAACTGTTTTAAAAAAGTCCAAAAAGGGAACTATGCAATGACTAAGAGATCAATTCAACAGGATGACTATAATAAATGTATATGCATCCAATTACAGGGCACCTGTCTATTTAAAACAATGTTAATGGATCTAAAGGGAGACATAGACTTCAATGCAATAGTAATTGGGGACTTCAACACCCCACTTTCAGCAGTGGACAGGTCAATCAGGCAGAAAATCAGAAAAGAAAAACCAGAGTCAATCATCACTATAGAGTAACTGGACCTAATTGATATCTACAGAACTTTTCATGCCACAGTTGTGGAATACACATTATTCTCATCAGTGCATAGAACTTTCTCTAGGATTGACCAGATGCTAGGCCAAGTCTCACCAAATTGAAAAAAATCAAAACCATAGCATGCTTCTTCTCTGACCACAATGGAATGAAGCTGGAAATCAACAACTCAAGAATTTCTAGATCATATGCAAACAGATGGAAACTGAACAACATGCTCCTGAATGAACAGTGGGTCAAAGAAGAAATCAGAATAGAAATCAAAAAAATTCTGAAAATGAATGAAGATTATAATACAACATATCAAACTTATGGGATACAGAAAAGCAGTGTTAAGAGGAAAGTTTTTAGCAAAGGTGTCTACACCAAGAAATTGGAAAGGCACCAAATAAATGAGCTATCAATGCTTTGCAAGGACATAGAAAAACAAAACTCAAAATTAGTAGGAGATTAAAATTAGAGAATATAAAAAATTAAAACCAAAAACACAATACAAAAGATAAATGAAATGAAGAGATTTTTTTTTGAAAAAAATAAACAAAATTGACAAACCATTGGCCCAACTACCCCAAAATAGAGGGAGAAGACCCAAATTAACAGCATCAGAGATTAAAAAAGAAGTGTAACAACAGATACTACAGAAATAAAAAGAGTCATCATAAATTACTACAAAGAGCTGTATGCCAAAAAACTCGGAAACCTAAAAGAAACAGATAGATTCTTGGACACATACAACCCACCTAAATTGAGTCATGAAGACAGAAAATCTAAACAGACCAATAAACAAGACAGAGGTTGAATCAGTAATAAAGTCCCTCCCAACAAACAAAAGCCCAGAACTGGATGGCTTCACTGCTGAAGAACTAATTGCAATTCTTCTCAAATGAATAAAAACAATTGAAAGGGAGGGATTCCTCCCAAACTCCTTTTATGAAGCAGGCATCATCTTAATTCCAAAATCAGAAAATGACAAAACAATGAAAGAGGACTATAGACCAATATGCTTGATGAACATAGATGCAAAAATCCTCAAGGAAATACTAGCTAATTGAATCCAACAACACATCAGAAAGAGCATTCACTGGGATCAAGCAAGATGTATCCTTGGTATACAGGTATGGTTCAACACACAAAAGTCAATAAATATGATGCATCACAGTCACAAATTGAAGAATAAAAGCCATATGATTATCTCAATAGATGCAGAGAAGACATTTAATAAAATACAACATCCTTTCATGATAAAAACCTAGGACAAATTGGGTATAGAAGGAAGATTTCTCCACACAATCAAGGCCATATATGACAAACCCACAGCCAGCATCATATTGAATAGGGAAAAGTTGGAAGCATTTCCACTAAGATCCAGAACCAGATAAGGATGTCCACTTTCACAATTGCTATTAACATAGCACTGAAAGCTTTAGCCAGAGCCATTGGAAAAGCAAAAGAAATCAAAGGAATACAAATTGAAAAGGAGGAAATCAAATTACCCCTGTTTACATACGACATGATTCTGTATACAGGGGAAACCAAAGATCCACTAAATAGTATTGGAACTCATAAGATAGCTTTGTAAAGTGGCAGGATATAAAATTAACACACAAAAATAAATAGCCTTTGTGTATACACAGACAATGCCATGGCTGAGAAATGGCTTCAAGATCAATCCCATTCACAATAGCTATAAAAAAGTAAATACCTTGGAATAAATTTAATCAAGGAGGTGAAAGCTCTCTACAATGAAAATTGTAACACAGTAAAGAAAGAAATAGAAGAAGACACAGAAAAGGAAAAAAATATTCCATGTTCATAGATTGGAAGCAATAATATGAAAATGTCCATACTCCAAAGTTATTTACAGATTCAATGTGACCCCAATGAAAATACCAACAACTTTCTTCTCAGAGATAGAAAAATGATACTAAAATTTATATGGAAGGACAAGAGACCCCCAAATAGCTAAAGCAATTCTACATAGCAAAAACAAAACTGGAAGCATCACAATACCAGATTTGAATACATATTACATGACATTTATAATTAAAACAGCCTGGTCCTGCACAAAATAGACACATAGACCAATGGAACAGAAAAGGAACCCCAAAAATCAACCCATGCATCCACAACCAACTAATCTTTGATGAAGGAGCTAAAACCAATCCCTGGAGCAAGGGCAATCTCTTCAACAAATGGTGCTGGGAAAACTGGATCTCTGTGTGTAGAAATATGAAACAAAACCCCTACTTTACACCTTATTAAAAAATCAACTCAGAATGGCTCAAGGATCTCAATCTGTGACCTGATACCATCAAGTTACTAGAAAAGAACATTGGGGAAACACTACAAGATATTGGCATATGCAAAGGCTTCTTGGAAATGACCCCAGAAGCACAATCAATGCATAGACAAATGGAATTACATCAATCCAGGAAGCTCTGAACTGCAAAGGAAGTGCTCAATAAAGTGAAGAGAGAACTGACAGAATGGGAGAAAATATTTGCAGACTATGCAACTGATAAAGGATTAATATTCAGAATCTATAAAGAGCTCAAGAAATTCAACAACAACAAAATAATCCAGTTGAGAAGGATTTGAACAGGGATTTTTCTTTTTCCTCATAAAATCTGAACCAGTCTTTTTAAAAAATTAAATCCTTTTTTTAAAAAAAAGAAAGGTTTATTTATTTATTTGAAAGGCAGAGTTAGAGAGAGGCAGAGGCAGAGAGATAGAGAGATAGAGAGAGATAGAGAGAGAATCTTTCATTCACTGGTTCACTCTCCAAATGGCTGCAATGACCAGAATTGGGCAGATCCAAAACCAGGAGCCAGGAACTTCTTCCAGGTCTCTCACATGGGGTGCAGGGGCCCAAGGACATGGGCCATCTTCTACTGCTTTTTCAGGCCATTATCAGAGAGCTGGATTGGAAGCAGAGCAGCTGGGTCCTGAACTGGCACCCATATGGGATGCCTGCACTGCATGCTGTGACTTTACCTGCTATATCCCAGTGCTGGCCCCAGAACAGGCATTTTTCAAAAGAGGAAATTCAAATGGCCAACAGACACATGATAAAATATGCTCAGGATCACTAGCTGTGAGGGAAATGCAAATGCAAATCACAATGATATTTCACCTCACCCCAGTTTGAATGACTTTTACACAAAAATAAAAAAACAATAAATTCTGATGAGGATATGGGAAAGATATACCCTAATCCAATGCTGGTGGGAATGTAAACCAGTATAATTATTGTGGAGGTCAGTATGGAGATTCCTCAGAAAGCTAAAAATAGATCTACCATATGACCCATCCATCCCATTCCTGGGCATTTACTCAAACTAAATGAAATCAGCATGTGAAAGAGTTATCTGTACCCCCGTGTTTATTGCAGCTCAATTCACAATAGCTAGGATATTGAATCAACCTAGATTCCATCAACTGATAACTTGATAAAGAAAATGTGGTATATATACACTATGGAATACTACTCAGCTGTAAAAATAGTAAAATCCTGCCTTTTGCAACAAAATGGATGCAACTGGAAACCATTACACTTAGTGAAAGAAGTCAATCCCATGAAGACAAATGGCATATATTTTCCCTGATCTGTGGTAACAAATAGAGTTCAAAAGAACATATTTGTATGTGAGTGGAACTGACATTTTGGTAACTGATGATGTTTATAGCGCTTGTCTCTACTACTGAAACACTGCAGTTTTTCTTCTTAGTATTTGTTGAACTCTTTACTTAGTGGAGGGTTAACCTTATGATTACAAAATAAATGAAAAGTATGTCATTGTGAAAATTAAAAGCATGAATAAGAAAAGAAGGAGGAGGGAGGGTGGGAGCATGGGTGTGAAGGAGGTTAGGGTGGGAAGAATCACTATGTTCCTAAATCTATGTATATGAAATACATGAAATTTGTTACTTTATATAAATAAAATTTTTTAAAGGCTGAGCTTTTACATTCTCTCCCTCAATTTCTTTCTCTTTCTTTCTTTCTTTCTTTCTTTCTTTCTTTCTTTCTTTCTTTCTTTCTTTCTTTCTTTCTTCCTTCCTTCCTTCCTTCCTTCCTTCCTTCCTTCCTTCCTTCCTTCCTTCCTTCCTTTCTTTCTTTTTTAAGATTTATCTACTTAAAATGCAGAGATACGGAGAGAAGGAGGGAGAGAGAGAGAGAGATAGACAGTGATCTCCCACCCACTGGTTCACTCCCCAAATGGCTGCAACTGCCAGAGCTGGGCCAGGCTGAAGCCAGGAGCCAGGAGCTTCTTCCAGTGTCCCATGTGGGTGCAAGGTTCCAAGTACTTGGGCCATCTGCTGCTGCTTTCCCAGACCCATTAAGCTGGTTTGGAAGTGGAGCAGCAGGGACTTGAACCGTCACCCGACTCTTAAGGGATGGGGACAGTGCAGGCAGAGTGACATTATGGACATTGCGACATCACTGAGCCCGCTATCAATTTCTTATTCTCACTCTGGTATGTATTATTCCTTAATCCATGTTGCACCTTCCCAGAGTTCTGACCAATCACCTTAAAAGTTGGCTCATGCAGAAGCTTTTTTATTTTGTTTTTGAAAAACTTACTGACCACTCTACCTCAGAGTGCCTCTTCAAATGATTGTAGTGATTACTTTTACTCACCTGCCAGTTAGTTATATATCTTTTCACCTGATATCTTTTATTTTTGGTGAGAAGTTCTTTGTATTTAAAATCAGGAAATGGGAGTTTTCGTTCCAGCTGCATTACTTGCCGAAATGAAAGCTGATGAGCCTCAATTTGCTCAAATGAGGATGTATTTTAACGTTTCTACCTATTGAACACAATGGTTATTATACTCAAATGAGATAAAAGAGGAAAAAATGTTTTGTAAACATTAAGTGCTATAAAGCTGTAAGCTACTAAGATAATCCCGCAAGGAAGGGTCTGAAAAGTTTGAAAGTGGCCAGGGCTATGATGCTTAAAAATAACTATGGTAGTGATTGAAACAGAAATTGTGACTTAGTTACATAGATTATGAATTTGAATTATGTGAATTTGAAGTAGTGTAACATTAATAATGTTTTATTTTATACACAAAATTTGAGATAACAGAAATTTTCTAAATTAAAAGTTATATCACGGTGCTGGATTCTGTCCTGGTTGCTCTTCTTCCAGTCCAACTGTCTGCTGTGGCCTGGGAGTGCAGTGGAGGATGGCCCAAGTGCTTGGGCCCTGCACCCGCATGGGAGACCAGGAGAAGCACCTGGCTCCTGGCTTCCGATCAGCGTAATACACCGGCTGCAGCACACCAGCCGCAGCGGCCATTAAGGGGTGAACCAACGGCAAAGGAAGACCTTTCTCTCTGTCTCTCTCTCTCACTGTCCACTCTGCCTATCAAAAAAAAAAAAAAGTTATATCACTTCAAAACTGTTGGGTTGAACAAATCATAAACTCTGTATGTGACATTGGTAATTGACAGTGCTATTATAGCTGGTAAAGGGAAATAGCACTTATTCTTGGTAAGAAAAGTTCTGTTAAGCCATGCCCTTGTTCCATATGTTGAAATGTGGTATTTTAACTTCATTTTGCTATAATGAAGCAATCTAAAGAGCCAATAGAAACATCATTCAGACTTTTACCATGCACTGGTGTGAGCAGTAGGGCTGTAGGGCAACCTTGCAACATAATTTAAGTGCAGTAAGATATTATTTTTACTATGTAATTATTTGTAAGAAAGAACTCGGTGAAATATTAGAGGAAATTCTGAGTAAATAAAGGAGGAACTACAGAACAGGCCTCCTTTTAAATTCTGTGAAGTCATCAAATAGTCAAAGATAATGGGAAAGAATTGATTAGATGGTAGGGGCACAATTGCATGGTAGACTTCTGATACAGAACCCCAAGACTGTGATTGTACAGTATCATTCTCCTTGAGAAAGAATCACTATTTACATTTATTGTTGTGAGGAAACAATCTTGGATTTCACAAATTTTGAAAACGTTCCTTAGGAAAATCTCCCTTGCATAAAAAAATACAATCTGTGCAGCAAGAATATGGTCTCTATTTATGATTAACAACTGGGCAGTGGGATTCTGTATAGGTAATACTGTGACTTTTAAATTATTTATGTTTTTTATCAATGTCTTGAAAGCAAGGGGCCATTTTATTTTCCTTTGGCTTTCCTCAATTTCTAGTAAAGTCAGGTACACAACAGAAAACTTGGAATAATCGATTCAAAATACACACCTGAGTTGTTCACAGATTCTGTTCAGACTCTAATAAGAATTTCACCCCATGAATGATTTTAAAAGATTATTTCAATAAGTAAGGTGTTTTGTTCACAATAAGTCCATTGATTTGTACCTGAGCTTAGAGCTAAGGGAGCCTGCTGATTACAAAATGATTGTTTAAATCTTTGCTTGTTGTCAGAAGCCCTTAACTATATACTACAGCATGCTAAATAGGAGATCTCCAGTCCGAACAAGAAGATAAGACAATCTTAACATTACATAAGAATCTACAGACTTCATGAAAACCTTCAAAGGGAAGATATAAAATAAGAAATATTTACATGCACCATTTAATGGAACAGAAGACAGAGCTATTGCCCTGTAACCCACACTCCCTGCCCCGACGGCCCTCCATGATATCTGAATTGGGACCAACACATGTACATTTCATTAATTCAAGGTGAGAATAAACTTCTAACAATATTAAGGAATCAAAACCTACAGAACTAATTAAGAGGATATGCATCTTTTCTTCATTAATATGAAGTCCATAATGTGAATATAAACAGAAAAAAAATACCTTTAATTTCATTAATCTGTAACTAAAATTTTACATTTTCATCCATTGTGAATGTAGGTTTAAAAAAAGGAGAAAGCTCACTGCAATAGTGTTTAGAATTTGTGACCTCACACTATATTGATAAGTATGATATTACTATTGATGCTGCTGTCTTCAAATACTGTGTATGTTCATCTCTGCATTGAAATTATGGTTAATGGGGGCTACTGCTGTGGCATAGTAGGTTAAGCCTCCAGTCTGTGGTGCTGGCATCCCATATGGGTGCCAGTTCAAGTCCCAGTTGCACCACTTCCAATCCAGCTCCTTGCTAATGGCCTGGGAAAGCAGTAGAAGATTGTCCAAGTGCTTGTGCCCCTGCATTCACATGGGAGACCAGGAAGAACCTCCTGGCTCCTGGCTTTGGATTGGCCCAGCTCTGGCTGTTGTGGCCATTTGGGGAGTGAATCAGCAGGTGGAAGAGCTCTCTCTCTGTCTCCCCCTATCTCTGTCTGTAACTCTTCCTCTCAAATAAATAACAAATAAATATTTAAAGAAAAGAAATTATGGCTAATGGATAAATTTTCTAGGTCTTGTTACTTAATGCATTCATAAAGAAGCACATGGATTACTACAAGTTTAAAAAACCTTTATGATATGCATGTTTATGATATAAATTATTTCTTTTGTAATGTTATTTATTTTATTTTATGTGTGTTCTGGAACATTTCTGGGAAGGAACACAGCAGGAGCCTCTGAAGGGCTCCTGGGGCGGGGGAGGGTCAATGGTCCAGAAAAGGTTAAGGAACCTTGATTTCATGGTGATTAAAACCATAGTTAGATTGCCTTTATTTAGGAATTGATGGGTCATAAACTTTGATGACCCAGAATGCAACTCACAGTTGACAAAGAAAGGGTCCCTTTGCTGACCAAGTCTATTGTGGTTATAAATGGAGATGGGAAATGCAACATTTGTTACTACTATGTGCCAACAATGTCTGCATGAGAAAAGAGGACATGCTCCTTTGCTCTTTGCAGTTTTCTTCCATATATTGGTTAAAAAGTACTTTGGACTATATCTCTTTGGATTTTCCCAGCAATAGGTAAATGAATTTTTTGAAAAACCACATAAAACCGAGGCATGACCTTAATGCTTTCTGCCTTATGCACAGGCATGAGATTTGCTGTGTAGCAAATATACAGTGAATATGCCCTACAAAAGAGTAATGACAGTGGCAATAATTCCCAAAGCTGCTTTTGTTCACTAAGATGAGTGATATTTGTTGCTTTAAAAAAATATTTCCTAATTATATATTGCTATTTCCTTGCCAGCTGCTGACCAGCCCTGGCCTTCCCTTTCCAAGCTGACAGAAGGTTTCAGGTTGAAAGGGATTTGGACTTGAAACTGAATTTCTAATCTGACCAGTTCCCCAAATGGGGCTCCTGTTCTTGGCAAAGTGCTGTCTGCATATTTCCAGAAAGTCATCAGTTATTCAGAGAGACCTTTGAAATGCCAACAGTTTAAATAAGAAAATGCACTATGGCTAAAGGAAGCAAGAATGGGGAGGCTCAGGCTGGTGGGTCCTGCTAGCAGTGGTTGTCCCTTATCAGGACTTAGCCCCCAGGAAGGTTTTGATCCAGTGACTCCTTAGGCTAGCTGGGGCAATAAAGCTTCTGAATGCTGCAGAGATTTTAACTCTGGGGATGGTCTGCGATACTGATTCTTCTTGTGTCTCACATTGTATTCCCTGAAGCACATTCATGAACACTAGCTGACAATATTGAAATTGCATTCTTCCAATGGCTTCTTCATGCTCTGATCCTGATGCAAGTCTTCCAAACTTAAAGTTTCAGGAAAAACACTGAACATAAAAGGTTGGTCTCCCTCCATTTCATTTCAATGTATATTGAATGCTACTATACACTTGTCATTATGATGGCTACTATAGCTGACACAGTGTTTGCTTTAAGAAAATTCAATATAGAATAATGGATTGGACAAGAATGAAATAATCATTATGTCTTTGAGATAAGGGGTTCATGTCTTAAAGAAGTACAGTGAGTCTCCCATTTTTTAGAAAGCTTGGGATCCCTACATGACTAAATATCATTACAAGGAAAATTTTTTCTGCTTTTCTCATTTGTTAAAGGAGAGAAATCAAACTGCATATGGTATATTTTTATTATATTTGACTTAAATGAGCTTATGTGTTACAAGGGGACAATGACTTATAGATATATGGAGATTGGGCTAATTCACTAATGGGCTAACTCTTTCCTACTCAGTAGCTTTGTTATGTATGTATCTCCAGTAACCACCCACATCAAATCATGGATATTTGTGTTATATCTGATGAGCCTTGAGCATTAAACCAATGAAATTTAGGAAAGGTTAACACAGGAATATCTTCAAAAAGAAGTAGATTTTTCCATAAATCTTGGCTTCTAAAAGGCAGAGGAGGAGAGATGGTTGGGGATAGTTTCTGGCAGAAGGAGTAGGATAATAAAGAATTGTGTGAGTATGACATATTTGTAAGAAACAGCGATTATCCCAGTTGATGTGAAGCATGATGATTGCATTACAGGATAGTGAGGAGATGGATCTGAGAGGGTAGCCTGGGCTATGTTGTAAATGTTCTTCATGTAGTTGGCAGTCGGGGGGAATTGGCATATGTTTAAACTGGGTTGGAGATGTGCTTTGGAAAATTAATTTGGTAGCAGCACACAGAGCAAAGCACAAGGTATAAGCATTCAAGGAAAGAGACACTGCAGTAGTCCCAGTAGGAATTCAATAGCTGGTTCAGGACTTGACTCTGTACAGCCTATGAAGTTATGATGATAAAAGCTTGAACTGTAGGAGTCGAAGGGAGAGCCATTCAAGAGACTGCAAAAACCCACTTTTCACAGCTTAACATCAGCTTTATAGGAAACAGGGGAGAAGATGCAAAGATAACTTGGAGGTTTAAGGCCTAGGTAACAAACGAAAATAGAAAGAAGCTAGTCTGTGGGTTGAATCCGATGGAAGAGTTCATGACATCGATTTGAGGTTTGTTAAAGTTCTCAGCAAGGCTGCTGAGTAGAGATAACCAACAGGCTGTTAGGAATTTGGGTGTGGAATGTGAAGAGAGATAGGTACTCAAGTACACTTGGGCATTATCACAAAGGAGGTAATATTTGAAACTATGGAAATTAATAGGGTTCCTGAGAAGACAAAGAGCCTAGCAAAGCTGAGGCCCCAAAACTAGCAAATATCAACTGTTCCTTTGGGTAGGGGTGTGGTTAGAGGTAGCTTCAAGGGGAAGGAGAGTCTGGGGTTAGCATCCTCACTGAGTGTGAAGTGGGGGCTGTGGAGCAGCAGGGAGGGTGGGCTTATTTTAAGTGGCCCACTGGGACATAATATTAAAGAGAGGGCCCAGTGTTGCCAGATCTTTTGAAAGACTAAAGGCATGTATCTCTCATTCTGAGACACATAGATAAAATGGCCTGAGAAGTAGAAGTGGAGCCTTTTTCCTATAATTCAGTCTATCCAATGGGAGGTGAGAATTTCTGAGTGGGTGGGTGCATTCCTCCGGAAGCTAAGGAAGTTAAGAAGTGAGAACACTGCTCTGAGACTGACAGGTAGAAGGTCACTGATGAATTTCTAGAGCACATTCTCACCAGCAAGGTGAAGTTAGAGGTCAAATGAAGAGAGAGAAACATCTAAGGGGGATGACATTTGACTGGGGTACTGATCTTCCATCACTATCACTATTGTGGCAGGTGGCAAGTCTTTAGCAGTGAGGACCACTGATTAAGGACATTTCATGAGGAAAATAAAAAAGACTTTCTAAATTACTGCATTATTATGAGTGAATTAGGAGAGCAATTTGATCACTTGGAAAGTGCTCCTCTTTCAATAAATGTAAAATATGGATTCTTGCTGAGATTTCTAAGCTGCTTCATCTAAATTATATGCTAAAGTAGAGAAACAGATGTTAAATATGATTAAAACCAATTACAAGTTACACAGTACAACCCTGTGTTTTACTTACATTAGTCTCCCTGCTAGCTTAGGTGCCATCCGTTTTGCCTTTATTTCCTGTTCGTAACTCCAGGGTAAGCAACATGGGGGATTTAAGCCGTTCATACTGGAGGCTGATAGAGATGTACAGATTCAAATAGAATTGCCTCAGCAAATCCGAACAACTAATACAAGACTTGCAGGGGAGAGGGGCAGGGGGTGTCTTCGTTTTGCATATAAAGCAGATTATGAAAGTTACTGGCCTGACATATCACTGCTTGTATCAAGCCTGTATTTTGACTCAATACTGGGGTGAGATTTTCTGGATTATTTTTGTTTTTCATCTTTTCAATATGTTTTTGCTATCTTGAGCAGCCTACATTTTGTTATCTGGGGACTGGAAACTGAAACTGACTCCATACCTCAAGAAAAAGGGAATTGGTTCAGTATTAGATCTTTTGTGGCCGGGATGGGAAACGAGCAGAAATGAGGCAGCCCAGAGACTCGCCACTCTTGTCCCTCCTGGCCTCATTTGTGTCCCTACCAGGACAGCAAGCATCTGCCTATTTTCTCTCTCTTCAGATGGAGTCCTCTGTTGACCCACAGAATGGTCTCCCTCAGAACTTCAGCTCAGAGAGACCCCGGTGACTGTTCTCATGCTCACTGACTTCAGGTATTTCAGTCCTCATTGTCAACTACCTCAGCCGCCCAAGGTTTTCTCGTTAAATTCAGTTATTTGAAATATTATAGTTTATGCTTATCTTTTAGGTCCAGACTGCTGGTCAGCCTCTGACTTGGTTGGCCCTGTGTCAGATAGCTATCCATAGCCAACCAAATTGGGTGGGTTTTTGAAGCCATCTGACATCAAACTGTGTCTGTCCCTTAAGCAAGGACTGTAGTAGACCTAGGAGACTTACTTGGATAGGATTGTAAGTAGAATGCTTCCACTATAATTTGTCTTGCTATATTCCACGTCTAACACATAGAAAGCCCTCAATAAATATCTACTGAATAAATAGCTGGCTGAATGAATGAATAAAGTATATTCTTTTAAAAATTATTTATTTGAAAGAGTTTCAGAGCAAGGAGGGCAAGAGAGAGAGAGAGAGAGAGAGAGAGAGAGAGAGAGAATCAGAGAGGGAGAGAAAGAGAAAAGGAAGAGATATATTGTGTCTTCTGATTCATTCTCCAAATGTCTGAAAGTCAGGCTGAAGCCAGGACTCAAAAATTTCATCCAAGTCTTTCACGTGGGGCCAAGTACTTGGGCCATCATGAGTTGCCTTCCCGGAATCATTAACAAGAAGCTGGATTAGAATGCAAAAAGGCTGGGACTGGAACTGGCACTTTGATATAGGATGCTGGTATCCCAAGTGACAACTTAAACTGCTGCACCACAATGCCTGCCCCATGAATTAACTTTTTCTGATTAGATGTGTGTGTGTTTATTTAATAAAAACACTCTCACTCCATATATATGTTTTAAATCATCACAGTTGGGAAACTAAATGAAGAAGAATGGTTGAGCTGAGGCAGCATCTGATAGAAAAAAATGCTCTGTATTTCTTTTTAGGATTTTAATAGTAAAATATTCTTAGTCTCCAATCAGTCATGGACTGTAAGCTTCAATATTCCCCCACCCACTCTTTCTTTTCCTTGTGTAAAATAGGGCCGATGGAGAAATCCAAGTTGATTTAAATATATATCTTTCTTACAAAATGAGTCAATTAAATAGTTTAAAACTCTTGATTTCCTGGGACTCAAGTCTCATAAGAAACTGATTACCATAACTCATTTTCAGAGTCAACTGTCTCAATTCTAATTAGAATTAGAAGTTTCTGAGGAATCCTGAGTACTTGTAATTCATACATAACATGAGCTATTCCTGAGTTCGTCATTGATTTGTATCTGGATAGTTTTTTTTTTAATTTTAATGACTTATTCTACATTTCTGAATGGATGGAGACCTCACCTTCCTATCTTCTTATCCTCCTCCGTCTTCTTTCCATTCCACATTATCATCTATTCTAAAGTGATCAGTGTGATCACAGTGATACTGCCCTGATTTATCTTAATCTTCTGTGGCCTTTAAGATCTAGCATATTGCATTATACAAAGCTCTTGTTGTTTACATTCATTTGGAATATGATGTATTATGGAATAGCTCAATAGTAGGCATCACTTTCCTTGATTTTATTAGTTTCCTTTCCTTTCAGTGGCAGTTTATGGATATTGAGAACACACAATTCAAAAAAGGAAATGCTGCCCTACATCCTGCAGCTATACTTGGTGGGATTCAGTTATTCCTATTTATAGAATGAGTCCCTAGTGATGATACACATACTGCAAATTGCATGCTGATCCTTTAATGTCAGAGCAGATATTACAATATGAAACTCTGTAATATTCAGGATAAGAACACAGTTAGGAGAGAAGGTATAGGAAGCCAGAAGAGGGCAACCAAATTGGCAGAGTAAATTTTAGGGGCAGACTAATAATTTCTGGAGCTTTCTTTGGTTTTGATGGAGTGTTTAGTAAATTAGTGACACATGGAAGAAGTCGTGGGACAAAACAGACAGGAACCTGAGATCATGTTCACTCCAACAGGATTTGAATGTATTCAAGTAGTGAGGTGCTGATGGACATTGAAGACCAGGTGGTGAAATCAAGAGTGAGGCTGACCATTCAGAAGAGAGGGTATGAATGAATTAGCTGAATGTCCCATGGAAAATTTTTAGTCACGCTATCCTTTTTAGAAGCTGGGACCCAGTTCAGCCTTGGGAGGTGCTATAAAACTGCCACAGTTCAGCCTAGCAGTTTTCAATTGGGAGAGATATTTACTTTTCAGGGGACATTTGGTAATGTTTGAAGGCATATTTGTGTGTCACAATTGGTGGGTTTTATTGGCATCTAGAGGGCAGAAGCCAGGAATACTGTTACACACTATACCACGCATGGGGCGATCATAAGTTGTTATTTGAAGTTAAAATTGCTTGCTAAGTTTTCGTTTGATATTAAGTTATTGGCAGTAAGGGATCGGGGAAGGCTGACTTGCTCCCTCATTTCTCTATTCTTTTTAAAGTGGGAAACTGACTCTATACTAGAGGACTCTCCAAGATAAAGTTTGATCTTTTAGACCTTATAAAAGGTATGGTTAACATTTTCTGTAATAATAGCATAGCTAAAATGAGAGCTTAAATTATGATTTCATAGCTAGATTAACTTTGCCATGGGCACAGTAAGCTGACAAAACCTTCTTTTTCAAACCAAACAAAGAGAGAGAAAGTTTTAAAGTAAGGGCATTGCCTACCTCACAGAAAAACCACTATCAGAACATGCTTGTGACTATAGATTTCTAGCTTAGGCCACCAAAGATTAGGAATGGCACTGAGCATCCCCTTGACTTGCATCCTCTTAAAGGTTGCCTTCGTGGTCTCCTTTACCAAAAACCAGGAGGGAGAGGAAGCTAGGCAGCAGTAGCAATGTAAAGATAGGTGGTAGGCCAGTTAATGGTTGTTTTACACAGTGATCTGCCATCATGGAGATCCAACAGGCCAATCTACCACAAATGGCTTTGGTTTTTGATGTGGAAACCAGGCCTTCAGATGGACACAGAAGTCAGATTTTGGAGATCTCTGGCAGCTCTGCCAGCCAAGAGCTGGGTCACTGGAAACAGAACTGTCCTACAGGTTGAAGGATTCCTGGCTCAGAACCAAAGACCCTGTTGGCTCTAAGCTAAATAAATGCCCTTCTCTCAGCCCAGCTTCCAAAGTAACCACCACTGTTGAGGGGACAGCCAAGTTTGGTCAGTAACATTTCAGGCAGAAATGTAAATTTCCTTTAAAAGATGCCACCTGCCTTCTATTCAGGCCAGTTCTCCTCCCAGGCCAGCTAGGTAATGGAAGTCAACAGGGTGCCTTCCCTGTGGAGATTCACACCACCCTTATGATAACTCTTCCAGTACCCCATGTGAAGAGATAGGTCTGGACCTCATATATACCTGGCCAGGCCTTAGCCCAGCTAATTGTTGCCAGGTCCCTCCTGTCAGTTTCTATTTGCCTCTCAATGGGAAAATCCCTCATGGTTTAGACAGCTCCTTTCTTAGGTCCTCTAATAATAACTCTGTCCTTTGTTTTAGACCCTGGGAGTTTAATCTGCTTGTTAGATTCATTTTCTTCAGACTTGAAATAGTGAAGTTCTAGATGGTCATGCACATGAAACTTTGAATGGAAACAGTTTCTGAAAGTTAGCACTGCATCCTCCCATCTGCTGCTAGAACCCAGTCTTGAGTCCTACTCTGCCCCTACTAAGCTTGAAGGCACCAGAGCGGTCATCATCCCATAACCCCTAACAGAGTTTAGGGTCCAGAGTTTAGGGGGGAGGGAATGTGGGGAGTCAGATGGATTAATGGGAAGTCAGCTTGGTCAGGAGGTTTAAGGTGCAAAATGCTTGCTTTAGCAAGGTCAAAAGTGTTTGCCTGCCCACTCATAGGAAGCTTCCAATCTTATCATCAGAAGCAAGGGAGTGGCAATTCCTTCTGAGCTCCCAGTTTACTGTAAAGCAAATTAGGTATCCTGCCCTTCTGATGGCTCTTTTTGTTTTACCATGAGCAAGCCTGACAAGATAAAAAATTGCAAGTCAGGTCTTTTGATGGATTTTTTCCCTGCCTTGTAACTGAATATCAAGATAATAAGTTTTTTTTCCTTCCACAAAATTGTGCTTAAAAACCCCACTACCACTGGCCCTTTTGGGTTTTGCCTCTCTTGGAGCCCCCATCCATGCCACTCTGGCTAGAGGTCTTTGACTCCAATAAATCTCACACACACACACAAAAAGAATTGTCTGATCCTATATGTCAATATAGTCATAAAGTTGAGAAGGCTAATGGGAGAAGTCATTCTTCCAGATGTATCTCCTGCATGTTGGCCTCACAATTACATGTTGACCTATGCTTGGTTTCCTTTTCCCAACCTTCCCTACACTGCATTCACATCATCTTAAATCCCCCACCCACCACCATCCCTACTTTGGCTGACTTTTAAAAACTGCACCTGAAAGGAATCATTTTGGAGTTTCTAAATGTTTTGAGAATGTTCTTATCAATAATTCAAACCAATTCACTTCAACAAACATTTGTTGAGTTTTTGCTCATAAGTACTGTGCTGTATTCCCTGCCTAAGGCAACACAGAGGTGAACAAGTCTGGGTTCCTGTCCCACAAAAGATCATGATTTTTTGAGAGCCAGACATATACATAATTAATTATGATAAAGATTTACTGAACTGGAACCCATAATTGAAGGGTAACCTGACTGTTAGCTTGGTTTCTCCTAACTATAGAGATATAGGTAGCTGATGTGAGCCTTCTACAGTTTTGACAAATTACAGGGCTTATAATTTCTACAGTTGGGCTCCTACATTACTGTCTCCTTTACTCATCCACTGCCCGCAGGACCCAAAATTCACTCTATATTGGCTTCTGAGTGTAAATCCCTTCACTGCGAGATTTCTTTGTGTTTTGAAAATGCACCAATAATCTCAGATTATTTATGGAGGAATCTCATTGAGTATTACTCAATCTTCCCTTTCAGAGTTGTTATTAAAAGGGCTCAGTCTTATCTATGGCATGATCTACACCCTGACACCATCCTAGGCTCCATCCCCCGCCGCCATTGCTGGAAGCCAGGTGGCCACATAGCCCAACTACCCGTATCAAGCTCCACCCCCATCCTAATGTGATTCACTGCTCCTACTTCCCTGCCTGCCCCCTGGTGCAGTTTTAAAAGGAACTGTTCATGAACACGTATCTCTATTTCTCTCCGTCTCCTGACCTCTGTCTAGCTCTCTCTGTCTCTCTCTCTCTTATGCTCTCCTTCTCCCTTTTTTTCCTTCTTCATCCCTTCCCTCTGGTCTGTCGGGTTTCCTCCAATAAACCCTTTCCCTTACTCTGGTGTTTGGTGTGTTTTGTGGCGGCCTTACAAGAGTCCTCTGCCCAACACATCCTTTTCTCTCTGACTCTCTACTGCATAACTTCTGTTTACGCAACACATTTTCTTTCATTGTCTCATACCGAGCAGTTCTCCCATACCACGCTGTTTGTGATCTTTACCTTTGTGAGTCTTAGGGTATATTTTTTTTTTCTCCAAAGAAATATACTATCTTTCCTAAGAGAATTTCTGGTTCCAGAAATAACATTTTCTCCATATCTTTACAAAAACACAATCCCATGACTTAGGCAGAATAAAATAAACTGGAGGATGAGGTCATGAACAGCTATCTAGGGAATGTGAGCTTGGAGACATCAGCAGGAATTAATGGAAGCAGTGTGTAAATATTCTAGACAAAGCCAATAGCACCAGCAGAAGCACAGAAGGCACACTGGTAAGCCAGTGTGGCAAAGGAATAATTCATGTTGAAAAATTTGGAATTGGACTTGTATTCAGTAGTACATCATTAAAGCATTCTAAGTGTGTTCATGGGTACAATGGTTTGTTTGCCCTCCCCTCCAAGTTCATTTACTGGAGACTTGGACCTGAGTGGCAGTACTGGCTGATGGTGTGGACCTGGAAAAGGTGGGACCTAGTGGGAGGTCCTTGGGTCTTTGGAGTGCTACCCTTAGAAGGTATTCAGGTACTTCTGGTGGTACCTTGGTTATCTCAAGAAGTCATTTTATTTTATTTTAATTTTTGTTAATATAAGGATAACAGATTTTATGCATTCCATATGTACATTTCCAAGAAGACAATCACCTTTCCCTCACTCCCCTGCTCCCTCCCACAGTCTCTTCCATCTTTCCTTCCCCTCTCTTCATCAGTTTTTGCAAAGCTATAGGTTAAAAGCCCGAGCCTGGCCACCCCAATCTCTCTCTGGCTTTCTTCTGTGTGGTGGGATTTTCCCTCGCCCATGTTCCCAATAACAACCATGGGGCCCTTTTCAGAGCCAATGCTATGCTATTGGGACTTTCAGCTTCTGAAACTGTGGGCTAAACAAATGTCTTTTAAAAAATAAAATTATCCTACCTAAAATATTTTGCTCTATTAATGAAAAATGGACTAATCAGGTGTTGGAGAGTAGAAGGGATTGGAGTGACACATCAGATCTATACTTCGATAGATCATTGTGGATGCAGCATGGAAGATGGCTCAGATCCAGGAGAGTGGTGCTCTATCAGGGGGACAGTCACAGCTGTCCAAGCAAGAAGTTGCAGGAGGCTTGGAAAGCACAATAGCAAATATATCATTTAATTTTCCTTTGTAATTTCTATCATGTCATTGGCACACCTGTACTATCATACAGAAGGGAAGAGAAGATAATACGATTTAGTTTCATAAGATCTAACTTGGAGTCCCATTTGTATGATTCTTCAGTCACTATAACCATAGAGCTGCTGTTTTGAGCTGTCCCAAGTGGCCGGTTGGGTGAATCACTATTAACTAGATGATCATTATCAGATCATTAACATCATTAATAATAGGTCAGGCAAACAGCGTGGAGGTTTTCTGAATCAGTTCTCTTGAGTGGGTTCAACTTTGTGACTCTTCTTTCCTTCTGGTCAACAAGAGCATCTTTGCTTTCCTAAGATATCTGGGGTTAACTCACATGGTTTCCTTTACGAAGACTGTAATTTGCCAAAAACCCTAGGTGTTCTGACCTCTAACCACCTCCTTCAAAGTCCCCACAGAAAATCATTGCAATTTTTCACTTCAGAAAGTACTGACTTTGGAAGGAGAGGATGGGTGCTTGTCCTACGGATTAAGATGCCAGTTAGGATGGCCACACCCCATATCAGAGTACTTAGGTTCAAAACCCAGCTTGGGCTTCTGACTCCAGTTTCCTCCCAATGCAGACTCTAGGATGCAGCAGATGATATTTCAAGTAGCTGGCTCCCTGCCACTCATGTGGGAAAACAGACTAAGTTCCCAACTCTGACTCCCCTGGCTCAGCTCAGTCCTAGCCATTTTTGACATCTGGGAAGTGAGTCAGTGGATGACCGACCACCTGTCTGATCATCTTTATCTCTGTCTCCTGCCACATGAATAAAAAGAGTACTAACTTTGGAAGACCTAAATATGTAATATATACTCATATTCGCTTGACGTCCAAGAGGTGACATCCAAGAGGAGTTTTTTGACAGTATTTGTTATTTTCCCCTTGAAGATTTTCCTGATAGCTTTAACCTCTAAACATCTACACTTCTCCCTCCCTCTTCCACACAGTCACTACATAAACTTTGTTCCCACATTCTTCTTCCAGTGTTTGCCAATCTAGGATCATGGTGATTTTGTGATTCTATATTTCCTTAAGGATCTTTTAGAATATTTCTTGGATGGATGTAGACACTCTCGCTTCGCCCAGGGACACCATCTCTGTCGTTCTGGTTTGGAGTTTTTATTTCCCTGGAACAGAAAATCCAGTGGATGCATAATTTGTCAGTTCAAATATCAGTTGGTTCAGAACAACAATAACAAAAAAACATGGAAAATAAAACATTGATTTGAATGCAAATTGTTTGTTGTCTACTAGCTGTGAAAACTTTGGAAAGCTACAATGTTTCTCAAAACCTTAAAGTCCCTCTCTTTGAAGCTAGTATAACACATTGTAAGGTTCTTGGGAGACGTGCATGAGATGACACAGACACTTTATGAACTTAAAATAGTCTGAACATTTTGACATCAAAATTCCTCATCATCACTTGTGTATGTTGTATGGATGTCATTAAAAGTGGGCAAACAAAAAAATCCCAGTATGGCCGGTACCATGGCTCAACAGGCTAATCCTCCGCCTAGCGGTGCTGGCACACTGGGTTCTAGTCCCGGTTGGGGTGCCGGATTCTGTCCCGGTTGCCCCTCTTCCAGGCCAGCTCTCTGCTGTGGCCAGGGAGTGCAGTGGAGGATGGCCCAAGTGCTTGGGCCCTGCACCCCGTGGGAGACCAGGATAAGCACCTGGCTCCTGCCTTGGGATCAGCGCGGTGGGCCGGCCGCAGCGCGCCAGCCACAGCAGCCATTGGAGGGTGAACCAACGGTAAATGAAGACCTTTCTCTCTGTCTGTCTCTCTCTCTCTCACTGTCCACTCTGCCTGTCAAAAAAAAAAAAATCCCAGTAAACAAAAACAATATAATCATATTATCAATCTACCATTCCTTGTTTATGAGATGAATGGGAATACGAAGGGGTTGCAAGACAGAAGGTAGAACCAGCTTTCTGGGGATGTAATTATTTTTGCATTTAATAGCAGGTAGGTATGGCCTTCTTATGTTTTGGTTCTGAGCCTAAAACAGATCTAGGTCACTAATTTGAGCCTCTATTTCAGTTCAGTATGGAATAAAAGTACTACAAAACTGTAACTCAGGCCACCCTTTCTAGCCTTGTAAGATAAAGTGTTGAAAATTGTGACCAGGGGCCAACATTATGGTGCAGCAAGTTAAGCCACTGACTATGATGCCAGCATCCCATATAAGTACCTGTTGGAGTTCCAGCTGCTCCACTTCTGATCCAGCTCTCTGCTATGGCCTGGCAAAGCAGCAGAGAATGACTCAAGTACTTGGGCCCCTGCACCCATGTGGGAGACCTGGATGGAGTTTCAGGCTCCTGGCTTTGGTTTGGTCCAGCCCTGGCCATTGTGACCATTTGGGGAGGGAACCAGTAAATGAATCTCTCTCTCTCTCTCTCTCTCTCTCTCTTTCTCTCCCTCCCTCTCTTAGTAACTGTTTTGTAAATAACTTTAAAAAGAAAAACTGTGACCAAACATTGCAAGAAACTATTCCTTAAAGTTTTTAATTATATTTACTCAAGAGATAAGCATCTCAGCTTTCAGAAGTTGTATCCTGAAATTTTCATATTCTGAGTTGCCTGCTTCTACTAACCCTGGGCTCTAGGCATTCATTTGGAACAGTTAACCCAGAGACAATGACACCTCATTTTCAATGATTTGCTAGATAATTAGGAAAGAGAAAACACTAACATTTGGAAACAGAGAAACCATTCTGTATATATTGGATGATTCACAATCATTTGGACCACGAGCCTCCTCCACAGTCCAAACCTTTCTCCAAAAATGTTCTAATGGTTGCGGCAGCATTTCATGCTGTTACGTTGATTTCACTTTGTTTCCCTCTAGCAGTCTTTCATCTTTGTTTCTGCTACTTCTAGACTGTATGCTTCGAGAGCAGGCTGGAAGATAATTCCATCTTTGAGTAATCAGCCTAACACCAACAGAAATCCATTGCATGGCTGGTGTCGTACTATTTGCAAATGGGGAAGTTTGCTGAAATCAGGTAACAAGTAATCACAAGAAAGGAAGAAAAAGATGGGAGTGTTAGAAATTGGGAATGAAGTGTGCAGTGGTCTTGTGGTATAGTGGGCAAAGTTGCTGCCTGCAGCTCCAGCATCCCATATGGGTGCCAGTTCATGTCCCAGCTGCATGGCTTCTAATCCAGCTCCCTGCTAATGTCCTGGAAAGCAGTGGAAGACAGCCCAAGTACTTGGACTCCTGCCACACACATTGGAGACCCTGAAGAAGCTCCTCACTCCTGGCTTTGTCCTGCCCTAGCCCCAGCCACTGGGGCTATCTGGAGAGTGAATCAGCAGATGGAAGATCTCTTCTCTCTGTCTCTCCCTCTCTCTCTCTCTTTAACTGACTTTCAAATAAATAAACAAACCTTTAAAACAATGAAGAAGAATTGGAGATGTGTAGGTACAGGCTTGGGTTGGTCTTTCAGTCAACTGGATTTCTAATTTGGAAGGAGTCAGGAAAAAGGTGAACAGAGAGAAAGAATTATTAGTTGACATAAGAGAATTTAAGAGCTTTAGAATCTTTGGTAGACAAATATTAAACTTATGAAATGAGCCCGTGAACTTTCATTGAAATATTTTGTCTTTGGATGATTTTTCCAAATGTTTGGGGGCTTCCCTATATAAGGGCTTAGGGAAAGCACATCCTCAGCTGTTTGATTGGTGGTGAAGAACTCACTTCTACCAAGGTGACTTATAAAAGCACCTTAATGCCTTTGGCTTCCACTCCTGCCTTTTGAGAAACTGTTCTAATTTTGCCAAATGAGTTGGGGAGACGAGTCTGTATGAAACTTATTCCAGGTTTGCCTTGCTGCGAATTATGTTCCTTCTTGTTATGAACGTCTGAAGATAAAAATACAAATCCATTGCCATCTGTTAAGTATATTCTGTGTGTTTTGAGAATATATTAGAACAATACCTTGTGTATTGAATTTATCTTCCAGAGATGGGGTGGCCTCATCAGTCTCGGGTGTCATGGCACAGCCAGGATGCCCCTGAGTAATGAAGCCACCCTTATCTTGTACAGATGAATTCAATTTCCTCTCTATTGTAATGTCATATTTGATTCACTTACTTCTTATTTTTATTTTTAAAGGTTGCTTACTGCTCCAAGCCTTTTTCTCTGTCACCATTAATATGAAACATTTTTTCAGAATTACCAGTTCTGGGTTTATTTGCCTTACTAAGCTTCATGAATGCCTCAAACAGCTAAGTGGAGTCCACAGATTAAAAAATATTTTCAGTATATGAATGTCAAGCCATTGTAGGATAACATCTGAAGTTTGGTGAATTTATCATAGAAATTGCCTATTTGATCCGAGTTTTGTTTTTGTTTATCTTACATATATTCAAGCAGCGCATATGATTCTACACTAATGTGAAGCAACCTGCAAACTGAACATTAATGAGGCACAGGTCACAATACAACCCAAATTTGAACCCAATTGGAGTAGCAAAAGATTCTGTGAGAATAAATCTCCTGTCTCTGCTCGTTTCCTCTTTAGAGAAACAAGACCATGTTTCCACATTATATTTACCTAATGGATGGGCCTCAGTCTATTAGATGAGATATAAAATAAATTAAATTCTGTGGCAGGTGAACACCTCGGGGGCACTGTGGTATGTAACACTGTGTTAATATTCTCCAAGACCACTGCATGAGCTTTGCAGAGCTATCTTCAAAATTAGCTTTATAGGCCACCTGCAGACTTCTCTTTTGCTTTCCTAATCAAAACTGCAATCCTAGGTAATTTAGCAAAATATTAAGTAAATAATTGCTTTGGAATATTTTAGGTTTAGGGACATAAATCTTATTCTTTTTATATGCCTGCTGATACTAGGAAGCAGGGAGGTTCCAACCTTGCAATTTCAGTTTAGGGTGAGCTCTATTACTTTCTATTCTTAAAAATTAAATTCCTTCTGCAGACGGATGTAACAGAATCCTTAGCTAAATTATAGTGGGAAGAGGATCTGACTTCAGGGGTCTGTACCATACATACTCAGGATCAAGATGAAGACAGTGTAACGAGCTCTAGGGTTTTGGAGTGCATCCATGTGTACTTATGAATGTGAGCTCCTTCTCTGGTGGATGGTTTTTGTTATGCTCTTCCAAATCGATGCCTTCTGACACTGAGCACCAACTGCGATAATAAGGACCTTGTGATGGGTGAGCCTTGGAACTGCAGGCTGGATGGAGGGGGCTTCCTAATCAGACACTGCCAGCTTTAAGCTGGCAGTCTCTGCAACAAAAAGTGGTTGGGATAATAATGACAAGCAACAGGGTGTGCTGTGTGTGAACAGAGAAGCATTTGCATTTTGAAATAGGCAATCTGCTTTTGCATGTAGCCGCTCCACGATGTCAAGGTTTGGTTTAGCTTCTGCTTTGGTTCTCTTGGCAGCTTCCTTTATCCTGCCTTATCTCCTCCCCTGTTTCCTATACAATCAGGGGTTTTCTTTATTCCCTTCCAGGGGCACTCATTGTCCCTCCTTGGATGGAAGGTTATTTATTTTCTTTTAAATTCCTTAGTGTTTGCTCTTACTTTTAACATGTCTTTGAATTAGCCATGTCAAATGATCAGTTCTGTTCCTCCCAAACGATACAAAGACTTTCAAACATAGTAGCTCTTACGACCTCTACAATAGCATGCTGTCCCATATTTTAGTCTGTTGTCCCATATTTTAGTCTCATGTGATTATTAAAAACCCCACATGAGTCACTATTGTTATCTTACACAGCCAATGCTTAATTAAATTCCCCAGTAGGCTGCTCTAGCTTTGCTCACCGTTCTTCCTTCCATATTCCTTCTTCACAGTCACCCTTCCATTCTCATTTCACTCTTCTGAAGTGTAATCATTCTGCACCCATCTCTTAATGGTAATTATGCTGAGTTGTGTAGTCTGAAAATGCCCATTTCATCTTTACTCTCCAACGATGGTGTGGCTGGCTGTATGACGCTGAGTTGCTCATTATTTTCTTTCAGCACTTTAGATTACTATTTTTTTTCTTCCTGCCTTCTATTACTGGTTTTAGGAAGTTGCCCAAGGTATATTATTGCTTTCTGTGTTTTCAACCTATTAACTATTTATTTAAAATTTTCATTTTTTTATTTATTCAAGAAGCGGAGAGAGAAAGAAAGAAAAAGACAGAGAACTCCCACCTGCTGGTTCCTTCCCAAATGCTTGCAACAGCTGTGATTGGGGTGAATCAAAGCCAGGGGCCAGGAACACAATGCAAGTCTTCTAGCCAGGTGACAGGAGCCATACTACTAGAGCTGTCACCACTGTCTCCCAGGATGTATGCTAATAAAACGCTGGAGCCAAGAATTGAATGCACACTGTCCTAATCAGTGTCTTAACCACAAGGCTCCATGCCCACACTGGTAGTTATTATAGATATACTATGTCTTTATTGTATAGTTTTACTTCTATGTGTCTAGGTACCTAGACACATAGAAATATATATATATTTATCCTGTTTAGGGCTCCTAAAAGTGTAAACCAGGAAAAAGACTTGTCTAATGTCTTAGAAAGGAATTTTTGTGTTGTCTTTCTGAAATTTCTGCCATCCATTTTTTTCCACAATGTTTACCCTATCTGCTTATTCCTTGTACCACCTGTATTTAATACCCTTCTGTAAACTAGTTTTACACACATAAATAAGTGTAGTATAAATAAATATAGAGGAAATAATGTGAAATCATGAGTTTAATATGCCAGGTACAGTTTTTTTTTTTTTTTTGACAGGCAGAGTGGACAGTGAGAGAGAGACACAGAGAAAGGTCTTCCTTTGCCGTTGGTTCACCCTCCAATGGCCGCCACGGCCAGCGCGCTGCGGCCGGCGCACTGCGCTGATCCGATGGCAGGAGCCAGGTGCTTCTCCTGGTCTCCCATGGGGTGCAGGGCCCAAGCACTTGGGCCATCCTCCACTGCACTCCAGGGCCATAGCAGAGAGCTGGCCTGGAAGAGGGGCAACCGGGACAGAATCCGGCGCCCCAACCGGGACTAGAACCCGGTGTGCCGGCACCGCAAGGCGGAGGATTAGCCTAGTGAGCCGCGGCGCCGGCCCAGGTACAGTTTTTCTAATGAAAATATATCTATCAGCCTGGTCTGAATGCCTTAAGGGCTGATTCTGAGGCCAGAGTGTTGTTTAGGACATCTGCCATTCTATGAGTCTGCTGTGTATCCCACTTCCCATGCTGGATCTTTCTCTCCCTTTTTGATTCTATCAGTTAGTATTAGCAGACACTTGTCTTGTTTGTGTGATCCCTTTGTTTCTTAGACCTATCCAGGCCATCGAATGTGAACTGAAATTGATCACTTGGACTAGTGAGATGGCATTGGTACATGCCACCTTGATGGGATTGTATTGGAATCCCCTGGCACATTTCTAACTCCATCATTTGGGGCAAGACTGATTGTGCATGTCCCAAATTGTGCATCTCCTCCCTCTCTTTTTCCACTCTGAAATTTAACAGGGATCATTTTTCAGTTAAAATTTAAACACCTAAGAATAATTGTGTGTTAATTACAGAGTTCAACTGCTAGTACTAGAACAACAACAACAACAACAAATACTAAAAAGGATAAAGTATTACATTGTATATCTAGAGTCAGGACAAAAGCTGATCAGGTCATTGTTTCTTATAGTGTCCATTTCACTTCAACAGGTTTCCCCTTTGGTGTTCAGTTGTCGCCGATCAGGGAAAACAAATGATATTTGTCTCTTTGGGACTGGCTTAATTCACTCAGCATGATGCTTTCCAGATCCTTCCCATCTTGTTGCAAATGACTGGGTTTCATTGTTCCTTACTGCTGTATAGTATTCTATGGAGTACATGTCCCATAATTTCTTTATCCAGTCTACTGTTGATGGGCATTTGGGTTGGTTCCAGGTCTTAGCTATTGTGAATTGAGCTGTAGGCATGGAAAGCCAAGATACCATGGAAAAGAAAAAAAGAAGAAGACCTAAATGAAAGATCTCTGTTAGTGAGATCCCAGTGGAAAGAACGGGGCCATCAAAGAAGGAGGTACCTTTCTCTGAAGGGAGGAGAGAACTTCCACTTTGACTGTGACCCTATCGGAATAAGATCAAAGTCAGCGAACCCTAAAGGCTTCCATAGCCCTGGCAACTCATGACTAGAGCCTAGGGAGATTACTGACGCCATGAACAGGAGTGTCAAATTGTTAAGTCAGCAACAGGAGTCACTGTGTACTTACATCCCATGTGGGATCTGTCCTTAATGTGTTGTCTAATGTGCAGTGATGCTATAACTAGTACTGAAACAGTATTTTTACACTTTGTGTTTCGGCGTGGGTACAAACTGATGAGATCTTTACTAATTATATACTGAATCGATCTTCTGTATATAAAGATAATTGGAAATGAAAAAAAAAAAACCTGGTGTTAAATTGGAATCGGCATAGAAAATTAATTAATTTTTAAAAAATATTATGTAGGATCTCTGCCTTTAATGTGCTGTACACTCTTATTTAATGCTATAACTAGTATTCCAACAGTATTTTTTTTTTCACTTTGTGTTGCTATATGGGGGCAAACTGTTGAAATCGTTACCTAATATATACTAAACTGATCTTCTGTATATAAAGAGAATTGAAAATGAAAAAAAAAAAGAAAATATATCTATCTGGTATTTTATTTAAACAAATGTATGTCATCACTGCAGAAAAGTTCACCTGTGTAAACTATTCTGTACACTGACAGTGCTGTACAACCTATGGAATGATAAATGCTACTGTACTACAGTGTGGCACTGTTTGCATTCTCCCTCAGAATTATGAAGAGGATTTTGTTTATTGGTTGCCTGAAATGGTTTCTGGAAGGTTCTGCATTTGGTTGGGAAATTATCTGATTCTGGGCGTCCTTCCCCATCAAGGAAAGAAGGGATGATGTTCTACGCTCCCAGCAATGCTGGCCAATGGGAGTGTTGGAAGTGATGAAGGCAGGGGCTCAGAATTGGGAGTAGCTTGATATAAGAGGCCTTTGCCCATCTCCCCACAAAGAATGTTTTTTTCAGGATGGACACATACATTGTGTCTAAGCACTATGGGTCAGTGTTCTTCCTCTAAAGAAAACTTTTCTAACATTAGCCCTTCTTAGGTTAAGGAAAGCAATGCAACACTCTACCGACTTACCATTGTTCAAGTGAGCCAAAGGTGGAGGAAATTTATGAGCAGATTTAAAATGGTTTGCTTGATCAAAACATTCACACAATATGCTAATTGGGGAAGGGATAATTCCTCAGTTAAATTCCTACTCCTACTGGGATATTATCACTGTATGAAACACTGAGGAGACTATGATATGCTAATAGCTTTAAACTGGTTCACATTCAAATTTCTAGGCATTTGGGGGAACTGAACATACTTTATCATAATTGTCATCTTCTGTAAATGTGGCCTTGGGTACTGCTTCTTGTGTTGAACTGCCACTTTCATATCCAGGAGTGATGGGCTCCAGGCCCAGTTACCTCATTTTTCCCTAAGCAGACCTGGCTCTGTGCTGTCTCACTGGGGGACTTTTTATAGTGTGATACCTGACTGCTCAGCTGCGTTTAATCTGGTCTATTGTGGAAAGTTTTATTTAAAAAATAATTATGAAAAGAGCCATTAATGCTCAAGAAAGTAAAATTTGGTCCACGATGAGAAAGATGTAAATATTCCAGTAAATCATGTAAACCTAAAAAGAAAATCCAGATGAGAAACAGAAGCAAACATGTTGAACTCCATCACAGGTCACCATGCTTGGTATATATGTCAACTAAGGGATTAAAGAATAGCAGAAAGATTTAGAATGGTTTCTACCATTTTTTGAAAAGAAAGCTCATGAATTCAATTGTAATTCAAGGAATACAAATTAATACAAAAGAAAGATCTTTGAGAAACAGGATTCTCTGCTCCTAAATAAGGAATATGGGCAATAAGATTTTTATTTTTGATTTAAGATTTATTTATTTATTTATTTGAAAGGCAGAGCAACAGAAAGACAGTACTCTTCCATCCTCTGACACCCCTCTCCAGTTGGCTGCAACAGCCGAGGCTGGGGCAGGCTGAAGCCAAAATCCAGGAACTCCATGTATTTTGGTGGCATCAGCTCAAGTACTTGGGCCATCATCTGCTGCCTTCCCAACAGCTAGCACGGAGCTGGATCAGCATCAGAGCAGAACTGGCATTGCAAGTGGAGGCCTAATCTGCTGCCCCACACAACCAGCCCTGTAAATAGTATTAAGCCTATCCAATTATTTTTAGAAAACAAGAGTTTTTTGTTATTTTCTAAAAATAATTGGATAGTAGGTATTAATATTACTTAGAAGAAGAATTTTGTAGGGTTTCAAAATAGTATTTTCAGTATCCTCAAAATATAATTCAGGAATTCTAATCAGATATCAAATGCTGGTGAGTCTGAAATAATGATGGCATTAGTTAGTAGTATTAAGACAATACTGAATGAAATAAAAACCCTCTAATAATGTGGGATTCTTGTGATAGAAATGAAAATGCATCATTTTTCTGTATCTACAGAATGAAAAACTGTGTTGAAGTTGGTTTTGAGGACTTGAGTGTTTCTAATTGTGCAAACTGAACTGCATGAAGAAATATTTTCCCACAATTCCCCCACATATAAACCATGTATCCGATGC